>NC_092560.1:20708548-21426048 GCF_037038585.1 Patagioenas fasciata | reverse complement strand
ATTCAAATGTACAGAGCCAAAGGATCTGTTTCCTGGAGCTGACCTTTAATGATTCTTTAAGATGTTGCTTCACAGGAATAAAAATATGTGGAGCAATATTGTTGCAATCATATGTCTTTGCATGTGTTCAGAAATGGACCTTATGAATGAATACTGTGTCCTCATACTCTAAACAAGCAGATATGTGTCTTTCAGCTCCAGACTTTCTACCTACTTTGAAAATGTACTGAAAAGCCTTTATCAGTATGCTGATGGAGAAAAGATGAGCATTTCGGCTGAGCAATATCTTCATTTTCAGATTTAGACTTATTTCAGAGAGAAAGTGACCTTGGTTAGCTGGCCATGTGTGCTGTTTTTAGTGCTGCCTAGTTCGTTGGTCACAGAAATTTATGACAAGAGACGTTGAGCTAATTCAAGATGAAAACATTTGAGTGCAAACAACATCAGACTCTTCAGAATTCTATTTACATTTTACAGTAAAATGTATGAACCTTGGCAACTGGAGAGGGGCTAAGTATGTTACAAATTATTAAGTGTAAAGTCTGGGCTTCACTTGACAAGTGATTACTGGATACTCCCAAGAAGGAAGAGGTTAAAAGCTTATGTTATCTATAAGCAGGAGGATTTCTTATCTGCCCTGAAAACTGAATTTTCACAACCAATGCAGTACCCAAACAGTTAGGAAACAGGATCAAACTCTGCCAAAGTTGTTTTCAGAGCCCATTGCACGTAAGCACCAAGCACAGGAAGAAGAAATAAGAGGTGGCAGTGACTGGAGATACCTTCCTACAGGAAATAGGGCACCTGTCTTCTGACCTGGTGTGTTCTCACAGGGGATTTGTTGATTGCCAGGTGCTCACATGTGGGATGTTGGAGGGATATTGCCAAGATCTGTCCAGGTGTCAAACTAATATCCCATGTTGATCATCCACATGGGCAACAACTGTACTGTGAAGGGACACTTGGAATAAGTGAAAGGGTACTAAAAAATTCTGGAGGCAAACATGAGATTAGACAGCTACCAGTGGAAGCCTGAGTAGTGTTCATCTATATCCTACAGAGGAAAAGGAAAGTCTTGAGTAAAAAAGGGCAGAACTTGTAAATTAACAGCTGGCTGAAGGGCTGGTGTTACATGCAGCACTTTGGCTTTTATGGTCATGAGTCACTCTGAGGAAGTTAGACCACAGAAGAGATCTGCTTGACAAAGCAGATTAAGAGTATCTTTGTCAACAGGCATGTCAGCCTGACAAGAAGGATTTTAAATTAAGTACCAGGGAGGTTGATGGCAGCTGTTTGCAGTTAACTCACAAAGCAGAGGTCAAATACTGTGCTCAGTTTTGGGCCCTTCACTATAATAAAGACATTGAGCTGCTGGAAAGAGTTCAGAGAAAGGCACCCAAGCTGGTGAAGGCTTTAGAGAACGTGTTTTATGAGGAGCGGCTAGGAAAATGGGACAGTTTAGCCTGAAGAAAGTGAGGCTGCGGGTAGACCTTATCACTCTCTACAGCTACCTCAAAGGAGGTTGTAACACGAGGAGTTTTTGTCTATGTTCCCAAGTATCAAGAGACAGGATGAGAGGAAATGTTCTCAAGATGCGCCATGGAAGGTTTAGATTGGATATTAGGAAAAAATTCATCATGGAAAGGGTTGCCAGACATTGGAACAGGCTTCTCAGGGAAGTGGTTGAGTCACCATCACTGGAGGTGTTTAAAAGATATGAAGTTCTTAGGGACATGGTTTAGTGCCAGCATCAGGTTAACATTTGGACTCAATGATCCTGAGGGCCTCTCCCAACCAAAATGAGTCTATGATTCTATGATATAAGCAGAGAGCGGGAGGAAGGCAGCTCTTGAAAATCAAAAAACAGATTAAAAAGAAACTCACCTCAAGTGCCTGCACATAAATGAACATAAGCTTGGAGACAAGCAAGAGGAGTTAGAGCTCCACATGTGATCACAGAGCTGTGCCACTACTAAAATGACTGAGACACTCCACAGTATAGAGTTCTCTAATGATGGGATACAGACTGTTCAGAAAAGACAGGCATGGATGACAGGCAAGGATGACAAGCAGGAAGGAGTTGCCATGTATGTGAAGGAAGAGTTCAAATGTGCACTTTTTAATGAGATGGATTACAGGTTAAATCATGACAGGAAGCCTGTGATTCAGGACCAGGCTAATAATGATGACACCATGGTGGGAGGGTATCCACCCAAACAGGGTAAAGAAGTGCACAAAGCCTTCTTTAAACAACTGCAGGAGGGGTCCAGGTCAAAAATCCTGGTATCCATGAGGGTACTTTAACCTCCCTGACATCTGCCAGCAAGGCAGCATAGTCAAGAAAATTTCTATATAAGATTTCTAGATATCAAGAGATTATAAAGGATACAGGTACTCAATGGGTCAGCCAGGACTGGCACACAATTGGATCTCTCATTCATTAATAAGGAAGATCGTGTTGTAGATGTGATAACCAGTGCTTGTGTTAACCATGAAACAATGAACTTTGAGGTCCAAAGGAGAGAGAGGAATGAAAGTATCAGAGCACAGACCCTGGGCACAACTGGTAGGGTGAGTCCCACTGAAGGCAGCATGGAAGGGCAAATAAAATCTGGCAGATATTGAGGACAGCATCCTTCACTCACAAGAGCCATACCTCTTGATGGAAAAAGGAATAGGCACAGCAAGAGACCAATGTGGACAAACGGGAAACTCACAACAGCTGTTTTCAAAAAGGAATGTGTATGGGAGGTGGAAACAAGGACTGGCAACAAAAGAGGAATATAGAAGAAACTCTGCCTAGGCATGCAGGGATGGTGTTAGGAAAACCAAAGACTGGCACAGTTGGAATCTTGCAATTAACATCAGGGGCAAGAGGAAGAGCTTCCACTGTCACACTAACAGTAAGAGCCTAAACAAGGAAAATATGTTCATGCTTTGGTAGTTAACGAGCAGGGTACCACAGGGCCTATCCTGAAACTTGTATGGCTTGCTGTTTCTTTCAGTGTCCCAGAGGATGAGGCAGAGGGCAAGTACATCAAATGTGCAGCTGACAGCAAAGTGGGGGCATGCTTGTGCCAGCAGGGTGAGGGAGCAGCTCTGGGAGATGCCCATGGATTGTCCTCTCTGCTCAAGGCTCACCAGATTCCTGCATTAGAATATGTTCAAAGGTGGCCATCAAAATGGTGCTGCTGGAGCCCTTACCCCACAAGAAGAGGCAACAGGACTGGAGCTGCTTCAGCCAGAGAAATGACAGCCTTGAGGGCACCTAAGAGCAGCCTGGCAATGTTGGCTTCCGAAAACACAGGACAGGTTCTGGCCTGGAGTAGAAAGCAGAAACATCCACCTCAAGGACAATCCAGCAGTGGAACTGCAGCACAGAAGTCATATTACAATTAATGATCTAAGTGAGTATAGCCATGCTGTCTCCTGTAAAAGATACTGCGGGGCTAGCTGTGAAACTGGTACCATAATCAGGACATTTAATATATTCTATGGCTCCAAACATGATACTTTTCTTGTAGACATGAATGTTTATTTGGGGATTGTTAAAACACAAATCGTTAAATTCACAACTTACAATAATTCTTCTTTTTTTGTGTAATCTCACATTCTTTTTATCTGTTTCAGCTACCTAACCATACAACATTACGACTGTGATGACATATATAAACAGGTAAACACTGCTACTGAAGGATTCCCAAGAACAGCTCAAGAGCAAGTACAGTGTGGAGTCCCAGGTTCTCCCACTGGGTAGCACAGAGCAGCTGTCAGGCTTAGCACACAGTGGCACCCTTGCAATGGTGGAGACATAAGGCTGAAAAGTGAAGGTGTCAGTGAGGAGCAAGGGCTGGCTGCTCACCTGAGAAGGGAGACAGAGCTGAGGGTGAACGCCAGGCAGTTTGGGCACTGACACGGCTGCTGAGCAGCTGCAACAGGCTCAGGCTGGAGCAGCAGGAACAGCCTCTGCTGAAAAGCAGCTCTCCAGTGAAGGAAGGCAACCCAGGCTTCTGTTTCCTCATCAGTGATGGAAGTGACCTTCAACTTACTTTCCTTCTGAGCACCTTAACACATGCCACTGAGTCCCTTAACTCATCCCATGGAGGGAGGAGTGGGTATGTACCAAGGGTGCTGACAGAACATGGGGTCCCTACTCAGATTTTTGACAAACATTTCAGAGGTTTTGTCAGCTTTACTAGAGGAGTTGGTCTTCTATTTTTGCCTCCTAATGTCCACAGGAGTATTGCAACTTCAGTTGAACGTTTTTCTTCTTTAGAGGAGAAAGGAGGAGAAACGGTTACAATGACCTTCTTTCTTTAACTCTGAATGTTAAAGCCTTATTTAGTCAGAAAAAAAGAAAAATGTCCTTTCTTATTTTCCTGTGTATACATCAAAGATTATGACATATCTCAAGAAATGTCAACATTTTCTGGCTGGGGTAAAGGTCTTGCAGTACTATATGATCCAGCGGCAAATTCTAGCACATCTGCCATCTCAAGTAATTTCTGTCCATGAAAAATGCAAGTTTGCTTTTAAAAATGACTGATTGAACTATCTTTTTTTCTGATACTCTTCTCCTGACAACTTGCCTGCACTTTCAAGACACCTTATTTTATTTATGTGTAGCTATAGAGCAAAGCAAAAGTGAGCCATCTGTGTTAACAATAATAACAATCTTTTTTATAAAACACTAGAACTGTATATCATGTTCAGTGAATAAAATGTCAGTTTTATACATAAATCTCAGAAATTATATTTTCCACTTCAAATGAAAAAATTACAATGGCTTCCCATACTCATTTTAATATATTTGTAATATAAAGAACTAAAAGAACACTTTCTTTTAATTTTATTATATAATGCATATGTTTTAATTCTGGAAAATTATATTTTCATGCTTTCATATCTAGACACAGGTAAAGGTTAAGTGTGCTTTGCTTACTTGCTTTTCACAAAGAAAGATCCCATGCAGCATTTGGATTCATATGTGAACCTAAATTTTCTGAACATTTGTGTTTGTACTGAGGTGTTCCAATAGAGCAAACAGGTCAGTTCTGACTCATCTTCAAAGACTCCACTTATCATATAAGTGACATTAAGATCTGCTTTTTTCATAAAAGGAGCATTGTTTGCTTCTGCTGGGAAGCAAAAAGAAATTCAAGATAACTGAAAGCTGGCTCTGTAAACTGAGGACCTGGCTTGTTTTGTGAAAAGTTTGACTGAAAATGGCATGTAAAATGAAAAGAAAAAAAAAAAACCACAACAAAACCCCTAAAACTAACAAAAAGAAGCTAAGGCATGTAAGAGATTTGATCATGGATCGGTTTACACTAGATGAAGATGAGCCTTTTGTACCTTTTTTTCAGATACTCATTTCCCCACTGCCAATTTCATCCACTTGACCATTCAAATATTCAGTTCACAAACACCTGCAGTGTGGTGTCAGCACACCAGAGGTGATAGACAAATAACATTAATAGCACTAAACTACTTCCCATGCAACTTAGGCAAAGTTGAAAAAAAATCTAATTTTTCAAGGGGTCCATGTGTCTTGAGATTGGAGAATAAAAATCTTAGTGAACTATGGTAGCTCTCAAAGCACATCATATTCGAAAATTTGTAAATCTTTGGCACTGGGTAAGTACCACAGGGTAGCTCCCAGAGAACTGGTGGTTGACTGCATAGCTAACAGCATGAGGTAAGGCAAAACCAGCACATCAGTTTTCATCACTACTCAAGTACACATAGAACTTGCTATATTTTCATAACTTTCTTCAGTAGGTTAGGATACAGACCACAGCTAAATCTCATGTGTCTACATGGAGACCTACTCTCAGCATCAAGAGATATTGTTTAAACAAGGAAGATTGCACAAATATATGTGAATTTCTAACATATTAACTAACTCTCTTTGCCTAGCTTTTAATTCATACAGGCAATTAATGAACTAGGGGTTCACAGACCACCTTCTCCTCGTTACATTGCTTAAGCAGACAAGCCCTTTCTGAACAGAGGCAGAGAAACACGGATATTGAGCATTTGGGTAATCTCCAAGGTCAAATCTTTCCACGCACAACAGGGGAGCAGGAGTCTCTAAGGGCAAGAATACCAAAATAAAGCCTATAAAAGGGATTGCATACCGCCAAATTGTTCACCAAGGTTTCCAGCATGAAATCCAAGGGAGTATATGGGCGCAAAGAAGAGAAATGATCTTCAGATATTCAGCTCTAGTAGTCTGGTGAACAAAATTCATAGGTGTTGGCTATGCAGAAGGTTTACAAAAGGTCTGCATCATGTCCACCTTTATAAGGGGAAGTTTTATGATGCATGGCAACCTCAGTCAGTGTGTTTGCTCTTTTTTACTGGTCCTGTGTCTAAGGAGCAGGATTTATCCTTTCTAAGTTTATTATGAATTTGTTGTATTTGCTAAATATTCATAGCTAAAACCTGCATGCTGCTTCTTTGATCTGGCAGTTGTTTTCAGCTAAAATCCCAAGAGTCTTGTTACTAGCTCTGGTTAACCTTCTGATGTGATAATAGTGTCTTTGTGTCACGTGTGTGTCAATAGACATGTACAAAGAGAAAAGGTTTAAGCTTGGAATGAAGTAGGGTGCAAACTAAGCTAATAAAGAAAATAGGCTCAAATGGTGAATAAAATGAAAGTCAGAAAAACAGTTTCATTTAAAGATTATTAAATATTCATTTCTTCAAATGGAGAATGAATCAAAGACATGGAGAAGTGTACTAAAAGCCTTGGTCCTACACTGAAGGAAAATATAGCATATTTGGTTATACAAGACACAGATGGCAATGTTCATTTCTGTGGCCCATGGCAAGTTGGCAAGAATAAACACAGAAAAAATGTACTTCTGTGACCTGCAAGAATTGGGTGCACTCTGACATTTTGACTTGATTGTAGAGAAGCAGAAGAATGAGTAGGTAATCCTTTTTCTGCTCAATGTCAGTTAAACTATGGTTGAACCTTTTCCCAGAAAACTGCATAGTGTGTTGTCTTGGTGACAGTTAAGATGTTTCTTGACAAAACATCCTCACCTCACTGAAAGTCATCCTCACTGACAGAGCAGGAAGAGAGTAAGAGCTTGAGTAAGGCCAGTTTTTCTGAGGTGAAATTGTCCTTGCAAAGAACAGAGAAGCCTTTCATTCATTTCAGAGTCTGTTTATTTCTTCATTTCATTATGCTTCGTAGTACCTGCTTAGAATTTAGCATTTCAGGATGCTCAATATGATCATTGTCTTTTTATTTGATTATTACAATAAATGGTTAAACTGAAAACTGTAAGTTTAAGATTGGAATGTTTCATTTTCTGAATAACTTATCTTTGTTACTTCATCCTGATCTTGAAAATGCCATTTGAAGATTTTTTTAAGGTCAGTTACATGTGAATTTCCCCAGTGTTCTTTGTGTGTTTTCAAGTGAGCCTTTCTTTGCAAATAATTTAAAAAAAAACCCTTCACAGTTGTTCTGTTTTGAATTCAAGTATTTGTCTGTGACCTTTGCTAAACCTTGTAAAATCACAAGGAGATAAGCATGAAAGAAATCATGTGCTGTTCAAGTACTTAACATCCAGGGAAATGCACTGAAGTAGAAAGGGGATTAATAGGAGGAGGAGAGTGAGGCCAAGCCACACTGTGTTGGTAGAAGAAGGATTAGTAAGCAGACTGAACCAGGAGAGAAATTAGCAGTGCTTATTTTGGGTTAAACACTGCTGTAGGACGTGCAAAGATAGAACAGGATCTCAGAAGAGGAGAGGTACCAGAAAGAGAGAACAGGTACAATGCATGGAGAGCTGTAGCTTCACTTTCTGGTGGAGCTGCCATTAGAGAACAGCAAGGAGACACAGAGGGGAACTACTGAGTGTAGGACAAGATACACTAGTTAAACGCAGAAAAAAAAAAAGATGTGAATGGGAGCGGGGGACGTGTGTGTGAAAAAGAAGTTCAAAAAAATGGTGCCTTAGGTTTTTGCATTTTGTGATAGAGAAATAAATCTCAATGGCAAATTGACTCCAGGAATGAACATTTCGGAAGCAATTAGAAGCCAATGAGCAGGTATAGCTCTAGGTAGTTACCATCTTTTGTGCAGATAATGAGAGAAGAGAAGAACATTAGTGTCTGTAGTCGGGGCCATTCACTTTTTCAGTTAGAGTATGGCAGCGCAGGGTACAGAGGCACTTTCTGGAGTGGGAGGGGTAGCCTGAAGGTTTATGTCACTTGTTTTCATTTTCTCTCTCTCTCTCCCTCTCTGTTTCTCTGCAGAGGCAGCTAGGTGTCCCATCACAGGAGACAAGCCAGTGTGCGCGGACTGCCAGCTCTTGGAAGGAGCTGGCTCTGCTGGATCCACCATCATGCAGCTCCCCAAGCTGCTGTTCCTTTCCCTGTCACTGCTTTTCAGCATGCTTGGCCAAGCTGGAGCTCAGTTCCCTCGCCAGTGTGCTACTGTCGAGGCCCTGAGGAGCGGCATGTGTTGTCCAGATTATTTCCCTGTGTTTGGGCCAGGTACTGACCGGTGTGGTGTGTCTACGGGGAGGGGTCGGTGTGTACAGGTGACTGTTGATTTGCGACCCCACGGCCCACAGTACATGCATGATGGGCGGGATGACCGTGAGCAGTGGCCCATACGCTTCTTCAACCAAACTTGTCAGTGCAACGGTAACTTTTCTGGTTACAACTGTGGGTCATGCCGCCCCGGCTGGACTGGACCTACCTGTAGCCAGCAAATCAATATAGGTAAGAGAATCAGAAATAAAACATGAAAATTTCCTGTTGGCAATGTTTGCTTCTAAATGTAATTAGTGTATTTGTTTTCTTTAAAATATAAAATGTCCCTTATATTTATTTAGCAAATGTATGTTGCCATAACAGTTATCAAGGGAGCTGCTAGGTGAGTTGTTCAGCTTTTGCACCATGCACCTATATCTGCTACCCAATAAATGATGAAAGAAAACCTGCAGCCTGTGCAGAATTAGGGACAAATCCATTAAGGAATAGATATCTAAGTTGAAATCATTGGAATTTTTTAAGAGTAAAACAATATATACAGACATGTATGTGTGTTTGAGAGTATGTCTGGGAGCAGTAGATATCTAGATATGATGTTTAATACCTTGTCAATACTTTAAGTGTGACACCAGCTCATTTGATTCAAAATCCCTTAATACATTTCTAAACAATGTACCTGGACTTGTAAATTTTTACTAACCTAGTTGCTATCAATGTATTTAAAAGCCTTAACTCATGATTATGAGCTGTTCAGACGAATCAGCACAAAGATTGGTGAGACTTTCTGAGAGTTCTCCAGTTTCAGTTTAGTCCAGCATGTCAGTAAACCGATGACGATTTTTTTTTAAATGGTAGTGAAGTCCTCATGGAACTAGAAAAATGTAAAATATTGTAGGTAAATTGAAAAAGATAAGGAGGCTTGGGGACAGATCCTTGTTCTCAAGTCAAAACCATGTGAATGAGCAAGACTTCAGTCTTTATTAGAGAAAGTTTAAAGATGGTCTTGAAATCCTGTAAAATCAGTAAACCCCCAAATGAATTACAGGTTCTGTTGACATGAGAAAAAACAGGTCTCTAGCAGAATTGCACAGTGTCTCTTGCAGAAACAAATCCGTACTGCTGTTATTTTCACCAGATAGGAAATGCTTCATGAATACGAGTGTGTGTTCCTGCAAGGGTTAACAAGGTACTGCTTACCAATTCAAAATCTTAACAATAAGATTACTGAAAACGATTTATTGGGTGCTCTAGGAAAGATGATTTTATTCATCACTTGAGCT
This sequence comes from Patagioenas fasciata, assembly GCF_037038585.1. Classification (NCBI taxonomy): domain Eukaryota; kingdom Metazoa; phylum Chordata; class Aves; order Columbiformes; family Columbidae; genus Patagioenas; species Patagioenas fasciata. Next base: position 21,416,248 of record NC_092560.1, on the reverse strand, counting down.
CCAAGAAGCAACCCAGAAAGCAAAAAGTATGACTCATTAATTGCAGCTGCTAAGCCAGCTTTCACCCTTTGTTGCTCTGGCTTGTTCTCATTAATAATGATAACTCTGAAAAATAACCAAGAAATACATATTAACACATACAAACTCAGGAAAATAGAACTGGAAACAGGCAAAAAGCAGCTTTAGCTGATTTTCTGGGGTATACAAGAGCTCTTTTTACTTTTCTCACTTATTAAATCCTTTACTACTCAGTAAGATGCGAAGTAAATCATATTTATCATGCATGAGAACAGGAATTTAAATGGCTGAAATTAGGTTCTTATTATGATTTAAGTTTCCATATGGAGGTCATCTCTTTTGACCATCCACAGAGTTGGCCCCAGCTGCTCAGACTTTGGAAATAATTATTGAATTACTCTTGGTATCTATATAAAATAGCTGCAAAATGCAGTTTGATGCCTTTTTATCTTCTAAATTCATGCCTATCTTTACTAATAGCCCCGATTTTTTATTGTGGTTCATTTCAAATGTTTTGAAATCTGAAAAGGTTAAGATGTCTATGTAAATAAAAATTAGATTTTTATATTTACTGTGCTACTTAACAACAAAAATACCTTCAGTTACCAGGGCTAGCATATCAGTTCATTTCAACAAAACAGAAAACCATGTTTCAGGATACAGAGTCCTTGGATTAAATTGATGCTTTATAAAAGATTGCCTGTAAAATTCAGTGAGGCAAAAATATCCCCAACTGGACATATACTGAAATGAAATTCACTTTTACTCCTCATATTAATTCATGCTTAAGACCTGTTGCTTCTCATGTCAACACACTCATTTGGACAATTATGGGTTTTACCGTATTTTTTATAATGAAAATAAGTGTATGTCGAAGAGTATGTGTGAGGACCTCTACCTGTTTCATAGTCTAAATTTAGCCTGAAATCTTCTCCGTCCAGGTGAAAGAGTGCTGGACTCGGATTGAGGTGATACAGACTCTGTTCCTCTTGTTGATATACTGATATTTCAACAAGTCAATTTTCTGCCTTGTTTCACTGTCTACACGTGGATAATGATATTTTTTAATGTTTTTGAGATATTCTGCTAAAAAGAACTAATATATGGTTGTTGTTAATAATAGCAAGTGATGATATTAAAGAGCAATGCTGTACAGTGTGATATTCACAATTCACAAGTGAATCTGCCATCTTTCCTGCAATGCTTCAAGCATAAACAATCTACTGCTTCCCCAAATTGTCAAGCAGTAGAGCTTCTGATTATTGTAAATCACTATGTAGTATTCTTTTGTTGTAAAGCATTACCACAGGAAACCTTAAGTATATTGGAAGAAGTTCTGAAAGACTCCTGTGACAAAGAACAGTCTGTAATTTCTCTGACAGAATGGAAGGATAATCTGTAACAATACTTCTAAAAGCACTAAAACCACAAGGTTTCAGACTTTGTTTTTATTAGGCTTAAACTTTCTCACAGTAGAGAACACTTTTTATTTATGCGCAATATGTTATTAATTGCTCCAATAAAAATTGGATGAATGTTTGAAGAAAATTAAAAAAAAAAAAAAAAAAGAAAGAAAAGGAAAAAATACTTATACAGGATTACTAGGAGCAAAATTAGTTAGTCTTGAGTCTTGTGAGGCCAGACTTGAGTGTCCATTACTTTAGTAACTTGTTTCCTCTGTATCCGCACAGTCAGGAGGAATCTTTTGGATCTAAGTGCAGAAGAAAGGAGGCGTTTTGTGAATGCCTTACAACAAGCCAAGGTGACAATCCATCCTGACATTGTTATTGCCACAAGAAGACGTGAGGAAATATTTGGACCAGATGGAAACACACCACAATTCGAGAATATCTCAATTTACAATTACTTTGTGTGGTCTCATTATTATTCTGTTAGGAAGACTTTTCTGGGTACAGGGCAGCAGAGTTTTGGAGGAATTGACTTCTCTCATGAGGGACCAGCTTTTGTGACATGGCATAGGTACCATCTACTGCAGCTTGAAAGAGACATGCAGGTAAAGTTCACATTAATGTTAAGCCATGTTTCATGCTATGTTTTTTTTTACAGTTAAAGAACTTACCCCCATAAGCTAATAGGCAAAAATAGTAGCAGTTCTTTCTACATGTTGACATGATTCTGCTTCAATTTCAGTAATTCATTAGGTATGCTAAAGTTAATAGAGTGTATTTAAGTTTTAGACTGTCATTGTTATCGAGATCCTAAATACAGTATTTCAATCAGAATAATGGAAAATTTAAAAGTTACATGAAAGTCTCCTGTAAAAATACATACAAATTCCAGATAACCTATAGAATGTCCTTTATTGGACCAACAAAAATTATTACCAGTGTTATTTTTAATATCAATGCCCTGATTCTTTACTAAGTTATACTAATCAAAGCAGCAAAAATTCTAAAAAAATGTTTTACAGAGATGGCTTGGGGCTTTGTAATCACATTTTATTTGTATAATAATTGCTAGAGAAATTAGTGTTTTGTTACACTGCGTTCCATAGATCAGTGATTCTTTTGTTTCCCTTTCCTTGTGTGGGCTTCTCATAAGAGGGATAGATGATTTTATGGGCCATCATCCTTCTTAAAGAAGAGAGAATTAAGTTTTCAAGATTATGTTTAAATAGTCTTTGAAATTGCTCCAAGTGTTTCCACTAGCTTTAATGGCTTTATGTCAGGCTGCAATATAAACTCCCTTCAAATCCTCACATTTGACATCAGTGGCATTTCATTAGGTGTAAGCCCTGAGGAGTTCTAGCTCTCAGTGATTTAATAGATACTCCTATTTATGTTAGTAAACTTGGTCATTAGTTACACTAATTTGTCTGCCTAACATATCCTGGTATAGAAATAATGGAAGCCAGGACACACTCCAGAGATGTTGAATTCAAACCACACTATAACCAAACAACAGTAATTTGAATGGCTGGTATCCCTTTTCCTTCTCCCATCTGCACAGTTGTTCCACAGTTGGCTTAGTTTTTATGCTACAAACACTGCTGTTGCTGACAGACTATTAAAAATACTTACAAAAATCAGATATCATTAATAAGTGATGTTTCTTACTACTTGTAACATGGTTCCATGGAGGAGGTACTGTTTTATTAAAGAGGGAGATCCATGACTTAGTTCAACAGTCCAGCTATCTGTTCTGTTGAACAGCCAAAGGCATCAGCATGCAAAACCACTGAAAGCTTCCATGTAGATTTCATAGATTTTTCACAGATTTTCTCTCCTTTATGAGGGAGGACTCTGACTCCTACTAAGATGTATTTAACTGTCTTTTTAAATCCTTCTAGCTGTGAATATTACAGCCATCTTCACACACATGTATTAACACCATGTTTATGTGGTTTAGAACATGTTGCAGGACCCCTCCTTTGGACTGCCCTACTGGAATTTTGCAACAGGACAAAACACCTGTGATATCTGCACAGATGACTTGATGGGAGCTAGAAGCAATTTTGATGTCTCCCTTATCAGCCAGAACTCAATATTCTCTCAGTGGCGAGTGATATGCGAAAATATAGAAGACTATGAAACTTTGGGAACTATCTGTAACAGTAAGTATGACTGATGGAAAATATTTGATGAAAAAAATCCTTTTAATAATAAATAAATAGAATAATTTATATTGCAATGGCTTTTCCCAGCCAAAAAGTCTTAAAGTTGTTTTTGAATAGTCTTGATCCAAGTTTCATCAATCTTGTGAGATAGTACATACTTATCATCTGTCTTGCAGTGAGGCACTAGGCATTTCAAAATTTGATCAAGAGCTTGTAGCAGAGGAAGAGCTAAATGCTTTGAGTTCACTTCTCATGCAGTATCTATACATCTCCTGTGCCATAAATAATTAAATGTGGAAGTGTCACTTTCTAACTGAAACTTAAGTTTTCTTTTGACTGCTTCACTTATCACCTTCATGGCATTCTGCTCCTGAAAGGAGAACATCTAGCAAATCCTAGCGTCAGCTATGTGGAACATAGTGAAAAATATTGAATCCTAACACATTTACCTCAGCTATAAGAGCCACAACATTGCATTAATCACCTACATAATCAGTTATAGTCCTTTTCCCAGCTGCTCTATCATGATATCCTCAAAATTTTTCTCCTTGGTCTCATCAAGAAATTCCTTTGGAAAACTACAGAAAATTTTTCCAATGCATTTACAGAATCACATATTTCAGTAAGAGGTTCCAGATTTTTTTTTTTTTTTTAAATCCTGTTGCAAAGGATACAGCACACAGGACCCCATGAAGATCCAGATTCTTTGCCTGACATGAGGAACTGACTCATTCATTCAGTTGATATGTCATTTGTGATGGATTTTTTTTTCCTCGTGGTTCAGTCATTAAAAGGATGCATATTCTGTGGCCTACTGTTTCACATTAGAATTGTTTTCTTTCTTCTCTTCACCCCAGGCACTGAGGGTGGTCCCATCCGAAGAAATCCTGCTGGTAATGTTGCACGGCCTATGGTACAGCGTCTCCCAGAACCCGAGGATGTTGCTCAGTGTTTGGAAGTTGGTGTATTTGACACTCCTCCTTTCTATTCCAATTCAACTGACAGTTTTCGTAACACAGTAGAAGGTAAACACGGCAAATAAAAGGACGTGAGACAACTACAAATAAGTCAAGGGAGAAGTTTGCCATTTTTCATGTTGCAAGTATAAGTTTGGAGCATAAGTTTGGAGTTGTTCTCAGCATTAAGTATTGGCTTGGTATTAAGTGGAAGTAAATTCTGAGGAAATTACTTTGTAGCTTGTATCAGCTTAAATGCATAAAAGCCTCAAAAGTCTCACTGACATACTAAGTACTACCTGACATCAGGTCCTTGCAACCTAGTAGTAGGTTGCCATTGCTAAAAATAGATAGCCCTTGACTGCAAAATTATGTAGCTACATCCTTAAATGAGGAAAAATAGTGGTCATAGCAGTGACTCTTTTATCTGAATTAAACAAAAGAAAGCAAAAGAGATTGTAAGCTTTGGTAATACTTAATTAGATGGTATTGAATAATTGAGGTCTGGGTACAAGTTTTACTGCTAGATCTATTAGTCCTTCTCTGTGGGCCATATAACTCTGTTCTTCTCTAAGCTCTACACATTAAAAATGAAATTTTCAGTCACTGGCATCTGAACACACACCCCTCAACACAGTAACAAGTCTAAAGACTTGATCTATGCTGTTCAGCCAGTATCCTGCCAACTGCTTCAGCACTTTAGTAATCCAGAGTTTTTAACAGGAAAGACAAGGATTTATGAGAAAAGATTACCAAGTGGCAGTTCAGATCCCTGTCAGACCTCCCGTATATCCTCTAACTCTTTCGTAGAGTCATAAGTCCTACAGAGGGGAGGATATACTCCATTTTCTTTCTGTTTTATTACAAAACCAAGAATCTGCACCAGGTCAACTATATATGAGAGTTTTGGATGCTTATCATGTTTGACAAATGGGCTGTCAATATCCAGGTAAGTATTTAAACATGGCTCTAGCCAACGAACTGTACAAGTTTTGGCCAGAGCTTGAAACGGGGAAAGTTTTCATGATGCTTCAAATCCTGATTTCTGACATGAGGGGTCCCACGTGCTGGGTACTGACAGAGTTACATAGGGTATCTCCACTGAAAAAAACAGAGCATGTGAAGCTTTCTGAGATGTGTTCACAGTAAGCCTGGAAATGACGTGTAGAAACATAACAGCTGGCTCATTAGCATAAATGGCAACATATACACACCTAACTCAGTATTTAGAAAACACATTCAGTTATGTTAAAAAATATGTAGGTCCCAAATACACCTTTCTTTTCATGCCATGATGTGGTTTATTTTGGCCATTTTTGCATTAGATCACCACAGCCTTGCACTCAACATTCTCAGTATTCTTTCATAAAGGCTATTTTAATCTGAAAATTATGCTTGCTAAGGACATTTCTCAAATGCCATTAGGTAGAAATTTAGCTACTCATTTATGATAAGCAAGGCAACACAGCAACTTGACAGTTTTTCAGAGAAAAAAGTATCCATCTGGAACTGCAGCTTCCAAACAAAATCTTCACTGGGATTTTTTGTGTTCTTTGCATACTCAGGGTACAGTGATCCTTCAGGGAAATACGACCCAGCAGTTCGAAGTCTTCATAACCTGGCTCATCTATTTTTAAATGGAACAGGAGGGCAAACTCATTTATCACCAAATGATCCCATTTTTGTCCTCCTGCACACATTTACAGATGCTGTTTTTGATGAGTGGCTGAGAAGATATTCTGCAGGTAAGATGTTGTCATGAACAGAGGCAGGATGGGTGGCCATCAGTCTTTGTAGTCATGGGTACTCAGCTGCTGTTTGTGGGACAGCAAGATGCCCCTAAGCTTTGGGGAGAGGGCTGGAATTTTAACAGTTAGTATAGTTAACAGAGAAATAAGAAGCAAGCTCCCTTCATCACCACACTGACATATGTTCTCAAGTCACTGTCTGTGAAGGGACTTGGCCAGAGATATCAAGCTCAATTCAAGAAAATAAAGTGTGCAAATACATTGTCTCCATAGAGCAAAGACAGTGCAGCCATGGAAGGTGCAAATACTTCAAGGACATTCTGACATTGTGTGGAGCAAGTATCAGTGTGGCTTCTTGTCAAACAAGATCTGATGCTATGTACATCTTCACAATTCATTTTGTCCACCTTGGATATTTACTACCAGCATTCCATTACCATTACCATATCCTTTCAAAGGATGGTCACTGTGCTCTTGCTTTTTTTAATTCTGAAAAGAGAGAAAAGGAATAAGAAAGGAAGTGAAGGAGAGAGAGGAAGTGAAGGAGAGGGAAGAAGAAAGGCTCTGCAAGGAAAGAATAAAAGAGAATATGAGGAGGAAGGACGTTGTCACAGTGAACTGGGGAGATAATTCCGTATAACCTTAAAGTCAGTGCATTAGTCTGCACAAAGCAGTGACTGTTTTCCTCTTAGGACAATCCAGTCCCCTCTTCTTTCTTCTACAGAAGACAGCTGCTGTTGCAGAACTGAGACTTCTTTGTACAGCTTCCACAACCTGTCTCATGTATTTTTCCAAAGTCAAGTATTACGGAGCCATTTTATCCCCTTGTGGTACTCACATAACTTATCACAAGTTTTTACCTCATGTCACCAAGATGTTTTGTTTGGGTTTTTTTGTTGATTTGGGGTTTGGTTTAGGGGCGACGGGGTGCAGGATGGTGGGGTGTTTGTTTGTTTGTTTGTTCTTCAGTTGATTTCTCCTGATTTACCATAGCATTGCAAAAAAATTCCACTGAAGTTCATATCAGCTGCCCTCCTGATCTGCATGAGAGAGATCCTCATCACTGTTACTATCAGACAAAGCCAGATTGTAGCAAAAACATTTTCCAAGTCCTTCATGTATCCATATTGCTCCTTTGTCATTCAAGAAGAAAGGAAAATGCCAACACAGGATGGAAGTTATACCATTTACTGTTGGTTTCCATTAAAAAACAGAGATGTCATTAATGGTCGTGCTTTTGGACAGAGCAGAGCCCTCCATCCTGGATCTTTCACTGGAAAACCAGTCCTTTTAGATTAATCTAAGATAGGAACAAAAAAAAAAAAAAAAAAAAAAAAAAAAGGTACTGAATGCCCTGAGTCACTGTGGGGGGGAAAAAAAAAAAAAAAGTCGTCCAAATCATTGTTATTGTATTTACAGAAGTGTGATTTGACTTTTGAATTCAGATATCTCAACATATCCACTGGAGAATGCCCCTATTGGACACAACCGACAGTACAATATGGTGCCATTCTGGCCTCCAGTTACCAATAATGAAATGTTTGTTACTGCACCAGAAAACCTGGGATACAGCTACGAAGTTGAGTGGCCAGGTAAACTGTCCAGCCTAAATGCTTCCTCTTTTTTTCTCATCAAGTCTTTCCCCCCTTAAGTTTATAAAGCATGCAATAATATTGGTTCAAATTTTACAAACAATATTTGTTGCATTTTTAAAAGTCTATTTCTCTTTTCCTGACTGGCTTTCCAAATGAGTTGCATTTGGGATTTGGTACAGCTAAATAGCTACTGATTATAGGAGGTTCTTCCCACTATCCACTCCAGTTTTTGGAGAAGCTGTCATTTGGACCTAAACTTTGCAGAAGGTCCTTATTGCTATATTGTATGTCCTCGCTTAATCACTACAGACAATGCAAATCCCTCACAGGCCAGATAGCAAAAGAGTCCAGGTCTGCTTTTAGAGTGTAGTAAGACTGAAATTTTCTCACATTTTGGAGCAAATATTATCCACTGAACTTTAAATTAGTTCTGCTTCACAATTCCTTGAATAATGACAGATACTGAAGCTTTGGCCTGTCCATCTGCTGTTTATCCATATACTTAACATTTATTTTTAACAACTTTTCCTTTTGCTTTCCCTCCTGTAGCTCGGGCTCTCCGTGTCACAGAGATGATAACTATTGCAATAGTGACTGCACTCGTTCTTGTTGCAATTATCTTTGCTGCTGCTGCATGTATCGTACGTGTCAAGAAAAATAAGGATGACTTGCATCAGCCTCTTCTTACTGACCAGTATCAGCACTACTCCGATGATTATGATGGCATACCAGCACCAAGCCAATCTGTTGTTTGAAAAGAGAGCACTTTTTTGCATCTGACTGAAACTGTTGATTTTGCTGTATTTTGTAGATGGTGGTCATCCATCTCCTTCAAAATAAAGAGCATAAACTGTCAGCTGTCTTGATATGTTTGCCTCAGGCTTCACTTCCTCTTTCATCACACCTAGGCATCAATAAATCACCTTTGCAATACTAATTCTGTGTTGATTTTAATTGAATTCCACTAACTATTCGGGGTTCCCCTATAAGCCCGTTTAATGCACATTTCTGTCAAATCTGGTAGAATTCAGTTAACTTGCTGACAGCCAATATCACCTGATTTCACCTAGCCTTTATACCTAGAACTATTTTACAAAGTACTTTCGTGAAAAGGTGAAATTTAGAATGGGACAGAAGTAGAATGCAAAATACAAGTAAACATATTGGCTAGGTGAGTGGAAATGTGTTTCGAAATAGCTAGCATGTCAGGCAGGGAGCTACAAGGGAATTCTGAGGGGAACAGTGTGTTTGAAATTCAGCTTTGTTCATAGAAGATAGTTTTGATCTTATTGCTGCTTTTAGGTTAATCTGTGAAAACAGATTCCCCACCAAGAAGCCCTTCCAACATTCAGACACTTCAGCTGTATATTCATACAGAGCTTGATGAAGGGCACATCAATTTGAAGGGACAGCTGGCAGCAGCCTTCATTTTGTTTTTATTTTGATTTTCCACTCTCTCACTCCTTTTTTCGCTCCTGGTAGGGCATTCTCCATGACGATGAGAGACCTTGCTTCAATTTTCTCCTGCAGGAATTTTAAACCTACATCTCTAGAACTTGGAGAGAGGGCCCTAGGCATCAGGCACTAGAACAGACTTAGAAAAACAGGCGTATGCAGTAGCTGTTGAATGCATTCATCATAAGCCAGTTGACAAGCAACAGACACCTGCTTTTACAGCCTGAGGTATGGCTTGAGGAATCTGGCTTCAAGCCTCACCTCCTCTCTCTCATCATAACTGGGTAGCAATAAATCACCTGATTGTCTTCCAAAGGAGGCATATTGAATCTAAATTAATAGTCATCAGCTGACATACAGAGATGTTCCTGGGTTCAGACTATTGAATCCCACATAATGTAATAAACCCTCTAATTGTCAGACTATAAAGTCAAGGTCTTTCTTGACTCTCTTTCTGACTCCAGCTTCAACAGAAATGGCAAGTAATTTGGATTGAGGTTCTTCAGTCTGAGGCATCTTTCCTAGACATTAAGTTATTAGGGAAAAGTAATGGCCATTTATCTCCTCCTTCCAGCCATGCCTTCTGTGTGCTGTGTTAATCTCAGCAGTTTTGGTGAGTAATAGGTATGCTCAAATCACACTCAGTTGCAAGAAGATACATAATTTATACATTGAGAGTAATGTAAAGAGAAAGACAAGTACTCTTGGCTAGGCAAGTGGAAGATAGGTTATCATCTTAACTCATCTGACCAAGCATGTGGCACAGACAACAGCAAAAATTTACACACATTACTGTTATTTAGAAAGAAAACCTTCATCTGTGGCACTCAAGGCACAGAAGTTAATTAGACAAAGGTTTTTTGGGTTGCACTCTCAGTTTTACTTACAGTCTAGACAATCAGTATTCTAGGTGCATAAGCAGCAGCTTTGATTTCAACTTAAACGCCTCTTTCTGCCACTCTTGCTTGTAATGAGTAGCAATTTAACAAGTCATCCACTTTAGTGATTTCAATAGATTAAAGCAGGGTGATCCAATGTACTTTGGATTGGGGTCAAGAGACCTGGATTTTATTATTAGCTCTCCTACTGACCTGCTGAATGTTCTTAGGTAGCATATTTTTACCTCTGTGACTCATTTGATTCATTTATAAAATGGAGATAACAGACCTTCCTCTGTGAAGTGTTTTTACTTCAGAGGGTGAAAAGAAGCATACAGAAGCTTGATAGCAGAAGGAAAGCGGCACGGCAAAATCAGATCTTGTGAAGGGGACATTAGCCATTGAAGCCATACAATCTTTGAAGCAAAAGCATACACTCATGTTTTGAGCATCTCATGAGTCTTGTGGGTCAGAGAACGAAGAGACCTGTCTGTTAGTTACAGCTGCCACACATAAGTGAAGAAAACAAGATACATTTTTATAACAAACTTCAAAAGAAAAGGAACCAGCAAACATAGGAATTAGAGGGGGAAAGAAAATGGATACCTGTGTATGATTCATTCTTGATGAAAATCTCACAAGTCTTTTTTCCTTTGGTCACTTTTTGCAGTACTCTGAACTATATCTGAGTGGGGAGAAAAAGTTCCTGCCATTGGTATTTGTTCCTGAGCTAATCTGATTGGGAAAAACTGGTTTGGGTTTGAAATCTGAAATGGTTTTCATAGGAGAAAATTAAAAAAAAATAAATAAACACCAGAAAACTGAGTGTGTGATCACTATAGGTTTTCACTTTTTATATGGAGGCAAGAAAAGGTAGCCAAAGTCACAGAGAAAAAAAAAAAAAATGAAGGAAGTGAAAAGCTGGAAAAAAGTGCTAACTGAGAAGTCCTAGGTGCAGCAATTATGAAGTACGTGGTGTCACATCTCCCTGAAACTTTTTCTCCCTTTTCTTCTTATGAAGATTTATTCATATGGGTGTTGGATAAGGCAGTGGTAGAGGATATCTGGAAATGCTGAGAAAATAGAGTTAAGTTCATGCTGACCATGCCAAAAGCAACTGTGATATAGGTAGAGAAGAGTTAGCAGAATTAAGGAAAAACTGAGAGGAGCCTCAGATCTGGATATGAGCAGGGATCTCTAAGTGCTGTCAGACAGAAACTCTCACACAAATTAAAATCACGTAATTTATGTAAAATTTAGAAATTGTTGAATAAATATTGATAATGATGGTAAAGGAACTAAAATCCATGCATGTAATGATGTAATTGGTCACAGACCCTTTTTTCCACAAATAGTTATTGGTCTAACTTGGATTACAACTACTATATCACCCTATATATACACACATATATATATGCACATATATATATGTGTATGTATATGTGTATATATATATATATATAGGGCCTCTTATGCGTCCCCTACAACTGAAGATGTTAATGATTTTTTTATATTAATTTGCCTTATTAGTTCTCTAACAGTGTCTCAGTTTGGATTTTGAAATAATGAAAGTAATTCAGATTCTCTCTACACAATATTAAAGGAACAGAGGCTTTGAGAATATGCAAGCAAGAAAAGGAACTAAGGTCTGAAATTTTAGAAATAAAACCAAGACTTCTGAAGCTGCATTTGACCTTGGAAAGGAAATATTGAAAAAGTTATTTGACCATATAAATGAAAATGCAACAAATCCAGACTCAGGATTAACATGATCCAATACATTTTTCTGTGTCAGTGGTAGTCAACCTTCATTTTCAGTAAGATGAACTATGCTGATCTTGTAGAGAAAGAGTTAAAGGCTTATGGAACAAGAGACAGAAATTGCTTTACAAGACAGAAAATAAACAACGTAACTGCATCACTAGAGTAGGTAATTACCATCCGTGACCTAAAAATTACATACGGAACTGCGAGTCCATCTATAAGGTGTTTGAATAATTTTATCAGGTCAGCCAAAGTATTGTGCAATTGAAAGCAGCAATATTTTATGGGGAATGACAAATAAGTGTTCTGTCACAACTACAGGCTTCTTAATTTAGACTGAATAACATGACAGTCCCCAAAAATAAGCTGTGAAAATGCAATTGAAATCAAACATGGCACAGATTTATAAAAGTTAGATCATGCTAGCTATCTTAATATAATATCTTTCTTTGATAAGATAATTCAAAGATTTTATTTAGGAATCATATTGATGCTGAACCCTTTGATAAAGTGCCAGGTGCTTAAGACTGGAAATTTAGGAACCTGAATAGAATCTGTAGACTGGGAGGAGAGTTAACTAGAGGACAGATGATGATACAGTATTGAAAGAAATAGAAGGGCTACAGGGGTCAGCCCTATAGCCCTTTGCTAACAGAATTATGGAGATGGGATCAGCCCTATTCAGTTATTTCAAGATAGATGTCAATGCAGAAAACAGCACTATGTGGATAGTCATCACCCCACTTCGAGATTTGAAGAAAGGCGAGAGGAAGTTAAACAGAATAGTAATGATCTCTCCCCTCTTCTCCAACATTCTAGGAATATGAATTTCTATTCCCACATGCAAAATTTTCCAGTAAGGAATAAAAAAGCATTGCAAACAAGCTTATCATTGAAAACCTTGTGCCACCAGTGTGATACTGGTGTGAAAACAGTAAAGGCAGTTGATCTTATGATGTAGCATGTACCACATATCTTGGAAGTTTAAAATACACTCTAAGTTAGATGCCTACCATAAAGGCAGCATCTGGGGAAAAATTTCCCTTACAAACTAGTATTTCTACATGAAAGAAAACATTTTCAAAGGCAGACTGAAGAATTTAGTGGAAGCTGGTGGGTGATTAGGGTGACTAGTTAATTTCCTCTTACCAGTGGGCAGTAAAATCATAACTTGCAAGAATATCTGCTTTGGACACAATGCTGAACTGTATTTGCAACTTAGAGAAACATTTCTAACTCCAGAAGTTTCACCTCTCCTATGTGTGGAAGGCCTAAGCAACAATGGTTAATAGTGCCTGTATATTCACAAAGAATTGGAATGACTCCCAAAATTAGATTTATTGCTAAAGTGTATTCAGTTTGTCAACTTGATTCTTTTTATTGTCCAAAAAATACCTGCTAGCTAGATATTTGACACTCAAAAGAAAAATTTGTCAAGGAAGCCTGATAAATACTAGAGACATTTATTTTCAAAATATTAATTTGGAGCAAAATGTATAAATATCTTCTCTCAAAACTGAGTTTTACCTTGAAACTCATTTAATCTCCAAATTAGAATGAATGTCCTGGCTTTAGCAGATGCTTTGTTCAAGTATTGTTTTATGGTAAAGGGAAATGGTATTCACAATATCTGCTTCTTGATGCTCATTGGAGGAAATTAAAATAGCAAAATTCCAACTGAAATTTACCTTGAATCAATTTATGTGTAGATTTTTTAATATAGAGCATGGTGTGCATTGTTTTTGTCATCCTGCCTATCCCACCCTTAATACCCAGAGACATCTAAAGCAAGCCACTGCCAATTCTAATTATGTGCATCTCTTTTACCCCTTCACCCCTAAAATGCTGGAGGCAAATAAGGGGATCTAAACAGTAATTTTACAGTAGGTTTGCATGCACATCGAAATTGACATTAAGACCTTTGGCAATCAGCCAAGCATGGGCTTAGATTTTATAATTAAAGCTCTTCAAGGAATAGGACTGGTATCTTGCTCAAGTCAGTGCCCCTGATCAGTACAACAGGGACCCATGGTCCTTTGCTTGAAGCAAAGGAAGCTCCGAAGGAAGACAGAAACATTGCTGCAGAAACATCCTTAATTTGAGGCTGAACCAGTGATAGGAAGACTGCCTGAGAGGATTTTAAGCTGTCCACACAACCTGTCTGTTTTCTACCAGTGTTAAGTTTTATTTGCTGCAGTTCAGAAAGGTTGAGAGAATGTTGATATAGATAAAAGGCCTTGAGCTGAAGAATATTTTTCCAAAGAAAAAACCTCAACAGAGAAGAGAGGAGGGGGAGAAAATGTTTGTTTAGAAGCTGAAAGTTGTGTTGCAGCTGAAATGGTCTCGGGCTATTAAGCGCAAAGTTTGCACGAAAAACAATATCTCTCTCTAGACGACCAGATAATATGCCAGGGAAAAAAAAAAAAAAAAAATAAAGTAGCTCCAAACAACATCATTGTACCTAAGGCCTCCAAACAGAATTCTGTCTCCTCATAACACCTTCTACAGATCAATATATAGTCATCATTGTCAGTATGTGCAGCAATTTTATAAAGAATAAAATAAAATAAAATAAAATAAAATAAAATAAAATAAAATAAAATAAAACAAATAGTACCAAGTAGTCAAAATATTGTGCCATGCATGAATCAACGGTGAAGAAGCTGGTTTTAGTAGGACTTTGGGTAACAGGGATCATCTGTACTTCTTGTTTATTAATGTTTATGGAAAGAAAAAGGTGTCCTTTCTGAACACCTACTAAGCAACTGCATTTAATATGAGCATAAAGCAAAAGTTTCACGTTTAAAATAGGGTGAAATTTCCACTTCACATCTCCTTAGGAACTGTATTCTTACTTATACCACGTTTTCAAGCTGCTCGCAGTAAGATGGTCGCGTACTGCATCCACATCCAAGCAGGTGCACACAAGGTATTCTGCCGCCGACAGGGTTTGCCTACCGCCACAAGGTGGAGCTTCACCAAACAATTCCGGTTGGTTTTTAACCCGGAATAGAAAACTTCTCCACTAAAAAGTCAGTTAAAGTTCTAAATGCAATTTTCTAAAAACGTATTTTAGCTTGAGTCCCTGTGCTTCATACTCCAAGAGAACTCTAGCTTGTTTCTCTTTGGAACCCTATTTTTAAAACAAACCCTTAATAAAAATTACACATTCAGGTGTTATATCTGCAATTATTGGTTCACAACAGTAGGTCAGTGCTGTTTATTGGGGAAGGTAGGCTTTTTCTTTCCTTTCATTTTCTCTTTTCCCTTTTCTTTTCTCTTTTCTTTTCTTTTCTTCTTTTCTTTTCTTCTCTTTTCTTTTCTTCTCTTTTCTTTTCTTTTCTTTTCTTTTCTTTTCTTTTCTTTTCTTTTCTTTTCTTTTCTTTTCTTTTCTTTTCTTCTCTTCTCTTCTCTTCTCTTCTCTTCTCTTTTCTTCTCTTCTCTTTTCTTCTCTTTTCTTTTTTTCTTTCTTTTCCTTTCTTTTCCTTTTTTTTTTTTTAACTGGGGCAGAGAAGTGGGTGCCATATTTTCTTTTTTATTCCTGCATCTACAAGTGAGAAGAACATAAGGGTCTACTAAACACTGATACTATTTGATAGTAGCAATTCATACTCTGATTTTGTTCTTTTAGCACTGCTAATATTTTTCTTCTGACAGCTTTGGAAAATAAATCAGTAGTTGCAGCAGCAGGGCCTGCAAAAAAGAATATAACTTATTCAAGTGAATTAAAATTCAGAAAAGTGATACTGATAACAAACAAGCTTACATATATGACATAAAAGTGGCCATATACATTTTCTTCAGCTGGACACCATCACTTCAATGGCAGTCCTGGCCTTGATTTTAACCTCAGTTTGGTTTGGGCTCAGGTGCTGGAGATAACCTAGAGCAACTCCAATGCTCCAGAACACAACTGTTCCCTGGAGCTCCCTGTGGACCACAATGCAGCTCCTGCTGCCACCATGCGATTCCACTGTGAGAAACCTCTGCAACGGTGATCAAAAGAGATTACAGTCTCACCGCCTGTGAGACCCATTCACCCATTCTTGATAATTATTGATCAACGATAATTTGAAAACAGGCTAAAATTAGGCCATGAACAACAGAAAAGGGGCTGGAACAGTATTTCATGGATGGCATTTCCTTTTTTGAGTAACTTTTGCACATATTCTGTCCTGAGTCTAAGGATGGATATAATTACCTGTAATGGGCTCTTAAAAATGTCTTTTGTAGGAGTGGAAATCTGAGGTCAGAGAGGAGAGTACTTCACATTTCAGCTTCACCACAGACAGCAAGTATTCCTTCTGCACAAAATTACTACAGAACTATTTCTGATCTAGAGGGAAGTAGCCATAGATGTTAATTACAGCTCTTACTCTTCACATGTTAGTGAAGTGGCAGGAAAAATAAAGTCTGTCCTCTTAACTATGGAAGATGAGATGAGGTATAATGACAGACAATGAAGGATAATTACATGGAAAGCAAAGTTCAAACATCACTCTTGGTAATCAAGCAATAGTGGATATCTAGCATGAATGCTGTGAAACCTTAACATCTCAGGGTCATGTCCTGTATCATCCTCAGGGGTTGCATTTTACATCCCATGAAGCAGAAGCCTCAGCTCTGATATTTTTTTGAGTCATATGAGACCACAGGAGCTCCCCAGACCTGACCAGTTGGTGTCCAGCAGTTCACTCTGCTGTGAAAAGACCCCTCTTGCTCTGCCTTCTCATCTGGTATTCAGATGCTGCCCAGCAGCATTGACATTAATGGGCCAGATCACGAAAAGGGAGGATTTGCTTTTCAAACATGCCATCAGACTGCAGGCTGGAAAACCACAAAGAGTTACAGGTGATGCCAGTATTGGAAAGCTGGACAGCTCAGGAGAACTCCATGAACAGGGGACAGAGGAGGACAGTAATTATTGCTGGTTCATTCAGAGCGAAAGTTATCTTTGTGTATTATGTCTGTTCGCTCTCTGAGTTTTCAAAAGACTTGTGACGGTTGGCATGGTGTCTTGCTGGAAGCAGGCCCTCTGCGTGTCAATGAACTTCACTTATTTGAGGGAAACCTCTGCCTTATGGAAAAATATTTTTGTCCAAATTTTTGACTTGAAGATATCCATTCGAAGTAGGTTAATTGATTGCTTTGCTGACAAGTGGGGAGATGGGGGGTGGGGATAAAGAAATTTAAAAAATTAAGAAAGTTTGAGGGATGGGAAACCATAAATGGAAATGAGAACTAAAATGTAAATGAGTTGGTTTGGTTGCTTTAATCAAGTTTTTGGAAGAAGTTTAAACAAGGAGTAATGAGTATTCCATAATGGAAACACTTGCCTGTATTTAAACAGCTGTAGTTTTATTTTCCCTCCTGCACTGTCCTTTCTGTTCAAGTAGCTCTTACTCTATTACTCTAACACAGTCTTCTTTTCAGGCTACCAAACAATCTTGTTTATTGTTTCACATCCATGTGCTGTGTGAAAAAAAAAAAAAAAAAAAAAAAAACAAAGTGCTATGACTCCTGATAACTTTCTCAAAAGCTCCAGATCCCAAGTGAAGCAGCCTCTTCTGAAAAATCGCCGTTTTCTGCAGGCAATAGCATCTTCTAAGATCCTGGGAGGGTGACAGCGAAGCACTGGTTGTTTGCGACTGTTCCCCAGCTGCGGGATGCAGCTGCCAGCCCGGGACCCTCCAGCCGCCCGGCAACGCTACGGGGCCAGCGATGCAGAGAGGCCGGGGACTGCAGAGGAGCCGATGATGCAGAGGGGCCGGGGACTCCGAGCCAGCTGCCGCCGCGCAGTGCCCAGGGAGCCGCCAGGTGGCGGGACAGGGCTGTGCTGCCCCCGCCCTGGTGCTGCCCGTGCCCTGCCTACTCAGCTTTGCAGGATCCAGCACAACCCTCCACCCTTTTTTGTGGCATATTTTACTTCTTGCTTTTCACAGTCCGATTAACTTCGGCTCTGGTTTACAGGCACTGCCAGGCACAGCTTCCAGTTTCTCTATTGGCTTGCGTGGCACTTCCACCCCAGAGAAGTGAATGGAGTCTATTAACTCTCAAATAAAATTGCATTGCTGCCGTAGGTACGCACAGTCAGGACGAGAAGAGGGAAATTTTTATAATCTACCATCAGATGTTAGTGATGTTGAATTTTCACTCATAGCTACCTGGGGGATATATCGGTGATGGTCCCTGAGAGATAGGTACATTATACATGACATCTGCAGACATGACTCCTTTGAAACATGGGGAATGAGTCCAAGATGCCAGGGAAAGCAAGAGATCCTTACCGCATTTTTACTACAGCTTTGTTTCCTCCATAGGAACGAGGGTCTGAAAGGATGTCTGCAACACCATAAAACTAGTCAATGAGGTTTTGTGTTTCCTTCTGGAATTGTAGTTATTTCAGTGAAAATGGTTTGTAGGCCAAAGACTGTATATCAAAAATAAAAATTAAGAATAACAGTTCATGGCCTTGAAAGCCAAATGCTGGGGTGACTATTTATTTGACGCCACTATGTATTTTTAAGGGAAGTGATATTCCCCAAAAGTTTCATTTTTTTGAATGACTTTGCCGTTATATAAGGGAAAAGTCATTACTATCTAGGTCAAAAGACTTTCCATATGTCTAAACAGCACATAAAGTCAGCCTGTATAATCTCCACATCTCACTACCTCAGCCTATTCATTGGCATAGACTGTGCTTCTGGACCTCTTTTCATGGAGCACAAAGGGTAACTTCCATACAAATCAGAAAGGTAATTTGAACTCTTGAATCTATTCCAATATTAGAATTTGGGCTGATATATTCTGCTACTATGGGTAGGCATGGTGTTCTTCCATCTAAAATCAGTGCTTTCAGATGTCACCTTGTTAGATACAGGTTACCAGGAGAACAAGCAAAAGATAGATCAGATGAGCTAGGAGAAAGGTTGGTACTGGGACATCCTCCAAGAACTGCCATGAGGGTTCAGGAAGACAGGAAAAGTAGACTTAAGATACCTGATTGTATTTAAGACTTCACAGACCCACCCAGAGCCACCTGGCAAAAGGTATGTTTGTGGTGGTAACAGTCAGCTGTCTGCAATTAACCTTAGCCTGAAATCAAATTTAAATGTGATCACCTGATCTTTAGGTTTAGTCATCTCATCAGGCTGCAATCTGGGTCTTCTCCCAAGGCAAGCAGAGTTCAATTAGGATCAGGAAACACAAGCAGAAGTGATTTAAGCTACAGTCCCTGCTAGGTAACTGCTGCTATCAGAGGCTAGTAATCTTCTTACTTGCCTGACTAAGGCAAGTTGCAGATTAAGCAATTCAAGCCAGGAGGAAGACATCAGCTGGAGTTAGAAAGTTAGGCTTTGTAGGGACTGCCCAGATATATTTAGTACTCAAAGTGGCTTGTGTTAACTACATGATTCCAGGTCTAGGCTATGCAAGAGCCATCAGCTAAAGTAAAACAGTGGGGATGATATCATAGCGTATGTATATGTAATTCTATATTACTGCTGATAGGCTAAATCCAACGTGGTCAGACCTGCTGAGGTATGGGGATGGATAGTGCTAGGAGACTGCAGGAAATGAGGATTACTTGCCCAAGCCAAACATCTGCAGCTAGTGCTATAACTAAGAACTTTATTCAGATTTGAGTAATTGTGTACAGTATTATAATTGGTTTAGAAGGTTTCCTCTTGGTCTTACCTCAATTTATAGAAAGCTGATGGGCTAAAGCAATAACAGTATTGGGATTAATATTTGTCCTGGCAGAGAAGACAAGCATTAATATTTACTTTTTTTAAGAGAACAGTTTTCAAGATCAGGTCTGTGCTTAGTGAAGGTGATAGGGAAGGGTAGGTGGCTAAGGTCATCAAGAGGCATTTAAATATAGGTCATTGCGGTCCTGACTGGGGTTGATTAATATATGTTAAAGAGAATGCCTTTATAGGACACTTTGTAAAACTGCATGCTACGGTACAGATAGTGTCTGGATCAGGTTTGCTAATCTGGATTAAGGTCGTCTGTCTAAAGAGAGAATATGAAATTAAATCAATATTAAAAGAAATAAATTTAAAAAGTTGTGGGAACTGCCAGGAGCAATGGTTTTATTATAAGATTAGGTTTCAAAGCAGCAAGGACTGATCTGCTGGTTTGGCAGCCAGAATTTGGATTAGCAGAATTTGGTTTAGTAGCTGAAAACATCCCACAGGCTAAATCAACATTTTGGGTGTGTTTGGGTTCAGAGCAAATGACACTACTAGAACCACGTGCAAAATGGCAAACAGACCAGCTGAGGCTGGTATAGGGATGATCACTGGGCCCAGGGACCAATCAAGGACTGTGGTTCAGACTAACAGGCAAAATTAGGCTGATGCAGTCATTGGGACAGACCTATAGACTATGCTGGTTGAACTGGCTGGCTGGATAGTGGCACAGAGCCACTGTGCTGAGGGTGAAATGAGGCTGGAGGTGCTTACTTAACTGCATGCTTACTACAGTTGGAACAGATCTTCACACAAACCAATGAACATCTCTGACAGAGAAGAGTATTTTGGTTGACCTCAATGGACATCAGTGTTTCCCCTTAGTTTGTTTATACTTAACACAGGTATAAACTGAAAATCCTGAGGTAAAAATTGTGCGTAACCAAGTTGGGAATGTGCTAGAGTTGTGGTCTGCTTTCCCTATCTAGGCAGGAAATAAATCAGCCTAGGAATTTTTTTACCCCTTGATCTTTGTCCATAAACATTAAGTGAAGTTACTGTTACAAGTTGACAACAGGAAGACTATTGATTCCACTGTGTTTGTTCCATGTTAAATATTTTCCCAGTAGAACTGGAAGGGATGGAAAGCAATTCAAGCCACTTAAAATAATGAGCTATTTCCTCTCCTTAGAGCACTTAAAATAATTGTCTTGGGGGAGGGTGAGAAGTCATTCCTGGCAATAACTGAATGGGTTCTCTTCATTTTATTCCTTTCAAAGATATCAAAGTTTATATGTACTAAATTATTCTTCTACACCTGGCAGCTTTGATAACACTGTTCACTTCCTATAATAAATAGGATCAGCCTTCAGCACTACTTTCATTGACATTTATCTTGTGACACTGTTTTCTATCAGTGCAAGGCTAGACACAGACCTTATCATGTTTGTGACAGGTCTTGAGCCTGTCTGCATAGCTGCTACTGTAATGAATAAATATCTGCTCCCTTTATTTAATAAGAAGACTAGATGACATCAAGTGGTGTACAAAGGAAAAAAGGGGAGAGGTTGCACGAGGACTGTCTTTAATAAAACGTCAGAAGTGAACCTTTCAATAAAAAGTAGGACAGCAATCATGACCACCTTTACATGCACCTACCAACCTCCTGTGCTCTTCCACTGTCTGCCTGGGGCGGATGAGAAGCCTTGTGCTTTGAATAATGAACGTGCTATCATTGCTAGGAGACCCCAGAAGATTTGTGCCAGGTCTGGCTCTGGATTGCTATCATTTCCCTGGGAGACTCTTTATTTGCAAAACTCAGAGCTGGTAGAAGAGATAGTAATATTGTCTCAACAAGAGTACTGCTGTCTTGGTTCAGAAGACAGAAACCATCTGCTATGGTCATGAAATTTCTGAGGAATGAAGCTTTGTCTTAGTAGCAAGCCATACCAATTAATGCACATTATAAAGATTCTGAGGGTGGAAGACCAATAATGAAATAGAGATCTATTGAACCGCACTGCATGGGGGCACTATGGAGGAAGAGTTGAGTGGCAGAAGGAACTAGTATTGCAATGATCAGCAGTTTTCTGGGGTAGGAGAAGTAACAAAAAGCAAATCAACAACACCTAAATTATGGACTGCAGAAGATTTTACATGGATCTTTGTATGATGGAAAACAATCCTAAAAGTATTTAAACAGTCTTAATAGTTGTCTCAGTGTCAAGTGACATTCCCGTAGTTTCTCCGTGCTAGGAGTTTCACTGCTTGGAGCTGCATAGTCCATTCCTATAAAATGAACTGAAGAGTACCCTCCCTAGAGACTGGTTGATGTAGGCTGGGAATAATATGCCTTAGCTCCTGTTGAGACTGTGTAAGCTCTGGTGATGTAATTTTGTTCTTTATTACTGTGATTCTTTCTCTTTGAATTATTTTTTTTTACTTGAATATATGACCAGCTTCTAGTGTTTGAAATGCAGTTAGCCTGAATCTTTTTATTTTTGAAGTCTAGAAACGCGAGTAATGCTGTTGACAAATATGTCATTAAGAAGAACAATCTCATCTTCCACTTTTTAATATGACAAATGTGTGGAATACCTTACATCTATGCTGCTGAAACAAAAAAAATAAAAATAGCAATGAGGAGTTTGTTCCTTGTGCTTTTGCTAGAACTGAAACTATGCACCTTCACGTTATTCAGTTTCAGGATCCTGAATGTTGTCATGGTGCCAGAGAGCAGTAAAACATCACAACTGGCTTACAAAGCCACGAAGTCTTCTCTGTCCAGCCATGCTGAACAAAAAGAAATTTGAATGGCTTTGTAAGTCATGTATTTTTTATGAATCAGCCTAATAAAGAGACTCTTACACTACTTTTTGTATATTGGTTAGATTGGCACAACTGCATGTGCTCTTATTGTGGCTCTTCTTTGCGTTAATGATCTTGTTTCCAATGCTTTCTCTTTTCATCTATAGCTCCAGGCAGGATTTAACTGTTTTGCTACTATTTCCCAAGTAAACAGACTCCATTTCAGTAAAATATGAAAAGATGCTTCCATTCAGGTCTCTAAGGTGGTAAGTAGGATGTGGTTTCCATACTCTAACCAGTAAATTGGGCATAACCAGCCTCTGCTTGAATCTAACTCTGTTTAGCTGCTTTGGCATCTCTCAAAAGTATTAGAACCGTCATGGTCCCAGGAGTGGTTTAAAGAGCACATGAGCTTCTTTTAGCAACTCTTGAAACCCTGAGTAGGTTCATATTGTCTGCAGTTCAGCTCTGTGCCTAGCAGTAGTGGTAGCCTTTTCTTAAAATACAATCTTTGTTCACCTCTGTCCATCTTGGACAAATATCTGCAAATTAATATGCAAACACCTACCTTTGGTAAAAATGGCTAGTTCTTAAGAAAATTAGCTGATTCAACTTCTCAGTGATCAACTGTAACTAAGAGGCATAACTTCAGCCGTTTATTCTTAATCCTTTCCAGGGTCAAACCAGAAATCCTAAAGCCACAAAATGTTTTTTTATTTCTATAAAATTATTACAAACTCTAAACTGTTTCAGGGTATTAAAACAATGAGATCCTCAAATGTCTGGCTATTTCCAATGGCAAGGCTGAAACCTGGAAAAATATTGGCATCACTAAAAGATGATGCAAGCTGCAAAGGGTAATATGATGGATCTTCTGGGCTGGCTTAGAGTCAGTCATGGCTCTGACATGACATTTTGCCCTGCTGGGCATAGTCCACCTGCAGCAATGCTGGGCCAGTTTATGTGCTTTGATGTCTAGTAAAATGGTAGATTTTCATGACAGCTACTGAAATAAGATAAGGGAACCTCAAGGTTTTTCTGTTCTTGTTTAACAGATGAGAGGTAGAAGAGATGTGAATACTCAAACAAGAGGTATAAGAAACAACCCAACACTTTTTACCAGGGAGAAGAAAATGGGGGAATGATTACAGGAAAACAAACAAACAAAGAAACCTACCTGACAAGTCCATTTTTTGTTTGGATATGTGCCTTAATTTTTCTTCTCAGAAAGTGCCGCTTCTCCTTTAGCACCTTTTTACATTCCAGCTACAGCATATTTAATATACCTACAAAGCTCATAGACCTGACTGTTGTTGAAAAGCGTACTTTACCTATGCTCAGCTGTCTTTCTCCATCCTGAACTCCCAAGTCCCTCAATGATATATGTTCCCTCATGCAACATGTTCCCTTAATGAGAAGCAGGGCTTTGCTCTAACCCCTTACAACCAGGTGCAGTGAGAAGGCACGTACATCATTAAGCTGGTCGCTGACTGCTGGGACTCCCCCAGATGTTTGGTTTTGACAAGACCAAATGCAGAGTCAGATGTCAGATCTGAAAGCAGAAAACTACTCTCTCCTTCATTTTTACTGAGCCCACAATTCTGACCTTAAGGAAATGAAATTGTACCATACGCCACAAAAGAAAAAAATAAAAGGACAAACAAACAAACAGAAAAGGCAAAAAAAACCCAAACCAACCAACAACAAAAAACCACACCAAAACAATAACAACAAAAAAAAAAAAAAAAAAAAAACCAAAAAACACCATAACACACACAAAAAAAAAAACCCACTACAAACAGACAGACAAAGAGACATGGTAGTTACGTGTAGATTAATGACTGGGAGACACTGAGTGTAAAGGAAGCGGGCAAGTGGAAGACGAGAGTAGGAAAATGTCATTACAGGAAAAGTGAAGGAGATTCTGAAGAAAATAAGTGCTGCAGACTGATCTAGAAAGGATTTGGGTTTAAGCAAAGAGAGCTGGAAAATGAAGGGCTTTGCCATCTTACATGATGGTTCTTAATGTTCAGGAGTAATACTGGGGAATACAACAGCTGGTTGAGCTGTAAGTGGAAGACCATAAAGAAGGAAAAATGGGATACTGTTGGACTTGGACTGGGACTTGATTGGCAAAAGGAAAACTAGAATTCAGCAGTGAGCTCATGACTAACAGAGCAAGAAGAGTAAGACTGAAATAGGAAAGCTGAAAAGAGGGAAGGAATTGAAAGATGTGGGAGAGACATTATAGTGAGTCAGAAAGCAATCGAACAGGAAAAGGTAAGATGTGGGTGAAAAAAAAGCCTGTGATCACATAATTAAAGACAATGTTGAGAGTATACAGCAAGATACTTTGAGTTAAGCTGCACAGAGTTATATATATGTTCTTGCAATACCTTCCAAACTTCTGAGTATTTAATTTCTGGGGCTGCTACAGGAGTGGATACATACTGTTTGCAGGAAGAGGTAATTTTGTTAGCAAGGAAAGAGGTAGAAGGGCTAACTCTTAACTGAAAACTCATGGTGCCTAGTTACTGTGCTTTAATTGCAATGTTTATAGCAGAAAATATACATTTTCCCCAAAGACATGCAGCAAGATGCAAAGTCACTGAGTTCCAGTGGTTTGGATGTTTCCATCATATGCTACAAAGGTCTACTATTTTGTCTGCCATGTTAGTCTTGGAGGTGGCAAGAGAAACTTGAAGGATTCATTTGCAAGAGTATGTTTAATCCTATGATTTACCTTCCCAAGTCTTTACAGAGAAATATTTCTTATATACATAGCAGGAAGAGATGTAATTACACTGTCAACCATGATACTGTAGAAAGAGAAGTTAAATCAAAGCAGCTCTTCTTCACAATATTTTAAAGCACAGGACAGCACATGGTCAAGACTTCACTGAGTAAGGCTGCATTTGAGTATGTGATGTTGCTGACACACCTCTGACATGGAGGGAACTGTGAAAAAAACTGAGCAGGTGGAAGGGTAGCGTGATCGTACGTGCTCAGGTCAAGTTCTCCAATACCTATTCTGTTTTGTTTCTTTTGGGTTATAGAGTAGGCAGCAAACAAAAACGTACATGGTTTCTGAGACTACCCTACTGTACTGCCAGCCAACTCACATGTTCATCTTCTTTGCAAGTTGCTAAGGAAATGCCTGATAAAACTGATTATTTCATTGCTTCAGTATAGCTTGCTGGAAAGACTGAAAGTTGTCTCACAAAGGTAGCTGAGTTTTCCATAGCATGGATACTTCTTCCTTTTGTGGACAGAGATAGACAAATCAGATTATGTTTTGGAAGCAAAGCACCAGAAACTGAAATAGTCATGACCTCTGACAATATTAACATACTTCATTATTCTACATACAGATAAGCAAGAACTATCAGAATAAGGCTCCTCTGAAATTTTTCTTTCTTATGAAAGATTCATTATGTCCTAAGGTTTTACTATGCAATTTGAAAAGTTTATAACTGAAAGGACAATTTTAGTTTACTCTACAGATAGGAATTTGATGCATATAGACATGAAATGATTTTTCTGAAGGCCTCAGAACACCTGAACGATGAACTAAGGTCTCCTGAATACTATTTCAGTACTATTTGACTGTGTGCTATGCTGACACACCCAGCTTTTTCCCTGGGATCTTTTTTCCCCTCTTCAGGACAACTGATCCTCAGGTAACATTTTTACACCAGTATGGCACAGACTACAAATTTTCCCCCCAGATTTTCCCTAGCTCATGTGTGAGGTATCTTTCATCTGATCCACTGTGGACACTGGATGATGTTTTCTCAAGTCAGCACACAGGCTGCGATTTTTAACAGAATATAACCACTGGTGCTTGTGTGTATGTCCAACTCTGTCCATGGTAAAAATGAAAACGGCTCCTGCAAAGTCATGGTGTTTGGAAATAGTGTAGCAATTAAATAATAACATTCAATTTCACAGTAAAAACAATCCCTATACTCAAGGACAGAGGATAACGATGGATGGTTATAAGCTGTTTCATAAGGACAGGCAGCAAAGAAGAGGAGGAGAAGTTGAACACATACAGGTTGATTGTGGAAGTCCTATCAAAGATTGCTGGATCAAGCTCAGAGGGGTTGTCTCCAAGGAGGATCTTATAGTGGGCATCTGCTATTGACCTCCAAACCAAGGTGATAAGGCAAACAAAGCAATATTTGGGTCACTTAAGCAAGCTTCACATCAACAGCACATCATTCTTACGGGTGACCTCAACTACCCAGAGATTTTCTGGAAGAACAATGCAGCAACTCACGTGTCATCCATTAAGTTTCTGGAATACATAGGGGACTACTTCCTCATGCAAATGTTAGATGTGCCAACCAGGAATGAGGCACTGCTGGACTTTCTACTCACAAACCAATCTGTTTTGTAATACCTTGGTTAGTGATAGTTTTGACTGCAATGATCATGCTCAGAGCTCAGTAGGGAGGAATTCCATGGGAAGCTTTGATGGAGGATAAAGCAGCTAACAAGTGCTGGAAGTTTTTCAAGAGTGCTCTCCTGTAAGCACAGAAACAGTGTATCCCCTTTAAAGGTAAGGTAAGCAGGTGGAGCAAGAGACCCCCTTGGCTTAACTGCAAACTTCTGAGTCTGCTCGAAATGAAAAGTGTACCAGAGATGGAAAGGCGGATAAATACCCATCGAGAACTACAAGTGCATTGCCAGAGTGTGCAGAAATGCAGTTAGAAAACCAAAAGTTCAACTCAAATCGAAATTGGCCAGATATGTCAAGAACTACAAGAAATAGTTCTTCAGATATGTAAACAACAAGCAGAAACAGAAGGAAAATACTGGCCCACTATTAAACAGGAGAGATGAAGTAGTCCCCCAAGTGTGCTGAAAAATCACACACTCTGAACATTTTCTTCACCTCTGTTTTTATCAGCACTGTTGGGTCCTATGCCTTGAGAGCAGAAATCCAGGTTGACGCAAACACAGGCCCACCATCAGTGAAGGAAGAGCTGTTATATGAACTACTATAGGAGTTTGACCCCTACAAATCCAAGGGCCCTGATATTATCCTCTGGAAGGTGTTAAGAGAAGTGGCTGATGTCATTGCAAGGCTGCTCTCTATAATATTTGAGAAACGTGGACATCACAGAGGACTGGAAGAAGTCCAGTGTCACTCCCACCTGCAAGAAGGGATTAAAGGAGGATCCAGTAAATTATAGGCCCATCAGTCTTACTTCAGTCCCTGGGAAGGTTATGGAATGAATGCCTTCCTCCTGGGGGCTGTCACGAGTCAGATGAAACACGTGATTGGGAAAAGCCAGCACAGATTCACCAAAGGCAAGTCATGCTCAACAAACCTGATCACTTTCTATGACAAAGTAACCTGCTCGGTTGACGTGGGGTGAGCAGTGGACATTATCTCCTTGGCTTTCTCCAAGGTTTTCAATACAGTTTCTCACAGCCTCTTTCTAGGGACACTAACACATTCCAGTCTAGACAAATGGTTTCTGCAGTGGGTGAGGAACTGGCTGACAGACCATACCCAGGGGTGGTGGTAAATGGTTTCTTTTCAAACTGGCAACTTGTCATGAGCGTGGTTCCCCAGAGATCAATATTAGGCCCAATGCTGTTTAGCTTCTTTGTAAGTGATCTGGATGATGGCATCAAGTGTACCCTGATGAAGTTTGCCGAAGACACCAAACTGAGTAGGGAAGCAGACACTTCAGAGAGGAGAGTCACCCTGCAGAATGGCCTGCATAGGCTGGAAGACTGGGCTAGCAAGAACCTTATGAAGTCCAATAAGGACAAGTGTAAGGTCTTCCACCTGGGAAAACATAATCCAGGAGAGCAGCACAGGCTGGGATCTACCAAACTGGGGAGCAGGTTGTGTGGAAAGGGACCTGGAGGTCCTGGTGGACAATAAGCTCAGTACAAGAGAACAGTGTGCTACTGCAGTGAAGAAAGCCAACAGGATGCTGGGCTGCATCAACAAGAGCATCACCAGCAGAGACAAAGAAGTCACTGTCACACTCTATTCACTGCTTGTCAGGCCACACATGGAATACGTTGTTCAGTTTTGGTCGATGATATGCAAAAAGAGATGTGGACAGTCTGTAGATGGTCCAATGAAGGACCACAAAGATGATCAAAGGACTTGGAAGCCTGTCATAGGAGGAAAGGCTGAGATAACTGGGCTTGTTCAGCCTTGAAAAAAAAAAGGCTTAGAGGAGACCTCATCACCATGTTCCAGTATTTAAAGGGTGGCTATGTAGAAGATGCAGATTCTGTTTTTACAAGTAGTCACTTGGAAAAGAGGAGGGCTAATGGGTACAAGTTACAAGTTATCCAGTTGGATACAAGATGGAAATTTTTCACAATGAGGACAATCAGCCATTGAAATAATCTACCCAGGAAAGTGGTGGATTTCCCAGCAATGAACACTTTTAGGATTCAGCTGGACAAGATGCTGGTCATCTTGTACAGATGGTGCTTTTGCCCAGAAAGGTTGGACCAGTTGATCCTTGAGGTCCCATCCAACCTGGTATTCTATGATTCTGTGATTCTATGATTCTACGATTTAGAAATTCCCCCAAGCAAGTCTCATATTTCCTCCTGTAACATGTCAAAACAGCAAAAGATTAGCATGATTCATATGATATTGTTATTCTGCTGCTTCCTTATGTGGCATATCTGACTGGTCCTAGAAGTTTTGTTTGCTTTCTGCTGTAGATGTGATGTAAGCCAATGCTTGGGCCTGATGTGAGGGGTTTGGCACAACCCTAGAGGAAACTGGATGGTTGGAGGGTTTTTGTCTCAGAGAAAAAGGCTTCAATCTAGACTGTTGCATTAACTAGACTTGTTTTGTTTATTTTATTTCTAAAACTCATACACATTATGAAGTTCACAGCAGCTAAAGGACTCTTCTGTCAGTGTAATGGGAACACAGCCCATTGAAGTAGTTTGTAAACCAGTGGCTCACAAACATCAGGGAATGTATGGACTGTTTCTTTCTTAGGCTCGTTTTGCTGAGGAGACTATTGTCAGTAGATTTAAAGCTGTTGTACAGCAAAGTATCTCTTTGTAGGAAAATATTATGCAGTATGCAATTGTGAAAAAAGGTTAAACCAGTGGACTTGCAGGTTGCTCAGATAGCTGCATGCTCTTGGGTGTTCCCCAGAATTCTGCAGTCTCCAATATTGTTTACAGCCTTATATAAATCAGTATAGTTACCACTGTAACTCTGAGAGAGATGCTTATTACAGCATTCAAGGCTTTCATATTAAGCTTAACCCCTAGGTGCAGTTCATTGTTCCATGTATTTTTAAAGTAAAGGCTGGGTTGTATAACTGGTATATACAGTCTTTGCCAAGTGGCAGTAATAGCTACTGGAATAATGCACGTACATTGGCAAAGCAGTACAGAAAAATAATAATTTAGATACACTTATAAGTTTTCTACATGCAATAAATAATGCTTCTGAAGTCAGTATTGTGCATTAGTACAAGTTGCTGTGAACACACTGAAAAACTGTGCCTTCTCTGTATTCTTGCAGTTCTGATTTGCCTTCTTGCACAAGCCTGTGAAACAGCAAGTGCAGCAGTCTCACCTCCTTGCTTTAAACAAAGCCAAGAAAATAATAATTTGTGTTCATAAATGTCTTTTTCTGCTCTCTTTTCCCAGCTCATGGCAAGGAGCTCAGGAAAGAGGATTAATCACTTTCAGAAGGCATTGCTGAGACAATATGTCAGAACTGACAGAAATAAAATACCTTGCTCCCTTTTCCACCCCCATGTTCATCCTGCTGCAATAAGACAAGGAGTAATGATTTTAAACTAAAAGAGGGTAGATTCAGGATAGACATGAGGAAGAAAATTTTTACCATGAGGGTGGTTAAACACTGGAACAGGTTACCCAGAGAGATAGCAGATACCCTATGCCTGGAAACAATCAAGGCAAGACTGGACAGTGCTCTGAGCCCAATTTTGGTTGGTATGACCCAAACTTCTCCTGCTCTGTAAGCACTCACCAGGCTTTATTTTTCAGTAATAGTCACTTTGATTATTATTATTAATGGTTTCTGTTAAGTGTACCTGACCTTACTTATTTGCAGTAGTCCTTCAGTTCTAGTGTACCTTCATTCTTCCCAAGGGAACTCCTTAAGAAGTAAGAAGGGCATTATCCTGCCTGAGTAAGAGTCACACAATGTGACACCGAAGCATGACCAATGAATATCCAGCTCAAACCACCTCATCCTCCCCTGGGTGTTGGTTTAAATAAACAAATGATTGCTTCCTTGAAGCTTCTGACAAAGCATATGGCATTAGTGAGGTAACTCACTGAAAGCAGGAAAGGCAGGACTCCTGTCTACCACACCTTGTTGTTGTCATGTACCTGGAACTCTTTTAATGTTCCTGCAGCCTTTGAAAATAAGATGAAGGTCCCACTTCTGTAGCCTGTATTTCCAAGGGAAGGTCCACTTAGAGCAATTATTTATGTAAGGCTTATTTACTTCAATGAGAGTGTGGGACTCCTTCAAGACCCAGATTACTAAAACTTCATTTCTTACTGTTTATTTGTCAGAGTCCCCAGCTCCTTGTCATAAGCTATGCAAAGAATATTTTCTCCTCATTACATATGGTATTGTCTTTTTCCAGCACTTAAGAAGCATAATTTATTATTGAAAATATTTTCCTCATTTAAAAAAAAAAAAATCTGTTTTATCACATCATGAAAAATAACCCTTCAAAAAACTAGCTGTACTGCAGGAAATATTTTTGAGTGCTTATTCATCCACAGTCTGGTATAACTCCAGGTTAAATGCCAACCAAACTTTTTTCTTCACTGAAGGAATCTGTCTGACACTGTCAATAGAAAACTTGTATGGATCTAGGTACCTGCTGGCTACTTTCCAATAGATTAATACTATTTCAGCATAATACTTTTTAAAGGGGAACTCGTGATGACATCTGAGCACTCGGCTCAGTATGGCTAAGCATTTTAGGTCGGCCAAAGGTCCAGATCCATCTGACTGCCCATACACTTAAGAGGAAACCTTGAATAGTCTCTGGATTGGGATAATATTTCCAGCATCATTGACTCAAATTCATCTTGGATAGCACTCTAGCTGAGAGAGAGCCTGAATAGATCTGCCCCTTTGGGTCTGGCTTCAGGGAAATTCCTACATTCCAGGATCATATTACAGCTACTTTTGACCTCTAAGATATCTTAAAGACTTTATTTATTAGAAATTAAAAAGAAATGTATTACAAAGAGATACACTATTATTAAAATTTATGGTATAAACATCTGAGCCGCTGTGTCTCATCCCTTAACTATAACATTCTTATAAACAACTTTGCTTTGGTTTTGCTGTTCTGTTCCATTTTGAATTCTAGGACTCCTCAATAGGCACAATCTTTTATGGAAGGCAAAAGAAAGCATAAACTGAAAATAAGCCTTTTCCTTCTCAAGCTGCTCCTTGCTTTGTCTACTGGTCTTTCATGTGATTAGCCTTAAGAATCATTCAAGAGCTGAATCTGCAAAGAACTACCATTAAAATAAGGATCCTACCTTACAGGCTAGAAACCAGTCACCTGGTTAAACTGCATGCCCAGAGTTCATAAAGTCAAGTTGACAATGAGACCCTTGGAAAATGCAGGTGAGTTGCATGGTGGCACGATGGCTTTGTTTACAGTACTTTCACCCTTCTGGACAAAGACAGACAGTTCTTGACCTCATAGATTTAAGATGTCAGAAAAAAATACATAATGGAATAATTTTGGGATCACCAGTTTACTTTCACAATCTTTAGCATAATATTCACTGTACAATTTCTTACGTAAAAACAGGGTTTGACATAAGACAAGTCTAAGGCAGTTTTCAGTAGAAGCATCTTCTATTTCTCCACTTTGATACTCAGCAGGAGATGCAGATGAGATGGTGTGATAACAAAAAGCCTATCCATCAAGAGGCTGAAAGGTCTTGTTTCTTGTCTACACAAGCATCCACACTGTGATGGACTGAACTACCAAAACTTTAGGCTACAGAAGGAGTTCTTACTACATAAATGGCATTACTTATAGATTCGAAGCAAGTAAGTTTCAAAAAGTCTGCATCTCACCCAAAGAGTGGACAGCACAGGGAAGAAGACAACAGGGTAACATGAGAGGACTACAGAGGTGCTGTTCACCACTGTGGAGAGAAAATTTGTGTGGCCAAAGCTCAATTAGAGTTCAAACTGGACAGCACTATACAGGAAAACAGAAAGGTCTTTTAAAAATGTGTTAACAGCAGAAGTAGGACCAGACTTTTGGGCCAACACTTTATGAGGTCATTGACCTCACAAACAGGGATGTAGACAAAGGAGAGACATTTAATGTCTTCTTTGCCTCTGTCTTCAACACCAAAGATGGGCCCTGGGACCCCTGAAACTCTGTGTTGGAAGACTGTGACTGAAGGAATTATAAACTCCCAGGTGCCTCTGGACTTGTTCAAGACTTAATGCTCCAGGTGGGTGTGCATAAATCTATGGGGCCTGATGGGATTCATTCCAGAGTACTGAAAGACCTGGCTCATGTTATTGTGGTGCCTCTCTTAATTGTTTTTCAACAGTCTTGGGAGTCTGGAGAGGTCCCAGATGATGGGAAGCTGGCAAATGTTGTCCTAATTTTCAAGAAGTGTAAGAGGGAAGACTCTGGTAATTACAGGCCTGTCAGTCTCACTTCAGTGCCTTGTAAAATTATGCAGATGATTATTCTGGAAGTTATTGAAAAAGACTGGCTAGCACAGGTTGATGAGTGGGAAGCCCTACTTAACTAACTTAATTTCCTTCTTCGACAAGGTCACCCATCTAGTTGCCTAAGGAAAGCGAGTGGAAGTGTTTGGTTTTTTTATTAATTTAACAACGTTTTTGATACTCTTTCTCAGAGTATCCTTCTCAACAAAATGTCCAGCATACACCTAGACAAGTTCATAATACATTGGGTGAGCAATTGGCTGTTGGGCTAGTCTCAAAGAGTTACCATAAATGTGATGTCATGGTTTAACCTGAACTATCAATATAATCATAATAGTCACACACTCCTGCACCTCCCACTCCCGACTAGGGAGAGAATCGAAAGGGAAGGAAGAAACTCGTGTGTTGAGATAAACACAGCTTAATAACGTAACAAAATAACACTAACATACTACTAATAATATATATAAAAATAATATAAAATAAAAGATACTCAGTGCAATTCCTCACAAACTCTGTCTGCACCAAGTCAGCCAGTTCCAGGAAGCAGCACCTGGTCCTGAACAGGCAATTCTGGAGAGAGAAGAGAGAAAAAGGCAGAAAGGCCCAGAGGCCTCTGCAAAATGGTAGGAAGAAACCCACAAACAGCACTCCACTGAAATAGAGCAGAACCAGAACAGGTTTCCATCCCTGTCCATCTTGACTCCATCCCATCTACTAGCTGGAAGATCCCGACTCTCCTTAAATATGAAATATGACACTAATTGCATGGAATATTCTTATTGATCAGTCTGGACGGCAGTCAAGGTCTGCCTCACTTATGCCCCTCTTCTTAGCTGCCTCACACCTGTGGGCAGAAAGCACTGAAAGTCCTTGGTTCCCAGACAACAACAATTTAAAATTTTGACTCTGTCCTGAGATGTTATCTTCTTGTTCTCAAACTAAATCCAAACAATGACTGTGCTAGCTACGAAAAGTTTCCATCTGCATGAAAAAAATTAACTCACTTTCAGACAAACCAACACATGGGGTTACATCAGGCCGGTGGTCAGTCACTAGTGGGGTTCTCCAGGACTCAGTTTTAGGGACAGTGCTCTTTAAAGTTTTTTGTCAATTATCTGAACACAGGAATCAAATGTACATTAAGCAAGTCTTCTAATGGTAGCGCACTAGGAGGAAGTACAGTCTCACTTTAGAGTCAGGAGGCCTTACAGAGAGATCTGGGTAGACTGGAGAGCTGGGCAACCACCAGCCATACGAAATTTAACAAGAGAAGTCCCGAATTCTTCACTTGCAATGGGGTAATCCTGGTTATACATACAAACTGAGAGATGAGAGTCTGGAGTGCAGCCCCACAGAAAGAGATCTGGGTGGTTGGGTTGGTAGCAAGTTGAACATGAGCCAATGCTATCCCCTGGCAACCAAAGGGGCCAACAGTGTCCTGGGGTGCATCAAGCACAATGTCACCGGTCAGTCAAGGGAGATCATTGTCTCACTCTACACTGCACCGGTGTGGTTCTAGGCAATTCAATATAAGAAGGATCTCAAACTCTTCAAGTGTGTGCAGAGGAGGGAGACCAAGGTGGTGAAAGGCCTTAAGAGCAAGACTTATGAGGAGCAGCTAAGGTCACTTGCTTTGTTCAGTTTGCACAAGAGAATGCTGAGGGGTGACCTCATCCCGGTCAACAACTTCCTTGCAGGGGGCAGCAGATGGGAGGTGCTGATCTCATATCTCTGGTGACTAGTGGACAAGACACAAGGAAACAGAATGAAACCTCATCAGGGAAAGTTCAGACTGGACATTAGAAAAAGGTTTTTCACTGAGAGAGTGGTCAGTCACCAGGGAAGTGGACACAGCACCAAGTCTGTCAAAGCTCAAGAAGCATCTGGACGATGCACTAACAATGGTTTAGTTTTAGGTAGTCCTGCGACGACCAGAAATTCAGACTCGATGATCTTCATGGGCTCCTTCCAACTTAAGACATCTATGAATCTAAAATAGAGGATCTGTACCACAGGACAAAAACACAACTTAGGGACTTTGGTGTACATATTTCTGTTTATTTAAAGAGAAACCTATGTCCTTGAAATACAGATTAGTCTTCCAAGTCTGGTAACCCTGGAGATTTAACAGGGTGACTTTAGCATAGACATATATTTTCATCTTTGTAATTCAAGAATAAACCCACTGACTTGTATGCTGTTATACTGATGCAAAGCCTGTGGGACGTGAGAATCAGGCCATCAGTAAAGCATAAATTCATTAATGCACAGAGTGAATTATTTAGTTTATTTTCTGCATGTTGCTCATCTGGAACAACAGGAAGAACTTATTTTCATTATTTTTTGATTATTTACAGTAGGATTTGGAGAACTTTTTTTTTATTAATAGGAACACTTTTTTTAAAGTAACATGAAACTTTGGATTATTTCTTCTTACCTTTTCATTTTAAAAAGCTTAATAATTCAGGTGACCTGAAATCTTAAAAAATTAATCTTTCAGATATGTTTTCTTAAAAATCTCTTCAAAAGAAAGCTTGAATACAGTTGAGTCACTAACTTTTTTATAAGCTGCTTCTTGTATAAAAAAGAACCTTCCATTTATAGTTCAATATTGTAGCAACAGTAATAAAAATTCAAACTTAAAAAGATATTAATTCACTTAGAAAGAACTTCAACATAATCCTTGCTAATTTACAGGATGGCACAAATCAATATTAACTTGAAGCTATAAAGAAGCTGTTCTCCAAATATCCATAGATTAAAATAGAACCAGAAGACATATTTGGAGGTGGTGGCAGTAAGAAGAGGGATTCTGATTTTGTGTGTCTCACTGGTTTGGGCTTTCTTTTCTGACAAGAATATTGCATTTTTTTCTGTCATCTGAACTAAAGAGTTCAGGTAAATAGAAAAGACATGAATGTCTTTGCATATGACTCAATAAACCAATTTCCAGATGGTCTGGTTATATTGACTCAATAACAGTCCTGGCCTAAAATCAATGCACCTATAAGCACCTGGGATTTTTGCTTGACTGTACTAAACCCTTCCAAAGTTCTCTGATCGATAACTCTTAGTTTTTAAAGCACTGGTGACATTTTTTGACAGAGAACACCCAGTTTGCTGTAACAATATTTTGTTTTCCCAAGCTCACCACACCACTTTTTGTGATTCCAGTTGCTATAAAGGACCTGGCACCCAAACAGGTTGGCCTCACTCTCTCAAGCCCCCTGACATGTGCCAGCTGCAGCTCCACACAGGGGGCTATTCATACACCAGGTTTTGTGTCTAAAAGGTTTTTTAGTGCCGTGACAGGTGTATGCAGAAACACCCTGGGTAAGGAGCAATAGGATGTTTCCAGCACTGCTACCTTCATAGCCAGCACATGCTTGGCTATCAGAGTTATAGCAACTAGCTCAGCTTGCAAACTCTGCTTTTTAAAGAGGACAAAGGGGGTACAATAATAATGATAATAATAATGAGGCGTGGGCAGGACGGGAAAGAATGAGGCTGCCTGCAATAAAACGTGTTTGACAAGTGGGAACAATATTCACAGTGAATCCCTGTTAAAAAGTGATCTAGGGTCACAAGCTCTGGAGATGAGTTACTTTTATTTTCTTTTTTATTTTCCCCTTTTTTTTTCCCTCGCCTCGCCCCGCCCCGCCTCGCCTCGCCTCGCCTCGCCTCCCCTCCCCTTCTCTTCCCTTTCCCTCCCCTTCCTTCCCCTCCCCTTCCCTCCCCTCTCCGTTCCCCGAAAAAAACAACGCTGTTCCCCAGCCTTTACCGGGCGGTCCCGAGAGGGTACGGCACGCCCCGCCGGGAGGGGGCGCCCCGCCGCCGTGCCGCGCCTCTACTCTAGGCATTACGGTAGGAGGGCCGCGCCGCTCCTCTTCCACCTGCCAGAGGGCTTTAAAGTTGCAGCCGGGCGAGACGCGCGATGACTCGGATCCCGGTGCTCGGGGCCGGCCGGTCGCTGCCAGCAACTGTCGGGACACATCGCTGTCCCGCAGCCGGAGCAGGCCCGGTGCGCGCTCCCTCTTTGGCTTAGGGGGCTTAGGGGGAGTTTTTTTTTCCGTCGCCCGCGCCTTCCTTGTTTTGGCTTTCTACCCGGTGGCAAAGGAGGGCCGGGGAAGGGCGGGGGGGGACTGTTTCGCCCAGGAAATCCCCATGCCTGCGGCGGGTCACCTGCGCGGCTCGGCCGCCGACCCCGGCGCTGCCGTGGATTACCGCGCCTCCGCTCCCCTGCAGCGGCCGGGTGGCCGTGGGTAGTGCCGGCGCGATCGCCGCGGGCCTCTTCGTGGCAAACCATGGAACCCAGTGCCCCGCCAGACCTGCGGGACGTCGAGCAAAAGCTGGGGCGCAAAGTGCCCGAGAGCCTTGCAGGGCCGTTGCGCGGGGAGGAGCTGCTGGGACGCCCCGTCGCCGCGCCCGCCCGCGGCCCCGCAGCAGCCCTAGGTCCCCGCCGCCGCCGCGCCGCCGCACTGACCAGGCTGGAGACGAAACTTCACCTCCTGAGGCAGGAGATGGTGAGTAGGCGCGCGCCAGCCGAGGGGCCCTTTGGCATCTGTTGGGGCGTTTGCAGTACCCCCCCGCACCACCGCCTCCTTCCCGGCGGCACAGGCCCTCCGCGGGGAGCGCTCCCCGCAAGGTGGGACGAGGGCGGCTTTCCTCCAGCCCCGCGACCCAGCCCCCCAACAGGAAAGTGCTGCTGCCCGCTCCCGGGAGCAGACGCCGCTTCTCATCCCTTCGGTCAGGCCACGCCGCGTCTGCCGGGGCGGCAGCAGCGCGGCCGCAGCCGCTGCCGCTGCTCAGGTGAGGAGGCGGTTGTTCAGCTGAACGCTGTGGGGGACGTGTAACTTGTCTCTTTTTCTCGGAGCTCTCCAATGGCTCGATGTTGGCTTCTGTTGCTCTGTCAGCTGTCGTTAGAAGTACTGAAAGCTGCTGTATCAATAAACTAAATAATGCACACATCTCTCTCGTAAATCCATTTTCTGCATCACACCTGTTTCCTGCTGATGACTAATACCTAAAGAGACACTGGATGTTTTTGGGCTGAAAATTTGGCCTGGTATTCAGTGACTCAGTTTCTGGACATTGGTCGTCAGAGACTTATTTAGTTCCAAATAGACTGTGCAGAAGATACACAATAATTCTTGAACAAACAACTATTTCTAATTTGGCTGAGAGGTGGGGTTTTTTCCCAGTGATCTGTGTTGGGATGGTGCTGTATTTAGTTCAGAACTTCTAACTTATTTACTGTCTTAATGCAGGTGTGTGTCCTACACTGTATGTCACCATCTCAATAAATTTTTTGATTATGCCGTAAAACCAGCTTAATTCTTTTAAGACAAACTAAAAACACACTTTGCAAGTAAGCAACTAATGAACACTCAGCAGATATGATCTGACAGTGCACAGCAACTCAGATGCACAAGCATACTTGGCTTCCATTTTTTTTTTAAAGTGTAATTGTTATGGAGGTCCCGAAAGACTCTGTTTTCTAACAGTTCTTTCTATAGCTCTTGCCACTAAGTTTGTTTGGAAACAGTATGGAAGCTGATCTTGTTGGAATGAGGATTTTGCTGGCAATTTGTTGAGATGACTTTATGCTACTCGTTTGGAACTCAACCATTTATAACAAACAATGCAATCTCATCCTATGCAAACAAGTATAATGCCACACCATCAGTCCCTGTGCAACCTTACATATATGTAAGCAAAAGGTGAGTGTGATTGTAAGAGTTTTTATAGATTAAGCTTCCTAGGGGAAAAAGGAAATCAAGAACACGTATTCTGCAAGTTAATATCCAAGATTATGACTTTAATCTTAAGACAATTTATAAATCACAGTAGCTATCGTATGGCTTCATGTGGTTTAAGAAATACTCACTGTCAAGGTTTAACAAAACCAGGAGTCACAAAACAAACTATGGAAATATTTTAGTGCAATTATCACTGTGAATTTCAGTTTTAACACTAGGTTCCCCACTGTCAGCATATCTCGTGTTTATTTTTGAATTTTAAGCTTGCACAAGGATTGTAGAGTGACCTGCAGGTAGCTTATAATGTAAAACTGTTAGGGATGTCAAACTGCGAAGGAAACATGAGTTCTTGTTCTTCTTCAATCAGAGTTCTTGGCATGACTGTCTAGACATAGCATGACAGGTAGGCCTGTGAAGAGGGGGGAGGGGGGAAAGCAGTGACTTGCCTGTATCACCTTCTCCTGTCTGGTTGGTCTCTTCACTTTACACTTGCAAGTTTCATGTTGCAATCTTCAATTTGCATTTTCTTCTTCCTGCCACCCAAGTTTCCTTATTTTTTCCTCCTTCACCTCAGCATGAATGTGTTTTAGTCCCAACATCCTTGACCTCTCCTATACTTTGTCACTTGAATAACTGACTGACTTTCACATCTGAACTCATTACTCATGCTAAGAGGAGTTCTGTTACACATCTCTTCCCATTTGACTTCTAGTCTGTGTATGGCCATTAAACCACCGATATAATGACTGTTTGTAAAATGTGAAGTATTGGTACCCTGTCTCTATCTTTTTCATGCTGTCAGCTGTCTTCTGTAATCCAGAGGATGAAGCTGAACCATCTTCATGAGATTTTCCTCTACTCCCTTTGGTCATTTAAGGATTTTCCTCTGTCCTTAAAGTTTCTTCAGATTCTTAATCTGCCACTTTCCCCTCTGCATCTTTCTTTGTGACGTTGTACAGATCTGATCAATTTAAGAACATTATCAAGTAAAGATCATGCTGTTTCTTTCTCTTGTTTGTGCATATCATTCCTAAAACAGAGACAAAACTTCTATCTAGCTTCTTATTTCACACCTCTTTAGTGTAGTATTATTTGGCTTTACTGCAAGGCCTAAAAGGCCTTGAACATATAGAAAAGTAGTTTGTAGCTTCTGCAATAGTAAACAGATGCAAAAATGGAAAACATTAAAGGTGTAGAAGACCAAGTATCATTCATCAAGCTATCTTCTAGATGCACTATGATGACAGCTTCTGCAGTCCACTCACTGAACTCTGGATGGACACAACCATGCTTTTTTTGCTTGCTTACTTCAGACTTAAGACAAACCTTTTGTCTGGTTTGCAAAACAAAGTTATTCAGGCTCTTCTTTCCTAGTCACATATAAAAAATCTTGACATTGTTTACTGTGCTGACATCTTGATCTTTGATGCTGAGCAGTACTGTCACATTACCTTGTATTGTTTTTGTTAATGAAGATATTTTGGAAAGATGTGGCTACTTTTTGTTTCATTTTATTTTTGTTTGTAGTTTTTTGTTTTTTAAACTTGGCTTTATAAAAATTGTGCAATTATGCAGCTCAACTTTTTTCCTTTCCCACAGCTATTGTTTGTCACGACTGTGCGTGTACTGACAAGTTTAAACTACATCTGACAAACAAAGCGATTTTATAGGTACTTAGAATGTTTTGACTTATCATTGCATTTAAATCATGGTGATCTTGACTGTGCTAAAGATATATTTTACTGCTAACGATGTTTTCTCTTTGCTTTCCAGCCCAGATCAACTATAAAATACCTCTGTGTTTCCCCCGACATCCTATTGTTTATCCCTTGACAATAAAAACCAAGGAAATCATACCTGAACCTGCTTGCAATGCTTGCAAGTAGCCATGAAGCCTTAGCTCAAGCTGTGTATAAACCTTACAGTGACCAGAGTAAATTCAAATGTACAAGAGTTTAAGTAGGTGAAAGTATTTGGTCAGTTAAAACTGGAGGGCCATCTCCTTTCTTGTCAATGCATTCTTTGTCCTTCCAAAGAATCTGATCTTCCGTTCTTCCATTTACATTGTATGAGAAGCCAGTGCTTACTGTGTTTCAGAACAAAGTAGTGATGTCTGTTGGACTGGATACTTCTGAGCAAGTATGAGAGAGAGAGATGGCAGAAGCTTTGATAAGTCTCTCTCATAGATTTGCCATGTCCTTGAGCAAGAAAAGCATGAATGAAATGGTGGAAGTGATTACCTCTCCTGTGTCATCTGCTGTAGGGGAATGTTAAGAGATAAGGATAATATCGCACTAGTTTTGGCTGTGAGTTAAAGTACCTGAGAGATGGGTGGTGTGTCTGTGGGGCAACCATACATCTGCTAGGTATAGGCATTGAGACTTGCATCTTGCTTCCTCAGTTTGTGTGCTGTTCGCAGTGGATGGTTCTTTTCCCCTCAAGCCTGATTTCGCTGATAGTCAATGGAATCACACACAAAACACCATGGAGTATCTTTCTTGAAATGTGGGACTGTTCAGCCAGGCTGCTGTCACATTCTTTACCTTCAGTTTTCCCCACCAAGGCCATGATGGAGACTCTGCTGGATCCTGAATACTTTTGAGGCATAAGGCCATCAAGTAATAGGAGAAGCAAGATGAAGTTGCCAGCATGGGTCAAAACTCTGTGCTCTGGTCAGCCTGGAATGTCATGAGTACTTCCTACTAGCCTATGTGCCTTTGATTCCGTATGGAATTTGTCACAATGTTAATGTTAAACT
This sequence comes from Patagioenas fasciata, assembly GCF_037038585.1. Classification (NCBI taxonomy): domain Eukaryota; kingdom Metazoa; phylum Chordata; class Aves; order Columbiformes; family Columbidae; genus Patagioenas; species Patagioenas fasciata. The sequence continues at coordinate 21,374,518 of NC_092560.1, read as the reverse complement.
CTTTCCTCCTATGCTATTTTAGGTGGAACCGTCTCTTGGAGGATTAATAATAACCCTTTATAGCTACAGCCCTGTTCGTGGTGTATCATGCTCCTGAGCTCACTGTTCAATATGTATGACTTCAACAGCTACACACTGTGAAAAAAATAATCAGTGAGATTTGTTCTGCAGCACAAAATGATCCTGCTTCAAAAGCCTTATTTCCCCTTCACAAGTTCTGGGTTTACTCAAAGGGAAATTTTCTTTAACCCTTGAATAAAAAGAGTGTGTTGGTGTTTTTTTTCTTTGCTTGGTTGGGGTGTTTTGTTTGTTTTCTTTTTGTTCTGAAGTTTCCCAAATCAACTTTTTATTGCCTGTTTGAAAGCTTAAAAAGTTAGACAGACTATAGTCTACATTGCATGCAATAAAAAAATAACATGGTTTGCATAAAAATATTTCAGGCGGAAAAGATAAACTGGCTCTTGGAAGTGAGGCATAAATGGCAGTGCTAGGAGATTTAGATGAGATTTCTTCTGGTGAACACTGTTGAGGATCAAATATTGTTAATGAGTCTGAAAGCCAAACAGGTTATTTTGAATGCAGCAGATTTTAGGGTGAAGGAATAAAGAAATTGAAATAATTCTATTGCCAAGAAGCTGCGCACATCAGATTTACACTACAGCCATTTGAGAGAGAGGTGTATTGCTGTGCTCCTTCATTGATGTTTTTCCCCCTTTGGTCTCTGAGTTTACTATAACTCTTTGAAATGCCAATTAACATGGAGCTCTGACAAAATGAAGCAGAACTAGAAGTAGTTTTTACTGACTGGAATTATGCCATATATTATCTTTACAATTCCAGTGCTTCTCTTTTTTATCTCTTTTTTTTGTTTGCTTGTTTGTTTCTTTCAGTTTATCCTTAGCCTGTGAATGAAGGTACTGGTTGAAGGGCAGAGCTGCTGTAACTCTGTTCTACCAGCTCTTAAGAGTGTGAACAACTTCATATTTACTTAGATTTATAAGATCCGCAGTTGTGGGGGGTCTGCCTTTATTTGTTTCTTTAAAAGACCTTTTTAAGAGTCAACAACTGTGACTTGAAACTTCTCTTTAACACATGCTGTAGGTACAGGCTGCTACATTCACTGTTTTGTATGATAACATCAATTGACTTAATTGCAGCCAGGATCTGGTTCAGTGTGTCTAGTCAGCAGTGCAAAGCTGTGTATCAGATTCTGGTTTTATATTCGATTAATTGGAATTTTTGCTTAAAAACTTGTTTGAAGATAAAATCTTAAACATAAAATTACTAGTGGTTAAGCCTTAAGCCTGTGTAGGAGGGTTTGATTAACTTTCATTTCTTAGTGAGCAGTTATTCAGTGAATCCCTGAAGTGAGGCTCTTCTTGGAAGGAGAAGGAAGGCATACAGAAATACATATGAACTTATTTCACCTAGTCCTCTGGAAGTTCACTGAAAAAGTTGGTAATTTTGGACATTACTAATAAGTTCTCTCCTTCATGTCTTCCAATTTATATGATGTAGTAGAGAAGTTTGTAATTTTTACATATACTGTAGATTGGCCAGTCATATCAGGATACTCAGGTTAAAAGGGATTTGTAGATAGATCATCAGGGAAAATAAGCTAATCTAGCAAGAAAAAATTACAACCTGATTATAGTACCAGAACTTTGCCAAGTTTTCCATCTTTTCATATTGTCTTTGAAAGGACAAGGTGAGCAAGGTTATTTAAATTAATGCATATTTAAACATAACTTCTGACTCACAAATTTTGCCAGTGCCTGGCAAAAGAATTTGAATTGTGGAACATCTCCATGTTATACTCAGTGCTTACGGCTGTTCTCATTCAGCTATAGCAGCCACTGAGGGGTTTAAGTGCCCAGGAAGTACAAATGAGTATGTGCTTACATTGTTAGCCGCTGCTTCACTAAGAGTCTGTGAAACATTGCCTTACCTAGCAAGCAGCATCAGTGTGAAATACTTGTGTACTCAAGTCTCATGTATGAATTGTCACAGCAGTGTCAAAGATACTTCCGTTCACGCTTCCAATTAGACTGCCCGTGTACAGATGAGACTTTTCCCAGCCTTTATTTCAAAGAATATATGTTATAATTTAATTATGTTTCTTTCTTGATTACTTTGTTTCAAGGACAGAGAAGATTTTGGGTTTGAAGTTGCTTTTCAAAGTCTGATTGCTTACAATTTGTAATGAAAAGACATGAAGACTAAACCCCTTCTGTATAGGCCTCTACAGTTTAAGTGACATAAGCTTTTAGCAAAAAGATTACAAACTTTTTGATGAAATTAGCAGACAGCATGATTTTCATAGAATAGCCTGCACTAAGATCATCTGGTTCAACCTTTCATGGGAAATGGAGAGTGGATGAAATTATTGAGCATCATTTCCAATTGTGTCTTGAAAACCTCCATCAGTGCAGACTCCACCATGTCCCTAGGGAGGTTGCTCTAGTTATTGGTTGTCCTCACTGTGAAGAACTTATTTATTTTATCAACATGAAACCTCTCCTGGTGCAACTTGTTTGTTGTTGGGGTTTTTTTTTTGCATTTGTTTTGTTTCATTTTGTGGGTTTTTTTTTGTTGTGTTGGTTGGTTGGTTGGTTTTTGGTGGGTTTTTGTTTGTTTGTTGGTTGGTTGGTTGGTTGGTTGGTTGGTTGGTTTGGTTTTTTTTTTTGTGAATGCAAAACCTTCTGTACTGGAGATATATAGGAAAGTAATGACTTTATAAGCTGTGATGACTCAGGAAAAGCTTGATCAAATATTACTCTAAAATAACTGCAACAAAAGTGGATTTTTGCAGGCTTGTCAGAAAGCTATTACATTATTTACATGTCAAAAAACCTGTTAATTGCAGCTGTTAAAAGCAGGTAAAGAAGGAGGCAAGAGGAACTTGAATTCTTACTGAGGTGTGAGGATGTCCATCAACACAGCAAATCTGAAGAGCAAGTTCTGGATGATCAGCTTACTGAATGCTTAAGGCAGGGGAAAAAACCCAAAGAAACAAAACAAAAAAAAAAAAAAACCACACAAGAAAAACAAACAACAACCAACCAACCAAAAACCACACAAACCTCTGTAAGACTTGGACGTGTCTGGTTTTCTTGTAAGGAAAGTCCGGATATATTTTTGTCACTTAAGCTGTTCTGTCTTGCTGTCCTGTGGCCTTGTACATACTGTAGTTGTATTTAAGTACAGTTTTGAAATACCATCCTTGTCATTGAATAACTTCAGTTAATGCCGAAAAGGAATCATAGTACTAAGAATTTTAAACCTGTGAATCTTGCACTTTTCAGCCACTTAAGAAAAACAGTAACATTTTGTGGCCCACAGGATAAGTTGTTCAAGGACTGGAGAGAAAAGTGGATAGGAGTGACTTCTACGGAGTCTGAAGAAAAGGTTGAAATATTTGTCCTGAAATATATGGCTGCACTAAAAGCCAAGGAGGAGATTAATAATTAAAATAATGTTGATACTTTAATGAAGAAGATAAAACAATCCTACACATCTGTGTTTTGCAATGAAGTATGTGACTGTGAGGGGCTCTTCCTTTATCAGCTGAATGGCTACAAACCAGATCAAGCTGGGAAACCTGCTGTGCCTGCAGTCACCATAGTAATGCTGCTTATGAAGTAGTAAGCCTTGCCTCGAGGGCAGGGTGCTTTCTGAGCTTGGTTTTGCTCTGTACCATGATACACAGAGCTATATGAGTACACAGATGACCTTGATATCCCTAGAACCAAGTATGCTCTTATTTTGAGTCTCTAGCAAGCTGTAGATGTGCTAGGAGTGAAACCTAGAATGACAGTGACAATATTTTTGTATGTGTTCATTGAAACAGTTGCATTGTAATCCACATGGTATTGCTATTTGTTTTACTGTAGTAAATAGGTGCCTCACCAGGATACTTAATTTAGTAGTTGAATTTACAGCTCTGTAGTGGCTTCTGTCAAATGAAAACATCGCTAAGGATTATGCCTGCAACAAGCTTCAAGAGATGTTTGACTGTATTAGGAAGATTTTCGTGATACCAACAGGAAGGAACCCTAGTCTGGAGAGTGACCAAAATACATATAGAGGTTCTGTAAGCTGCCTTGTGTTACAGCTTTGGAAGATATAAACAACACAGCTCAAATGTTTTTTCAAATATAGAAACATATTTGGATGGTCACAGTATTTCAGAAATATCCTATTCTGTGTTGCAGCAGTGAGTCCCTCTGGCTGCCTACCTGCCAATGAGCATGTGGAATAAAATGTGTTTAAAGATTCTTCCCCTTGAAGTTGCTCCAAAGGTCATTTCCCTCCTTCCGTAAGAGGAGACAGAGAGAGGACACTCGAGAGTATACGTATTTCAGGTGTGAAAGTTAGCTACTCTGTTTTGTCAAAATGTGCAACCTCTCCCAGAACTTCCATAAACATGGAGAGGGCCAATACTGGTGCAGCCAGCTCTCAGCAATCTAATCCTTCTCCTAAACTTCCCATCAGCCTGGCATTTCTTAACGTTTTGTCGAGGGAGTAGTATGGCACGTTTGTTAATTAACAGGAAACAGAAACTGGCTAAGCTGCTAGGATAAGTTATCTGAATGTTTCATTTGCTGTGCTGTAAAATAAACTCCCTGCACTACTGTATTGCCCTGCTGGGTACTGTGCCACATGAAGTGAAAACATTTACTGCTTGTAAAGCAATGCTAAATTGCTGTTTAACTACTGGGAGTTTCAGATTTTATAAACACCTTACCAGCTTAATTTGTAATTTTGTTCACTGTTGTTAGATACCAGCTGCATTCATGACTAAAATGCTTCCAGGAGAGTCATTGTACTGCAGTGCTGCTTTGACCATGACACCTACCTCTGTCTAGAAACAGAAGGAAGCACCCATCCAGGAATTAGAATGTAACAAATGTGTTGAGTGTTTCCAAACTCGCACATTTTTACCCCAAGGTAGGAGCAAAGGTAGAAGAGCTCTGTTGCTGTACATGTTTCCGAGTATAATTTTTTTCTGTCTTCCTGAAGAATTCCCACTGGTTTAAATGGTTGCACTGCTTTTTAAAACTCAGATAAGTGCTTATGAGATGCAGCAAACATTGGACATGACTCTCTTATTACTGTTTGCTGAAAAGATATCCATATGTTGTGGGAGCATTGTGTCTGAAATATTTTAGTCCCAAGTGGTGACCTGTGGCAGGTTCCTAGTGGTACAGGGTTTCTAGAAGAAAACTGTAAATCTTGCAACAGTAGAGAAAGGTTCTTTGCAAGAGAAGAGCAGTACTACTAGCATGCCAAAGCAACAGTAATTTTCTTCAACTTCAAATGCCTATGGAATTGAGGTACTCCTTCGTTAGTGCCTGGCCACTAGTTGCTGTGACCAGTGGAGTGGAGGCAGAGTTGCTGTTTTTCCCATAGGCAGATGAAGTAACTCTCACTGTCCACCAGTTCATGTAGCTGGTTATGCTTTCACCAAGTGCAGAGCAGCAGTCCTCCCTTTTCAGAGGAAAAAGAGATGCAACCTAAACAGCAGTATGATGTTTAAGCTTTTGTCACTTGTCTCCTTAATTTTTATTAATTTTTAGTCTGTTGAAATCTAGTGACAAAATTACTTCAGAAGAGCCCTAGCCAGCCCTTTTCAGATATAACCATACTTCTATAGTCCAGCTTGGTTGTGTCCCAGATTTCCTTGTTTAGTTCTCTCACTTCCCAGGTGACTCCTGAGTATTGGTAAAGGCTATATTTTTCTTTTCTTAGCCATCTAGTTCAAGTCTCGCACCTTATTTCTGCTCCCCAGGTAGCTTAGTAGTTAGTAGTTCCTCAGTAGAAGGAGAAATGGGAAATGTAACGAATGACTTGGATTCCTTCTTACTCATACCTCTGGTAACTTCGTTGATAATTACGATTAATATTCTTCGGTGAACTAGGATCAAGCCATAGCACCCCAGCAGCCTGCTATGTGGAAATCTTTGCTAAGAGCAAGTTTAGGTATTAAAAGAGCAATATGACATGACCTCAAGTGATGTAGGAAAAACTGAGGTCTGCACCATATGATGTGAATAATTGTTATTGATCAGAGGAGGACCAAATAAAATGGAAAGACTGGTACCTGAAGTGCCTGGTTTTGCCGTGAAGGTTATAGTTCGTGACTGATTATTTCTGCTGCCTTCTCATGAGATGTCCTTGGATAGAAGCATAGGATTTATGTTTATTTGATTTTTAATATATGTTTTCACTTTATTACCTGAATAATCATGCCTTGTGACTTCCAGAACATATTACTGCAGTGTGTTCTGTAGGAAGGAGCCAAAGGGCCTCTTGGCTTTTTGGGCCAAAATGGATCAAAAGCTGCAGTAAGCTGCTTGGCTAGTTTCATTGACCAAATTCAGCATTCCAGCTTGTTAAAAATGGTACTAGCCTCTTGTTTGCTTTCTACCTTTTTAACCTGGAAATTCCAGATGCAGGTTGGCTGCTAGCTGTCTGATAGATTCTTAGTGGGTGAAAAAAGAGCTAAACTATCTATGGATATCTGGGAGTTTGGAAGGCTGTTTATGGTTGAAAGACTCAAAATAGGCAACTTCACTTCATTTTAACTGAAAGATCTCAAATTTGCTAGTACATTCAAATGGGCACAAATCTTGTGTATGAAGCATATTTTAGCATGATGGTGTTTACAGCAGTGGGAAGACTTGGATTAAGTTTTAGTTTAAAAGAAAGAAACAAGGCTGAATCTGAAAGACATGCAACTTCAAATAGTGCACAGATTAAACGTGAGGGGAAAAAAAAGCTTATTTGATAAAATGTTGACTCATTTTTATTCAATAAGTTTGAAAAGCTTTAGCTCTGAAACATGATGTTCATAAACTTTTCATAGATTTAAAAAAAAAAGAGATCAGCATATCACTTTTCTAACTCTATTAAAGTAGTTCTAAGGGGACATGTGATCACTTACAAGGCTGTCTGGAAGTTCCTTCTTAGTCAGATAAACCCTCAGTAAACAGGATGGGAGTTTGCTGCCAGTAAATATTTGGTTGTTAGATTAAAAATATGCTTTTAACAGGATCATCTCCAGGGACACAGAATTACTACAAACAGAATCCCATTTTGAATTCTGGGGAGATTCAGGCTAAGATTTGATTTTTTCTTTTAATCTTATGTGTCTCTCCAGGAGTATTGTAAAAGCAGACTTGAATTTCAAGAAAGTTCAGTTAAGCAGTAATATTGTTGTGTCTCAGTTCTGACTTAATTAAGAAGTTGGAAGTTTTTGTTGATTTTTTTGTTTGTTTTAAAAATAATAATGAAGTGAGGATCACTGTTGTCTCAGTAAAAGCAACATTTTCAAACTTCAGATATACCTCTAAGCAAAGCCCAAGATCTTATTTCACTTTTTAGTTCTGCACTTCTAAGCATGCTTACACAGCACCAGTAATAATACTAATTAATTTTAAAGACATGGGTAAGTCCACAGTGCTCATTAACCCAGCCTAATTCAGAAATGAAAGGTGTTTTATCCAGTTTTTGCACTATATTTTTAAAAGCATGTTTTGATCAAGACAGGTATAAATAAGGCAGAGTGCGAAATCCAATGAACAAAGACATCTAGAGATGCTATTGAGTCACAGTGGTGTCTCATGGTGGTGGGGACAACACATACAGTCCTGTATTGTGGCTGGTGTCAAGAACACATTACGATGATGCTGTGATCGTCCATCGACTGTAACGCTTTGTGACACCCACTGCCAATTGTTACTGCTGCATATTGACCTGAATGCTTGCAGTGGTATTATCTTGTCTGACAATGTATGTGGGTCCACTGTATGGATTTTTCTGGACATTTTCACCTCTGTCATACTAGATATATTTCTAAGGCCAGTTTAGGCTTTTATGACAGCACTATGGTGATATTTGGAAACTTTCAGTAAAAGCTTCCCATAGTAGTAGAAGCTTTCTGCTCTTAAACCCCTACATTTTGGCACTACTCCCTTTCATATTCATTCAACGAGACTTTCAAATAACCAGGAGCTTCTTGGAGTGTTTCTCTCTCTGAATTCTGTGGTGCTTCCATATTTAAAGAGCTGATTTAACATTTATTTTACTTGGGCAAGAGGTAATGAAATAGGGACTTAACTAACTAACCCTTATTTTTTTCCTGCTACTTGCTCTGTTATATAGCATGTTTTTCTCTGATAATAATCATCACATCTACTTTGTAGGTATTTAAATTGTTTCTTTTTTTCACAGTGAGATAAAAAGATGGCCAACAAGTAAAACAAAAAAAGACGGCACCCATGAGAATTTTGTGTTACACTTAAGCATACAAGGTACCTCAAATAGTATAATGTAAAAAAAAAAGTGTACTGAGTGAATGATTCATCCAAATAATTGAGATTTTACTAGGCATTAATGCAAATGCCAGGCTGCACACAGATACTCCAAAGAAAAGGATCATGCGCATTTCAAGGAGATGGAAAAAGGCTTTGAGACCTACTTTTTTATTACAGAGATAGTGTAATTAAACAATTGCACAACTTGGTGGAATGTATTTACCTGTCAAGTCTGAAGAGGATCAATTAGTATGTATAAAATTAACATATTAAAATAGGGTGTTGTATGAGAAATGTAAATCATCAATACTGTGATTTCCTCTAACAGATGATAACCATACTATCATAATATTTGGTTCATGTATTTGCAAGAAATGTCTTTGAAACCCGTTCATTAGATTATTTGGTCTTATTGCTTACTGAGCTAACTTGTTTGCTCTTGAAGTTGTTTGGGCTCCTGATTATTCTGGTGGTGGCTCAGAGCTGACCTGCCCGCTTCCTTGCTTTAGCTGGTGGGTGTTTGGTAAGCTCTGCTTACAGAAGAATCCTCCTTATCTGATGTTGAATCACACTCTCTTTCTCCTTCCTAGTTAAAAAATACTATTCAAAAGCTATGTTATGTTGTTGCTAAAATTTACAGAAGTACCTGTAGAAGTACTTGTCCTAAGCATTTGGTGGAGGATTGTACTAGAACTGCAGCAGGTTGAAACAAGATCATGACTAGGCTAGAGCTTCTGTTTAGCCTAGCAAGATCAAGGGTGCAGACAGAAACTGAAGACTTAATGACTGCTCACTTTCTGAACAGCTGGAACTTCAGTGATTTAAATGTATGCTGCCTAGAAATCTACTATGAGGGTTTTAACAATGTTTGAGTCTTCAGGAGAAACAAGAGTTTAAATAATCTCTTTTGTAAAAGAAAGCAAAAAGTAAGTGATTAACACTGCGTCTCTAAATTTTCACAAACTTTTCATTGTGACTCATTATGGAAGTGCAGCAGAGAAGAGTCAATGTAACTTGCTCAATTTGCAGAAATAAACTAGGTCAGCAAATTACAACTACAAATCAACAGTGGGTCACATAAATTTAGCTTTTGCATATGTAGCTTGTCCTTCATTTGAAAATTACCGCAAGCCTAAAAAACATGAAGGAAGAAATGGGAAAAATGTTCCAGCAACACATAACACAAGTCCATGCTGAAAGAAACCAGGTGTGCAAAAAGCTGTTGATCTACATGTGTCAGTGTTGACCAGAATTTAATTTACTTAAATCAGTGTGGGGTAAATCATAGTCAGACACACATGGCATGATGACACTGGAGAGCGTACCTCGACTCACTGACGGTCTCAGGTCTGCCAGAGTTTGGTCACCACCTTTATTGTTTATGCAGATGAAGAAATTGAAGAAGTGAAAGAGCTCACGTACGTTGTGCTGTTGATTGGGTTAGCTTGAATTATTGTAGTACCTGATTTAATGCAAGCTAGTTGACTTTGCAGTGGAGTAAATGTGAAGCAGACGTGGAGCATTCTCACAAGCAGTTAAGAGTTCCACCTTTGCATACATGATCCCTTCCAGCTAAGGATAGTAAACCTATGTTCTTGTGCTCTGTCACATAAAAGCTCTCTGGCTTTTAGACAGGTGATGCTGAAGATTGCGTTCAAATTCAGAAGTCAGTGTAGGCATTCTGCCTTTTTGTCTTGCTTCTGAAATACCATTGCTTAAAGTAGCTTATTTATACAAAGAAACCAGTGCAAACATCCTTCATCAGTAGGACAAGTGGGCAAGAGGTTTAAAGTCATAGACATGCATATTTACTAATTAAAGTAGGATGGAGTTCATGCAGAGCCTATTAGTCATCCTGTGTGTTTAAGGGGCAGACGTTTCTTTTGTACCTTTCAATTGTGGATTTATTTTAGGTATACTAAATGGGAGGTGGGTGGGAAAGGCTTGTCTTTTAGTCACTGGTATTGAGAATCTATTGGCTATTGTAGTATCATTCTGAGCTTGCTAACATTCAAGTGACATCCTCCATGCTTTATAGTGGATGCTTAATAAACAAATCCTGTGTGTGTGACCACACTACTCCCTGTTGTAAACATGATAGCTCAGTGACTCCAATTAAATAATTCTTGCATTTACTTATTTTGAATTTTGAAGTTTGAATAGGTTGCTTATGGTCTTTTTAGCTTGTTATGTATATTCTCTGACAGAATTCCTTGATGAGGTTTTATTTTTGAGTTATGTATCCTTTTATATCTGCTTGCTAAATTCGTATCTTCATAAGACTCAACATTGCCAGCCAGTGTTTATTTTATTTTTCACACTCTCACCTTTCTCTTTGGGAGTTAATTTTCTTAGTTACTTTACAAATTGTTATTCAGTGTTTGTAACAGCAAAAATAACACCAGGACAAAATGGAATAAGTTTAGCTTTTGCGAAGAGACTTCTCAGAGTTCAAACCAAATTATTCTTTGGATGTTAATTGTTAGATTTTTAATTTTTTTTGTTACAGCTCAAATGAATCAATATAATTCATTTTTCCATGGGAAAAAAAAAAGGGGGGGGGGGAGGTAAGAGTAGCTGGGTAACCCTGAGGCTGTTCATCCCGAGTGACAGAGGAAACAGAAGAAATTGAAAGGGAAAGTGGAAAGCTGTCTCTGACACACCCTAGAGGAAGGAGAACAGCAGTAGCATTAATACTCCTCAACCATAGTGGTTATGCACACCAGTCTGGCATGGAAAGATTCTGCTGTTTTGAATTTCTGTTTGTAAAATGGGCAGTAGAGATGGGTATTGGCAGTGTTAAACAACAGATGGAATAGGCTCCACTGCCCATTTCATCTAACCTTTTCATGTCTGAATTTTCTTTGCAAGTTCGCTCCCAGCTTTCAGTGGGGTACCTAATTTCACTACCGTTTCCATCCAGCTTCCATTTATTGTGGAATATGTCCATAATTATACTGCTTTGGAAACACAGATTCCATACTAGATGAGTGTTCGACTCCTGCCCAAGAAACTGCGCAGAGCAGAACTTCGGAGCTGGATGACTTAAATAGTTCCTTGAGTCCATTAACCTGTAAGTTTAAGATTTTATGTCTTGTAGTGACTTATTTCACTGTGCTCTGACTCAGAGATTTGTCTTGAAGGAAATATCTTGTTTTTCAGGCACAGTGATTTCCTTTCCTTTTACTAGTGGGCTCTTTACAGAACACAACATAAAGGTGTTGAGGAAAAAGTGAAACTAATATATTTTAAATAAGCTTAGGAATCTCTTTTCTTCAGACCACATTTTAGGGCTACCATTAATATCCCTGCAGACTTCCTGTAGTTAAAAGAAGCAGCAGTGGCAGCATGTGAACCCTGGAATCTAGAAGAAAGTAATCTGCAGAAAGGAACTAGGGTTGCAGACAGCTTTGACAGATTAAAAGGATATATTGAACAGAATTTTAAACTTTGTCATTTTTGGAGAGGAAGGGGACTGTCTGTGTTTGGATCCAGCTGGAAGCTATGTCTGCAGAGCATGCGGCAGGGATACATGAGTCCATTCTGCCTGTAGTCTGAGTGCAAGTGGAACTTTGATCCAAAAGCAAAATGACCAGGCTAAGGCACTATTTTGGGTTACTTCCAGGAAGCGATAATTGTCTTTGTTAGCAACCCTGGTCATTAAGAGTTTTGTTGTAAAACCAATAACCTGTTCAAGTTATTTTTAAGAGAACACTGTATAAAAATTACGTGAGTATTTTTATATATCTGTATATACATATATCTGCACAAATGTCCATAGGTTTGTGTATATATATTATCTTGAATAAATTATTACAATGTTGGGCACATGTTATTATGGAAGAACATAAGCAAGGCTAGTGGTGCCAGGAAGAAACATCTTGTTAGAACAACTGGTATTGTTCTAACAACAATAGGAGGCAGAGACGCACAGACAGATGTTTAGGCCAGTTATCCCTTCCAGACTGAAGATCTGGTTGTGTCTGAATGATAATCTGTTCTGTCCACCAGACTGTGTTACTTGAAGGGTGCTCACTGTCACCTTAATTTCATTATTTCCTCTTGCCATGACTAACTGTTTAATGCTGAATATTTTCGATCCTTCCTGGGGATTGGCACTACTGTGATTATACCAAGTAAGCAAAAAGATTTGAAAGCTAGCCTGTAGCCAGAATTCCTTTTTTTGCTCCCTTGTCACAATTCATTTCCTCTGTACACCAGAAGTTTGTGATGAGGACTGATACATACTCACATACACCTTACTTACGGTGATGCTGTGCTCTACCTTCAAAAAGTAGCTGTAAGAAGCTGTTCTGAAATACCTGTATTAACTATGATACACTGTTTAGATTACTTCTGAAATGCATTGTTTACTGTGCATAAAGAATGGAACTGTCAAACATGATGAGATCTTGTTGTGTTTAGTTCCTTTAGTTGAACCATATTGGAACTGACTTGTTTACTCCAACAGTTACATGCATTGGAGCTACGTGAGTATGTACTAATGGGATTGGGCCGAAGCTGGTAAGAGGCAAGAAATGTTCAAAATGACATTTTTGTGTTATCTAGGAGATGACAGAGTAAGCCATCTTAAAGAAAGATGACAGTTGATGAACTACTTCTAAATGTTTGCTTTAGGAAAAGCACACTCTTGATATGAGAGACTTGGGCTCAGTGCTGTAGCTTGGAGGAGGACTCGAGTATGCAGGAATGCAAAGAATTACTGCCAGTAAGGCTGTTCCACAGAAATGCTGAAGCTGTGGGTATGTTTAGAACAAAAAATTATTTCCTGTGAATTGAATTTGAAATATATGAGATGCCTTCTTTATCTAAAAGGGACTGTTTCATTAGAAGCATATTGGTGCTAACTCTGTTAAACATTTCCTTAATCAGCCTTTTGGGAAATCAGCTGTCTCCAAGCTTGCTTATGTTCAGCAAGTTGCTGAAGTCTGTAGTTGCATTTGAGGAGCTGGGTAATTTGCTGCTTTCATGACAGCCTAGTTGCTGAACAAATGTTTTATAATGATTTATGGGTAGGAGTAAAGGAACTGGCGAGAACAGGTGAGCTACAAAATGATCAATCTCTTTTCAGAATCTCACATCTGAAACAATGATAGATGAGCAGTATTATTATAACTGTGAATGGTAAAGTTATTTTGCACAGTACCAGGTTAGCTATGTTAAACTGTGTGATATTGGACTGAGGATAATTCAGAAGGCATTCTGGGGACTGAGGAAGGAGACTGAGAATGCATATGAGTGTTACATAGACAGTATGTTACTAGTGAAGTTTGAAATATCTTTTTGTTGGGTTCACCCTGAGCAGTAACTAGGCACCCACCAGATGCTCACTCACTTCCCTCTACCCCTCCAGTAGTATGGAGGAGAGAACCAGAAGAACAAAAGTGATAAAAGCTCATGTTTTTTATTAAAGACAGTTTAATAAGTGAAGAAAGTAAAAACAAAAAAAATGAGGTGCAAATTCAGTCACTCAGCATCTTCCACCAGTAGATCAATGCTCAGCCAATCCCCAAGCAACAGCTACACTGGAAAGACCAAACCCATGGGTTTTATTGCTAAGCACAGCATTATATAGCAGGAAGTATCCCTTTGGTCAGTTCTGGTCGACTGTCCCATCTCTGTTCTCTCCGAAGGTCTTTCCCAGTTCCAGCCTACTCACCAAAGGTTGAGAGTGAAAAACAGAAAAGGCCTTGATGCCATGTAATCACTGTTCAACAACAGCTGGAGCACTGGTATGGTAACATTGTTTTAGTCACAGATATAGAACACAGCACCATACTGGCTGCCATGAAGCATCACAGCTGGAGTCAATATGGTTTTCTAGAGGATCTAACAGAATAAAAATCTATTAAAATAGCTTTTTGAACAACTGTACCAGGTCATTGTAATTTAGGATACTAAGAAGATAGAATCTGAGTATGGATTGTCCAGATTGTACTCTTGGCAACATAAGATGCAGTCTTTACTTCCTGAGAATATTGATTCCGTTCCAGCCCATTGTGGATGAACAATACAGGTGCTTTATTTCTGTATAGTAGTTGTGGACTTGGAGAATAGCATTAAATGTCTATTGTCTGGCATAGCAGATCTTGTTTGCTTCCTTATTTCTCAATTGAATGAAGATGCTCCAATTTTTGATATACTGTATTGTCTTTTTTTAGAGTTAATAAACTGAAAGTTTTTAGTGCCCTGTGGAAGAAAAGCATGTAATATCCGTGTATATATGAGACATTATGGCATACATATTTCTGTAGGGAAGGACACTCAAATGATATACAAGGGAAAGTATTTTCCAATGCATGTATTAAAGTACTGATATATCTGCATGTAGTATACTTGATTAGTACAACTAAAGGATGTAAGAATTTGTGATAAAATATGATATACATTACATGCTAGGCATGATATCCCATTTGAGTAAATCTGAAATGACTGGTGTATTTTTTTCTGGTGGTTTTAAAGTATGCATGCCCTGTGTTGACACTGTGTCAAAGGTTCATCTAGGTAGAGGTCTTACTCTGGAAGTAATGAGACTGGAAGTATGTTGGTTGTGATGTCAAACATTTAGTGGTGTTGAGGTGCTGTTGGAAAAGGCTGGAGAGTTGATTTGGTCACAGACTAGCATTATCTTCTCACAGTATGGATGGAAGTAGCTTCTGGCTCTCCACACTTGATAAAATGGTCAAATCTGGAATCAATCTTCAGTTTGCCAGACTGCCTTTTCAGTATTTTTACTCGGTTCATGTGATGAATAGGAGGTCACACAGACTTTTTTTTTTTTTTTTTCCCCAGTACTTGTGATGTTTCAGATGAAAAGAAGCAACAAATAAAACCCTTAGACCTCAACTTCCTGTGTCATCTCATTGTGGAAATTTTATTAAAACAATGGCTTGTAAGGTTTGTCCGTTAAATAAAACATCAAGTCAGTTAAATAAATCTGTGAAATGTAGCATGGTAATATTCCACTGTGCTTTACCATTAACACTTCTGTTTGTATACATCAACCACCACAGCTACATTGGAAAGTAGGACTTTGTGCTTAATTTGCATTTTTTAATTACTTTTTGCATATTCTTGCTCTTTTGGCTCATCTATAATAAGTTATTGACTGAACTCATCACCTTAATCTAATATGGGTTTAAATAATTTGAAATTTTCAGTTTCAATAAGTTCAATATTTCAGCTCTCAGACTTTTATACAGTGGCTTGTAACATAAACTCAGGTGGAGTGTGAATAGAAGTTAAAAATCCACAGGCTTTTTTCCAAATGTTGCATATCTGGAAATTTTAGATTACCCAGGTAGCCATAATATAGATAATTTGGGGTGAATGCGTAGCTGTCTGGATCTGCTAAGTAGCTTAGAGTAATTGTAAATGGAATTGGATTTGTGTCTTGCTTCTCTGAATAATGAAAAGCTATCCCCAAGAGCTGTCATAGCAGCTGTTTTCCTTCTCTAAATAGCATTGTACTAGTGTGTGTGCAAGCCTTGTCATTGATTAGCATTCCTGTTAAGGGACTGCTTATGTAGCCTGATCAGGCTCCCACTTGAATTTCATTGAAAATTTAAGTATAGAAATACTTCTTTTTTTAAAACTAATTATTTAAATAGATTTGTCCTTTATGTGACAGGTGGGTTTTTTTACTGTGTGTTTTTTTTATTTTTTAACCCATTCATTGCCTCCAGCCTGCTATTTAGAGTTTCATTTTGAAGAAAATGAGTAATTTTTTTAAATCACTTTTGCCTTGTAGGTTAATCTCCGAGCCACTGATGTGAAGCTTATGCGCCAGCTACTCATCATCAATGAAAGTATTGAATCAATCAAGTGGATGATTGAAGAGAAGGCCATTGCCAGCAGAGGTAGCAGTTTGAGTGGCAGCCTGTGCAGCTTGCTGGAAAGTCAGGAGACATCCTTCCACGGCAGCTGTAACAGTTTACAAGACTGTAGTGATGGACTGGATGGAATATCAGTGGGGAGTTATTTGGACACCTTGGTGGATGATGTCCCTGGTCACCAAACACCTTCAGATATGGACCAGTTCAGCGATTCTTCTGTTATGGAGGACTCACAACCTCTGCATAAGCATCCCAAGATTGATTCTGATGAGTACTACTGTTTTGGTTAATAAAACCAAATTCCAGTGGGACACAAATGCACTTGTACTTACCATTTTTCTTTGCTACTTTATTTCATGTACAAAAACTGCCAAACTTCTCTTGGAAGGAAAACATAACATGTACTTTGTTTCCAATAACTTTTTTGTTGCTTCTAATACATTTTCTACTTAGTGGGCTGGGCTTTTCTCCTCCTCACCTTTTTCTTAATTTATTGTCACAATTTTTCTTTCTTTTTGTTTTAATGTTTTGCAATACTGTATTTACAGGTCTTTAAAAGTGGTGAAGGAAAGGCTTTATCTTTAAAATGAGACATCAGGGAACGAGAGCAACAGTTTTGTATTTGTTGTCAATAAAATATCTTCTGATAAATACATGGTGTAAATTTTCTTGACTATAAGGTCTTTTTTGGCCTTTCCAAAGATACTGTTCTTATGAAGCCTTAAATCTGAATCTTGAAAATACCTCTGCAAAATAATTTTGCTTTTGTAAGCAGTGATATTTGATTCTGTTAAGCTGTCCTTACATGGAATATGAAGTATCCTAAACTTTTCTGAGTGTGTTTTTTTTCTTCTTGAATGTTCTCATCCTTCTTGTCTAAATACAAGTTTAAAGTCTGGGCTTCATTGGTGTCTTGCCATGACGCATTCCAATACTGGAAGCTCTGCATGAGTATATTTCATTTTTGTGCTTTGTACCTTTCATTCTAACCAAACCTGCTGTTTTATAGGCACAACCTATATCTGTAGAAAAATGAGAGAGGCATCTGACATTAAAAATATCCAATTCTAGTAGTTCAGATACTAAGCCAAAATTCCTCAGTAAAGTTATCTTTTAAATGTAATTTAAAATCTTGACAGTTTTTACCTTGTAATTTTGAGGGATTTAGAAGGCACTGGTGACACATTTTACAGGAACCAGCATGCTAGAAGGCATGTCCTCTTTTGCTTTTGTATGCACGCCTTCATACTTAACAAATTTACTTTGTTTTTATGAAATGTTATTACTAAGAGAAAGTGTTGCCCTGCTGTCTTTTTGTTTCCTATTCTTATTAATAAAATAAGAGTTTGCTTTAACCTTTTTGTGCCTACTGGTGCAGTTGAGAGGTACAGCTAGTCATTCATATTGGAAGCATATGAGAAGAAAGGAACAAATTACTGTGTGGAAAGTCTCCGGCCATGCTTTTGTGCAGATTAGGAGGCAGATTCTTCTTTTAGTTGCTATAGAATCATAAAGAGTCAAGATTTTATCCTTCTACAGTAAAGAAAAAATAAAGGAAACAATTGAACTGGACACTTTAAAAGATTAATGAATACATATTTCCAGCTTACAGATAGTAAAAAAGGTATTCATACTTACACATCCTCTAGAAGTGTCCTGTCTGTCATGTCTGTATTCCTATTGCCAGTAAAGCAAGAAATTCTCTCACCAAAGAAACTGATGTTTGCCAATTATAGCACAGGCTCCCTGTTTAAAATGTCTTTCACACATCCTGAGGGAGTAAAGCTGGTATATGCAGCAGTTGACATATATTGGTTTGGTTAATTTTGTGGTAAAGTAGTAGCCCAATAAGGTTCTGCTCTTCCAAGCCATACTTCTATGGACCTGTCTTGTCCAGCCCTGATCAACATCGAATGTGGAGAAAAGCAAAAACTGAAGAAGTTGAAAGTGGCATTTTAGGCTTTGTGGTTAACGCCATAACTTTTCAATACAGTAGATGTATTTGTCCCTCAAAATTGGAAACAAAAAATATCTATATATTTTGCTTCAGACTTCATGATTTATTAAAATAGAATAAGAGTGAAGAAATGTGTGGTTACCGAGAATGAGGCTTCTCAGTCCAACTTCTGTGATCAACCAGGGTATTGCAGATAGCTTGAAGGAAAACTGAGGCAAGCACTCAACTGACAATGCTGTGCTGACTTAGCATTTTTAGGGTGTTTTTTTTAATTCCTTCTCCATCTTGTGACTGCTGGAAATAGTTTGTACAAACAAACAAACAAACAACTTGAAAAAAATTAGATCTTGGTGTACCATTTAATCGAATATCCACTGTGAATTCAAAATAGTTTTTATTACTTTTAATAATTTGAATCTAAGGAACAGAACTAATTCCCTGTTGTAAAACTGTGACTCTCCTGGAAGTTTTTCTACCTTTATTGCTTGGCATGGAAGTTAAACATCAGGATGTATACTGCCTCTGAATGTAATGGATGTGCAATATATACAGCCTTTTCTTCTCCAACTAAGATTTTAGGCAGTAGGCCAATATGCACATAAAATTTTTCTACTATGAAGGAAATTCAAAAATATTTTTAACATACGTCCTCAAATATCCCCTAGAGTTATACTGAAATTACTTCAAGGAAAATACAGGCTGTATCTGTCACCTACCCACTCACAGCTGTAATACTGGAAAAAGAGTAATTACATTAGTGATAGATTTATCATATTATGATTAAAAAGTTAATTTAAATGGAAAACAAATCTGACCATAAAAAAAAAAAAAAGCCCACTACTACAAGTGGTGAAATAAAAACTGCATGTGATCAGAAGCTTTTATTCCTGTATATCTCTTGACTGGAAGTGAGGAAAGAGTACACATGACAAAACAGAGATGCCAGGAGACTCTTAGAAGGAAACAGTTTCCAGGAGGTGTGTTGCTCATATCTAAGAACATGAACGCTTTGGGTTTTACTTTTGAAGCATAAAAACTTCAAAGATTTGGGTTTGACTTAGACTCCTTAATTACTGTAATAGGACTTCATAGCCGAAAGATAATAACTTACTTTGACTTCCTGCTTAATACAGACTGTGAAATTTGATTATCTCCAAAAATTAATTCAATAACTTAATATTGGACTATAACTTCAGTATTTAGACAATGGAAAAAGTTCAATGTTCCTTAAAAAAATATTTCCTTTGGGTAATTAATTTTCCTTTTAAACAGTTTACATATTTCTTCCAGCTTCCTCTTGACTCTGTCGAGTTGGTCTTGCAAAATCTTTGTCCAGTAAAAAGGGCTCCAGATGCCCTCTTGTAACATTTTGCAGAGCTAGGTTCTTTTTTCCCTTGGGTTTCACTGTAGTTGTTTTTCAGATTTATAGACCTAAAAAGCAATATTTAGTATAGAGCAGAGTACTTGAAAGAACTTTATGAAGCTACACCTGTTTCAAATAGATAAAAGCAACAATTTTCTTTTTTTAAAAGAGGGGTGGGGGAGGAGGGGAATGGCAAATATAATTCACTTATTCTCAATCATTTTCTATCATCTTGGCTCTTCTGTCACTTAGCTTTCTTCCAAACATGACAAACAATTTCAAGACAATTTCTGAAGTCCCAGACAATGAGCAACACCCAGTCCATTCTTATTTCCATGCTGAAGTTTTTACTTTGAAAGACATTACACTATGTAAACTGTGTAATTCAGAGACAATAAGGGATAGTCAAAAGACACAGATTCAGTATGCTTTCTGTTTTAAAATAACTGTTTCCATTATATGAACCAGCTAGTAAAGGGATGCACTGTGATTCACAAACTATTGAAGGAGACACAAACAAACAAACCTCTCAAACTTTCACAACTGAGAACAGTGGTGCTTTAGAGATTCTGCCAAGACAGTCTAGCCGTGAAGTTTTGTTACACTTTCAAAAGAGCAATTAAAATTCTTTGAAATCTCCTTGCCAGCTGCCAGGCCTTGTATTGATCTCTAGGTTGCATGACTGTGTCTTCACAAATGTTGTGAGAGGATGAAGAACCAAGCAGGAGATCTTGAATCCATGAGTAGGCCAGAAATGTTGTGCTAGGACACTGAAGACAGAACAGCATCTCTGCCTTTGGAAAGCGTGCTACCATTATCCTGCAAATTGCAACAGGATGATTAAAAAGGCGAAAATCTGCTGTATCTTGTTAAAATTAGTCCTGAGTTTTGAAGGGAGTCATAAAATAGGAGGAGTTCTGACAAAATGTTTGGAAGTTTGAAGTTTCAAGAATCCTTCTCTGCATTTCTCTTTGAAAAAGAGAACTGGTCAGTCAAAGTGTGTAAAGTGTACTCTGTCTGGTTACACCATGCCACTGCTTCTCATATAACCCTGTATTACCCGCTGTGAAACTGTGGGTGTTTTGTTTAGTACTCTTAAGCAGCTACTAAGCTGTCTAGAAAGCCTGTGCTAGTATTTTTCTTGTTGGCAAAAATTCTTCTGAACCAAGCCTAAAAGATGTGTCTTTGATAGAAAGAATTAACATATACCAAATAAACATGAGATCAGTAGAAAGCATTCATCACCTTACAGCAAAGGAGGCTTTGTTTCCACTTCAAATGTGCTCTGTTACAGCAAGTTTGTCTTTGTCAGAATAGCTATGAATTTACTATATTAACAGTGTAAGAGCATCCTGCCCTGAAACAAATAGGAGCTTTTCCCTTACATAAATTAAAGAGATTAATACTGCCTGCAACTGATCTTTTCATTGGTCAGAGATTGAATTTCTCTAGTAAATATATCTACAGTGAAAATAGAACTTCCCTCTCCCCCCATCATTGTCTATGCTATGGCATACCACTAATAGGATAAACAATCCTGATGAATACTTTTTAAAATCATGCCCTTCCAGCAAACATGACTGGTCTTCAGGACTGACATTCACCTATAGTCTTGCTTGGTTTTGGTGGTTCGGTCCCCAAAAAAATGTTTGAAAAAATAGGTCTTTTAGTGACTGCTAGGAGACCACATGATACAAATGTCTGAGAAGAAATATCAGTAATGCGATTTCTTTTTTTTTTTTTTTTTCAAAAATTGGCTCCAGAAAGTAGGTTAGTAGTGCAGTGCAAATTTTTTTACCCCATTTTTGTCTGACATCCATGTAGAGAGAATGCAGCAGATTGAGCCAAAAGCTCTGAAATCACACTTTCACCTGTGGACCATAGAGACTCAGTGCAAACTTGTCAGCACTGCTGGGATCAAAATTTTATAGCTAACAGCTATAACTTTATTGAAACCCTTTCATATGATCACTGTAGTGATCATCTTTTGCAAACCTGTGAGAACACTGAAAGCTTCTTAATTTAGAAAGAATACTGCTTTGATTTTGTGAAAGAAAATGGTATTGTTAGAATAGAGTAACTTTGGATCTATGAATTATGAACTCAAAAGACAAAGGACACAATAAAATTAAAAATTGTTTGTGTTAGGTCTATCTTGTAGTAGACTGTTTCCCTTCAGTGTTGTTGGAGACAGTGTTTCTCTTCAACATTCATTATACCACTTGAAAATAAAAAGCAGTTTATTTTTTTTTCGGATGGCATTATGTGAGGTTTTGTCACAACTGTTCAAAGTTGTGAGAGAAAACAGCTGTAGTCCCTTATTTAAAAGAATGCACTAAAATACTAAGTTAAAAAATAGATTCTAAGCTTTGGAAATTGTAATTTTAAACTATTTCCTGTTGTGCAATATGGCTATTGCTACTAATTTCATTGTAAAGAAAAAAACTCATTTTTGACTCTCAAGTTCTTTTTTGTTTGCATTTCAAGTCAAATTCCAAGAACCAACAATACAGAAAAGGAACAACAAATGTTATATGTGAGAGTATATGTAGAAAATTACTTGGTTAATTCTTTGTCCGAGTTTCACTGCCAGAAATGTTTCCATCATCTTACCAGATGAGTATCCAAACAATAGTGTATGACTTATCAAGCAAATCAGAATTAAGCAATGAAGCATAAAGTAGTACTTGTAATAAAGTGATTGTGCTGCCTTTTTAGGAAAAAAAAAATCTAGGAAGGGAAGGAAGAAAGACAATAACAGAGTAGTTATCAATGTACCCAGTCCTGCATGCATCCAAATGATAGGGGATCTCAATATGCTGACAGATCTGACCCAGAAGGCAGCCTGAATGTTTTTCACATAGAAAACAAATCTGAATTCCTCCTCTGCATTTTCCACAACAAACCATTTTCTGAACTCCACCTAAAAGTGTTTGTTAAACCAAGGAAAAAAAACAAAAACAAAAACAAAGCCAAGTGTTTGGGAGTCTGGCTTCCCTAAGAAATACTGATTTCCTGGGAAGTGCTCAAATGCTTGAAGACAAAGTGCTACAGTTGTCCTAAATTAGTACATGAGTATAAAAACAAAACAAGAAACAAACAAAAACATTTAAAAGGAGTATTTGGTATTTCTTTTTCCGCTATCAATTTTTGGAGAGCCATATCTTACTCATAGTTGATACCAATTTTTCTAAAAGGCAGGTTTTTTCCCGTGAACATGAGAGGACTCTCCTAATATTTTTATATTTTGCAAGCAAATTGTTTAGGCAAAGTTATCAACTGTCCAGCTGATATCACAGATGATCAAATTAGGGAGAACCTATTCACCTTTTGTGCATCTCTAAGAATTTTGATTGCTCAGAAGACCATCTCTTTCCCTTAGGAACACAGTGCCCTTTGTTTCCTGACAACTGGCTACCACACAATTTGCACAGTCAAGTAATCCTAAAAATATTTTGATGATGGGGGAGGAGAAGGGTAATTAAAATGTTCCTCGCTTTTTTCACAGAGAGGCTGTGTTTGGAGCAGTGACATAATCCTTAGGACAAATATGGCTTTCATTGTGCCACTCCACCTCTCCGTTGCCTGAAGTAATGTAAATATTTGCTTCAGTTCATGAAGCTACCCGAAGTCATTGCTGGGTCACTTTCTGGTATTCAACATGCTGATATCAGCACAAAGATGTCCAAAATGAGTCATAGTGGTGTATGGGAAGCTACCGACTTGTTTTAGACTTTACACAGAAGAGATTGCTTCTTCAGAACACCGTCATCACAAAAGGTAGAGTTGAGAAAGGCTTTTAGATATTTTTTTTCTTTTAATTAATGTAAGCCTAGGGATTTCAGTCTTATCATTTCACTTGTCATACTGTAGCTTAAATTTAAGAAAGCTGAAGGGTGAGTTTCAGGTTGTAACAGGAAAACTGTGATTTATTGATGACCCTTTATGCAGGACCATAAATAAAAGAGAAAGATACCACCAAAAATGTTATGAAAATACTATAATGGTACTTTTTCATCTGAAACTAGTTCAAATTCAGAATAAACCCTCAGATTTGCTGAAGGGCAGTACATTTTTTCTTTTGAGAGAACATAAGATGTTCAAGGAGTGTAGTTTCTTAGTGAACTGGGACACACAGATGAGCAAGTGAGTGAATATGGAGAGAATAATTTGAATAAACAGAGTAGACCACTGATCCTAGTGAAGTATGTGCTGACAATGCTACTGGAAGACAATTAAAATCTAAATGAATTTCCAGAGTTGAGCCTTACGAAGGACATGGAATTTCATACAGTATTTGTGGAGACTTCTTTATGGCTAAAGGTTTGGCGGCTGTAGAGTTTGGGGTTTGGGTTAATTTTTTTTGTTTGTTTGTTTTTGTTCATGGTGTTTTTTCTGTGTGTTTTTTGGTTTGGTTGTTTGGTTTGTTTTTTTGTATTTTCTTTTGTTGTTGTTGTTTGGTTGAGTTTTTTCTTACTGAAATGTAAAGAAAAAACATTACACTCCTGCCAATCTATGGTTTAGGAAATCAAATACCTTCACTTTTTTTGTCTGTATTTTCAAGTGCTTGGCTATCAGAGCCAATAAGAGTAGCTCCTCAAAAAGTTTCAGATTAGAAATGCATTCTCTGAATGACAATAATCTGTAATACTGTGACTGGACTTATTAAAATGATGGCATTTCTGTACTTTTAAATAAACATGCATGGAATAATTTTTTATATATTGAATTTCATCAGTAGAAAATTATCTCAAAGCAGATTTACTGAAAAATTCATTCTTGTACCAAGGTTTCCTTATGTTTCTGTACAATGTGAATTCTTTGATTTTTGTAGCTCTCTTTTCCATAATACAAAAAATCCATCATACAGTAAATTATAGAGCTTTTTTTCCCTTTCCCTCTGTAATTTGGGACAACAAAATTCTAGTAAGGCTGTCAAGGTCTTTTAGTTCATAAAGATGTAAGAATTATTTAGAAAGACAGAGAAATTTACTGTTTGTTTGTTTGTTTGTTTTTCTCAAGGAGTTCAAAAATTGTCTAGGACTTACAGGGCAACATCCATGTCCTCATATCCTTTACCATGGCAATTAGTGCAATAAAAAGCACACATTTAGTTTACTCTACATTTCTAAGTAGATGTTAATCTTGGTATTATGACAGGAATATTTAAAGCCTGAATTGGCAGTTTTCCCATATCATCAGGCTGATGAGCCATTGACAATCTAAACATGATATATGCCATAGTTTAAGACCAAGTGGCATGTGATCTAGCCTGGGAAACACTTTCAGTGAGGCATCCTAGGAATGGCTTATTTGTGCTGCCAATCCCAAGTTGATTCTTATGCTTTCATACAGATGCATATTAATCAGATAGGACCTGGGGTGGTAGCTGAAATGTACAGTACACAGAAGACTGTACCATTACAGTCTGTCATGAACAATGTGCAATTCATTCAATTTATTAACGCTCTGTTTCCGCTGCAGGCAAATCATTTCACCAGTGTGTGATAATAAAGGGCTTCAGTCAGATACTTTTGACAAATTTGACATGTTATTGGACAGAATCCATGTTCTCAGATATAAACTCACAACTTGCTTTGCTGGGTTTTCTCACAACCAGGCCTGGAAAATGAAGACACATTTTCATCAATGCCAGATTACTTGATGCAAAACTTCAGAGGCTGTTGACATGCGTATAATTTCTGAGAGAGCTGTTTAGTGAGAAAGATCAGGAGTGTCGGCTTCAGACAGTGTCTGAGAACCGAGAGTACAGAGCAGGATCAGTCATGAAAAACAGGAACAAGCAAAAGAGTTGCGTCTGATTTTTCCAGTCAATCTCCTTTCCACCATTGCAGAACTCACATTTAGGTACACTTGTAGGCCAATTACAAGCCATCATTCTTATTCACTGGCTGTTTCTACACAATTAAGGCATGATTTCATGAAACCGTTAAAATGTTACAACTTGCTTCCTTTTCTATCTCTTGTCCCAAACTGCTTTCCACTTTCACCTTGGGAAGGGCCTGGAAGAATCCCTGACTTGTACCTTTTAACACTTGGAGAAGAAATCCTGGCAAAAAGAACAGACCACTACCCAACCCACGATCTCTTCTCAGAACTTCACTGAGGCTTTGCCAGGTGTTGGTTTGTGTTAACCAGTACAATAAACAGAGCTTTATTCATCAAAAAGTAGTGGTGAAGGCACAAAGTTTACATGTTCAGTAATTTGTTAATACAGTCACAGTCTGTATTCTTATTAGGTTTCTGCAGCTTGTAGTCACCCAATACAAAACAGGACTTTATTGTGTTCAAACATCACAATATCAGGTAAGAAAGACTAGACTTTGCCAGGAGGAAATGAATAAAAGATTTTAAAAGGAAGAAGAATTATATATGTTTTTGATCTGGAGCACTAAGGTACAAAGGTTTGTCACTTTTCCCTGATAATGAGTGAAGTCCAAGGTACAGCTTGGAATAAAGCCCAGAGTACCTGAAGTCACATAACTTTATCAAGAACTACCTTTTCCTGTTGACAAATTACTGTTCTCTGCTGGAGGTACCTCATTTTCTAACATGACTTCTGACTTTCATCCTCTAAGGTGGAAAAGTGGTGTACTGTGTAGTCTTCCTGTTTTCTGATTATTTTATCCTTCATGTATAGAGAATATATATATATATATTTATATATATATATTTTATATGTATATATATGACCATAACTAAGTTATAGTCATTTCTTGGACAGTTAGCTTCATTCAGAAATTACACAGGTTTTTGTTCTATGTACAGATTCATTGTCCTTTTGGTGTTTAAAATTACTTTAAATGTATGACTCATTTTTTGAAGCATCTTTTTTTTTTTTTTCATAACACATTGGTTTCTCTCTTTTATTGCTTTATTGGAACTCAAGTAAGAATAGGACCGTATTCCCTTTCAGCTCCAATTTCTTCTCATCTGAGGATGCTGATCATTGACAGTGAAAGGGGACTTCCTTTCAAACTGCTGGAATAATGCTGTTGGGATATTTTTGGCCTTTTCGAAAACAAACAATATGAATAACATTTTGCAAATCTTGCCATCAGTCAGCACTTGTTCTTTAATTTCATTTTAGAAGTACTTCCTGGGGGAAGGATTTGCTACAGTAATAAGCTCACTTATTAAGATTCAAATATGAGAAAATTAAGTCCAGGAAAATATGGGCTCTCTTGACACACAAGGCAAAGTGGAAAGCGGTTACTCTATGTCCCAGCATAATCTTCTCAAAGAACAAGGCTAAGTACTATTTTATCTGTTTTACCTACTTGCCCATAGCTATCCTGGCAACTCAGTGGGGTGGAGAAATGTACCTTTCATGGGAAAGCTCTGACAGACTTTCCAAACAAACATTACAAAGCTGATTCATAGCCAGCCTCTGGCAAACCAGTTTCCTACTGCCTTTCTGCAAGCGTAAGAAAGATACTCAAGTATGTGGTTAACTTCAAGTAAGTGAGTAATCTCATTGACTTTCATGGGACTATTAATGTCCTTAAATGCCTGGCTGAATCAGGAACTAAATCTTCGTGGTTATCCTTTCAGCCTGCAGAGCTGACTGTGCAGACACTGAATCTTCCCAAATTAAACTTTGCCAAAGAGTTTTCACTTGGTATCCACAGTTCATTGTTTTCACTACCTCTACAATGCCTCTGTAACCAACATGCTACTGGAAGATAGTTCAAATGTCAGTCGTTTCCTTCTTAATCTTTGAAGAGATCATCATGTATCTATATTATCTGATAATGCTGTCATCAAAATTGTGACCGTACCAGGGTTCAGTCAAAAGGTAGGGGGGTTATTAGGCAGAGTATGAGTAAGTTCTATTTTTAAGAGCCAGTACTTGTTTTAAGGGGTGTGATAATTTAGACCAACTTTTGAGGCAGTCTTTCTGAAAAAAATGGAAAATATGTAGTGGGCCAGGAGTAGGGGAAAATTCTAATCATTCAGTCATAACTACTCTATGTCATGGCACCTGCTTCAGATGTTTAAAATTTCTAATTTCTTTGTAAGCTTGCCAGATATCTTCAAATCAGTTCATAAAAAAAAAAAAATAATAAAAAAAAAAGCTATCAATGGCTTTATTTTTCTTTTTTATTTTTTTAAGGGTAAAGGAAACTGTTTCATCATACTGAATAAAGACTGCACTTCTCACTCTTTCACTGAAAATCAGTCCTGCGCATTGCTAGTTTGTACTCCTGTCAATTGCACGTTAAAATACTGTAGTGTTGTGCGTGAAGACATTACATGTGTTATTAAAACTCAGAAAAGATCAGAAGAAGGAAGGATAGATCTATGTGTATTTCTCTAACTGCTCTGGATACTGTTGCTATGTCCCTGTTATATTTTTTACTGATATCCTCATTCCATGAACTGTCAACTAGCAATAACTTAGGTTGGACTGTAGGCAAAGGCTTTTTTTTTTTTTTTTCATTTTGCTAATGCTTCTTTTACTGCTGGAGTTCCCGTGTTGTCTATTTCCACAAAATAAGCAACAAAAGCCTCTTATTTTTTATTGTGTCCTAAGAAACCATGTGAGAAAGACCTAAGGAATCTATGGAGTAGTGAGACTATCACAGACAAAAGGGAAGAAATGCAGCAGAAGGTATCCTTCGTGAGGGATATACAAGAGAAGCAGTATCACTTTGGAGGACTATTTGTGTCTTGGGATCGAGAAGTTCAGACATGTTATTGAACTTTTCATACAGTATCTCTGGACCTTGATATGGATGAACAAAGGGAGATTCCTTTTTTCTCTTAAAATGAGGAGAAAAAGTTAAATGTGTCCTAGCTATCCTTGTGGTTCCATACAGACTCTCTAAGCAGAAAATCTGTAGACTTGGTAGTTCTAGGGACAAGGAAGTAGAAATGTATAGAAATAGCTGGCATTTAAAATGAAATCATAACAGTAAGGTCTCAGCATGAACTACATCCTTCAAAAATGCTTGAGGATTAACACTTGTTCTGTCAACAGCTACACACTTGCTCAGATGTATTTATCCAAATACTCACAGGGACTTTGATAGAAGGACTTCCGTCTGACAATAAGCAGCATACAGTAGACCAAAGCTTAGTCCCACATAGTGTGATCAGTGCAATTTATCAGTTTATATCTCTTATGCAATTTTCTCCTCACATGTGTGTGTTGTGACCTCTGAAAATCATAGACCTGGTAAGGGAAATCAAACCTTAATCTGAGAGCATAAGCACCTACCTGGTGTAAATCCAGAAGGTGTTGGTAGACTTGGAACTGCCAGTCTTCTTACAAAATCATAGAATCATAGAATGTCCTGAGTTGGAAGGGACCCACAAGGGCCATGAAGTCCAACTCCTGTCCCTGCATATGACAAGCCTACAGTTCACACCATGTGTCTGGGGGCATTGTCCAGTCTCTCCTTGAACACTGACAGGCTTGGGGCTGTGACACCTCCCTGGGGAGCCTGTTTCAATGCTCCAGCACCCTCTGAAGGAAGAACCTTTTCCTAATGACCAGCCTAAACTTCCCCTGGCACATCTTCCTGCCATTCCTTCAGGTTCTGTTGTTGGTCACCAGAGAGAAGAGATTGGCTCCTACCCTTCCTCCTCCCCTTGTGAGGAAGCTGTAGCCACCATGAAGTCTCCCCTCAGTCTCCTTTTCTACAAGCTGAACAAACCAAGTGACTTTACCCAAACCCTGATTTTACAGATCAAATCCACTTCTGTTATGCATTGGTTGTTTTATTTTAAATGGAAAACTATCTTGCAAGGAGAGTTCCTACTATTTGATTCTCATTTATTTAAAATAATTTAAAATAAGATGATTCATGCTTAACAGAATCTGCATCTATTTTGTTTTTAGTGGGAATACAAAATTGTTTAACGAATGCTTATTTGATTCACTGTGAATCTCAAGGACATTGAGAAGAATGGTTGGCTGGATCACATTTAGTGAATTATACCAAACAGAATGCAGGAACCAAGAAACTTGTGTAATCAGCTGTGGAATTAAATAAGTATTGACGAGTACATAAGTAATCAATGGCTGCTGAAAAATAATGATTATAGAAGGTTGCATCCTGAGGGTATAAGCTTACTAGCACATATGAGTGTTTGAGGTTTTGAAGCTTTGTTATGTTTAGGCACTGGAGCCCAACAATAGAAAAAAACCTTGGAAATATTATCTGATCTGATTGTTGCTTTCACTGAGAGGGAGAAGCAGTACAAGGACAGTTATTCTTGTCAAAATATGATAATATGTTTGTGACAAAAAATATGGGTGGCATAAATTCTTTCAGTATTGTCTAAATGTTTACAAGGGCTTGATGTATTCTGTCAGGAGCTGGAATGTCTGTAATTGCATTAGGACAAAAGCATCAATTTATACTCACTTCAGTGTGAAAACCCGTGTAGTACAATGGCCCTGGGGGATTCTCTGCTCATTACATAGGACATGCTTCCAGATCATTGTGGAAGAACACTGAAATATTTTGGGCTAGAGTCTCGCAGAATTGTAGGACTAAATCAGAAACAATATCAGCACAGATAGACAAAACACAATTTTCTTGTCCAAAAAAAGTGAAAACAAGACTATCATACCCTCTTCTTAAAATCTGGCATAACAGTGTCTTTGACATTTTTGTATTGCTTTTTGGAGATATTTCCATCTGTGAGGTTCATATTTATGTTTTCCATATGGGAACTATATAGCCTGTTGTTTTCAAAAGATTATGCAGCTACAGTCAATTATTTTTCAATGTGAATCTTTTATACCACAGAATCATAGAATGGCTGGGGTGGGAAGGGACCTCTGGAGTTCATCTAGTCCAACCCACCTGCTAAAGCAGGTGCACCTAGAGTAGATTGTACTAGAATGTGTCCAGGTGGGTTTTTAATGTCTCCAGGGAAGGAGACTCCACAATCTCTCTGAGCAACCTGTTCAAGTGCTCTGTAATCCTCAAAATAAAGAAGTTTTTCCTCATGGAACCTCCTATGCATCAGTCTGTGCCTGTTGCCCCTTAATCCTATCATTGGGCACCACTGAAAGGAGTGTGGTCCCATCCTCTTAACACCCACTCTTGAGATATTTATAAGCATTGATAAGATCTCCTTCCAGCCTTCTCTTCTCTAGGCTGAACACATCTGTCAACAGAAGTAGTTGAATATTGATGTTCTTCCCAATACTATGAGACACTGTTTAACTATTTCTATTGAAATCAGTGAGACTCTACCTTTGACTTGAATAGGTTTTCCTAAACTAAAGGTCAAGACCTTAAAACTGGATTGTTTCAAACTCAACAAATAAATCCATATCTTGGAACATGAGGAAGTGGTTCTATTTCCCAAAGCACTGAGCAACAATGTGCAACTACATACTCATCACAGTTGCACTTTCTACTTAACAGAAAGTATTGCCAACATCTTAGCAGAAATGTACCAACATTTTAAATTCTGTGTCTCCAAATGTGTTGCAAGTGCACGTATGAGATGTGCTTAGGGAAGTCATCAAATTCTATAAAGAAGGCCAAAATATCTGTTCTTACCAGTTAGCCTGAATATTTTGGTTCTGTTATGTTCATTAGGAGTCCTACTGTTATGACTCTGGCTACTTATTTGACTTTGGCTAGTAACATGAATCATGCCCAGATCAAGGATCTTTCCTCTAAGAAAGTAATTTTACCAGCCCAAAGTCCCTAGTGGTGAAGCTAAGTTCAGAATGCTCGTTATCTTCATAGTAATCAATTAATCGTGCACATGATCGAACATCTTAATTAATGATTTAAGTCCATCAAATTCAAAATTGACTTGGACTTTATGAGGATCAGTTAAGCTGTGGATATGATTTGGATCAGTAGATCTGCACAGGAATTAGTTACAGTCTAGATGTGTTCTATGGTAGAGATATATTTTTGTTTCCTAGCTTGTTGTATAGTCGTTTGTGCTGAGAAATGTCAACTTTGCCACATTAAAGCTATTTATAAATCCATCCCTAATTCAGTTAATGGTTTAGGTTGAATTGAAAGGAAATTTATTTTGGAGATCTCAAGAAAGTTCATTTTGACTTTCTGCAAACACATTGTTTCAAGTTTCCCGGCAGCCCTTATAACGGGCACCAAAACCCAATCATCTGAATAAAAAAGGAAGGCCTTCCAACGACATTTTTCTTCTTGAAGCCCATTATTCAGCCTACCACTAAGATACGAAAATCTGTTTTTTCAGTTCTTTTGCTTCAAATACTTCCATGTTGAGTGACATGGCTTATAGGATAAACCAACCACCTGTAAAATGATACATATGAGCTTTGGTCCAGCTGTCAATAAGTATATATATATTTTGCACAAAGGGAAATGCAATTAGAACCCTCCTTCAAGCTGCATAAAATGTTTAATTTGACCTAATATATATTTTTTTCCTTTTCTATGTTTGGCATCTATACCAACACATCCATTTTTGAGAGGCATTTGAAGTAAGATGAAAGAGGTCATCTGGAAAACAACACAGAAGATTTTTTTCAAGCATATGGACATCAAGAAAGTAGACGTAGAGCGAGATCTTCTATGCATCCTATTTATCTTCTTCCTTGATGATAACAGTGCTGAAGTGTTTGAAGAATGCAATCATTTCCCCTCCTAGTAACTATTTAGCTAAACAAAGGTATTTATTTCATTTGAGCTTTCCTTATAACCTACAACCACATGTTTATTTCTGTTTCGTTCTCTGAACTGCTTCCAGCTTGCTGAATTTTTTTGGCATGGAAGTGCTTGTAACCATAAAGCAGTACCTGGTGTGGTCTCCTTTACACTACACAGACCAGAGCTATCCTCCCTAGTCCACAGTATCATGCCCCTACATGTACAGATCAAATTTATACTGAATTTTTTTTGTTACTGCATTCCTTTGCAAGCTCCCTTATAATTTGCTATCTGTTTTCACCTGAGGGATTTTGGCTGAATCCCTTGGCAACTAAATATCTGTGTTTCAGATTATTTTTCCCCTGCATGTGATAGCCTTCCTTTTTTCCCCATTGGACTTCAATTTCTTACTTCCTACTGTTTTCTAACCTTTCTCATTTCTTTTCTGTCTTCAGCATTCTTCTTTTACCACACCAAAACTTCTAATATGTAAATATCATTTACATTCCATTTCTCATTCTTTTTAGATCATCAGTGAGCAAGTTAAATAAGAGAAAATTAAATTAAATCAAATTAAAGGTAGATGTCTTCTGTGTCCACAACTTCCTCTCTGTTAGTGGGTATTTTGCCATTTAAAGCAATATTTTTTATTAACACTTTTACTATAACCGCTTACAAAGTCTGAATATGTGTTATCAGACTTTTTTTTTTTTTTTTCCCCCCAACTTCTTTCCTGTGCTAGCTGATAAAATGAGAATTCAGATTGGTAAAATGACTTTGGAACTTACAGGCACAAAAGACTGAAGGTATGACTAACAAGAAATGTAGGTTTACCATGCTTGGAACCTAACCATTACATCATGTTAATGAACTGGGAGTCCTTGTCCTAAGTAACTCTCATAGAAATTCAAATAATTGGAGAAAATGGATAATATTATTTCATTAATATAAGTAATGATACTGTTGAAAAAGATGTCCTGGAAAATGAAAGAATGAAGAAGCTTAAATTCCTACTATAGTGAATTGTTCCCAGTGAGCTAAAACTATGTATTCATATGTAGAAGAACAGTAATGTTACAAGGTTTATTTTGCCTACGGGAATGTTAATTCCACAGCTTGCTTCGAAGTATCTACTCTGTAATCATTGTGTTGTTGGAGAAGGAGGCTCAAGTAATGCAAAATTACCACTTTCTGAGATTTCTGAGCAAGCATTAAGAGGAGTTCATAATAATAGTACTTGCAAAGACTTTGTAGGTGAAGAATAACAATGGAAAGACCTGTTATTTCTTAAGGAATGAGAGATGGTTGATACATCTTTACTTGGAATGTGGGAAGGTGTCACTTTTTTTAAGTACAGGTCTGTCTGTTTTTCACTTTCTTGTTAATGGAGGACCACCGATGAGATGGGTGTCTATGATCTGAAGAGAAAATAGTATTTTATTTGACACTTTATTACAAATAAGATGGAGATATGTGCTCTCAAAAGTTTTAGAAGCTTATTTAATCAGCCAAGAACAAACTACAGGGTTTTCACAAGGAATTAAAAAGAAAAGGTGATACTTTGAAGTTAAATTTTGAAGTGTAGATTTATTGCATAAGGAGGTGGTTTGTTTGTTGGTTGGTCTGAAGTTATTTGGGGTTTTGTTTGTTTGTTTTGGAGAAGAGAAAAGGAAGTAGAAGAGGAAGAGAGGCAAAAGAAAAAAAGAAGAAGAAGAAGAAGAAGAAGAAGAAGAAGAAAAAGAAGAAGAAAAAGAAAAAGAAAAAGAAAAAGAAAAAGAAAAAGAAAAAGAAAAAGAAGAAAAAGAAAAAGAAAAAGAAAAAGAAAAAGAAAAAGAAGAAAAAGAAAAAGAAAAAGAAAAAGAAAAAGAAAAAGAAAAAGAAAAAGAAAAAGAAAAAGAGAAAGGAAAAAAGAAAAGAAAAGAAAAAAGAAAGGAAAGAAAGAAAAGAAAAGAAAAGAAAAGAAAAGAAAAGAAAAGAAAAGAAAAGAAAAGAAAAGAAAAGAAAAGAAAAGAAAAGAAAAGAAAAGAAAAGAAAAGAAAAGAAAAGAAAAGAAAAGAAAAGAAAAGAAAAGAAAAGAAAAAAGAAAAGAAAAGAACATAGAGCTTTGGTAATTTGAAGTGGTACCTCTGAAAACTGTAGTTATCAAGCCTTTCCTTAACTGCTACCATGAATTTTGGTCCAAGGTGCCGTGGATATTGCAAAAACTTGGAACATGTCATAAAGGCCTTGAGGAAAGCGAACACTTCTTTCTTTGAAAGAGGTTACTCATAGGCAGGTTAGATGTTATTGTGTTATTATCACACACACACTACATGTATGTACATGTATGTACATTGCTGAAGGTATTTCACACCTTCATGTTTAGTGAAAATGTCTGAGGTCTCCCTTATGGAGCAACAAATTGCTGTATATTATTTTATCCTATTATTTCACATGTTCTTTTTTATAAGAGATGTTTTAGAAATTTCACTCCCAAGACAGTCTGAAAGCAGATTTTTTCAAAATTCACCAATCCTGCAAAACCTTATGGACACATAGAAACATCACAAGTTTCTGGAATCTTGCTTTGCTCCTTTGCCAAATCCCACTGGTTTGGGCTGCAACTGTGGCACACAGCTAGAAACAAGGTGACTTTGTAGTCTACTCCAGAAAACAGGTAAATGAAGCCCTGTTGTTTGCTCAGCAAGAATTCACAGAACCAAAACATTTAATCTTAAAAAAAATGAGTATTTTCCAACAGAACTCTTCAAGAGAAAATGTTTGATCAGGCCTAATAATAAATAATGTTTAAATATACTTTTGTGCATTTGATTCTAAAATGAGGCAGAGTGCAGCAAGTTCAGTCACCATATAGAAAATCCCAAGAGATGTAGACTTTGATTAAGGAATTATGCAGTGAAAGATTCATACATATTTCTCTCTAAACCAGAAATATATCATTCAATGTGATTTTACTGAGTTCTTCACTGTTCTTGAGAAACAGTTTTCAAGCAGTGCTGCATGTCATAGTTTTTAGGATATCTGTTATAGAATCTAAACATAATGATTCTTTTGTCAATGTGTGTTAGACATTGGTTTTTAAATCACTATAACTGGGTTCAAACACACCTCTGTTAATCAAAATGGGAACCATTGCCATCAACATATTTTTGCCAACAAAAAATAAGTTTAATTCTGTAGCGTAAAGATCCATGCTTTGGGATTCGGCGAACTCTTGGAAAGCATTTCCTGGATTCCACTGGTTGTGGAAGTGTTTTCCCTGTGAAAAGTTGTCAAGATTCTTGAAGAAGCAGTCGTTACTTGGTGAGAGGTCAGGTGAATACTGTGGCTGATGCAGAACTTCGTAGCTCAATTCTTTCAACTTTTGAAGCGTTGATTGTGCAACATATGGTTGGGTATTGTCACAGAGAAGAATTTAGCCCTTTCTGTTGACCAGTGCCAGCTCCAACCATTGCAGTTTTTGGTGCACCTCATTGATTTGCTGAGGAGACTTCTCAGATGTAATGGTTTCACCAGGATTTAGAAAGCTGTAGTGGATCAGAGCAGCAGTAGACCACCAAACCGTGACCATGACCTTTTTTTTTGTGCAAGTTTGGATTTGAGAAGTGCTTTGGAGGTTCTTCTCAGTCCAGCCACTGGGCTGGTCATCACCAGTTGTTGTGTAAAATCCACTTTTTGTTGCGTGTCACAATCTGTTCAAGAAATGGTTCATTGTTGTTGCATAGAATAAGAAAATACAACACTTCAAAATGACGATTTTTTTTATTTCAGTGAGATTACGAGTTACCCACTTATTGAGCTTTTTCACCTTTCCAATTTGCTTCAAATGCTGAACAACCATAGAATGGTTGACATTGAGTTCTTCGGCAGCTTCTCGTGTAGTTGTAAGACAATCAGCTTCAACAATTGCTGTCAGTTGGTTGTTGTCATCTTCCAATGGCTGGCAACCACGGTCCTCAACTTGAAGGCCCTCGTGTACATTGCGAAACTACTTGACCCACCACTGCACTATATGTTCACTAGCATATCCTTGGCCAAATGCATTGTTGAGCTTATGAGTTTTCTCTGCTGCTTGATGACCCATTTTGAATTCAAATAAGAAAATTGCTTGAATTTGCTTTTTGTCTAACATCATTTCCATAGTCCAAAATAAATATAAAATTAACAGCACGTAATAAGTCATTAGCAAAAATCTAAAACAAGAAAAGTGCATTAAAATTATATATAACATAACCACATTTATTTAAGAATTTATTCCAATATTCCAGCAAATTTCAGCAATGCAAGACTCACAATTCCTTTTGCACCAACTTAATATAAAATCAGAAAAGGTCTACTGAGATGGTCTGAGGTCTGAATAATGGACTATATAGGGTAAAACTGAAGACCTTTCTACTGTGGAAGATTTAAGATATCAATCCATCAAACAATCCAACAGGATGTTAGCCCATGACTTTCAAAGGATCTGCATAGAAGAGAGTTATAGATTTTAGCAGAAAGGAAAAAAAAATAAAAGAGAGATCAAGAGAAAAAAGCTGGTGGACATGAATGCAAACTGAAAAGAAAGCACTATATTAGCAGTGGAGTGCTTTCTGTGCCATCTGAATTTACTAAATCAATACAAGCTGTCTTTTCAAAAGACACAGTAATTCAAAAAGAAATTATGGTTTTAGTGCAAAACTACTAGTGTGATGCAGTTGCTCAGAAATTAATTCATCCTACTTGGACTGGCAAAGTTTCAGATTGTGCTTCAGAGCTCAGCCTGTTCCACTGCCTGTGGTTGAGATTTTTTTACTTTTTTTTACTTTTACCACTCCTGAGATAACTCAGGAAACAGAATGGCACAGGCCTGAAATCCTGCACAGTGCTGTTTCTGATATCTACAAGCTGGCACTGAACGTATGACATAGACATTGGGCACTTTTCTTCTGACATGTTACTTAATAGGCATATCCTGATTTTAGAAGAGGAGACCAATCAAGCTATATGCAATTATTATAGGTACTAAGACATCCAACAGACTTTGCTGTCTTGAAGTGGAGATAACCTTAAGAATTAGGTCTCAAGTCATTCAAGTTTGTATTCACCAAAGTAGAGGTAATGGAGGTGAAATTGTGGAAAAGCTGCTCTGAACTTTGAAAACCATGATTTATGCAGTAGCAGCATCATTATAACCCAGGGTTTGTGTCCTTCTCAAACTCCTATTCATTTCTCCAGCAATGAATGACTCTTGTTATGTCTTAACCTTTTGAATAGCCTTTGGATCCTGAGCTGCTTCCAGGAGGATTTATCATCTGTTCTTCCTTCACAATTAAGACATTTCTGATGTTAAGCAACCCTCCATTGTTATACAAAAATAGTTGTTACATTACCTGTTAGACATTTTCCATTTATCAGTAGAGAGGTATATGTCTCGGGCGTTAGAAAGAGTAAGATGCTACTCTTTAAAAGCTTTCTTCAGCTCCTGCTGGTTTTAGCTTTTTGTACAAATACAGATCATTTAGACAACTAATATTGATAAATCAATTCCACATATAATTTTTATACATATATATATATACATGTTTCCAGATGGTCTTTCTAAATCTTTCTAAATGACATAAAAATATTCTGAAAGACACTATTGCATAGCCAAGGCATACATATATAGATATACACATATATATAATCATTATATCTCCCCCTTTATAAAGTATTTATTATCTAAAAGTTTGTGTGCCTAATCCTCTATTCATATGTTGATATTACAAGATTATTTCTTTGTAGCAGTTTGGACTAGAAGAGAGTAAAATGTTCCAAAAAGTAAGACTTACTGAATTGCTGTTAAAGTATGCTGGATTTGAAGTCCATAGATAATTTTACTTTTATAGTGGACAGTGAATAAATTAATAACATATACAGTGAATTAATACTGTATCTCTATTTGACTGTGGCTTCATATGTGTTTGGTGTTGGTTTATTATTGCAAATGAGTACTAAGGATCTTAAAAAAATAATATATTATAATACATAATTCCCTATTCATTTGTTCCTTGTTAATGGATGCTTGCTTCTAAATTGCTTTGATACATGCAGTTATTCAGGTCAGTAGACCAGATCTTCACTTGCAAGCAAGAAGAACATAGAGAACAGAAAGGAAGGACTGCCAGATAACAGTGGTCTCATGAGGCTGCTATCACAGCTGCTTATCAGGGAATATTAAGAAGACCTTTCCTCCAATTAATAAAGTATAATTATCAAAAGTTAGTATCCTAGTGGCTGGTGAAGGAGCTAAACAAGCCAGGTGCATTTCATTCCAAGGTTTTTATCAGTCTTACGGAAGTACTGATTTTAAGCATGGTTACTTTAGACAGGAAACAGACATAAAGGTACTTAACGCATTACTGTTTCTTTTTTCAAGGTTTATCTTTTCTATCTGTTGATCTTAATTGGTTAGATGCCACATTTACTTTGTCTTTCTCTTTATTAAGAAAAAAAAAAAAAAGTGTCTTATGCAGAGCAGGATGATAAACAATATAGAAATAACTCTTCATTTTAGCAGCTCCTTTGGCTTCCACAGTGACAAATGTTTCTGTTTCCTGCCAATGCATTGGCAAGGACCAACAAAAATTTTACTGTCAATTTGTTCCAAGTTTAATCAACATATAATCAGATAAAGAATATTCTTAGAGGACATCTTATGGAAGCCATTCATCTTAAATCAGTAGAGAATCAAAAGTTATTTACTGATACAGAAGCTTTTCTTTGATAGCCATCTAAAAAAGGAGCAAGGGCAACTCCATTTCTTGTACCATTTATCAGTTGTTTGTCCACGATGCTTTCTTCAACAATAGCTTTAGAAAAGAAGAAGGGAAATGGCCACACTCTCAGAAACAGTTTCTTCCCTGGTCTGTGTTCTACTGACAGCAACAGGTACAGTTTTTAGATGATTTTTCAAATATGCATGGTGGTTTCATTTCATGCTAGCTCAAGAGTAAAAACAAAGCCTTATCTTGATGAATGATTATACAAATTTAGGTCTTTCTTCACTTTCTTTCCACATTTAAATAATCCATGCATGTTAACTCTGTCACTGTAAAAAATCCTGGGGAGCAAACTACAGGAGACATCTAGATGTGGTGAACATTATACTCATACCTGTGTTTCAGTCCACCTTGTG
This sequence comes from Patagioenas fasciata, assembly GCF_037038585.1. Taxonomy (NCBI): domain Eukaryota; kingdom Metazoa; phylum Chordata; class Aves; order Columbiformes; family Columbidae; genus Patagioenas; species Patagioenas fasciata. The sequence goes on along the minus strand of NC_092560.1, from coordinate 21,335,227 downwards.
TTTTTCGTGGTACACATGTAGGTGACATGAGAATTTTAAAGTCAACCTTAGTTTGGGATAATGCTAAATATCTCATCCCTCAACACCTCAAAATAAGAAAAAAAGTAACAAGACTCTGCAAGTATCCTGGATCCCATGTGCTTTGCAATAAAGACAGAACCATGAATAAGACTTATTTTAGAAGTCAGCTCTTCATTTCCTGAAGAAATAGAAGCCTTCCCTGGTGGAACTTAAAATTATAAATAAATTTGTTCTGAATCTTTCTTAGAAATGATATCTGGGTTTTCAGAAAGTACAAAATACGACCCAATGGCCTGAAAGTTACAACCTCCATCCCAGAATTGGTCCACTTCAGTTAAGGAGTTACCAGCAATTTGTGAAACTGAACAGGGTTATCAGAGTGTTGTGATTTTCATTAGCAGAGAATAGTCATATAAATCTTAGTTGTTGGTATAGGATTGGGGATATTAAAATATATAATAAATGGTATCTAACCTTATTACTTGTTCTTTGCTCCACTTCTTCATTGCATCATATTGTTCTATTCATCCTTACTGTATTTGTGACTCACTAAGGCTTTTTAATGTAGAGAGTATTATGCTGTGAATTGGTATAACTCTGGTTAAAAGGATTAATGCTCATAGTTAGATGAAATTTAAACACATTTCTGTTTACAGTATTTATGTAATAAAGGCAATTTAGACTTCATAGATATTTTACTGACTTTTTTTTGCTTTTATCTCCAAAAAGCAGAACAAATCTGAAAACATTATTATTTAAAAATTCACAAAACATACCACCAGAGTGGTCACTGTGTTTTTATCTGCCTCAATGCAAACTAGAGCAGCCCTGAACAGAAACAGGACTGTTTATACCCTGAGAAAAAGTGCTTAGGAATGTTTAATAGAGAGAATATCAAAGAGAGAACATACAGCTGAGTGTCCTGCCCTCCCTTCCCTCCTTGCCTCACTTTCTTCCTTCTTGCTTCCCCCACTGCCACCCAAACCCCCTCAACCACTTATACTGGTTTGCTGTAGCTATTAAAATCAATATAGAAACTACATACCATCATGCTTTGAGGTTACTTTATTAAAACCTGAAACAAAATCTTGGGTGCCCACTTGTGTGTTAATCCTCATTTCTGAAACTCACACATGATAACTTGAAGAGTGCAGATTTGTTCTCCCTGAGTAGCTGTCAGTAACTAATTTCTCTCTTCTGGTTTATATATCTGTTTGTGCCTCAGATTTTTAGGGATTAGCATAAGCCTGGGGCAGCAAGTAGTTTTAATTAAAAATAGATTGAGTAGACCAATGAACTGTAACACAACATACTTGTGAACTGAGAGTGATACTGAACTTAAATAATGTTGTTTCCTGCACAACTTTTAAACTGGAATGGGTTTGCTCTTATCACTGATCTTTCATTTTAGAGCACATGGAATGCATCTATATTATATTTTACATTCTATATTTCATTCCTAAAACTCAAAGGGTTTTGATCATCCCCTGGAAGGCTGAATATTTGAATCTTCGTATGTTACCGTCTGTCATCTGTAAAATCGTATTTATTTCTCCAGCCCTGTGAAATGTCAAATAAGATATACATTTCTAATGTTGCACAAGGATAAGTCTATTGTATAGAGACTAAAGCATAATTTATTACTGCTTATTCAAAGAATTTTACAGCGTTAGAAATTCTAGTCATGGTAGATCTTTGAGTCAAGTTCCTGAAATACTAAAAATCACAAGACTAACACGATTCTTTAAGTGATAAAAACAGCCACAGGTCTCTTCTGCTTCCTACGCATATCTGTACACATCACATTTCATAAGACCATCATGTAACAGCATGATGATAGACTTTAAAAATAAGTAAGAATTATTCATCCATCTCAAGCCAAGACGGGGTTGTTTTCCTGATAACCAAGCTTTTATATAACCTTTTTTTCTTACCAATTTCTGCTGTTTGCAGTTTCTTAAATCATAAGTCCTGGGTCACTAGACTCAGATGAGTCAATAATAACATGGAGACGTGGCCTCACAGTTCTCCTCTACGAAATAAATAAGAATACCTTGACCTGTACTTTAGCAATCCATCTGAGTCAAATGGTCTGTGATTAAAAGCAAAATCACAGATTATGTTTCAACTGTGATAAATAACCCTTGTTTAGGAGAGAGATGCTTCTTGGAAACGTAATTTCAGTCTCCAGGAAACATTGCTAGGCTGTTTTATTTTTTGTTGTGGGTTTTTTGTTGTTGTTGGTTTTTGGGTTTGTTTTTGTTTTTTCCCACAAAAGATGTTAATTTACTTATTGTAGCAGTACGGTTTTAAGAATACAGACTTGCAAGCACCAAGTTGCTTTCCTATCTGTTTTTTACTTTTGTAACCAGTGAAGTTTGGTCTTCGTTAAATGTCACTTCCACCTTTTCTCTATCTAAAATTAGTAATAGTACGTACAAGGACAATTTTACTGCTTTTCATAATGAGAGTCTCTGTCTTTAGCACAGGAGACCCTGTTACCAGTTAGCTACATTTTCTGTTGGACATCAAGTAATATAAGTTACTGCAGCTCTGAGGTAACAGAACTTGGCACAGCATTTTCCAGATTTTCTCTCTTCTGGAACTTGGTACAGCACTTTCCAGATTTTCTCTCATCTGGACAGTCATTAGTGATCAGTGAGTATCAGATTAAGTAACTCATGAAAATCAGTGATGAATGGCATATTTATTTAAAAATATGGTGCATCTTACATTTGCTTGTAACATAGCCCTCACATGCTGGTTTAGATATTATAAAATTTACTCTGATGAACTAGATGTGGGAATGAAGAATGTAATCATGATTCTGAAAGTAATAGGTAAGAAGAGAGATAGAAGAAAAACTGACCAAAGCAACTAAAAATTGATGCCTGCCCTAACTACTAATGCTATAAAGCAGTAGCTGTGTTTCAGACATGGTTTTACTGCTTTCTAGTCCTGCCAAGAATCTTTACCTTATATGCACACTGTGTTTTCTCTCTTTTAATAACTACAGTACTTGTAGAAGGCAAACTATCCTTTATCTGTAAACTCCAGCAAAACATCTACATTTAAAATACTCCAGAATTACATTTGTTTCCTCAGTATCCTGTGAACTTCCATGTGACGCTTGCTGTTGCCACTGCTAATGTCCCCATATCAGCCTACCCAGGAACCCTCTGGACAAGAATGACTGAAATACTCCCTTCAGAATCAAATATATGTTCAGGAAAAAAACAAACAAACAAAAAGTCTAAGCTCCTATTAAAACTGTTATTTCTTTCAGAACACATTATTACACACATAGAGACAGATCTGTACCTAAACATGACGAAAGTTTTAGTTTTCATGCTACAATTCAAACACATTCTTTAACCTTCACAAATATTGTTCAGTATTAACAGTCATGTTTTTCAAACTTTTCTATTTATTTGAATTTCTTCAGAGTAGGCCATAATGATTTCAAGAGCCGGTAGCAAAGATTATAGGATTCTCATGTTTGTAGGCTCTCTTAGAAGATACCGGTGTCATTACACAGGAAAAACACATGGATTACTGCTGGCACGTTAGTACACTGGCACATAGTTGTGCCTTTAATAATATGAAAGAAAGGTAATTTTTAAAGAAGTAGATTTATTTACAGGCCACCAGTCAGAACTTGAGAGGCATGTTGGAATGCATTTATAAGATGTTTGAGTGAAATTAAGGACCACATTAAGATCAAGGTAAACTTGTACAGCTTCTCGAAGCTAGGCTACACATTTTTTAAAAAATGTCATTATCCACTTAGATACATCTTTGAATATTTAAACACTGAGTAGGCATGGCCTTTAATTATTGAGTAATAACTGGACAGAAAGAGTAAAGCGCCCGAAGTTTCCTTTAATTTTGAAGCTATTTTAAGATTTATACATAAAAAAGTCCTCCTCTAAGACAAAGTTTTGCACCATGCCTGAGTAGCTTCCCTTTGCAACCTCATGAAGCCCATCTTCCTAACACTGCACCATGAAGTGTTCCAAAAACAGTGACTTCAAGGAGCTCTCACACGGACTTCTTGCATATTTTCTTCCCCTTTTTCTTCCCTTTTCAGTAGCCTCACAGCCACACACTATTCCACAAAACACGCAGTAATGTAAATTATATTCAAAAGGACTGAGCAAGTGTTAGCAAGGTAAATCTTCACCAAATGACTCTTTAAGGACTTCTTCGAAGTATTACTATGTTTAGCTGTTTGGGCATGCACCAGCTTCATGTCTTGAAAGGTAACAGGAAAAAAACTCATGTCATTAGGATAAATGTTTTGTTTCCTTCTTCATACTCTGCTTTTAGATACCTAATACTCACAGTTCACTGTGGGAAACTGGAAGTCTGAAAAGCACATGGCCATGGTACTTTTTTCCATTGAATCACATGGACTGAAACTCCTCTCTGTATAAACACTGAAATACCAGAAATGCCACTGCTGAAGAAGCTTATCCATCCTGAGTTTTACAGTGTCTGTCTGACTGGTTTGTCAAAGAGATTTCCAGATAGAAGGAAAACAGAACAATTTTCATGCCAGGTTTCTCAAAACAGCAGTCAAAGCAGTAGGGACGTGTGTGAAATAAATCAAACCCTTTTCACTTTTTTCCCTTTTCCAATTTGTTGGCATGTCTATGTCTCCTGAGCAGATTAAGTTTCAGATTTGTCAGTTTACATGAGAGGAAAATGTGGAATTTTCCACATAGAAAGACGTTTTTGCAGTCTGCAAATTATGTGTATGTGACATAGTTAGTTTCTCCATCACTGTGACTTCAAGAGAAGCCTGAATTTTATGAGTTTTTTTATAATGTAGCATTTGACAGAGATCTCTATTTTCCCTAATTGTTGAAAATATGGAAAAGAGAGTAAAACTTCCAAGACAGTTCAGAACCTAGTCTAAATTTGTGAATCTCCAGTGTCTGAGAAAGGGGGAAATAAAGGAGTAAGCCAAAGCAAACTTTCATTTTTGTTACTCAAGGTTGTCTGTCTAAAAAAATAAGCTTAGTCTGTGGTTTCACACAGCAGGGTATTTTCTTATTGCACTGAGCTGAAACTAGGCTGAAAGGATTGTCTGAGGCTCATAGAACATCATTTGAGCTCATGGAACAATCAAATACCCTTCAGTTTAAGAAACGAGGAAGAAGGAGCTGAAATGCCATGGCTTCAGAGAGCTGACTGTGATGTTGTGGGAAAGTGCAGGATGGTTCATTTGGAGTTGGAGGGCATGAAGCAGGACAGGCCCTGGCAACTGAAGTTGGCAGCTGCCAGGAATGGCCTGGCTCTCTGTGGTCCAGCAAAGGATACAATAATCATGGTCTTCTGCCTGACAGCTGGTGAGGGAAAGACTTCAGGGTGAACTCAGATGAAGACATGTGGGAAGCACCTAATCCTGTAATAATGTATTGAATAAGTCCCATCCATTGTGACCTCATACTTTGTATACAGTGTGAAAAAGCAACCTTCTTGTTTTGTGATACTTTCTAATTTCCACAAGTAATATCCATTAATAAGCAGTCTTTTATTAATATTCACATACAGAAATGTTTTCTCTAACTCTTTTCTTATGTACTTCTCTATTCTGGGCTGAAGAAATGCAAACATTGTTAAGTGAACTTTTAATTATTATAGTTAAAATTATAGCTACATATACTATTCATCTACTTAGTGTTCACTGTTTAGTGGCACAAAGCTAATCACTGAGGTCAGGGTAAAAGTGACTTAAAAGGGATAAAATCGGTGATGTGGCTGAGTCCTGTTTCCACTTTGGGGTGATTAGAATATTCAGCTGTCACAGCTGGAAAACTAAAGGCAAAAAAACCCAAGTTTTGCATCTGTTATGAAAGAGCTTTTTTTTAATACTCTTAAAAAAAAAAAAGAAAAAAAAAAAGTGGGGCATTCATTGAAAGTAGCAGAACCAGAATCTAGGACGCAGCAATTACTGTGCTAAAAGAGCACTGATGTGGATGAAATGCTTTGCCTCCATGTCAGTCAGTAGTAAAAGAACAAACATAGAAACAAATGTCTGGGTAGAAGCAAGATCTGAATAAACTCTGTAAAGTTTCCACACAATAAACATCTTTGAAGAAATCTTGATTGTCTGCTTACAAAAGCAATTAATTTTAATGCTACTTAACTTAGATATTTCCATTTTATATTACCCATTCTCCTTGCAGAAAGAAACATTAATGTTGGATAAAGGGTTACAGATTCCAGTGAACAAGAGATTTCTATGATTTTAAAAAATATTTCTGTGAAGAAGTTTCCATTCATCTGGAGCCCTTTCTCATCCACAGAACCAAGCGCACTAACCCAATATTAGCACTCAAGGCTGTCTTGGTCTAATAAAAGGATCTTAAGCACTAAAAAAATCTGTCTTAATACATGATCCTGTTAAGATGCCTTTGATTTTATTGTTAAGAATGAACACAAAGAGGTTATAATATGAGATATTTACAGAATATTTACGGGCTGAAGCCATCACTTATGAAATCAGGCACCACCTGTTTAGCAAATGATAATAGATATTACAGAATCACAGAATGGTTGGGGTTGGAAGGGGCCTCTAGAGATCATCTAGTCCACCCCATCTGCTAAAGCAGGTTCACCCAGAGCAGATCACACAGGAATGTGTCCAGGAGGGTTTTGAATGTCTCCAGAGAACAAGACTCTACAGCCTCTCTTGGGCAGCCTGTTCCAGTGCTGTGTCAACCTCAAAGTAAAGAAATTTCTCCTCATATTTAGATGGAACCTCCTATGTTTCAGTCTGGTTTAATGTATTTATTTCGTGGTATAAGATATTGTATTCAATTCCATCAACTGCAGTGATTTCTGCACATACTCCCAAAAACTTTTTTGAGTATTTACCTAAACTTGTGACTACTTTTTTAATGGAACACTTTAGAGCTTTATTTGTCACCAAGTTAATCACAGATCAGATTCTCTTAACATTTTGCCTCATTATAGAGTTTTCCATGACAATGTCTGTGAACACTGATGTCCTCCTACAATAGATTTGACCTTTTACATAATCTGTATTTTGACTCTTGATGCTTTCCAGTTCAGTGTGCATCACTGTAGCTATAAACAGAACAGAAAGGATGTACCACAGAGCAAATAGCTACATGGAATATATAATCAAAACAAGATATGTTATTTGAAAGTATCTTATGTTAAGTACTGCAGAGGCACCAGAATTGGACAGGCTTAATATTTTGCTTCAGCTTCATAAGTATGGGAGCTGAAACTAGGCTGTGAATGCACTTGTGTATCTGCACTACACAGGCAAAAGACAATCTTCTGCCAATACACTTTGAAGATTTCAGCCAGCAAATTGCAAAAGTGTAGGAGAGATTTTCAGCCCAACAGAATGTGTTTCTTTTTTGCTCAGAGATTTTGTACTTTGGTAGGTGACTACACCTTCTTGCACAAAATCAGTATACCATGCAGCAGTGAAGCTGCAAAGTATCTGCAGTTTTTTACAGTCCCTGAGGTATCTACATGACACTGGAGGAAATGGCAGGCAGTATCAAATCTGGGAAAAATATTTATTCTGCTTAAAGAAACTCAAGTAAGTTTGAGAGTTAGTCTCTGCCTTATTAACTTGCCCACAAGCTGCTGATAAATAAATCATTTTAGTTTTTGGCATACTGGAAAGATCATAACAAGGTAAGATCAATCTAGCAGTTTTATTTGTGGATAGATATTTTGTATTTGGGGTTAGGATAGGGAGGATGAAGATGTGACAGGGCTGAAAGCATTCAGACTTTTGAACAGTTACCAGTCCCTTGAAAAATATGATAAAAGATGAAGCTAGCTGGGCATCTTGCTGGACATACTTGTTAAATGAGCACAAGCTCTTTTACATTAGTATTGGAAGAGATTTAGGGCTTTCAGTGGACTCCAATTATTGCTTTTACTAACTTTTTATGCTGACATTTACAACTGCTATTAGTAGACATACCACAGAACAATTTTTACTGGGGAGTCTATTAGAATAATTTTGTTTTGTTTTCTCAGTCATTTACCTTTAACAAAGATGGCTAATGAAATAATCTTTCTTTCTGAGCACAGAAATAGGCTTTCTGTGATTAGATATTCATCAGAATCACTAGCTTCCTTGTTTCTGTTTGTTTTTACCAAGGCCCTGAAAAATATTTTTAATTACATTTTAGAAGTTCTGCTAACAGAGTTTCCAGACAACTTCATAATGACTTCAAAAATGTTTCTGACATCCAAGAATCAAAAAAAAAAAAAAAAATAAGCAATCAAATACATGAAAGCTAGAAAAATCTTTTTATTTGCAGCATGAGGACATCTTATTTCAAAAATTAAAAAAAATATCCTGTTATAATAACATTTCTCATAACCGTCAAATTGAAACAAGACAGCAAGAGGTTGAATCTGGCCATATTCTTTTTAAGTAGCTTTACTCTTTGTATAACATGCATGCAAGTTATACTCTTCTTAAATGCAAAGGGATGGAAGACCTAGACATGTTTCTGTTTTAGAATCCCAGACAGAGTAAAAACACCTTTAAATTCTGCCCGTATTAACACTGTTGATATTTAATCTTTTCCTCTCCTCTCCTCTCCTCTCCCCTCCTCTCCTCTTCTCTCGTCTTTTTTTCTGGATAATATGTGAAAGGCTTATGTATTTCATAGTAAGACTGCAGAAAATATCACTGAAAACTAAATGAGTTTTTGTTCTTGCCACAAAAATGCAAAATTGAAACTACTGCGATTTTGAGACACACTCTCATCTGGTTTCATTTTGTCAATGTCACATACACTTATAGAGAACCATAGCACAGCATTAGCAGCATGTACATCAAATTATCTCTGATAGGTATCCTTAACAGCCAAAACCAAGCAAAGTATAAGAATGTCAAAGCTATGTAAAGTGCCATTTGGCCAGAGAAAATCTCCTGAATATAAGTGAGGTTTTTTGTAGTTTGGGGGCAGAAAATATTACAAATTAAAATATTTTTTTCCTCCTTTCATTTTCTTAGTCATAACTGTGTGGATTGTAATTGTCTCTAAGGACCAGATTTGGCTAGAAAGATGTGTAGACAAAAACCTGAAGGCTGAGGGGGGTTATAAAAGAAGAAGTTATCTACATTTTCTGGAAATTAAAAGGTAGCCTAAGCCATAGGTTTTGATCTGTAACTACTTTTCTGTTCCTTTTGTTCTTCACTTAAGTATGATACATACAAACAAAGCTGTCTACTTTGTTTTCAGACGAGTTTTGCCAGTACTCCTCTTTAGTCTTACTATTCAGCCTGCTAGCATCTCTTTGATAATGAAGTATCTGGAACCTAAATTAACGTCATTGTTCATCAAGATATTTATGGCCACATTTAACAGTGCATAATAGCTATGCTGACCATGTTGGAGAATGAGAAAAAACAAGATCTATTTTTTAAATTTAATCTGCTTTATATGTGTACGACACAAGTGTATGCTAGTTTTATTTGTTTGGTAGGTACACTAAGAAAATGCATTGGATATGTATGTCGCACTGCAGTTTTGCAGTTTTATCATTTAACCCCTTATAAGGAATTCTGCTTTTAGGATCTTCAGAGTCATATATATTATTTAGTTTACAGTTTTCATGTTCCATGCCAAAGTATGAAACTTTTACAGAAATGCATAGAGTAGTCAGAGTTCTGTATGTGCAGAATAATTATTCTATTCCTCAGGTGTCTGTATTTATGTGTTGTGTAGTGTTCTTTATGCTAGAACCCTTGGCAGTAGTGACACAACCTTGCTTTCTGGTGTGGTCTCATTTATTTAGATTACAGTTTGATGAAATAGAAGAGCTAATGTTAGCATTTATCAGTGTTTTACAGCTGTCTTGGAGCTCTATTTATTAGAGCTCTTCGAGGTAAAGTGGAAAGTTTGTGCACGATCAATAAACACTTAAGCAATAGTAGTTTATATTCTTTTCTTTTTTTACCCCAACAGTTCATTTAACATCTGAAGGTGATCTGTTGCAGAAGATCCTGATTAATAGTATCACCATTCCCTTGGAAATGTGCAGCTCAGTATAGAATGAAATGCTTGAAAAAATAAGATAATGAGCTATATCTTCCTTCATAGTTGATTTTATTTGAAGCAGCCAAATTCCTCTTTGCCTTTTACTTAAAGAACATAGATGGATGAATAGAGAGATAGACAGAGATATATGTATAGAGAGAGAGAGAGATAGTGAGATATGACAGACAAACAGATAGACAGATAGGTACATGTGCATAATATATTAAATATTAATTACACAGGGTTATATATATGCATATACAGATACAGTAGGAGTATGCTCTCATGTCCCCTTTCCTCTCAGCTGCCCACTACATTCTTCAGGAAGGCTGACAATAGGAAATAGTATGGAGTTGTAGACATGCTAAATTTCCTCCAAAGCCAGTGCTGGAAGAAACTTAAAGGGATTTAATACAGAAACTGATGATGTCCATTTGTTAAAGGTTTGAATTGTAGGTTCGTTTGAAAATTGAACTCTGACACTTAGAACAATAGGTGTCTTTTAAAGTATTTTTTTAGTGGTTCATAGTTCAGTGGTCCACATGCTTGGGCATGAACACTTGAATTTTACATTAAATTTCTTTTGTTATTCCTCCCACTTACCTTATCACTACAGCTTTCAACATTATGGCTGAAGTGGCAGCTGATACCCAAATAACTTGCTCATGGAAGTGGAAGAAGTCCTTGTTTATTCATGCTCGCTCAGAAGCGTAACCTGGTTTGAATTCCGCATAGGTCAGGGTTTCTGATCAGACTGGGCGATAGAACACGATGGAGTGATGTCCTTCAGTCCCTTTTCTACTACCCTCTTGGCAACCTGCTGTTTGTAAAACATGTCAAAGGGTCAATATTTCCTAAATGGCAGCCTCCTGAGCTATTTACTCTTTCTAGATATGATTGGCAAGTTGTTAAAAATAGTGATTAGTAAAGTGCTTTCCTTTCCATTCCAGCTGAATTTGTTCTGTCTGCATGAAATAACCTGTGATGCTCTCCACATGCTATTAGACATACAGTGCTTTAGAAGTCAGCTTCGTAGGAAAACTGTCCCATAATCATGCAGTATGCCAGCACCAATCGGCAGCCATTCTTTACAGAAGAGTTATGGCCCTTCAACCTGGAGCTGAAAATTCTTGAGTCCTTTATGTATGAAACCATTAAGATCATTCATGGAATCATTTAAAATACTGCATGACTAGATATTTTAAAATTTCATGTTAATTTGTGATGTTACAATAATCTTATCGTTTAAGAAGCTAGGTTTGAATGTGAAGAGAAGACTTGCTGAACATGACGTTTGAATACTGCTAAGAGTAAAAAAATCCGTAAATGTAAATAAGGAAATGGTAACAATTCAGCAGGAGGGAGGGATAGGTTATGTGATCTAGCAGTTTACCTGGGTCTGCAATAATAGTAGCCAGCGTTTTGATAACATTCTCTAGCATAGCCTTTAGATTGCTCACCAAAACAGAAGTGTTTTGCTTCCTTTTTAGTGTGATTGCTGAATTCCTCAGCTTTTGAAGAAATAAGTACAGTTGCCATGTTTTGAGTGTCCAGACCTAGAGTTAAGATTGAGGTATTATCTGTGATCAACGTTTCCTAGTGCCAGTGTCCTACAGTGCAATGAAAGCAGTTTTCCTTAGACGGGCAGGTTATATATCATATGTTATATGTCATATGCTTTTTCAAATGTATTTACAAGTTTGGTTCACCAATAAGTTTCTAAAGAGTCCCATTGGCTCTACTAAGAAGTTATTTATCTGTCTGGAAATATATTTTATCCAGAATGCTGGAAGGAGCAAGTTCATTTGAGGTCCCTTTCTTTCTTGTAATGTGTGTATATATGTATACACACACTACAAAATATTGTTTTGTTTTTATTTCTAAAAATGTTTTGATACATGATACATAGTGAGTTAAGGCTGTAAAGCAGAAACCATAATTCATATTACAGCCTGAACATGTGCTATTACTACTTTCTCTTGCCCTTTTCGCTCACTGCTATGTTGTGATTGTTTTTTTTGCCCAAATAAGCCCATCAGCTTTTCTAGCTAAAGCATAAAATGTGCAGGGTGAAACTGAGCAACGTGCTGAATCTTTATGATGTACTTCTGCTTAGAACTGTACAGTGTAGGAACTCTTACAGTAACTTCAACAGATATCAGCCTTGCTGAGGCAGAGTAGCATTGCTGTTAGTGGCATAGATACACCCCCAAGACATCCTCTCTTGGGCATATCCACAAACTCCCTAGGAAATTTATGTTTAATTGCTTCCCTGGGAGTTCCTTGTAGCTCACGAGTTACAAGCAAGTGACTTTCTTACTAGTTTTGCTTTTTCAGTAGGTCTCTCTGACACTTACAGCCTGCTACCTAGCTAGTGACAAGACATGATATTTTCTGATGACAAACTTCATTAAGACCAGCCAGTGAAATTCAGCAGTCCTGCTGTCCTTTAAGACTAATTTACAGCTCTTTGCAGCCTGGTAACAGTGTTCAGCCCTCTGCAGAGAGAACAGTTGCTATCAAAAGCTTTACAGCACGGTCCCTGCTAGCATGGCTGACACCATGCCTGTGCTTGCAAGCAAGCACCACAGCCACAGAGGCTCCTCTTGATGCGGTCCAGCTAGGGCTGACCTTTCTGAGCGAGTCAAAAGCTGAATTATGTCAACAGCGGTAAACATAACAAGGTCAGATGACCTCTGCAGAGAAAAAATGTGGGATCAAACAGGTTCCCTGAAGTCAATGCTGCAACCTGCCTTCATCCTTCATGAACAAAAATAAAATAAATAAGAAGCTCTTGGACTTTGATTCAGACAGTCAAGGCCACAATCACTGGATGGTTTATGACAAGCAGTCCCAAATAGGACACAGTGACTGTCCAAAATTAACTCACCATTTCTTTAACTCAATGCAAACCTAGCAGAATCAACAAAGAAGTGTTCCTTTGGATACCCACAATCAGCTGATCATCAGACAACCATTTATTACTGAAAATAATGGAGATTTTGAATCTGCATAGCTACAGCCAAACAAACGCCAGCGCTGACCCAAATACCAGAACCTGCATCCATCCAGCACTAAATCCCATCTTCTTTAAGTTAAACTGGCAACAGATAAAGCCTCAGAATCATGTAAGATGTTGATCAGTCTTTTCAGACGGTTAAACCCAGTTTTATGTCGAATTATGGCGAAGAATTTGTTTTCCACTGAGTGCAGGCTACAGGCTGAGCTATGATACCTTCACTGATGACAGCCTCTTTTCCAGATTCAGTGTGAATATAACAGCAAAGATAAATGAAGGAACAGGCACTGAGGTATTCAGTGACGATGCCAGCAGTTTTCTACTTTTAGGACTTACCTTTTACTGTCCTGTCTGTCTTTCCTCTGCATTAATACCTTATTGTTTTTGCCTTTCCCCTATGGCAATATAAACATATATTAAGATAGGGCTTAAGTGCATTAATAATTTGCAGCTCACACCTCAGAGATTAGTACTGAATTCTCCTCAGTGGCATCCCAGTTACATGTGGCTCAGGTTTATAGAGGCTGAACATTAGCAAGTTGGATTTCTTAGATCCAGCACTTCACACTAGGGGTGGAGCTGATCTTACCCAACTTCAGCTGTGTAAAAGGAACATAACCACCTAGATAGATACCCAGTTTAGTCATTGGCATTGATAGATTCCCAGTTTAGTCAATGGCAAACACCATACTTGGGATCCTAGTCATCCAGCCTGAGATACATCAGTCATAGGAGGTGCTAATTTCAGTGATTCTCTCCAAACAACAACAGTAAAATCTTGTCATCCTGGAAACGGTCCCAAATAGCAACAAACACAGGCCTCCAGTGCTTTTCCAGATCAGCTTTGAGACATCATAGGTTCAATGCACAGGATTTTTGCTCCATCAGAAGGCCTGTGTCTGACAGTTTCTCCTTGTGATGCACCTATCCTTAAAGTAAGTTACGATAACTTAAGTAACACTCAACTTTCAGGCTTTCAGCAGTTAAAAACACCTAAACATTGGAACTGAATATTTTTTCCTCCAAACTCTGGATGAATGTAAAATCAGTTTTGGCCAATTATGTTGTCATTTCCATAACAAGAGTGATTGTTTGGTGTAAAGAAATAAAATAAAGCAGCAAAAATTGAATGAAAATCAGGGGTTTAATATACTATTTCAAACAGAAGAAAGAACAGCACCAGTAGATTTATAAAATTATGTTTACAGACAGAGAAGAGATTGAGTGGGAGATGATCTTTTTGTGCCAGTTTATAGAAGAGATGTTTTAATATAAAAATATACAGTTTCAGCATGATGTCCTGAAAATCTTTAGAAAATTATTCAATTTTTGTAAGATTTTATTTAAAAAAACTAGTGACAATTGGCAGCTAAAACATTTTTAGATTAGCAAACATATTTTCCAGAAAATTACAAGGCAAAAGTAAATGAACACCTTGAGGAGACTTCATTTGTAGAAAAGGAAAACTTGTCTTACAAATGGACTTTGGAATACAAGACGCAAAGGAATAGACACAAACTGTAAGTAGCTGCTAGTCATAAAATATACAGAGAAGAGGCCTGTTGGTTGACTCAATAGAAAGAACAATCATTTATTTGGGCTTATACACTTAAAATGTTGACTATGGACACAAGTTCTTCCAGCTAAGCTTCACTACTCCAACCCCCTGGGTTCTGGAAATGTTCCATATTTTAAGTAAATGTCTTCTAATAATAAAACACATGAAAAAAACCTCAATGAAAAAAAATGAGAAAACAGTTACTCATAGATCAAGTCTTGAATATGTTAGTTTACACACAAGCGCATGATAAATGGTATTTGAATTTACTGAATGTCATTAGTATCTTTTCATGGCTGCCTTAAAAAGCCATACACTAGAAATACTGGAAAGCCATAATCATGGTGGAAGACATGATGCTGGTGTCTTCAGATGAAGTTTCTTGAACACTGAGACACCTGTCCAAAAGTATCAGCCTTGAACACACAAAAAAAATGTTAACAGGACTAGAGCACCACACATCACTGTCTTCCAATATTCTGGTTTATTTAGGAACATATACTTTCAGTAAGCTGTTTCTCGGTATTTACTGTTGAGCTCTTTTGCCACTGGAACTGTTTTAGAAAACAGATGCTGACTCTGAGATCACCAGACAGGAGGTCACTGCCTCTTGCAAGGACCCTCATAAGAAAACTGATAGCTGACTTTTCCTTTGATACTGACAGCTAATGTAGTACAGACCAAGCTATTGGAAAAGAAAACACATAGGATATACCACAAGCCAACTGTAACAACTGACATTTCAGATAAAAATTAATTTTCTGAAAATCAACTTAATTTGTAATCTCACTGGAATGTTCCCTCTTCCATCCTATCAACTTATTTGTAAACGATCCTTTATCAGAACTGGTCCATCATCTGCTGTCACTTTTATGTGTTTTTCTTCAGTTTTTACCAGGATTTACTTCAAAAGGTAAACCTGCATAATGGGGCTTAGGGAGGAATACAAATTTATTTATCCAATAAGTATTCTCTCCCATTAAGTTCTTTCCTACAATGAATACAGTTTTGTTTATTTATGTGTGGAATACTGTCAATGACTCATGAATTGTTATCTAGAATACTGTCTGAGTAGTTGGAATTATCTTTCAGGACAATTTGATGATGTTCCTTTCATCTTCATGTAGTTTACACTTAGAATAAATATGAAGATGCCAAACTGAACAGGAGCACTGGGGAGATACTAATACCCGTCCTGACACTCCTATCAGACATTCCAGCAGCTCTTTCATATTCACCGTCATAACGCAGAGAACATTTTTAGGAATGAAGATCTGAAAATTCCTAATATGTAACTTTTCAAATATTGTGAGAAATTGATTCACTGATCTCTTCAACAACCATTTTCCTCATAACTCCTACTATAACTTATTGACTGAGATGGAAGACAAGTTGTAGCAACAGAATTGTCAAAGCCCACAGAAGTAATGATCAAGCTGTGTTTGATTTTTTTCCGTGTAGGTTATTGAAGCATGTCACTTGAGAGCTAGGTCCCTTCTGGGGTCATTTTGTTGACAGAGCTCACCAACAATCTCTAGATTGAGATCTGCCTCTTTTTTTTTGGCCCTAAAGATAAAACTGTCTTGTGACATTTTTAGACCTACAACAAACTCTAGGTTGATGAAGCAGGAGGGCTGCTCTACCAGGTTAAGAGAGAAATGCAGTTTATTTTATCAGTGGGTGAGGAAGTCATGAAACATAAGCTTTGCTTGAGGGTTTCCCTGACATACTTTCTCAACATCAGCCCCCAGGTTCACATTACTTCAGACCTCTGAATCATTTGTGTCATTATCAGGGTGTAATAAATCTCTTCCCTCCAGAACCACCTGCTGACTGCCTTCCCTCCCTTCAGAAGCTTGATGTGCCAGCACTGTATCACCAAGAATGGAGAACATACACCAAAGAGAGGCTATCGCACAGAAAGGCTCACAAAAACAGAGAACAAGGCACTTTATGTTGTTTCTCAAATCGCACTGTATAAAAAACATAAAAGTCACTTGAGGATGGTTCTTGATAGTTCTCCTGACCTTTCAAATGTAAAGCTCTTTTTTTAAGCCTTCAAAGTGCCTGAATATTCTGCAGCAAAATTTATACTAAATCTTAATTACAACTCTTTTTCTTTCAGGGTTGAGTGTTGGGGGGCCTTGAAAGCCAGCAAGGTGCATCTACGTAATTCAAAAAAAGGTTAGCTTTTTTGAAGATTGGAGGCTTTGCAGTGTTTATTAGTGGTCGAATCTGAAACTATGTAAAGCACTTCTTCATTGCAGAGTACACAATTTTAATTCAATCTAAAATGAGTCATTGTCCATATTTGTCAGGCCATATGACTACACTCTTGGTTAATTCTCTCCCTTGAAGGCTGACCTATGGCTAGACTGCTAACATTAATGGTACTTGATTGTGGCAGATGCACTGCTCTCCTCCATCTTCAAAACCACCAGAAATTTCTAGACCAATAGACCACTATGGTCATGCACACGGCACTTGGTCAACAGACAAGGCTCCTGACCAATGAAATGCTTTGGTTGAGTGAATTTTCTAGACCACTACCATGAACGACCACAGCTCAGAGTCAATTAGGGTATAAATGGAGCCTGCCAAAGACACCTGTTGAGTTGGTCTTCCTCAGAGCAGTGGGTCTACATTTGAAGAACATCCTGCTTAGAGAGGCGTATCACCTAAGGAAATTTCCTCAAGGACTGAGACACCTTGTTTTATTGGTAAGCGATCTTCTGGGTACCCTTGAGAGTCCTCACTTTTTGTGAGTGGGAAGTTCTGTGTTTTGAACTATCATTCCAGAGATTGGAAACCCTTGAGTCTGAATTGGATGTGTAGTAACTGAAAACCTAACCAGTATCCAAATATGTGTTTTATAATGTTGTTGGAGAGCTGAATTATTTTGGATAAACCCTATTTCTAGTTGGTTATCTGCTAAAGAATTAGAATAAGTTAGAATCAAATATGTTTGGAGCTCATCACCTGTCTAAATTGATTTTTGGGGTGCTTCCGTGACATTCATTCTCCGGGTATAACTTGTTAGTTGGTAGAGCAATCTAGGGGCAAAGCATATGCTGAACTTCAAAGGCACCCTTGGTATTACAGGTTCATTTTGGCAAATGAAAGGTTAAAACTTTCCATGCTTTTCTGTCAGTTTGTATGAATTTGTGAATATCTATGTTAGTGAAAATATTTCTTCTGTTTCTGAGAATTTGTGAGGAAAAATGAGCTAGCTGACCTGACTTATGTTTTGGCCCTATATGTATTTAGGCTCTATATAAGTTTATCAATGATCTCAATGAATGGATTGAGTTCATTCTCCATAAGTTTGCACATAACACAGAGTGCAAGTGTTGATCTGCTTGAGGGTAGGAAGGCTCTATAGAAGGATCTTGACCAGCTGGATTGATGGGCTGAGACCAGTTGTATGAGGTTCAACAAGGACAAGTGCTGGGTCCTGCATTTGGGTTACAACAACCCCACGCAACACTACAGACTCAGGGAAAAGTGGCTGGAAAGCTGCCTGATGGAAAAGGACCCGGGGGTGCTGGTGGACAGCCGGCTGTGGTCAGCAGTGTGCCCAGCTGGCCAAAAAGGCCAACAGCATCCTGATGCTATCACAAATAGTGTGGCCAGCAGAACCAGGCAGTAATCATCCCCCCAGAACTCAGCACTGGTGAGGCCACGCCTTGAATACTGTGTTCAGTTTCAGACCCTCACTATGAGAAAGATATTGAGGTGCTGGAGAGAGTTCAGAGATGGGTGGTCAAGCTAGAGAAGAATCTGGAGCACAAGTCTTACAGGGAACGGCTGAGAGAACTGGAGAAAAGGAGGCTGAGGGGAGGTCTTATCACTCTTTACAGCTACCTGACAGAAGGCTGTAGCATGGAAGATGTTGATTTCCTGTCCCAAGTAGCAAGGGATATAAGAGGAAATGGCTTTGAGTTGCACCAGGGAAGGTTCAGATTGGATATTAGGAAAAATCTATTCACAGAGAGAGTTGTCAGGCATTAGAGCAGGATGCCCAGGGAAGTGGTTGGATTGTTGTCCCTGGAGGTGTTTAAAAGACATGTAGATGAGGTTCTTATGGACATGGTTTAGTGAGAGTGTTAGGTTAATGGTTGGACTTGAGAGTCTCTTCCAACCAAAACAAAATTATTCTACAATTCTACAATTCTATGTATGTCATTATCTATCTATCTATCTATCTATCTATCTATCTATCTATCTATCTACCTACCACTCTGTTTCTTTGTCTATGCCTGTATCTCTAGATATCTCGTCATCTAGAGATGAAGAGATTGATACATCCAAACATACATGCACACACATATATGTACTTACATATATTATTTGTGGCATCAGACAGATGCCATACCAGTCTCTCTATCTGTCTATCTGTCTATCTGTCTATCAATTTATCTATTCTTTATCTATCAGTATAGAACACATTTATATAAAACTCATATTCAGGTTTTCAAGCACAGATGTGTAGTTTGGTAGAGGTCAGATGCTTTCTCTGAACACCACCACTCAGCTGTTTTAAGACTGAATGAAACTGAATCATTCACTCTCTAATCATTACACTAGGTACCTCTTAAAATAATGGAGCCACAGATGATAGACAAAATATCTCCCCCTTTCAAATTTTGATGATGTGGTGGGGAAGAAAGAGTGTTAACTTGTGGAAAGTTGGCTAAACATGTGCCTTCCAAAGGCTATGTATAAAGACATATATGTTTAGATTTGCACAAAAAGGTTTATGCTGCTATTCTATTCTGCTTCCATTATTTTGGTCATGAGTTGCTATCATCCAGCATCAATTTATCTCTTGAAGATACGGTATGACAAAAAGTGGTGGATGGCTAGAGAGGGTAAGGAGAAGAGGAATTCATGTTTTTCTGGGAAGAAACTGTTTGATCACATAAATTTTACTCAAGTCCATTGTAACTATAGAAAAGGTAGCTTATTCTGAAAGATGAGTCTGAAGAACACATGTGGAATAAACAGCTGGTCCAATGTGAGTAAAACTTACACTTTTTCTTTTGAGTCTAGTATAATCAGGTACTGATTGCATCAGCATGAATTCCTTTGTTTAATTCTGCTGAAGCTGATGACAGTCCTTTCCTTACCATGCCCCCTTAAAAAAGCTTAAGCTTGGACAGAGAAGAGAGAGAAAAATGGACTTTGAACATCAAACACACGGTGGTTTCTAGAGAGGAACAAAAGAAAGTATTAAGTATTGCAGATAACTTTTCCTTTTATGAGCTTGCCCTTCCAATGCTTTCCTAGAATCCAAAAGTTCCCACTTCCCCTAGAATCCAAAAGAATCCACTGTTCACAGACCAATACAACGTCAGTGAGAAGCCTCAAAATGCATTTTCCCTGGTGCACTGTGTGTATGGGAGATCTTCACTACGTGCATCAAAGTGCAGTCTCTCATCCAGTAAGAGCAGAACTGAGCATGTTTCTTTCGGTACTGCACAAGGCACTAACATATCGGTGATGGCAGGCAAAGCATCCCACACTCAGAAATACAAGCACCTAGCATAAAGAAGGAGTCTAAAGCTAATTTTGTATAAGTTGTCTTAGAAAGCAGATTCAGGATGTCCAAGGGTAAATGTAGAAAGACAACTCCATTTTCCCCTGTTGGAAAGATGAGAAAATGTCACAGGAACTTTTTTTTCAGACAGATTTTTTATTTTGCTGCATTTATAGTATCTTGAAAAATAGTTCATAGACAGCTACTCTGGTATACAAATCCTGTTTTCAAAAAAAAAAAAATCTTGACCCTTTCTTGGCTTTATATACAGATAGTTTGCTACTGTTTTGTTCTCCTAAGAAATACGTTTTGCAAATCTGAACCTGGGTAACAAATGAGAGCTGGACAAACATAGTTCAGGCTGGTGGACCCCAGTGAGGGAAAGGATAAATGTAATTTACAATTTGTAGAGCTAATTATGAATTGAATGTAGTGTAAGGCACAGACAAGACTAGAGTAAAAAAAGTAGAACAAATTAATTTGCATGTAGAATTCAACTTACCATCTAGAGACAGAAGACTTTTGGGCTTGCCGTTCTCTAAAAAGAAGGAAGTAATCAGCTGAACTCAAAAGAAGATCTAGTCTGAAACACCAGAGCTCAGGTAAGTTTACTGAAAATTAAAGGAGGATCATGCAGTCATGAGCAGGTGAAGATTGCAGTATAAGTAGTCACTCTATGTCAGTGAGGCCTGTAACAAGAAAATTATTTCAGCCTTTTAGATTTTGCACACATTTTGATTTTCCTCGTAAGAAATACATATCATGCTTGTTTTATAGAGAATTAAACCACAGTGAGATACCTGGTCATAAACCTAAGAGTTAGTAGTGTCCAAAGTGTTGATACATATACCTGTATTATTTATATAGCTTTACACTGGAGGTGTAAAGAGGAGTGACCTACACCATTACTGATGCATTACTGATGTCACCATGACATGAATTAAACCTCCAGAGTGGAATGGAAATAGAACTCTAAAGTTTTTCTTGTTATAGGCCTCAGACCGTACATAGGAGGTTCCACTTAAATATGAGAAGAAACGTCTTCTCAGTGAGGGTGACAGAGCACTGGAACAGACTGCCCAGGGGGGTTGTGGAGTCTCCTTCTCTGGAGACATTCAAACCCCACCTGGACACCTTCCTGTGTAACCTCATCTAGGTGTTCCTACTCCGGCAGAGGGACTGGACTAGATGATCTTTTGAGGTCCCTTCCAATCCCCAACATTCTGTAATTCTCAGATATGCCTCATGAAAATTATGAACATTCTCAAACTTCAAGATCTTCTATGTCCTCATAGCCAGCAACAGATTTCAAATTCCCTTGTGCAATAAAATATGCATTCATTGGACATTACATGAAAGTTAAATGTATTTAAATAATTACAATAACCCCTACACTGACAATAAGCACCCACAAAAAGGGACAAGCAACTTATGTAAGGCAATATAATATCCACTGGTTGCTTAAAGTAAGCACGGGACAAAATCTTCTTGATTAAAATACAATCACTTTGTTTATTCATGTTGGCCATTTGGAACCAAGTTCTGCCATGGGCTATATCAATGTAAATTTAAGCTACATATCGTATAAGTGCAGTTAATAAAAAATCACACAAATCTTATCGAAGGCGAAGTTTACCTGGCCAAACAGATATGTTTGGCCTCTGAATTCTGGCTGTCTCCCCAGATCCTTCACTAAGTGTGATATGGCTGGCAAAATCCCATGTAAAGGCTGTCAAGAAAACAAATAAAGATGACTTCTTAAATGGCTATACTTGCCAATACCATGGGTTTGCATCCAATGTGGGGTAGAGCCTAATATCTTGAAGTCTGACTTCCAATGGCAAAATACATTCCTCCCCAAATACTTCAATTTATCCTAGTGACTTCCATGTAAAAGTATGTATCATCTTTTTTTTTTTTTTTTTTTTTTTGTGCTACTGTAAGATCAACTCAACTACAAAGGAAATAAACTTTTTAACTTAGAAATTTTATTCTGGCTCAGAAAAAAGAAAAGGCTATGGAAAGCAATTTGTCTGCCTAGAGAATATTTCAAGAAAAGACAATAAGTTCACAGCTTACTGTACCTTCTGCTCTTCCCTTAATCTTGCAAAAAGAGAATGCATAAGGGATTTATATGTAAAATATGAGTGTATTATTTCCTCAGTAATGGCCTTACTTAAGGTTACTGGCCTTAGCTACAACTAGGTCACTTGGAAAACAGTGTAATGCAGTTCAATCTCTCTCTTGGTGTTTTAAACCAAGATTTTCTCTGCTGTATCACTAAATGCATCAATCCATATCATCAAATACCATTAGCAACATTAATAGCTATAAGCACCTAGGACAAAGAATGTATTGATAAAAGCTGCCAACCTGCTTCATGGTTATGCCATCTTCCTTTGCACCAGTGCTTCTCCTCCCACTGAACGTATCACCATACTGCGCTGGATCTTCCTTTAGTCTTCTGCTGCCATGCCTGCCAGAAGACAGTAAGCCTAGTGCTGAAATATCTTACAAGCCAATTGTGACTTTCTGTTTTCTTTTGTTTCAGTTTTACTTTAGAGCACTATCCAAGAGCAGCAAAGTACTTTTCTAAGAAGGAATGTCTTCATTTCAGCATAACAAATACCAGACAACCAAGCACGTGGTAGGGATGTTCTTGCTGAATTGAGGTAACAAAAAGCTAAAGTCAGTGAAGTAGTTTTGTAAAAGCGGGTGAGTATTTAAATATCAGTTGTTACTTAACCACCTGAAGTATCTTGAATAGTCGAAAGAATTATGACATTTCCCAGTCGGAAACTGTTTGAAATTCAGGGTGTTTTTTTCTCATCACAGCTTTTTATAGGGTGACCGGTGTTCAGCTGCTTTCTTATAGGAAACAGGAAATAAAATTAAAGAATACTCTGGCTTACTCTTTGTGCATTTACTCTTTGTGCAGCTCTTTTTACCAGAGATAGACTGTAAACTTAGTTTAATGCTTCTCCTACAGGTGGTCCTTTAACCTACTCTTCACAATTAATTTGCAGAATCCAGAGACAGAGATTAGTTCTAAGCTTTGGTGTTTCACTCTTAAACACACAAAGAAGAAACAGGACCTAGTTATTAACTCCCACTGACAGAATTAAATCTATCTTATGATTTTCACAACTGAGGACTTATGTCTTTCTTAAGTAAATACATGATGCTTAAGGCTTCTGGTTCATGCTCTTGTGATATTCTCAGCAATATTTGCTGTAAAAACTCACTTAAAACTCAGTGTCTAATATTTGTATAAGAAAACTAAGCTGAAAGAAGATTCTGACTCATGTTTAAGCAACCATTTGATTTAGAGCAATTGCTTCTTTTCAGAAGGTTTCCAGTGTCAGAACATTGTAATGATAACGTTGCATGGAATGCTTGTGGTAGAAGCCTAAATTCAGTATTAGTCTGATTATTATTATATTACAAGAATCTTCAAGTAACAGACCAGAAAAAAAAAAGGGAATATTAAAATATTTCTTCCCCCGTTTTCCCTATTTTGTACCTTACCTTGGAGTGATCTACATAATATTCATTTTAGATCCTTTTTTTTCAAAGACTAGGTATATGCAGTAAAAGATCTTGGAAAATACTGACCCTTATGCTGACCAGTGCAATCTCATTTATCTCTCTGCAAACTTAGCTCTCCCTTAATCCCATCCCAGTTATATTAAAAAATGTTCCACTTCAGGGTAAACACTGGAAAATGAAAATTGTCAACATGAAAATACACATGCAGCATTTTCTGCAGTCTCGGGAGTGTGATAACAGTAACCTTAGGCCAGTAATATATTCACATCAGCTTCTCTCTTTAGGCACATCAGCAACCCCACTGAAACAAGTAGAACTACTTGCATGTTTAATGCCTTGTAGTCATCTTTCGTCATACGCTAGCTAAAAGACTATGTATACCACCTTAACTCTACCTAAATTATAATTCTAGCTTGATTAACCTCCCCCAGAAAATAATTCTACTGTGTGTGGAATGAAAAAGACATATGACCTTTAGTGGAAACACCCACTGATACAAAGCAATATATGAAAAGATTATATTTAAATAACTGTCTCTTTGTTTGATCTCCGAGACTAATTAACCCACCCACCACAAACCCAGAAGAGACATCTGGCTTTGTAGTTTAATAAGTCTCCTGACATCTTAGCAGTCAAGACATGGAAAAAGTGCATTAAAAACATGTACAAGTTATTTCAAGTCAGTTCAAGCCACATATTAGCATCCTGATGAGTTATTTGTGTTTCAGTTTTGAAATACATTAGTATTTCAATTAAATAGCTCCAGGATATATGCATAGCACCACCCTTATCTAACTCAAAGCCACTAAGACTCCAAAGTGGGCTTTTTAGAGCAAAACTGTCGTACGTCTGCATTTTGGAGTATTCTTGTGGACTTTCTGGAGTTGTCTTAGCCATGTCCAGTCCTAGAAGTATGCCTAGCACTTCTTCATTCCTAGAGGAAGTGGAAAACATCCCACAGATTCTTTAAAAAGCCAGCAGAAGACTATTTCATGATTGGGTGGGTCAACTGGTGAAAGAATAATGCCCAAACTTGAGAGAGTCCGTGGAGGCACAGATTACCTGGAACTGTTAGATGGTCTGTGATTTCTCCATGACTCAGTCTTCAATACCAGTGCTATTCATCCTTCCGGGAGCTACTACTGCTTTGAGGAAATGAGACACAGTAATTAGCAAGTTGCAATATGTTTTGAGAAAAGCTGTACCAACTTGTTCACAGACTGTAGGAGAAAAACTTTTCAGGATTCACATGTCTACTGAACCAGTTTAAGCATGAATCCTTGGTATGTTTTTAAAATATATTTACATACCATAGCACACTATGATGCTATTACAAAATGTGTCAGTAACAAGTTTTGTCAATGAGCTTTTACTTTTCCACCCCAAAACATGTTAAAAAGATAAAACAAAAAGATCCCTGTCTAGAAATAACATGCCTGAAGCACAGGCTTATTTTAAAATAGCAACAGTTACCTAGAAGATGCTGGAGAATACTTTCATCACTGTTCCACATAGCAGTTTTGCTCCTGGGAGACTGTCATGGTACCATCCTTAGATATGAGAACGAAGTTCAAAGGACCTGCTCCTCTGTAGTTGCTTAAATATAGGCAGTGAGAACTGTATCCAAATTTAATACCTGACAATTAAATTTTAAACTGCGTTCAGATAAACGCACATGATCATGTTCTTTATGCTGCACATTTCTGTCTCCCATCACTGAGAGATGCCTCAATCTCTTACATGCGTATGGAACAAAATAACTGCTCACTTGTGACAGGGTAGATAAATCTGACAATCTTGCAATATTCTGTTTCTAAATTGTACAAAGAAAGACAAAACAGCACCCTCAGATTTTACAAATTGTAGGCATTATATATGCCACAGAAAACAAGCACCTCCGTATTGAAAAATGGAGAGTAAATAGATGCTTTAACTGTGAGAAACTACGAAGAATTTTCTACAGCCTAATATATTTTCTTCAAAATCTGGGAGGAATATCAGTTTATCATTTATAAGACATATGATATTATTTTGGTGTTTAGGAAAAAAAATAAATAAACCTTGTGTGGGGTTTTTGTGTGTGTTTTTGTTTTGTTTTGTTTTTTGTTTTTTGTTTTTGTTTGTTTGTTGTTGTGGGTTTTTTTAGATTCTGTAAGTAATATTAGCAACATATTCTGCAAAAATATTTTAAAGTTTAGAGGTCTGAATTCCTCATCTTTCTAGATGAGATTTGCAGTCCAGCTATAAGGAAAACTTGACACAAATTTTCCACAACCAAGACATGAAAGGGAGTTTTACTATAGTAGTCCTGTAGTATAGACTTTATTCTCTTGAATGATTAGGCTTTAGTTATTGTAGCTTTGGTCCTATTCAGCTCTGTTGGATATAGATGTAAAACCAGTATATCCAAGTTTTAATTTACAAGACTACAGTCCTGTATAACAGGTACTCAGACAAAGCATAATAAATAGAAGGTTATGAAAAACTGAAACTCTAAGATGGGCTTTTCAAAAAGCAAATAAAAAAGCATTAACATTAGAAAGAGTTTTTTATTTCAGGTCTGAATCATTAATCAGCATAATTCTAGATTTAACTTGCTTTAGGACCACATTTAAAATTGTACAGTACCAACATCTTCACCTTGTTGTAGCCACTTTCCCTGCTATTGGAAGACTGACAATATGTGCAAAATAAAATCAAAAACACTGTTTGCCAGTGGCACAAGAAGAAGTTTCTGAAGTGTGTTTGTCTGGGACAATGTCAGCACAACTGCCAGGAAGAAACACTTTATAGAATGGTTTGTAGAAAGCAAGTACAGCTGGATATAATGTGTATCAACACCACAGGGTAGACTTTCATGCTCCTGGGGACAGCTACCTGTCACGTCCTCCCTTCCTTCCCTCCTTCCCTTCGATTGTCCCTCCCTTCCTCCCTGCCTCTGCAGCCAGTGGACTTCTCTGCAGTTGGATAGACACCCAGCAGGATGCTCTCTGGAGTACCTGCAAAGGGACTATGAATCTCACGTGGTCCTCAGCCAGCCAGCCAAGGTTCAGTGTTACTTGGGAAGGGCCAGTTGTTCGAGGACTGAGAAGCAGAATTAGCTGGAAATGGGTCATCTCAGGTCAGTTAAAGTTTTAGCCCAGATTTGAACTGAAGCTCCCAGGGGACCTGAGAAGCAGAGCTGCAAGCCAAGCCTTAATTCACTGTGCGGAAAGGCACATTTAGATGATGGGAACCCCTTGTAATGACCTGCCCATATGTTGCTGCATAGATCATCTATTTTTAAGCAAACATGCTCTCTGGGATTTAAGCTCCAAAATAGCACCAGGTAGCTGTTCACTAGTGAAGAGAAGTCATACTGTCAAAATTCATGAAAGTCAGGTCATATAAGGTAAAAGTCATGATCAATTGGCTGTTTAGGCAATAGAGCAGTGAAAATGCATGTTATTTTTCCTTTACTTGGAGGGGATGTGCTCAGAGGATTCATCTGGAGTCATGAATAGCAGGACATAGCTGTTTACAGGGTAAGAGTAATAGAAAAAAAAAAGCACCTTTCACTTCACCTCTTTCAGACTTCACTAGCATTGTAGGGAGGTTTTCTGAACACTAACACCATTCTAGTTGTCCATTGCTGTCCAAGGATCTATGACATCATATACAGGCATAGTTTACTGAACAGCATTTAAAAGAGTGTGACCCAAGTCACAATGATTGCAAAGGGATTATCTGCCAAGCAGAGCCCCAGTTCCAGGCTCTGGGCCACTTCAGGACAACTGCAAACTCAGTCATGTGCTCAGGGGTAATCTGAAGGTAATCACTTGAAGGCAACTCAGACTTTAAAACTGCACATCTGATGTCATAAATTAAACCTAGTTTACTACCAGATGATGGAAGAGTGAGCTGAGATCAAACGCAAGCCTTCATTCTCATCTTATGAAGTCAACAGGACTACTTTTTTAGTGAGACTCTTCCAAGTGAACCAATACTAGAAGCTGCAGAAAAGATGTGAGCAGTACGTTGTGGTTGTGGCTGCATTTCAACACAGACACACTTCACCCTGCAGATTTCAATCTAGTCCTCATACTTCAGCCTTGTGAACAGTCACAGAGTTTGCATTTGCAGAGTTTCTTCATCTTGCTATGGAAACCCACATACACCAAATACAGAGCGAGCATTTCAGGTGAAACACAAACCTAAGTATTCATGGCTTCTTACGGAATCACTGTCAGCAAAGTAGGTGTTCCTGAATGCACCGGATTCTGACCTCCTTCGGTCAGCAGGTTCAACCACAGGACTATATCTGAAGTCAAACATCCCCCTACATCCCTAACTTTTATATATTAGTTATCTAGACTGAGGAAAAGGTCACAGATGGCTCAGGAAAGTCTGTGTTTTTTTAAGTTAGATAATTTTTCTTGGTGATAAATTGTTGAGAGAAGAGAGCTGGCATTGGCCCTGCAGTTCCCTGTCTTGGGACAGACACAAGCACTGGGGACAGACATAAAGAACCACCAGCAGAGAAATTTCAGCTGCCCAAATGATTGTTTTCACCCTCTCTAATCCAGCCAGCCCTTCTGCAGTGGAGGCTGACAGTGTGGTGGGAGCTGGAGGGCTCTTCCAGTAGCAGAAGTCTCTTGTCTCTCTAACATTGGCAGAAGCAGTAATTCTAGGGGGTGGTGCAGGCCCTCTGCAGCCCGATAATCCTGCCTGAGCTCATTCTCTTTTACTGACTCTGCTGTAGCAGGAGCAGTCTCCTCTTCTCTCCCCATTCACATGACACATAGCCTGCTTGGGGTAGTAGAAGAAAGAGGGAGCTATAATATCACCCTGTATTGGATTTGCATGGCAAGTTTTGGTAGTAGGGGGGCTACAAGGGTGGCTTCTGTAAGAACTTAATAGGAGCTTCTCCTGTGTCTGATAGAACCAGTTCCAGCTGGCTCCAAGACAGACCCGCTGCAAGCCAAGGCAAGTGATGGTGGTAGAGCCTCTGCACTAAGATGTTTAAGGAGAGAAAAGAGTTGCTACATGACAGCAACTGCAGCTGAAGAAAGGAGTGAGAATATGTGAGAGAAACAACCAAAGTCAGTGAAGCAGGAGGGGCAGGAGGTGCTCCAGGCACTGGAGCAGAGATTCCCCTGTAGGCTGTGGTGCAGACCATGGTGCAGCCAGCTGTCCCCCTGCAGCCCATGGACGTCCATGGAGAAGCAGAGATCCATCTGCAGCTCATGGAAGACCGCATGCCAGGGGAGGTGGATGCCTGAAGGAGTCTGTGACCCCATGGAACGCCCAGACTGGAGAAGGCTCCTGGCAGGACCTGTGGACTTCTGTAAAGGGAACCCCATGCTGGAGAAGGTTTGCTGGCAGGTCTGGTGCTGCCATGGGGGACCCACACTGGTGCAGTTTGTGAAGAGGTGCAGTTCATGGGAATGTCTCATGTCAAAGCAGTTTGTGGAGGTGTGTCTGCTGTGGGAGGGACCTTGTAATTTCTCAGCCAGCAGCTGCAGATTTCCCTTTTGCAGTAGTTCTGATGGCTGTTCAGTTCCTACCCCAAAGGGATTCTAAACAGTGGTACAGTAACACAATGCTGAAGACAGAGCAAGAACTATCCCTATTGCTAACAAAACACCTTATTTGCTTGTCAGTCACGTTCCTAAGTTTAGAGGAACTGAAAATGAAAAATCCTCACACATGATAGATATTTTCTCATCTTTGTCTGGTAATGTTTTGCATATGAATAACATCACTGCTTTCTAGTTTAGAGGACAGAGTGTGTGAAAATCCAGTAAACACCTAGGCCAACTTTAACGACTGAAAGTGGAGCCTCTAATCAGTTCCTCTGAATTAAATAAGTGGTTACAGTTATCTGTGTTTTTACATACAAGGATCAAAGAACAGGAAGAAACAGCACCTTTAACAAAATTTAGAGGAGCAAGAGAGCTGGGTGAGGGCCAACATCTGAATGAATTACTATCTGTGGAAAGCATTAGCATCCAAAGAGGATGAGGACAAGCAGAAAGTGCTGGTGACAGATGCATCTCAGATGAGAGCCTGCATTTCATAACCTGGGCTGAATCCACAACTCTTCAGTCCCCCTCAGTCCTTTGTTGCTGCTACCAGTAGCTAGTGCTGTCACCTGCAGGTCCATCAATCACACAGCTGTTTAGTAATAGCACAGCATAGCCAATAGCTTAAAATAATTTTCCCGTCTTCACAGAAAACTTTCCTCATCTGATAGGTTCCCTCACCATCAATAGGGAGACAACTACCATTAGAAATCTCTGCACCTTACTGGCAGGTTAACGGGCAGCCTAGCCACTGTTGGGAAAATAAGGTTATTTCTATAACAGCAACTGATGTGAAGAAATAACCTGTTTGCTGTCCTTTTTTCATGACTTAGATGTAAAAGGAAGGCTGGAAGGGAACAGGTTGTCAGAGTGTATTTCACCACATTCTGTTGCTGCTGTCCTGGTAAGTACTGCTCAAGTCACAGAAGAAGGGAGATTTTCATCAAGCTGCTTTGACTAGGTATGATGTACAGGTTTTTATCTTATCTTGTGCTCAGTGAGGAATGAATTATTCATGTTGATTCAATGTTTTCTAGTCATTCAAGAGAGGTGCTCTGTATTTCTCCTCTTTGCCAAAGACCAGTGTTTAAGAGATGTTATTGAACACTTTGTGCCTTGCTTGGAGATTGTGTGATTTAAAAAAAGAGAGTGCAACTGAGTACTTTACAGAACAAGTTACACAATACATAAAAACTGTCATTACATTGGCTGTCAGCCCAAAGCATTAAGATGGAAATTTGAAACACTAAGAATGAAGTCTTAAAGTTCTTATTTCATTATGCCAAAAAGCTGAGTGTACTTCGTAAGCCCCAATTCTGTAGCTCATCATACAGAAAACAGGACACACAGAGTCTGCTCATAGTCATAACAGTATGATCCACAATTCATCTCGAGCCTAGCTCCTGAGCCCAACTGACAGTGGCAGAAAATAGATACAATCTAATATCACATTACATTTTATACATTCAGGATGTCTTTAAACCATGACTGTTGAAATTTCCTACTGCTTCTGCAGCCTGTACTAAATACCAGCCCCAGCTCTTCTCAAATGCCTCTTAATTCAAAGGTTATGCCACATGGCTGTGAAGGATCATTGTTTTCGAAGTTCATTTCTGTTATTTTTTAAAATAGGTCCCTGATGCCCTCACAGCAGGAGATAAAGGTTATAAAGAAATAACACTCAAAAAAATTGAAAAGCTCTTACTTTACCACACAGTCTAATCAGTCTGGAAAATACATTGCACATTTATTACCTACCAGGTTTTTCTCAGGGGAAATCTACATAAAAAATAAGAGAAAAGATGCTTTTCTGCCATTCTACTTCTCCCAATAAATCAACATTAGCATTTATTAAAAGAGAAGAGCTATTAACTACATCCTAATAATTCTGCCTTCAATTGGCATGGAAATTAGTTTCACGCATAGGAAGATTTTCACCACTTTTCATACAGATTACCCTTATTCACAAGTGGGAACTAAACTCTGGCAGATCTCCCCTGCAGAAGGCTGAGAGGCAGCAGCCACTGTGTGCTCACTATGTTTCACCTCAGCATGCCTACATTTTCCCCTTGCAGAGCACCGTACTATCTAGCATGTATGGCATTAACCCACTCAAAACTGTGGAGCTGCTTTTTGTCCTCTGTTCCTCTGCAGGCTGGGAATATATTTGCATGGGGATGTTATGGTATGATACTTATAGTGTGTCAATGTTCTGAACCCAAATGTAAGCTCAGCACACTTTGTGCTGTTCTTCTCTCTGTGTCAAGAGGCTTGCTGGAAGAGGACAGCTGTACTCTACAGCCCACCCTGTACACCTGTTGTTAATTACCTCAAAACCCTAGCTTTGTTTTGCAAGTAGTTTATGAAGCCAAAATGACAACGAAAGTATTGTGCCTAACAGTTTCACAAAAACATGTAAAAAATTACCACGCCACAAGATTGAACATAACAGTCAGCCTTACTCTAGTTGTCCATTTGTAGAATAGCTGCTACAGTGAAGTACAAAATACAGAGCTAACAGTAGCTCCAGATTTTACCATAACACATTGGTCATAACAATGTAGTTAGCCTGTTAACAAAACTGGAATTTCAGATATATTAACTTTAAAACACTGAGATCAGGTCTTCCCACAGCAACACTGAATCAGCAGCACATACTAGTTGAATTGCTTGTTTTAAATTTGCAAGGCCAGCAGTATGTTTTTAGTAGCTGGGCCCTCTTACAGTAATTAAATATTAGAGTAAATTAGCTAATGTGTGGCATGCATTCTACATTTAGCAGCAGTGAAATTGCTTCTAACATACAGGCCAAATCTTCCACAGCCAGAGGCTGCTGACTATTTTTTGCTTATTTGTATGGTTTTCATATTAAATGGCAGATATGTTTCAGTGCTGCTTTGCTGATACGCTAAAACCTGATGTTAAATACCCCAGCTAGATCATCTCCATCACCATACAATTTGCATGCATATATAAAGGAAGAAAATAAGGGGTTACTGTTGTCTATTACAGAAATGAGCATGCATATATTAGAAGAGAACCTGATTCAGACTTACGTGATGCTAATTTCTGAGCTTGTCACCATGTCTTCCTGTGCAAAGCAGCATTGTGCTTCATACAATAATGCAACTCAAATACCAGTAGTAAAACAGCCTTGCTCTTTGTGCAGCCCACTCGCTTCCAGACGGAGCACATGCTCTTTTCTCTAGTAGTTCTTCACCCACACAGCAGAGCATTGTCGGGAAAGGCCAGAAGAACTGAGATGCCCCCATAGCACTTTCATCCCTGCAGCATGGAATTTGTATTTATTTTAAATGTTTATTTCACATACAAAATTTTTAAACTTCATCCTGCAGAAAGTTCTGAAGTTGATTTAGTTTAGATCATCTATGTAATTTTTCTTTTGCTTTGATTCTGCAGTCTGCAGCCTAGCACTTAAATGCCCATCCTTATTTCAATTTATTTCAGTAACTTTTTTGTATTTTTATGTGTAAAAAAATGTGTTAAGTACAGCATCTGGAGGGGTTTGGGTTTTTTTTTGTTTTCTGTCATCTAGTCTTTCATAGAGTGCAGGGCCTCTAGCATAACAGAGCTGTAAATCTCCACAGATCTGCAGTAATAGAGATTTTTATAAATCAGTGAGAGTAACACCAACACAACTCCCCCACCTGGCACATGGGACACTGGCCAATGAGTGACTTTTTAACTTGTTAACAGTAAAATACCATTTCTGCAAATCCAATCTGCTAACTGATATTTCAGAAAATAGATGATTCAGTAACTAGCTATTTGCTCTGCTTAAAAATATTTTAAAACCTGATCATTCTGTAGTTCCTGGCAAGAGATGCCTCTAAGAATCTTCTGTCTGAGATAAACACAGCAGATCTGGGATGCAAATACAAGTATATTTCTCCATTTTCCCCTTCTCTCCCATACAGAGGTCATTTTTTCTTCTTTTTTTTCAGTCAATTTTTATTATTTTTTTTTTAATATCAGGAAAATATTCAATTGTTTTCAACAAAACAGGTCACTGTGTTCCATTATGCCAGTCTGCAACCAAAAATTTACAAGCTTGAGGCCATCAGTAGGACACTAAGTCATCAGCAGGAGAAGACACAATACATAATAGAACCGTAAAAATACAATTCCCTGTTGCTGTAGTGACAAGAAAAACAGAAACGAGGCACCAAGAAGGACTTTTAGACTGAGATTTCTGTCCAAAGTACACAGGAAGTTATTTGGCAGCTGTCGTGTCATTGGGGTGCTCTGAGTGAGATGGGAGCCTGAGCAGCCAATGCTCACAGTGGCCACACAACAAAGAAATTGCTGCAGCCAGCAGCTGCAACCAACAGCTGCAGGTAGCCAGGGCGATGAAATCTGTGCACAGTTGAGTTTGGATTTTGGCACACAATAATGAGGAAAAGGAAGCTGAGATGGAGACCTGAAGTAGTCTGCCTTGCAGCCAAAATGAATCATCTGGTGTAAATATCTCTGGGAAATCAAATTTCCCTGGTGATTTTTGTTTTGGTTTATTTGTTTCATTTGTTTTGTTTTGGTTTGTTCTTTCCTTTTTATTTTCTCCTTTTTTTTTTTCTTTTTTCGTGATATCATTTTGCCTAGTTTGAATTAAATCCACCTTATGGTGGAGACAGTTTAAGCCAAATTTTCCTTGTATGCCTTGCTACCCAACTGATCACTACAGAATTTGCAGTGAGTACCTGACATTGATTTAAAAAAAAACCAAACACAACAACAAAACAAACTAGTCATGTGATCTGTTACCATTTTGCCCAGTAAAGTCACACTGCGGTTAAATTTTGTCATATTATTGCAAACAATCTATTTCAATTTGAGTATATTTTTACTTTGTACTTGTTTCTGCATTGTTAGAAGATTTGTCCTGGCATGCTTACCTTACTCTGGTGCAGATGTCGTGATAGAACTACTAAGAATAATTAGGGTTCAGTTACACATGATGTTAATTTACAGAAAACTCAATTTAAATAGAAAACCATATGTAAGTCAACCTGGTCCAAAAGAAAAAAAAAAAAAAACAAAAACAAAAAAACAAACTAGAGGAAGCTAGAAAGCTTACGATAGTGAGAATATGCCAGGCAAGAAGGTTTTGTTTGTTAACCCTTTGTCTCTGACTTAGTGAACATGAGAAGTTTTAGATTCATGCTAACAAGGTTGTCCCATCCAGAAAAAACAAACAAACACCAATCAACCGACCAACCAACCAACAACAACAAACAAACAAAACAACAGCAAACAACCAAAACCCAAACCCACTCATTAAGACACTTTAGGCTTTCACATTTGTATTCCCACGTGTTATTTAATTTTTCAAAATTGTGACAAGCCACTTACATTATCAGAGTTTGAGAAGAAAAAATCTCACAAGCCTATATTTTGTGCACTTAATGTGCAAAATATGCACATAAAATGCAATAGTATTAAGGAAGTAGGAATATATGAACTTTTCTGACATGACATAACAAAAACCTGAAAGTTGCTCAGTCTTGTTTTCTCTCATCTTTGTAATATTGTTGTTTGAATGTTTCATGGTCAATTGCTATTATAAAAAATGAGGCAACAGATCACCCCACTATTGAAGTTATTGAACTGTCTGTTTCTATGCAGTAATACAGAAAAGCACTAATAAAAAATAAAATTAAAAAAAATTAAAACCTCACAAAATTCAATACAATCTTTGGCATGTTCTAAGTAATGGAGACTGTTTAGTGCTTTGTAGTCCTCCCCTAATATTTTTATTATGCAGGGCAAGCAACTTTAAAAGACTAATTTACCTATCAGACATCTTAAAAAAAAAATGGAGTGATAGTGAGCTATAAAAACAAATAGGAAAAATTCTAGCATTCTGGTTTTTCAGCTTAGAGGAGGTAATGATGCCAAATAGAACCATCAAAATGAGTGGGGTGGAGTACTCAATGACATTCACACCAGCTTCAGAGAGAGAGAAAAGAAAACAAAAACATACAAAAAACAACAACAACAACAACAAAACACAAAAAAGAAGACCCTGAGGTGACATGCAGTACACGTAGCATAGAGAAAAACCATCCGTTCACACCCTGCTTGTGCGTGCAGCTGGTCAGAGACCAAGGGAATACATTTCAACAGCCATCATGGGCCAGTATTTTTTCTGCTTATCATTTCGTGGGGCCCTTGCCCCACTTAGTTGCATTCTTGTTCTTTCACTTGTGGGCAGATATAGAGCGTTTTGACCACTTCATCCATTTGCATCCTCACTTGACCCATGCATGTATCTTCCCCAGACCATTGCTTGCCACATTCCAGGA
Source organism: Patagioenas fasciata (assembly GCF_037038585.1). Classification (NCBI taxonomy): domain Eukaryota; kingdom Metazoa; phylum Chordata; class Aves; order Columbiformes; family Columbidae; genus Patagioenas; species Patagioenas fasciata. Next base: position 21,299,599 of record NC_092560.1, on the reverse strand, counting down.
TCAAAAGACATTGGAGAGCTTCTGTCCCTTGGAGCAGCAAGTGTATTCATTGTATTTGTGATGGAAACAAACTATCCAAATTATTCCCAACACTAATCTAATTAAAAGACAGTCCTATTTAGCAGAGACTTATAAGTAGCTGACCTAAAGTCCTATACATTCAATGAACCATCGTTTTTTTAAAGTATTTACTTCAGTGCTCAGTTGAATAGGGAATTCAGAGCTGGGGCTCTGAACAGTTTTTCAGGACGAAGAAACCCATCTATTTTAAGTTTTATGTAAGAGTATACAAATCCCCAAAGGTCAAAACACACCTTTCTTTTCTATGTTAGGTGCACTGAATTTTTCTTTGTATGAGAGAAAATAAAATAGTTACAGTTGATTAAGTTGCTGACAATCCCTAACATATATACAACTGTGTTCCGATTCTTTGATTTGTAATATCAGAAATTAAATGGACTCTATCAGCAAACTGATTAGGACCTGACCTGATTCCCCTTAGGAAGCAAATCTGGTTTCAATGGAATAAGTCTAACTTCATTGAAATAAATTTTTAAAAAGCACCTGGTTTTCCCTTCATTCATATTGCTTAAATATCCCTCCCATGTTTTGCTCTCCGTTGTTCATTTTGCTTCCATTCCCTCACAAGCTTGGTTCAAGTGAGAAATCACCTGATGTACAATTAGTAAAGCCTACCATAATACCACATATTTAGCACTATACTTCCAATGAAAATATTTTTTGTGAATATTTAAAAGTGAAGCTTTCAGTTTGGGTAATGTCAGGCCATTTTGTGGAATATGTATCAGCTTTCTGTAGTAAATTCAAAAAAGTCTAAAGTCAACTTCAAACACAAAGATGAAACGAAAAGAAAAACAAAATGAACTCATGTTTGAAACTTGATCATTTACCTTGATCACATTTATTCACCAAGTCCATGTACCACTGTTCTTAAGACACTATTATTTTTCAGTCCAATCCATATAAGCTCTTCTTTTCTTTATCTCAACAGTCTTTTTCCTTAGCACAACCTATTCTGAAAAATGCTTCTTTTTTTCACAAAGCCTTACTTATGTTAATCAAAGCTGGTAAATCTTCCTGCAGTACCTCTTGCCAACCTTCACTGACTTTTTTGAGGTTTTGTATAAAATTATCAAATCAGAATTAGTCAAAAGATTTATTGAGATCAAAAAACAACTGCTGTTGCAATGTAATTTTCATGAATATCTCTTGCATTTGAGCCATCACATCAGAAATCTAGATTTTCTGCATTCATTTCCATGGAATTAATTTTGGACCTACCCTAGACTCACAAGCATTTTAAGTTGTATTGAAATGACCCATCAGACTGCATTGTATGATGTACATGGTGTGTTCATTTGTCTATCTACAGATATGTAGATATAGATACAGATACATGTATCACCTTAAGAATATTTTCAGATGAGTATCCAATATTTTTTTTTAATATAAGGATACCTAAATAGCCTTGGATCACCAAGATCCAAGTATTTTTGTGAACCCGTACTCCACATAAATATTAATAAGAAAAGCAGGAGGAAAACATACAGTGGAGTTTGAGATACAGTGAAATGAAATAGCTCAAAGCAGTAAAAGGCCTGTCCAATCTCATTTTTAAGCAGTGTTAAGCTATTGTAACCATGTTCAGAAGCAGCTGTATTAAAAAAATCAATGAGTTTTCCACTCAAAACTTGCATCTGCCCTAACATGCAGGCAGCCTTGCAGGTCCCATGTGTACATTTCACACATAAACATGCCACTTCACCACACACTCTAAATTAAGAATATGACAAAAGCACATAGAGTCTTTCATTGTCCTTAATTGGTCTGTGTAGTCTAAATGAATAATTTGGTTTTTGTCCGAAGCTGTATGAACATATCACAGAAAATGCTGCTTTCCAATTATTTTTCTGCTTGAGAAAAATTGTCCCCTTTCATTTGCGTATTCTTTCCAACATCTGCTTTGAGTTTAAGAATCTGTGCGCTTATTTGGCCCCTTCTTTTCTCACATGATTTTTTTTAATTAGTAGTATTTTTTTAATTGGTAGTAACTAGATCACACTATTGGTCCAAAATATTACGTACTCAAAAATACATTTTCTTATTCTGACTTATTTATGGCACTGTTTTCTCTGTGGTGACTGAAAGGAGCTATGTTGCAAAAGTTTTTAGTTCTGTTATCTCCCATTCTAGTGCCTTTTAGGGACTCAGATTAATGCCCTGACAACTACAACTTGTTATATATCTAATAATTTACTTAATGTTTGGATGTCTAACTCAAATTTGTCAAAGTATTCTTATGCATCCATGCACCAAATGTTTCTAGCATTCTCACAGACAAATTCCTAGAAATGTCAATGGTAGTTCAAATTAAAGAGGAGCAGAGAAGTGTTAGTACCTACAAGCAGGGACTAAGCATATGAATCAAGTCATCGTCGCTTCATAAAACTCCAAGATTAGAAGGAGTTAACAAATTTTGTTTTGACTGACCATCAAGTCTAGAGCAGAGTAAAAGTTCCGGCAGATACTCTATCAAAATGAGGCAAGCTTTCACAGCCCGACTACTTTATTCCTGTGTGTGTGACTAGTTAGTTGCTGCCTAAAATCCATATTAATAGAACAGTCCCCAAGCATTAGGGGCTGCTACATATTTGCAGCCAAAAGCTGATTCCCACACTATGCTGCTCAAGAGTATTTTTAAGTCATGCTTGCCCCTAGAGATGGCCATTTTCTGTTGTCATTTTGAATACACATGGTGATCTCAGCTCTTGGCTCAAAGATTTCTGCATTCTTTTGTAAGCTCCTACACAAAGGCTTTTGTGCTTTAAAACAGATGCCCAAGGGACTGTGCCATTGTCTCAGGAGTCTGGGATAGAAAAAGCCAGATGCCTGCAGAAAGTCCTGGTGAGAAGTGTGGAAGCTGTGTCCTCACTCTTCTGGGACACTTTGGAGAGTGTCTCCCCCAAAGCCACTGGCTGGATGTTGAGTTCACACATAGGCTGCCAAGAACAAGTCAAGCAGGTTCCTCATCAAGGGCTGCTTTCATGCCTGCCCTTTCCCAGTCAGCGATCTCAGATACTAGGAAATAGAGCAAATATTCCAAAATAGAAATAGTTATCTGGACAAGCTAGGCCTCCAATCCTCTCCACAAATGGGGAACTATTCATATGCTTCAGATAAACACTTCACATCTAAAGTAGGTGGGTGGATGCTGGCTGGAGAGAGAAAAGAAGTTCAAATACTGCCAAGTTTTGGACTAGGAAGTCTTTTGGTAGAGCCAAAGGGGAGAGTTCCTCTGCTGATGATTTGGTATCACATTACTGCCTTTATCATAGAGTCATCACTTGACATTTATTAAGCACCCTTCCAGTGAAATGGTCTAAGGCAAAAGAGTATCCATCTTCAAGGTGACAGAGGTCACAACAAGTTTTGAGAACTGCCAGCTAGTGACAGGGCACTGACACTGCTTCTCTCTCCCTGTACCACCTCACAGGTTACAGTAGGTGGCAAATCAGCTCTCCTGGTGAGTTTTTACCTACATCTCCATTTTTAACAGAATAAAGCTGGATCTGTTCTTCCAAAATTTGTTCACATGAGTGATATCAGTGTTGCCAACAGCACCGTTAATACAGTTAAGCACTACTCACACATATAAGATGTACTGGATTAGGTCCTTACATGACAGTACCATGGAAACTCCAGGCTGAATTTGCCCAGATAAACACACTGAGGAAGCAATAGTTAGACAGCTGGCAGGCAAATAATGAACAAATTAGAAAAAACAAAACTATCACTCTGTATTAGGTAGTGTTGGCAGGATGTACCATACCTGCTATTTCGTAACTCACCTTCACTATCTTGCAAATGTTTGGCACCTTTCTCAAACCAAAGATGTACTGAATCTATATTGAACAGTTAGAATACAAAAGCCAGTCACCGCTGGTCAACTGTGCCTGTGTGTGGGTATAGCTTTTACAAGTCCTAGAAACAAATAAGCACCATGGTCACTGCTAGTTAACTTCATGCAACAGTTTGGCTCTTTCCTTACACTGAAGAAAACATCATTTTATACTTCATTTGTGGTAACAGTGAGAACCCAGAACATTTTTATACCTGCAGAATCAAGAGAAAATTATTTTCTTTCTAGTTTTAAATGCACTTTATCCCACCTAAGTTATTAGGCATGAACATATCATATGAGTACAGTTAACTAGCATTCTGTCAGAGATTTTCGAAGTTTTGGAGGCTAACATCATCAGATACGGGTCAAACACAAAGTGAGTGTTATAGTATTTGTTATCTTATTCTTTCTGTTTCTTACCAAAATTTAGCATCTGCTAACGCCTCCTAAACCTTAGAGATGCTTGGAGTTCTCCAGCCAGCATCCATTCACTGTTACCAGAGAGTGATAAATCACAGAGCATCGTCACTGATAATAATGTCATCTTATCAATATAGCCAATACTGGAGAAGGATATTTGGTCAGACTACCATGCGAAATGAGCAGCCATGCCATGACTCATATCATGGTGCAGTTTAGTATTTTTATGCAATTTTATTCAGTAATCGTGAGTCATGTCGTGACTTAGAAACTGAGGACAAAAATGATTTAAGATGCTTCAGGTTAAACACAATTCAAGTTCAAGGCAAGAAGATTCAAGCTTTTCGCAGTTTTCTAAGGAATTATTCTCACAGTAGGAAAGAAAAACACTTGTAGCTTGCCAGAATTAACATCACCTGGTAGTTATCAGTAAAATTCAAAGCTAAGTATGTTCACTGTTTCCTCTTTTTTCATGCTAGCAGCAGAATCAGGAAGAGAACACTGTGGTGTGTCATATTTGGACAGTTTTCCAAGTAACAAGAAAGGCCAGAAAAGACATCTCTTAGGCCATACCTAGTGAGGGGAACACTAAAAAATCCTTCAAGCACCAGATTAGCAGCAAGCCAAACAGCAGGGAAGGGCAAAGAAGCAGTATGTTCTGCACCAGCATTGGGAAGAAACTGAACTCTCCTTCCTGAGAAGATCTCTTTGGATCTGAGTCCTGAGTTCTGGTATCACATTTACTCAAATCATCTGTGTGAAACAGAAAGAAGGATAACAAATAAGTTCTCATCAGTTCAGTTTGAACTTATTTTCTCCTGTGCCTTGAACTTTGACTCTGGCTCCCAAATGCTGTGGGCAACACACAGGGACCCTAAACTGTGCTGAAAAATGTTGTATGTTAAGAAATATTCCAAGCACCTGTGGCCATGACTGGCATATTTTTCTGCCATAGTACAAAGCCTCACAGAAATATTGCATATTCTGAACTAAGTCACTGCCTTATTTGACATAAGAAGGAAAAACACCCTGAACTCAGAGTCTTCAGTGTCATTTTCTCAACAGCACAGACCAGAACACAGAATAATGTGTTAAACTGCAGACTCCAGACTTCGTACACCCAGATATTTTCATTGTGGTATTTTTTCGTTTTATGGGGTGGATGGGGCAGGGTGGAGGGAAGACTTATTTCAACATGCAGGTATCTTACTGGACCTGCTAAGCAATAGGGAATATAAGAGAAATGTCCAGCAAATAGATGAGGTGAAAGTGGCACAGCTCGAATTCTTCCTGACTAATTTGCAGTGACAGGTCTCTATGATGAATTTACAATAAACCGTTATTGTTTCTAATTTATTAGTGTATTTACAACTCCAGATTTTTAACGTTCTTTGTAGGAGTGCAGATAAATTAAAATATAAAGGAATTCCTGGGACATGTTGGGGTGGATTGTCTAGTCAACACAGCTACGGTAATTTATATTTAGGAATATTTATTTGTTTATGCCTATGTTGTAATATACTCTACCAGCTTTCTTATCACAGAAGTATTTAAACTCAAACTTGGTCACTGCCATTTTTATATTTTAACAAATTTCTGACAGTTCAACTCAGGGTTCAGCTGACGATATTCCAGACGAATCTAAAAAAAACAAGTGAACAGAAATGAATCATTCATTGCAACTTCATTTTAAATAAACAAATCAATGGTGTTCTGTCTGTAACCTCAGCATGAAAGGTAATTGATGTAGAATAACAAATCAATGTCACCTGAATTTTCTGAAAGTTTAGCTGAAGCTCTCGATAAAGATCATTTGCATTGTTTTAAAAGGAGGAATAACGACATACCATACCATATCATACCATACCGTAACATAACATAACACAACATTGTATATTTGCCTCAATTAGTTGTAAACCAAGATAACAGACCATTATTAGTATGCCTAGACACAAGGAAGACCCTGAAATAACTTTGAGAAGAGGATATTGTGTTCAGCCAAACAGAAGCTACATTGAAATGAATATTTCATAGCACTGATACAAACAGATGTGCATAACCTTCCATAACTAATTTGTCAAATATAATTTATGTGATGGCCTTAAGCTAAAGTACAATAGCTACCAGTTACATGCTTGATTTTTAAAAAGTGCTTGTTTCATGTGAAAGATGATTTTTTGTCTTTGTTGGCTTCGACACTTCATAAATCTTCCTTGCAAAATTCTTCAGTTGCAGTACCTGCAGGAAATAAATTCAGTTCATAGAAGAAGAACAGTACTGTCCTTGTATAGCATGTGCACATTCACATGCAGGTATCACCATTTGGAGCAGAACGGAATGGAATGGGATGGGATGGAACAGAGCAGAATAGAATAGAATAGAATAGAATAGAATAGAATAGAATAGAATAGAATAGAATAGAATAGGATAGAATAGGATAGAATAGGATAGAATAGGATAGAATAGGATAGAATAGGATAGAATAGGATAGAATAGGATAGAATAGGATAGAATAGGATAGAATAGGATAGAATAGGATAGAATAGGATAGAATAGAATAGAATAGAATAGAATAGAATAGAATAGAATAGAATAGAATAGAATAGAATAGAATAGAATAAATAGTATAGCATATTTCTGTTGGAAAGGACCTACAATGATCATCTAGTCCAGCTGCCTGACCAATTCAGGGCTGACCAAAAGTTAAAGAGTATTATTAACGGCATTTTTCAAACACTGTCAGGATTGGGGCATTGACCACCTTTCTAGGAAGCCTGTTCCAGTATTTGACCAACCTCTCAGTAGAAAAATGCTTCCTAATGTCTAATATAAAACTCCCTTGGTTTTGCTTTGGACCATTTCACACATCCTATCACTGGACACCAGGGACAAGAGATCAGCACCTTTCTCTCCATTTCACCTCCTCAGGAATGACGTTGCCCCTCAGCCTCCTTTTCTACAAATTAGACAAGCCCAAAGTCCTTAGACACTCCTCACAGGAGTCCTTCCTGCCTTTCCACCAGCTTTTTTCTCCTCCCCTGGACACATTCAAGGACCCTCACATCCTTCTTAAATTGTGTAGTCCAGAACTGCACACAGCACCCAAGTTGAGACCACGACAATGCTGAATACAGAGGGATAATCCCCTCTTTTGACTGGCTGATTGTGCTGTGTTTGATGCACCCCAAGATGGCGTTTGCCCTCCTGGCTGTCCGGGCACACACTGCTGGCTCACACTGAGCTCAAGGTCACCCAGGACACCCAGATCCCTTTCTGCAGGCTACTCCCAAGCCACACTCTTCCCAACTTAGACTTGTGCCTAGTGTTACTTTGTCCTAGGTACAGAATCTGGCATTTGGGCTTGCTAAATTTGATGCCATTAATTATTACCCAATGTTCCAATCTATCTAAATCCCTCTACAAGACCTCTTGCCCCTCAAGACAGTCAACAGCACCTCCCAGTTTGGTATCATCAGTAAACTTGCTAATGCAGCATTCAAGTCCTGCATCCAAATTTTTAATAAATATGTTGAACAGAACTGGTCCTAAAATTGAGCCCTGAGGAATGCTGCTGGTGACTGGTTGGTCTGGATGCAGCCCCATTCACTATAACCCTTTGAGCCCTGTCTTTCAGCCAGTGTGCTGTGAACCCTCTCATCGTACAGCTGGACAACTTGTCCAGAAAAATACTGTGAGGGACAGTATCAAAGGCCTTAATAAAATCCAGAAAAACTACATCCATCACCTTCCCATCACCCACTAGGTGGGTGACCTTATCATAGAAGGATGCCAAATTAGTTCAACAGGACTTTCCCTTTTTGAACCCATGCTGACTGTGCCAGATGATTTAATTGTTCTTTAAATGCCTTTCAACAGTACCTAGTATAATGTTCTCTACAATTTTTCCAGGAATGGATGTTAGATTAACAGGTTTGTAGTTCCATGGGTCTTCCCTCATGCCCTTTTTGTAGCTTGGAATAATCATGTCTAGCTTCCAGTGAGCAGGGACCTTCCCAGATTCCCAAGACCTTCAGTAGATGGTCAAGAGGGGTTCTGTTATAACACCTGCTAGCTCCTTCAACACTCTGGGATGAATCTCATCAGGCCCCATAGACTTGTGAGCATTCAGCTGATTCAGCTGGTCCCTTACAATTTCAATGTCCACAAATGAGAAGTCACAGTTCCCATACTCGTAGTTCTCTGATTCAGGGGACTGGGCAGCCCAAGGACCATGCCACACAGATGATCAAACCATATGACAGTAAAGCATGGAAAATGTACTTCTGTCAAGTCCTGAATACCTACAAACTGGTAGATCCCAGCAATAACTCTGTTGGCCCCATTCACCAGAAGAAGAGGAGTGTTTTCTTGCTCTGAACTACAATATGTGACTGATCTAAGAGGAAGATGTAATTTCTTAATATACACAAGTTTCCAGAAAATTTAAAGGCAAACAAGAATAATTTTTTTCCCTAAAAAAAAAAAAAAAAAAAAAAACTAAACAAAAGAAAAATATCCATGTCATGTCTCTCAGATGTAATTTATTTCATTAGGAATAAAACCCAGCATGAACAATCAGTTCAGAGAGAGGCAAATACATAGGTGTATATATACGTATATAAACATTTTAATGTATTTGTGCCATAAAACAGACATAAAGCAATGTTTTATGTGCTTTCCAATGCTCAAAAATGTCTGGTAGACCTAAGCTACAGTTTGACATTCAATTGAAGGCTGAGGAGAATTTACTATTGATTCTACAAATGATCCATGTTCTTGACAGGAAAGGAAAAAGCGAGTCCAGGTAACAGAATTTTGAAACAGGCTATGTAGAGAGCACAATAATACAAATACAAAAGGAGGTTGCTTGAAAAATATATGTAGTTGACACTAAAATGAGCATTCAGCATAACAATTAATCTACTACAATAGCATGAACAAACATTGCATAATGCACACTGTAGGACAATGCCATAAGCCTTGAAGAAAAGCAGTGTCATTGCAATAGTTATCTAATAGAAATCACTGTTGAGAATTCCAGCAGTGATTCAATCCTAAATACCTCCCCATTTTCTGGGAAAGAAAAGCTACATATATGTGAGGGCCTAGCAGGGAACTTTCTGAGAAGTACTCTTATCTGCCACCTATTCGTTACAGAGGTCATGCTTTGAGAGCCTAAACATGCCACTGAACGCAATATGATCTGAGTCAGGGCCATCATTAGAACTGCATTTGGTGATATATCACATCAATTGACATTCTGTTTTCACACAGGGGTGGGAAACAGCTTCTCAGAATGGCCAGGCCATTCAAGTTAGATTGAAAGATCTGGAGGTGAACATTTACAATAATGGACTATGGCTCCAAATTAACAGCAACCTGAGTTGCTCTTTAACTTCCAGAATCTAAACCCAAGACCAATAGCTCTTGTTTTCATCCTTTTTTTCAGCATGGAAGAATGAAAGATAAAAGGTAAAACATAAAGCATTATGAATATGTAATGTTGAATTCCAAGAAGCACTGTACCAGAATTAATCTATGACTTCCTACCTTTTAAATCCAAGCATGAAATCTTTCTTAGTGCAACAATCTGAACTCCTGAGTCTGTACAAATGCAGTATGTTCCTCACAGGTGACATAAATCCATCATTAGAAAACTTACAAATTTAGTGATGGGAAAAAATTGGCCAGCATGAAAAGTTATTATTTATAGCTGTTAATCACCAAGTTTCAAAAATATCATGAGGAACTGCTGAAGTCACAGCACAAAAAGCTGTGAAAGGCTTAGCTGATAATGGCTAAAGCACTAACAAGAATGAGAGAAATCTGAAGAATTATGTGACAAAAAGAGTGGGGGGAAGGAAAAAAAACATTAACAAAACAAAAACAACAACAGGGAGGAGCTCATTTCCATAGAGCAATTTTCAAGTAAAAATGGCAGTTACTGCCACTTAACTCATTACACATGCCTAGCTATTAACATAGTCAGAGCTAACAACTCCCCAATGTATTTTTGTTGACCCAGTATGTCTGCTGTCACTTTCACCCTGGAGTCATGTATTACCAGCTTGCTTCAAGCAAAAAGTGTTTTCAGCAGTCACTCTGTTCAGACATTCAGTGTATTCACGTACAACAAAATTTTGCAAATAAATAATGATTCCTAACAAAAACCAAACAAACAACAAAACAAAACAAACCACTGACTTATGGGTAAGTCCCATTGGGCACCCTTAGCCATAGGAAAAGACTGCAGAGAAGATAAATGCAACTAAAAATATGAAACAGCTGTTTCTCAGTTGACTCACACAAGAGAAGTAGGATTCAAGTGTTCTTGTCACCCTCATAAGGCATCCTTTGCTGATGAGGCAAGCATCAGTGAACTGGGGCAGAAGAGCCAGTGCCTGGAGCTCCTCAGGCCAGATTCTCAGTGCTGCTGAGCTGCCCTTTGCCACCAGCTCCATCCACAGGCCTCACACTAGTGACTTCATGACACCAGGCAGACCTTAGATTAAGCTCTCTGCTTCCTTTTTTCAGACTTTTTGCTTCTTATTTATATGTTCTACCTCTTGAATCCTTGCATACCTGATGATCCTTTTTCAATGACCATCTGTCTGTCTGTAATCTTATAACACTTATATCTCTGCAGACTTTCTGCTTGTCCTTGCACCCTCTTAGTGCTTTCACGTCTCTGAGACAGGGTTGTGCAGCTGAGTGGGATGAGAGCTGTGTCTTTGTCTAGTAGGGATCCCACCTTAATAGAGAGGGTGACTGTGAGCCAGGGCTCCTCATCCAGAGCATCTATCCCCAGAATTCAGCACACTTTTCTTACAAGTGTTAGTGAATGTATGTCCAGATGTTCTTTTCCAGAAATCCTATCTGCGGTTTTCTTCACTAGCTCAGGGGAAGTCAAAGACTTGGAAGCAAGAGGAGAATCCCTTGTTAAAGGAATATGAAGTGGCAGAAACCAGGCTCGAACACATAATGTTCTTGCTGAAACTAAGTGTGATCCCAGGGCTTGAATTCAGGTGTTAGGAACTGCAAAATGAACACCACAGATAAAAGGCAGAAGTTTTTTCTGTATAACACAGTGTTATTGTTTACTTCACCTAGCAACCAAGACTGTATTAAAAATTCAAATGAGCTGTTTTATGGAGTTCATATCTGTAGGAACAATACATAGTAGGCGTGGCTGTAGTTTCTTTCTGCTAACTCATTTGACCCTCTCAACTTCCTGATTCCCGATTTTCTCTTTTTTTTTTAATGCCCACATTATCCTTTATCATGCATTTTGTGTTGGGTGCTATAACAAGACTCACAAGAAACTTAAATAAGCCAAGAGAAGAGAAGATCAATCACCTGCTAAAGCTGATTTAAGAGCAAGAAACCCAACAAGCCATGCCAGTGTAAACCTAAACGCGCAAAGAGAGTTCAGTGAAGCTGAAGTGCTTCCATGAGTTGGAGACAAATATCCAGAACCTCAGGACTTCATTTAGGCATCTTCTTAACCTTGAAATTCATGGGAAATCAGACCCCCAAAATTGCTCTGTCCCTAAATCTATGCAAGGAAAGCAGGCTGAGCAGAGACAGCAGTCTAAAACTGATGTCATGTTGAAAATGGCCTCAACATTCACTATGATCCCAGGTGGGAGCTGCTGGTTTTTGGCTAATGGTCGCTGTGCTGGTTTATTATTAACTAGGAAGATTTGCAAACACAGATTCAAACCCTGCACACTGAGACTGAGTGCACGTGCAGTGTGCCTGTGAAATCAGAGGCCCTGTTTCCTTTCCCTGCCAGTGATGCTGCTCTGAAATACAGTTAGAAACAGACAGATGCACTCACAAAGCAACTTTCAGGAAGATTTCTGCTTGTAAGGAAAAGAGTAGACAGCATCAACAGTTCTCTTTTCACAAGACTTTCAGACTCTTAAGTGGAAGGCACAGCAAAGCCTTCTTGGGTAGAACCCAGAAAATTTTATTGGGCTGAATTGTGTCTTCCACCCCAGGGGTGATGTCTCATATCAAGAATCTTAAATAGCACTGCACAGTTCTGTTTAAGCAGTTCAGTTTCACCTGTACCTTTTTATCGTGATTTTCTGCAGGCAAGTATATTTTTCCATGATTCAGAGGAAGGCAATTTCTTTAGTTTGGGCTCATGCTTGAAATTTCCAAAGCACTTAGAACTTCAGTTGAGAAAGGAAAACAAGCTCATAACAAAAAGTTGTGCTCAATTTTATGAGAGTGAGAGAGAGAAAATAATTTTATGACCTCTTTTTCAAAAGCACATTGCAGTAGCTAAGCATTAAATAACAGCTCAATAGATTTTCATCAATGCAGAAAAATAATTATCTGTGAGAAGTTATATAACTGCCAACAAACAAGGTCAGAGATCAAGATATTTTTATACATGGTCTGTAAGATTCCCTCCTGCATGAAATAACTTACTGGATAGAAAAAAATCATCTTTACAGCACCGGACACAAATAACCAATTATTTTAGCAGCAATTAAGACTCCTTCATGGAGAAACTAATAGGGAAATTCATTATACAATCCCATTGATTATTCTGCTTCTCTGCAATAGGCATATCCATAATTCCATCCTAAACAACAAAAGTGCATCTTTATTTCAGGAGCCAATTTTAAAGAGTTGCTTTTTGTTCTTTAGTTGAAACAAAATACCATGAGCCTATCCCAATCTGTTCCACTGACTTGTCTTTCCTCTTTCTCCTGGAGTGTGTAATTACTGCCCTTTTAACAGGAGAGATACCAGGACACAGTTAATCAAGCCCACAGGCTAAGATTCAGTTAGCAGCCAAAGATCTGGATAAGAATCAACTGCTGAAAACCACATCCTTGCAACAGCAGCTCTGAGTTTCAATTATTAACCCATCACAGATACTGCATTAAAAAGATCATTACTGTTCTCAGGAACCATAATCAAGTCACCATCACATTGCAATTGTAAATGCACCTTATCTGAGGACTGCTGCTTACCTGGCTCTACATATTGCATCTTCAGGGCAGATATAGGAACAATTCTGCCACAACTTTCCATTTCTTTGGAGTGTCTCAGCTGAAGAGGTTTTATTTTGCTGAGATCCTGCTGCTTCTGAGACTAAGAAATAGACTTCCCAGGTAAAATACTGCATCTCTTAAAACCAGTCAGACTGTAGCAATTGGGTTCAATATGGTCAGGGTCTATTCTGCTGAGCTTGGGCCTTCTTGTTTCAGTGTGTGCAGAGCAATAGATGCTGTTGTATATCTCAGAACTGAAGAACCTGGACCAAGGGGTTTTTTCAGTCTTTCAGAAGGCCCTTGCCCAGTCTGGGGCATCTTTGCAGGCTGCATGGACAATCCCAGATTAAGCCTGGGGCTGTGAGCCAACAGAAAGAAATTTTTCACTGACATGTTTGGATGTCGTGCTGATGGTTGTTTCTCACCACCTCCTTTCAAACCCTGAGGTCCTGACAAACTGGAGCTGCCCCTTGTGCTGACAATTTGGCTTAATTGGTAGTGAGTAACATATGACAAATTCCCAGATAAAAGAAAAATTAGAGCTACCACCACCACTTATATTTGTATGTTTACTTGAAGCATAAAGCCATGGGACTCAAGATCAAGAACAGCTACAACGAAATTTTTAGCCTATATCTGTGTTCCATTTTCTATGTCAGCCATATAAAAATCAAATCCTATTTCAGTTTGTCAGCAGTTGTCCCAAAGTCCTTGAGGACCCCAGATGAACCAAGTCTTTGAGGACTCCCATTTTTAAATCATGCTTCATGTTTCCTTGAATATTTTGACATTTCTCTTGTGATGATATTTTCAAGACTAAATACAATTTCCTTTGTCAACTCTTTATTATATCCAGTATGTTGTTACAAACTTTTATATTCTTCCACTTGAATGCTTTTATTGAACCACATTGATTCTAGTATTACATTCTTTCCCATGTTATTTACTACAAATTTAGTATTAATTTCCTATTAGTTTCCTATCAATTTCCTGTTAGGTGGGGCAAATTGCATTCCCTTCCTCCACTGAACATCTTACAATAGCTCATATAGTATAAATTTGCTAAACAACTTACATAGTGTCATAATTCAATTTTTTACATTAAGTGATGCACTTAGAAAGCCACACAAGCAGTACAACACTCCACAAAGTGCCAGCCCAAAGAAAATTTCAGCAGAGTAGGACATCGTACCCTTTGTCATTAAGGCAAGTGTGAGCTGGTATCTCCTCTGGTAAGTGCTGCAGAGGTGCTGTTGCTAAACAGATTTAGGTCAAGCCCTTTCCCTTACAGTGCTGGAAAAAACCATGTTCCTGAATGAAAAGTATTACATGCCTGTCCTAAGGAAAATAGTCAAGATTTTGGACCATGGAAGGACTGAGGTTCATAGTCTAGATGGGGTGAAGGGTGAGGTGAGGGATAAGATCTGAGAAAGCAATTAGGCTAACTAGTGTGGGTGGCTACTTAATGTGAAAGCTATGTGTAAGTGGTCTATTTGTGGGTGTTTGATTTTTCCTATATTTTTGTAGACACTTTTTGTAATCTCAGTGGTCTTACAGATAACAAAATATTTAGACTCCTGTGAGCCAGAGTGCTTCTAAGTTAAGAAAGTGCTATTTTAAATAAAATTATTTTTGTAAAAAAATACTGTAAAACCACCCATATATCTCTGAGAAGTGTTGAAGGGTAACATTATACTGTGATAGTTTCTACAGCTGAGATAGTTTTGGAGTTTTTCTGGTCACTTTGGCTGAACTAATTTAATCATCTGTATTCTCTAGTAGTCACTGCCACATGGAAAGGGTCTGCTTCTTTTGACACCCTCCTGCACATCAAGGACAACAAATGCTAAGTTCTCCCTTGTCCTTGATATGTGTTTTTCTGTCACTCTTGTCTTTGAGCAGAATGGAGAGTGGAGTCTTGGGGCTAAGATCATCTGTAACCAAGCTCAGCTTTCTTTTTAACTCTACTCACAGGTCACTGGCCATTTCCAGAATGCCAGCAGTCACTGCATGGTGCTTTTTGAAGTCAAATGCTCCTGTTCTCAATTCCCCTCTGGACAAGCTGTCCTGCAAGGTGACATGACACACTGCACACTGCTTCTCCACTGCCCTGGTGTGCCTGATTGAGCCCTCTAGTCAGTGTCTTGTTGGCACCTGACCTGCTTTTACTCCACTGTGCCACATGATGTGGAGAACCACGGGACGGGATCTCTGCTGACACCAAAAAATAATGCTGCTGATGTCAAATATGCACCACCTCATGGACTGGCATGGTCCTATTTCTCCAACCAGAGCTGTAGCACCTTTTGAAGAAAAGCAACTGATCCACACATCGTATCTGGCAAGCAGAGGCTCTTATGTGGTTCTTTCACTCCCTCAAAGCAAAAAGAGTATATAAAATAGATTTTACAGTTTAAATCATCATTATAATTTTTTAATTGTCACAGTCTGTTAAAAAACAAGACTTGCATGGAGTAGAGTATATAATACTTGTGCAATAAGACAAGATGGGGAATAGCTTCAATAACACACAAATATGTCCCCATGATAGTGAAAAGAAAACTAGTAAGATACCTCATGAAAGCGAACACTTTGAAGGCACTTGGAGTTGGGAGAAATTGTTTGGAGGTTTGTAACAAGAAAGTGTGAGAGGAATACTTGATTTTAAAGCATTGTGAGAGCTAACTTACCCATTTTGTGCTCAAGAGAGTTTATAACAACACATTGCACGCTGCTTTATACGGCTCCATGTTTCTCAATATTGCATCCAACAGCAATCAGATGAGGCTGAATACAACCAAAACAGTGTGTATATACATACAGACATATAAAAAAGTATGCATATACACTATATATGCTTTTATATAGAGATATAGCAGATATATACACTATTATATAGTATACATTGATTCATTCTTATTCTATATGTACACCAAATATATGTGGTATTGTATATACTGTATTTATATACTTTATGACCACTAAATATATGCTGTGTATTATATAATAATATATAGTGTACATTTATACTATATATATTTATATATCTCTCATACTTCTGACCCAAAAACCTTATTCAGGATTCATATCTTACTACCTTGGAAATACTGAAGTGAAAACAGAAAGAGTAACCTGTGGCTTTGTGACCAGGCACAGAGAAAGAGCAGTGAGAAAAAAGAAAGTCTCTTCCTATGATGTCTCCATTAAATAAATGAGGCATAAGATGCAACATCAGAAGATACTGATCACAAAGGCAGCAATCTAGTGAAGATTGTTCCACTTCACTAGATCTTTCTTAAACTGCTACAGCAGTGCCTCAGTAATATCTTCACAGCTAATCAGGACAAAGTGACACACAGAGCTAACAGTCCTTGAAAAACTACCACTGCCATGCTCAGCAGCTGTTGAAAAGCTCAGAAAAGAAGGGTAAAAAAGCCAAAATTTGCATGAACCAGGTAGAGTCCACTGGCCCTTGTCCCATGTATCTGCAGTTACAATCTGTGAAATGCTGCCCTTGGCCTAAGTGCAAAGCCCATTGTCTGAGCAGGATGCGAAGCCCAGCCTGTGGCAGGGCCAAGTTGGAGTGCAGCACTTGGAAAGCCCTCTGGCTCGAGAGAAACAGGCTGCCATTCCCTCCTGGAGAAACACACTGAGTGTCAGTCTTTGTCAGTGTCAACATCTGCACTGCTTCTACCCATTGTAGACAGAACACCACTGCTCGCTTCCCCTGAGTCCTCTTGCTCATTCCTTCACCACCTCTGCCTTTCTGGGTAGAATAGATTTAAACCTACAAATCTCTAAATAAAATTTGGGCTTTGCTGATTTTCCAGTTGTTCCTCACTTTAGTACTGCAGCTTTCCTGGATTCCAATTCAAAGAGAAGGTGACTAATCTATGGCAAAGAGCCAGGAACGCCAATTCTCAGATGCTGTTTATGATTCATCATAGTGGCTTAATACATTAAGCTGAGGACTGAATTGTGAAACTGCAGTGGCCAAGTAGTAACTTGGAGAGACAGACTTGTATATGTTGTAGAGAGGTATATTTCAGTGGTGTTTCTTGAACACTATTTAATATTTCCTTCCTAAAACACATGGAAATAAAAAGGATTCCTTTCTTTTATGGCTGTAAAGCACGGAAACATCTCTGCTGAGGACAAGACTAAAACACAGAGTTATATCTCATGACTCAGATGCTAACAACAACTAACTTGTATTGTCAAAACTTTATTTCAAGTAGATGTATTTTTGTCTGGATTTCCCTCCACTAGCACTTCAGTCTGGATCAGAAGTTTACTCCTAAGGTATGTCTTTGACCATAATAATTCACCTCATGTAGTGGACTGCCCAAACTGGACACCTTTTGGTGGAGACTAAAGCTGAAGCTCTGCCACAAGAGCAGTCAGCTGAAGGAGTCACATGAGAATTAGTCCCAAATGACTACACTGAAAAATAAATAAGATGGATATCAGGTCTGCAGAAACAAGAGTTTCACCCTACAAATTCAGTTATTTGGAAACATGTACCTTGTCAATGTATTCTCCAGCTTACCTGCATCTCCTGCTGGAATGCCTCTCCAAATCTCCTGGGATAAACAGATATCAGCAAAGTCAAGCCATTGGAATAACCTGAACTGGTAGCTGTGCCTATATTTAACTATATGACTTCCTCGGGTTTTTACCTGAAGCTTCTATCAAAACAGAAATAAACTCCTGAATTCCATCACATATGCTGCCTGTAGCAGCAGACAGTCTTTAACATATGTTAAGATTTTTCTGGCAATTTACATCCTCTTTGTCCCAGGTAAATACAAGTATTTAATAGGGATTTTCTTTATATTCCACAGGTGTATTTGAACAACGTTATTCTTGAAGTTCATTAATTTATACTTTTAATAGGTGGAATTGTGTAGCTGGATTTGCATCACAACTGCACTTCGGTTCAAAAACATATATTTGGATGCAAAATGGGCACTTGCCCTGGCCCATTGAAGGCCAGGAAGCCCTGATGCCACTCCTAACAGCAGGGATGTCAAACTCATTTTTACCAGGGGCCACATCAGCCTCGTGGTTGCCTTCCCCTAACTAACTACTCCTACATTTGTACAGTCCTAAAATTACATTTGGCCCTTTGAGGGCAAGCATGAGGCTGATGTGACCCCCAGTGATAATGACTTTGACACCCTTGCCTTAAAGCATGCAGACAGTTTATCAATTATTTGCCCATAACAGTACTTCCAGAGGATGTTTGCAGCACAGTTGCTTGGAAACTTTCATGAGCAGATGGTAAGGGGTGTGTTACTTTTAGCTTATTTGGCTACGAGGTAAATTTATGCCTTACAAATCTGATGCAGGTCTGCCCTGCTTGACTTAATCACGAATGCAAAGACAGCTGCTTACTATAGTTGCCTCATTTCCAGTTACAGGGTTTATCTGCTAAAGTAGTAATTACAGGTCTTTGGAAAAGCTAGGAGGGAAATCATAATTATATAGATGGAGAGGGAACACTTTCCTTCTGGAATTTGTATTTATTTTCCCACATGATCTAGCTTAGGAGCCTATCAACAGAGCATATAATACTTCTCTCTAGAACTGAGCGTGGCTTTAAACATTGCCAATCTTTCAGACTGTCTGCTGCTTGCTTTCAGATCATCTCATCTCTCATTTGAATGCAACAGTATAATCAGAAAACAGTTGCCTGGGGTAACTGCACTTTAAGAAAGATACCTCCCTTGGTTTTATTTTGGTGGTGTCCCTGCTTAATGCTAACTAGGCTTTAGGAGTCAAAATGCACAAATCTGAATCTCTGGTGTGTCTGTAAGGTGTGTGGATGACAAAGTTCGCTATTTAAGGAAAACAGAAAGGAGATTGCTTAGCAGATCTCCCTACTGATTCCTAAGTGACAGAGCATGATTTTTCCAGACTGTTGTCAGCAGAAATACCTAGGCAGGAAATGTCTCAGCCTCTCTGAGCCATGCCTTACTCAGGCACACTCTAAGCACTGTAAGAGTGATTACAGAGCACCAGAAAGGCAATGTCCAGCCTTCTTGTACCTTTCCTGAGACAGAACAGCATAGCATGTGGTTCCTGAAGTTTTCAGTCACATACCTTTGCTCAGCTTCACTTTCTAGGTTGTCTGCAAGCGCACATACCACCACTTATGCAGTGTTTTACCATCTGCCTTTCACACACTTTCAACCCACTTTTTTGGGAACCAAATGGGTTGCTGACACTGATGCTGTCTTTTTCAGCTTCCATCTCCCTCCTGCCAAGCACATATTTGTAATTAAATAATGTTGGGCAGTGTATTGAAGCAAACAATTATCCACACAATTTTGGTCAAAGTTTAACACCGCATCCACAATGGAGAGGAAGTGTGGTTTAATCACCACTACTAAAATGTGTGAAGTGTGGGTTTGACAATCGTTTTTGGTTAACAAACCACAAGATTTTATTGTGTGGTTGGTGTTCCTGGGCCAGGGTTTGCACCTAGCTCAAGCTTTTAAAAAGGGCACAGCTTTTGTGACAAAATGGCCCTCCATGGCCATTTCCCTCTTTCTGACCCTTTCTCCCTTCATTCCTCAGAGATACAGACTGCATTACTCACCATTTTGACAGTTCACTGCATTGAAGACACAGCCTCTAAGACAGCCTCAGCTGTCTTTGGGGACTGAATACAATTAACAAGGAGGATGTGATACTTCCCGAAGACTCAGCAGCCAATAGGTTAATAACTTCGGCCTTGCAGCTCTTGAGGTTGTTGTGTATTCCGTTGCTTCTGGTGCTTGCGCACGTATCATTCTCAGCTGGCCTTAGCACTTCACCCAGCAGCTGGCCATTGCAACCCGCTTGACTAAACTTTTAGCTACACAAGTGTTCCTGGGATTTTGATTAATAGTTAATTCCCATAGCAAAAAAGTGAATCAAGGAAAATTTTCTCTATGGTGATTTGAAAAGCAGTCTTGCATGTAAGTGAAGTCATACTCAATGCTAATATAACAGCATTTGAAACCAAAGGGAGAGCCAAATGCCGCAGGCCATTTTACCATCTGAGGTATACAGGTGTAAATATGAAAGGTCTCTGATGTAGATTAACGGGCATCACAGGTATGTAAATTACCTCTAAGTTTGGCATACTATAGAATTTGCCTGTTCTTAGATCTTAAAATATCCTAGGGTGTGACTTTGCAACACAGAAGAAACTCTTCTTAATTCCCAACAAAAACTCCTGTCCTTTAAAAATAAAGCTAATTAGAAAAGAAACCTCACAAATACTTTAGAATTAACATTAAATATCAGAGGTTACTCACTTAGAAAAATTACTTCAATTTTCACTACAGATAAGAAATACTATTATATCAGAAATCCAAATACAAGAACTAAAGCATTGGACTGTCTTCTCATTTATCCTAGGCTGCACTGGTGCAATCCTACAGCTCTCAGGAGTGGTAGTCTGTTTTATCTATGCATGTGTGTCTTCACTTGTTTCTCCTCTTGCAGTAACTGCAGGTCCTTCACAAAGAATAGCATCCAACAGCATACACATATACAATAGTTACAATCATACTAGGGTGACTCAACTAGATTTTACCACATATAGTAATTTAAATGCATTCTTCTGCCCAAGTGTGTGTGTGTGTGTTTTACCCTTTCCCTTTACTTAGGAATATTCCCAGCTCAGGCCACACATGGACACCTGGGCATAACCTCACTACTCCTCTAAATTTACATGAAAAAAAGATCCTCAGTCCACTGGTGGTGAGTCCCCAAAAGGACTCTTCCCCTCAAAGAGCTACGGAATTACATAACTCTTAGCATACAGGGCAGCGTGCCCCCCCACCCCACCCAGGAAAAATGAAACACCAAAACAGCCAAGGTACTGCAGAAAGGCTTCTGTGATTCTGCCATAACCTACCTAAAACCTGTTTATACACACATGCACAGACACACACAGAGGTTTTGCATCTCTCTCAGCCTTTTCACTTGCCAGCTGCAAGTGAAGGGGTGTGAGAACAATGTCAATATGTGCCACTTTGAGAACAATCTTTTATGTAACCCAGATTAAAATTTAACTGGTCTGTTTCATTATTCAGTATGTGCAGCCTTTTCAACAGGATCTGATAAAGATCAGTTTTGCTGGAACTTGTTTTCAAAGCACTTAGAAAAACAGTTTCCCTGCCACTGGCACTTGGAGCAAAACAAATCACAGAACAAACTTCGTAAAATCTGCTGCATTTGAGAATGAACTATAGTAGTAGTCTGGACATGCTTAGTGTAGTTTTATATGTGCAATAAATAAGTAAGGCCAAAAAGAGGCTGGAAGGATTTGTGGTACAATTTCAGTCGCTAATCTTGCTTTATCTGCACTATAATGCTAGTTCACCTTTCAGTCCTGCAGGCAACCACTTCCCTGGGCTGCCAACTGCAAATAGCTGTCCACTAGTGAAGGATGCCTAAAGCAGGCTGGGAGTGTGATTGACAAACCTTACTCAGCTCTATGTTCACATCATTGACTCTTATCACCAAAAAAGCTAGCCCTCAAAACTACAGCAGAGGCACTGGCGTGGGAGGAAAAAGAAGGGCTGCAAAATCTTCACATAAATTGTATAGAAACAGATGATCAACTTTCAGTGCTGTTCAATCTCTTATCTTGTTTAAACATACCCATATCACATACCGATGGAAAAAGGAGAATTTCTATGGAAAGCTGCTAGGTAACGATATTCTGGATGTACTGTTTGTGTAAGCAAGCCTCAAAGATAGCCCAGTGCATCTCTTGATAACAGGCTGCCATTTCTGCAACAGCTTCCTGGCTGAAAGAGTTTGCACAAGGTCAGCCTAGTCTGCTGTGAGTGACAGCAGTCCTTGAAGTCCTCACACCTAAAATGAAGCATGCCTATAGCAAATAAGCCACACTACAGTTGCATATTTAGATATCGGTCTGTTTAATGTACTTTAGAACAAGTCACAAGAGCCAGATGCCCTGAGTTGATTATGAATCTGTCCTTTAAGACAAGCATTCAGAAGCCATTACTCTAGGAGTTCAAGACCTTCAAATTTTAGGTCCTTGCCAAAATCTCTTGAGACATGTTATCAAAGTAGGATGGGCATTTGGATATACAAAGTCTGTTAATAAATAATAGAAGAATTTGTGATCACCTACATAGTATTTTAAAACCAAAGTCAGGAATGCAGTATTCAGAAGAGATTGCCAAGTTTCTTACCTTGCAGAGCACCATGCATACCTGTGTATATTCCTGAGGACTGCCCGAAAAACTGTTTATGGATGTGCAGATCGAAAGTACTTACATGCAAGAGGAGTGCAAAACCTATGAAAATGCACAGCATGAGCAGGCAGTAACCCATGCCTTTCTCTTATGACCTTTCTGTGTTTCCCAAACTCTTCAAAAAAATTTCATCTGTGGCTTCTAGAAAGGCTAACAGTAAGCAAGCAGAAGTTGTAACTATATTGCTTTTCATAGCAGAGATTGAAAACCTCATTTCTCAGCTTCTCAGAGAGATGGTCAGTAATGATTACTTCATTACCTTAAATTCTCCTTGGAAAACTAAAAATGCTTAAAAATTTAACAAAGGATGGAGTAAACTTCCAGAAAGTTACAGGCACAGATGACTTTTTACCCTCTCTGCAAATGGGTTCTGTTCAGGGCACAATTTTGGAAAGTATATATCCCTATGAATATTTTTGAAGGCACATTTTGCTTCAATTTTAAAGCATTCCTTTTGTGATGGCTAGAATGAAACATTGTGGATTTAATGTACATTTGGTTGAAACTTGTGGCCTTCAATAAAGACCAAAAATATTAAAAAGAGAGCTGAAGTAGGATAACTGTTCATGCTACTTCTATGGTTTTTTTGCTTAGGAATACATTAGTGTGGACATTTTAAATACGCCAGAAGTTAAAATTACTCTCTCCTGATTGAACAGTTTCCATTAGGCTGCTGATCAGAGCTGAACAACCACCACAGAATACAGTGGTTGTTAGGTTTGGAGTACTTGAGTTCCTTTAAATCTTTGCATCCCACACTGTTTGAGAGTTACCTTGATTCTCTAGTGCTATCTAGTGGCTAGTACTGAAAATTATTAATACGTAGAAATGCAGCCACACAAAAGTCCGCATCTATGGACAAATCTAGGCCTCTAGGTGTGGGGCTGGGTAGTGGAAACAAAGACCCAGTCCCAAGCTCCCAGGCTAAGTGCCTAAGTTGCAACCAGCAGGTGACCCCATAAACTCTTTTTTTTTTTTTGGTCTTGAAATACCCAAGAAACACTCATGCAGGGTGCCTGTTATAATTTCTTCCATGAAAAAAATAATCATGCCTTGAAGGAAGTATCTGCAGGCTAATAATTAGCAGTACTGTTCCCCAAACTACATGTATATATGCACACATACTCACATGCACTCACATGCACACACACACAAAGCCCTTGGCATCCTCCGCTCACAAATAACAGCTCCCCCCAACACACACACAAATCAAAATAAATGGAAGCAGGGGAAGAGTAGACAGGAATGTTTTGGCTGCTTCCAAAATAAATAGCTTTGAAGAGAGTCTGACTTCTTAAGGTGGAAAGAAGAGGCTGTCACATGAGAGCAAACAGTAAACTCTTAATCAGTAACTTCTACTAAATGGTAATATTTTATAAATCTGCACTTAAAGAAAAAGGTCCAGTTAGGTTTGTTGTTTTTTTTTTTTTTTTTACAGCTCTAGTGACTGCAATAGGAAAAGTAAAGCCCTTTTTTCAGAGGACAAAAGACTATATACACAGAATTCAGTGGTCAGCTGCCATTTGACACGAACAAAAGCCAAGTTGTTCCTAGGGAGATAAGTCACAGATTGAAAAGAGAATGTGCTTAGTCATAATAGGAAGTTCAGCTCAGTCCAGGAGGTTCCCACCTTGTCTCAAGCAACTCACTTTCCTGGCCAGGACAGACTTATACTTAGTGCACTGGCTTTGTTAGACACGCACTTTAACACAAAAGCAATCACTGCTGTTGTTCAGTGTTGCCAAAGGGGCTGTAAAAGCTTCACCAGGAGATTGCGTCCAGAAACACTTTTGTCAAGTAATTAACACACATACTTGGTTAGAACAACCTCTGACTCTACATTAACAATAAATTTGAGTGGATTACTTCTCTGGAGAAGAGAAGGCTCCAGGGAGACCTTATTGCAGCCTTTCAGTACTTAAAATGAGCCTATAAGAAAGATGGGAATGGACTTTTTTGCATAATCTGTTTCGAAAGGACAAGGGCTAATGTTTTCAAACAAGAAGAGGGGAGATTCAGGCTGGAACATGAGGCAGAAATTTTTTACAGCGAGGGTGGTACTGGGACGTTGCCCAGAGAGGTGGTAGATGTCCCATCCCTGGAGACATTCAAGGCCAGGCTGCACTGGGCACTGAGCAACCTGATTGAGTAGATGTCCACTGGAGAAGGGTTGGACTCGATGTCATTTGAAGGTCCCTTCCAGCCCAAACTATTCTGTGATTCTATATGACAACTGGAGATAACTGTAGAACAAGTGCAGGACCTCTGTATAGTGTTTTAATTAAAGCCAAGACATTCAAGGCTAGATCCTAATAAAACCCCAGAATCAATCAACCAACCAACAGCTGACTTCTATGACTGAAAGTGAAGCTTGCCAGATTCGTGGAACACACCAGTATGCTGACTGAGCTGAATACACATCAATCCCATCCCGGAGTGCCCTGGAGTTTGCTACACTCAGAGGTGGGTTTCTAACCACCACATCTCTCAGAGAGCAAGTCTGTCAGGAAAAGCATCAGAGCTTGTCCCTGCCTGGGACCTAAAACTCAGAATTTCTCATACGGAGAGAAGCTTACACTTGTTCTTCCAAAACATTTTATTTTCCATTAGAGCATGACTTCCAAGGGAAATGGTAGAGCCCTCTCTTTACAGTAACTTTTTCAGGAAACAGGAATTCAAGCAGTGAACTGTCTAGATCCATCCAAATAAGCAGCTGCAGATGCAGCTGATACTATTCAGCATCTAAGATCACCATGAAACAATGCTAATTTACTACATCTAATGTGTCACTTGTTCTATTTAAGCCCTCACCTACCGAAAGTGAAGTGTCCGGCCTGGACGCTAACTTGGGAGTTGCTTAGGTTCCCCAAGGGCATTCTAAAATTAAAAGTGACATTTTCCTTCACTACTTGTATTTGTATATATTCAATAAAATCAAGAAAAATTACATATTTAAAACAATGACTGAGTCACTTTTTCACTCCAAGAATATCAGAAGAATAACACTTTAATAGCTCTTTGCAGGCACTTTACATTTGGGAAAAAGTGTAAAATGTGGGAAAAAAGGGTAGGCGTTGGACTTACTAAAAATGCATGACAAAAATACGAACACTATCACTTCTAGCCATCTTCTGGTCTTGGTGACAGTATCAAAAGTTAATGATTTCCCCATATGACAATCTTTATTATCATCTGTCCTCAGTGGTTCCTGTCACAAACAAGACTTTCCAGTATGCATTTACTGCTTTAACCATTAGGATTATATTGATATTTATAAAACTCATCTGCAACATTGACCTTTCTACTCCCATCAGACATACCCACATCTAACACTGAGTCATGAATAACTTTTTTCAAATCAAAATGTGT
The DNA here is from genome assembly GCF_037038585.1 of Patagioenas fasciata. Taxonomy (NCBI): domain Eukaryota; kingdom Metazoa; phylum Chordata; class Aves; order Columbiformes; family Columbidae; genus Patagioenas; species Patagioenas fasciata. The sequence continues at coordinate 21,273,590 of NC_092560.1, read as the reverse complement.
GTGTTTTTTACAGTTTCAGTCAAAGACTTTCCCAAAACAGAGAAAAACTAATTTCCTATTAACTACCCACGATGCTGCTGCTCCCATTGCTTTTTGTAAAGTCCCCAATAATGTGAAACTATGAAGTGCTGGATGAGGTGGCTATGGCATCCCTGTGATGAGAAGGTACCTGCAAGTTACAGCCAGCAAAGACCTTTAATGTGCGTCAGCCTAAGCGGTCATGCAAAGTGCCCAACAAGAAATACAGGCTCCCTTGTTTCTGTCTGGTGTGCTGTAGTGGAAACCTGATAAAGCATCCTGAAAATGTACTGTGGGCTCTCAGTCCTCCCAGTCGTGGTACCGTGCATTCTTCTGTGGTTATGTACAGTGAGAAGCATAAATAAACGCTATGAAAACAGTCCAAACTGTAATACTCTGTTGTTGACCAGTGCTGAGAGTCTCAACAAGTTATTCCACATCCCACAAAAATACTAATGAGTAACACTCACTCCTTTTTAGCTATAATGCCTGTCTTGCTCAAAGTGCACTCTTAACTACGCTAGACTACACTTAATAAACCGTAATCTTCACTAATAAACCACCAAAGATTGAAACACCAGAACACATTAACAACCGCTGACAACTTCAAAGCCTCCCATCTTGACAAAAAACCTCTGCTTTGTCTGTCTGTGGGTAAACTGGACATCTAACTGCAAGCATTTAAAGTATTCAGTGTAGCGCACTCAGCTAAGAGCACCGATAAGATTTATTGTATGTGATTCAAACACTCCCTTTATTGTAATGGTAATAATCAAAAGTTATATTTAAACTACTTATCTGAAGGCAGAGACTGATCAGAAAGTAGTTCCTCCAGTGTAGAAGGTTATCAGGCTGGTCAGCCAGGACTCCCCCTTGGTGGTTTATTAGTTAAGAGGAACTACAAAGGCGGACAAAAGGCTAGTGATACTGTCTATCTGGACTTCTGTAAAGCCTTTGACATGGTTCCCCACAACACCCTTCTCTTTAAATTGGAGAGGTATGGATTTGATGTGTGGAGTGTTTGGTTGAATGAGGAACTGGCTGGATCATGTCACCCAGAGAGTAGTGGTCAATGGCACAATGTCTGGATGGACACTGGTGACAACTGGTGTCCCATGGGGGTCCACAATGGGACCAGTATTGTTTAATGTCTTCATCAATGACATAGACAGTGGGATCAAGTGCACCCTTAGCAAATTTGTGGATGAGAGTTCGGAGGTGCAGTTTACATGACTGAGAGACAGGATGCAATCCAGAGGGACCTGGACAAGCTCGAGAAGTGGGCCCACGTGAAACTCAGGAGGTTCAACAAGGCCAAGTGCAAGGTCCTGCATCTGGGTCAGGGCAACCCCCCGTTATCAATACAGGCCTGAGGATGAAGGGATTAAAAGCAGCCCTGCCGAGGACTTCGGGGTACTGGTGTATGAAAAGCTGGACATGAGCTGGCAATGTGAGCTTGCAGCCCAGGCCATAAAATGATGATAGGCGTGTAGGATCTCTCCCACAAAGACAGGCTGAGAGAGTTGGGGTTGTTCAGCCTGGAGAAGGCTCCAGGGAGACCTTATTGTGTCTATTCAGTGCCTAAAAGGGGCCTATAAGAAAGATGAGGACAGACTTTTTTGTATGGCCTGTTGTGATAGGACATGGGGTAAGAGTTTTAAACTAAAAGGGGGGATTCAGACTAGACATGAGGAAAAAACTTTTTACAATGAGGGTGGTAAAACACCGGCACAGGTGGCCCAGAGAGGTGGTAGATGCCCCATCCCTGGAGACTTTCAAGGCCAGGCTGGACAGGGCTCTGAGCAACCTGATCTAGTTGAACGTGTCCCTGCTCATTGCAGGGGTTTGGACTAGATGACCATTGAAGGTCCTTTCCCGTCCCAAACTGTTCCACAATTCTATGACACTGTTCGCATTTTGCTGAACATTGGTGGCATGCCTTCACAAGTTAACACGTAACCCTGCATTAAAACAAAGATCTACACAGCTTTTGAGGAAGAGGCACAATCTACAATTCAAAATGAAATAAAAATAGCTTGTATATACACCGCAGGTGTTGAATGTGCTAAGGACAAGTGTTCACAGTTTTAAAAGCATTTGTAAGGAAAGTGAAAATTTTTATCTCTTAGTAGTGGTTTCAAGCAGTGTCTAATACAGAAGTGTTCCATACACATTAATATTTCAGATGCTTCAAATAATTTGTTTTTAAAAAGCAAGAAAAGGATTTGTGTGGGAAACCACTACCAGCCTCCTTCCAATGTCACTCTCACTTTGAGAAAAAGCTTTCTTTGTAACACATTATTAAAAGTACAAAGCTCCTCTACATTACCTGCAAGTCTCTGTCAGTAAAACATCTTTTTTGCCACTTTAGAACAAAGACAACAACTTTTCTTTTTTTTTTTTCTTATAAAATAGGCTGGACAGAGGGAAGGCAAGGGGATCCTCAAAGGCTACTAAATTTCAAGCACACTCCAAACTGAGAATTACCTGGACCACTGCTTCCGTAAAGCTATCCCATAAATAAAATCCAGCAGAGGAACAAGCAGGGAAGAAGTCATACTAATGATACCTGCTTGCTGCCAAGGAATGAACCACGTTCATTCCCACAAGCCAGCTGTCCTTTCCCCAGACCCACGATTACAGAAAGCAACAGCCTCTTTCATTAATACCACTCTAAGATTATTTAAGAGGTAAGCAGAGTTAAAAGAAAGGGCTGGATACCTGAACAGATAATGGGATGGAGCCATCAAGATGCCAGGCCCTCCAGCTCCTACCCTATCAAGTCCCATAGTTAACACAGTCACATGGAAAAAATGTAACAAAAAATTTAATAGTTGGTAGAACTGAGGCCATGGTACCTAGCATCTTACAGGACTAACCTCTGTGATATGAAAGTTGAGTTGAATACCAAATACCAAAAAAAACCAAACATTCTAAGCCTGCCAAGTTTATTTCACCTCATGAGGCAGTGCATGGTAGCACTAACCTGTGGTCACACAACAGGTTTCCCAGCAGGGGGCTGGGGGAGACCCTGCGCTCCAAAGCAGCAGTGTGGGTCACAGCTCATAGCACCGTCACAGGCTCTGTGCCTCACTGTTTTGATCCATCATAGCAAGTCCCATGCCCGAAGGAATGCTTTTTAAAAAGACTGAACAATGATTAATGCCGTCTGTTTCAAAAAAGCACAGCAGCTTTGTATTAACTCCCAGATAGTTTTGGTATCTGTCTCAATTTGCTAAGAGTTTGCAAGAGAAGATAAAATCTTAAAATTTTTAAAAAAGCAATTTTTAGCAGATTCTTTAAGTTTCATACAAAAAGTAATGCCTTTTTTTATTACTTCAGATTTTTTTGAATAAACCTTTCAAAACAGTATGAACAATGCAAACATGCAGTTGTACAGCAACCAGAGACACACCTGGAACTTTATTTCTTTAACATGACAGTTTGAAATTTATTCACTTAAATCTTCCAACACAGCAGTAACAAAATACCTGTACACTACTTCTGTTACAAATATAGATACTATGCAAAGTGACTTTACATACTCTACTGTAGGCATTTTTCACGCTAACCAAGGAATAAGTACAGAATAGCAATTGAGTAACAACAGCATCAGTAACAGTACCACCTGTTTTCTTTCATCTTATCCTATCACAGTGTAACTTCTAGAATAAAGAGACAAAACACATTTTTTTAGTTATTACACTTAGACCTAGCTATCAATTTTTAATACTAATTCACAGACATTCCTAATACTGGTTTTTGTGTCCCTCTAAAACAAAAGCTAGTCTTTTGTATTATCCCCAAATAATAGCCTGATCATTGCCAGCATTTTCAGTTCAGATTTCTCTTAAATGACAACTAATATGGTGGCCTTCTTGCTACAATTTATTTTTGCTAATTAACACAAAAGGTCTTGTTGCTAATTAGCATGCTAGTTAGCTAGGTATCTTTCTCTCTTTAAAAGACTTGGTGAATTTTTTCTGCAGGAAGGTAAATCACAGGCAAAGTGTACTCTATCTGCCAGATTCCTAAGAGCCAGTTTGCAGGAGCAGAGGCAAAGTCAGCCTACAATCAGCCAAGGGTTTCAGTTAGTGTCGTTTCTGGCTAAAGTTTTAGTGAGAAACCCAGCTTAGGAAACTGAGGATGCTGATAAATCTACTGACCACACTGCTGCTCAAAGAACAGCTCAATGATTGCATTGTACTTAGCAGACATTGTCTTGTATTTGTGCCTCTAAAATTAATATCCCCAAAACAATATTTGAAGCCCTCAATCTCCTCTTCTGCTCAATGCTGATGTGGAAAGACCTGCACTGCTGTCTCACTGCTCTCTTCCACTGGGAGGGATTTTCACCTTTTTACCCACCCCAAACTCCTGGTTTTAGGCCTCCTCACTCCAAGGAGGACTCTACTTTCGCTGCTACTAATAATGCCAGCAACACCATAACATCACTTCCTCCACCTCAGCTTTACCGATATCCACAAGTCTCTGCAGCTAAGTAATCCCACCCTGAGCAGTTTGTTCGTGTCTCTGATTCAAGCAGCTTGCAGAAACATCAGCACAGAGCCTGCAGTTAATCCTGCACACTGGCAGAGGACAACCTTCATTTACACACATTTCATATTGGGAAGGTTGATTTCACACCCATATAGGCTAGAAAACACTACTATTATAAAAGTCTAGTTCTTCTAATACTGCAGTTGCTGGGCACTCTCATTCACCAAGAGCAGTTTCCAAAAGCAAATGGATTTTTCAGCCCTGAGCACAACTCCTCTCCTTTCAAAACAAACACATACATTCCCCATACAAAACAAAAAAAGCAAACATAGAAAAAACAAAATCACAAGAACAACCAAACAAAAAGCCAAACTAAACCACAGTTGTTCGTTTGTTGTTTGTTTTGGTATTTTTTGATACATCATGACTTACATAAAATTTAAACACACATACAGACAAAGAAACTCACACCAGTCACCCTCCCAGTTCCTTCTACTTGGGCACTGTGAAAAAATACAGCCATCTAAGTCCATTAATCATTTTCTCCCAGTTACATACTTTTCCTTCTTTTCCTAAAATTCCATGCTTTGTTTGTACTTCCTTCAATAGCCTTATTTATCTCTTCTGACTACTGCTGCCAATGCCACCCCCTTGTTGACCTGGTGATTTTATCATTTTTCCAGCATACTTCAAATATTCAAAGCCTCTTAGCAAAACACTCCAGTTTTGTTGTGTGGTTATTAACGCAAACATTCCATTTTTTTGGTTGCTTACAGCATCCATTATAATAATAATAGCAAAAATATTAATGTATTTCCACAGCTGATGTAACTCCATCCCAGTGGTTTGACAGTAAGAGAAGTACTAATATTGTACACAAAAATATGTTTAAATGTTACTTTTCTTCAGTGTTGTAACACAGACCTGTGAAGCTGGAAGAGCAAAAAGGCTACATAAACATTCCCATTCTCTTTGCTATGCTGAATGTAAATAACATAGTCCTGTTGACCCTAACCCCTTGGGCAGCCAGTTCACGACAAAACAGTCAAAGTGACTGTTCCTTTTGTCCTTTTCAGAATAGCAACTGCTTCCTCATGGGTCACCCCTTCTAAACTCTGCCCATTCACAGCAATGATCTGATCCCCTCTCTTCAGGCGTCCATCTTCTGCTGCCGCACCCTGAAACGATACAACATGTAATGCAGACATTTCTTTCTCTCCTTGCCACGCTGTCCTTACAGCCTAAGATGGGTTCAGTGCACAAAAACCCTCAATTTTTTTTTTTTTTTTTATTTTCAATGATTGAACTACAGTAAATTGTAGTATAGCCTGCTAGTGCTGCAGTATGCCCTGCTGTAACTTTCACAATATCCAGAAATCAGATCTACGAATTTTTATATTCCCTTAACCCTGCGTGTTCAGTTGGTATAACATTTAAACTCTGCTATCACAGAAGTAAGATTTTCAAGATCTGAAGATGTTTTCAGCAACTGGTGTAAGAAATTCAGAAATCAAAACCCAGCTCTGTACTTTTATTTACCAGAAAAGTCTGGGATTACTGATTTCAATTTTTTCTGACTCAAGGTTATTTCCTAGGGCAGTGCAACCTATCAAACCCAGGTAAGTACCTAAACTTCTCCAAAGGTCCAGTCTGAGGTCAATTATTTTATCTTGGTCTACCTTTCAGACTCTTGGTCACAACAGATAAAAAAAGTCTGTTCTACTACCTGAAGAAAAGCCACTCTAAACATATGGCAAAGGGGTTGTTTTTCTAAGTATGTGCACAATTTCAGTTATGAAATGTGTATATGCAGAGTCACATGTATTTGGAAATTCTGAATTTTCCCAGGACTATAGCCTTTGAATCCTGCAAGTACATTTTAACCAGCACCTGCATCACAGAAACTGCGATAAACGGTAACAATCCTTTGGCTTCAAACTCAGGTCATGTTTTAAGGTAGTAGCTGCTGTGTACTAATTAATAAATGGATTGACTGAACAAATTTACACTTACTTTTGCAAACACCGTCTTCACATAAATGGGTAAGTCTCCATGGGGACTGCCATAACCACCCACAATACTAAAGCCCAAGCCATCTGGTCCTCTATCCAGAGTAATGGTCTTGTACTGAGGAGGTCTAAGAAAAGGAAAACCGAGTATTGCGATGTTTTCTGAACTTATGATTTAACAAATAGAATATTCAACACAAAATGTTTTTCCTTTCAAGCTAAGCAATACATTTCCCTTTCCATTGTAACTACAAATGTTTTTATTATAACAAACTGGCTATTTTGGTTCACGTAAAACACCATAACTGTCTAATGCCCTAGTTATTACTTAAAGGTAGCTATTTCAAACACCTCTTGCATCCAGCTCAGGGCATAGTTATGGCTGCCATGTCCCATTAAAACTGCTTATTAGCGAAGCAGATTCGCAAAAACAGTACCTCGAATCTCCATAATAAACATCTACTTTAAAAATCCTGTAGCCCACTATATCTCCTAAAAAGAAGTCTAAAATTAGCCCCAAGAGTTTATGTTGTAAGGTTTAATTGTTTCTCTTCTCCTCTAATACATGACTCTGCATTTGTATGTATGCATTTATACAGAGCATTTATAGATATATCTACCCACATACACTTTGACTTCAAGAAATTTTGAAGTTCGATCTTTTGAAATAGATCTGTGTGGCTAAAGAGCCACATTCTTTCTTTCCCTGTTCCTAGAAGAAAAATGCCTCTGATCTATTACAGAGTTTTAGGCAAAACTTGTTTACATAGATGTACCTTGCAGTAAACCAGAAACAGTACACCTTGTATACCAGAGAAGTTTGATGCTCCTGACTGGCCAGTGCTAGAAAGTACATAATGGAAACACAGGTTCCCCTGTGGAAAGGGCCTTGCTATTTAGGTCTGAGAAAAAATATTTTGGGTGTATCAATTAATCCCAGCTACCAATCTCAGTGAAACAAAGCAGACTGTATTTACAGAGAAGAAATCAAATCACATCATAACTCTTACAGAGGGGCAAAATAAAGCAGCACAGCAAATCACATCATGAAAAATGCAGAAAAGGACCTACAGGTCCCATGTATACCACATGTGTATATCACTATTAAGTCAAACAATTCATCCATTATTTTCTACAATTTGTTACATTTTTAGCTTGAGTTTCACCCAAATTAACAGGCTAAAGAGGTTGTATATTCTATAATTACTGACCCTAAATCATCCTGAAAAATGCTGGTTGAAGTCAGTCCTGCAAATGAAAGACTGGACGTAGGTGGATCCTGCTGCTGACCAGTCACAACACTTACTTCTCCTCCAGCTACAACCTAGGAACAGAGTTCATAAACCAGCAACATGAGAATGCTGACACTAAAACAATTCATTGTGGTACCTGGCAAAATAGAATTCAGAAAATATTCCAAATGTCACTGAAGATTTTTTACCTGCAATTCAATAGTGCCTGAAGCATTTTTTAAGAGACTAACAGCTTGAGAGTGAGTCATGCCCTCAGTAGATGTTCCACAGATGCTAACAATCCTGTCCCCAACCTGCAGAAGAAAATGTAGAAAATCTAACTAAGAAAAAATTTAGTTACATAGATTCTCTTGTCAATAGCAAAACCCTGTACTTTCATTTAGTCAGATTTTATCAGTGATATAGGGCAGGAAGAAAGAAATTAGCAACTCTTCACAGTACATTTTCTCTTGAAGGCAAATAATCTTTGAACTATATAATGACCCAGTAGAAAATTCAGTATCACAATCAGCTAATTACACTGGTTTAGTGTATTCAGTGTAAAAAGTACTGATGCTTTACAGAATTGATCCTAACACTCTAGAAATATAGAACATGTAAAAAATAAAGTGCATTTTGCATGTCACCTGAAGATAGACAGGCTGAGGTAGTAGATTATCACCAGAAATTGTATGTTGGAATTTATCCTGAAATAAAACTGTCTGTTTTCCAAAGAGTACATGTCAAATTCAACTGTCTCTGGTACAGACTAGATACAGTAGCCATCTAAGTGCTTGATCAGATAAGAACTCCCAGAGATAAGCATAGAAAACATGAGAGATAAAATGAACCGTATACACAGAGTTGCAGGAACAACCACAACCATCAGACAGGCTCACTTACAGAATTCATCACTCTGAACCACTCTCTCTACCTTTAGTTTTCACAAACTGGTTCCCTCTAGTATCCAAGGTTTCTTTAGGACTTCCTTCTCACAGTTAGTATACTTCAGCAATTACCTTTCACCATGTTCCTAATTTGAGTTACTGTTTCATCAATCCAAATAGTGAAAATTCTTGTCACAGTCAGAAGCACTTCTGCCTGTATCATTAAACTCTTAATTTATTACCTGCCTAGAGTAATTGCTGTACATTACCCATGCAAACTTTACAACCTTCTTAGCAATTAACTTACTCTGAGTTTTTGAGTCTGAGCTGCTACTCCATTTGGATGCATCATGGCAATAAATATAGGAACATCTCCAAGAGGACTTCCTACACCTCCAGCAATGCTCACTCCTAGTGAATCGGCAGGACCCTGTTATTGTCATGAAAAAAAATTAGATTTTTCTGGAAAGAAAAGCACATAGTGAGAACTGTAGGTTTATCTCAAAAAAAAATACTAAAGCCTCTACCTTATGAAAATCAGAATTCTGATGTCTCTAGCACCATGTCAAGAAATCACAGAGAGAACAACATATGTTTCTTCCTGTCACTGGTACGTGACAATTTGCTGACTTAGTTCTATGTTTTATCTTAACCAAACTAAATACTCACAGAATTCAGTGTTAGACCCTTAATGTCAGCACAGAAAGTCTGGACAAGGAAAACAGAACAGATGGGATTGCTTGTCCTCAATATTGTCTACATTAATCTCCTATTATGAACCTCCCAAAGACCAGAATTAATCTTCATGCTCCCCCTAGTGTCCTGTTATTGAAGAACAAAACTAGCTGTTCACTGCTGTGCAACAGCCTACTGCCTAACTGCAAAAACTGCTATTGTAAACTGGTATTTGCAGCTTCTACTCTACAAACAGAATGGATAACTACAACCCATGTAATCAAGTGAACTACACGTCACATAAAGCTAAACAATATTTTGGACAATCAGAAGCAGTCTGTGACTGAGATCTCATGTTCTTGTAAATAAGGAAGCTGATTGAATTTCACAGCTGGAAACCTGGCAACTGTCATGTGAAAGCCTACCCATTAAAAATATATATGAAGAAAAATATGAAATAAAAAACGATGGGCTTGCAACTTCAGTACAGTTCCCTTCATTTCACTAGAACACAGTCTGTAATTAACTCAGTCTGAATACAGTAAAGCTAAGTCCCATTATCTCTCACTAATCCTCCTTTTGCTCTTAAAACAGGTCACAACATGTCATAGCAAAAATTACATTGATTTTACATAAAAATATAGGCAATGGAGTCTTGACCTGAAAAGACAGGTCAACTAATTAGCTATTGCGACATCAACTCCTCTCTCAAAATGATTACCAGAGCCAGACTACTGTAAACACATCTATTGATAACAACTACAAAACCTGTTTCTGATAAATACTACTTCATGCTGTAACTTACCTTTTTTATTTCAACTGTTCTTAGTCCCTGTATTTCAGAAGCTGTTGCGAAATGAATTTTAAAAAAGAAAAAAAAAAAGTTAAACTAGTATTACTAGGAAACTTTTCCATTAAAGTTAGATAAACTGCTATGATGATTCTAACTTCCTGCTGGTTTATTTTAGCCACATGTTTTAAGCAGATTTTGAATGTGGCTGTCATTAAATTAACAGGACTGCAATACTTCTAGAATAGGTGAAAAAGTCCTTCATTCTCTCAATTTAAATAACTTTTGGAATAAGACTGCTAAGTATGCTCAAATAGAATAGAAAAAAAATACTCTTTGCTAGCAATACATTTGTCAGAAAGTAACTTAGTTCTAAATTTGAGCATGAGACAGCTATTCCAACATCTGTTCTTATTTAACCACATAGTATCTCAACTTCTGTGAATGAGACAGGCTGACTGAAGATATATTTAGATTAAAAAGAAAATCATGCCTCAACTTAGATTCTCAACCTCTAAACTGCTGGTATAACAAGGTGTTAGCTCCTTTTATAAAAAGACATTCACAGATATATAAGAGGTACTGCACAACAACCAGTCCTGCAGAGTTTTAATAACTGAGGAATCATTTTCAGGCCTACAGCACATAATGACAACATTTCAGAGAAAGTGAAAGATCTCAGCTACCAGCTCACTTGTATAAAAGCACCAAAGAAATCTTACTGGTATTCTTCAGAGTACTTTCAAAGACCTCAGGTGCACTGGACCCAGAAACTGGGATACTGAATGATGACAGACTGCCACTTCCTTCACTGACCTAAATACAGCATTAGACTGGGATTAGACAAGCAGCTTCAGACACCCAATTGATAAAAGTAAAACTGTAACCCACTTTCTTCAGTGGATTTTGCTGTCTTGTACTTTTTCTGTGCACAGTTAAAGCTGATACAGTGAACCTACACATATTTCTTTGTCAGTCTAGAGGGCTCCTTGTTTGAAACATCATTATACCAACAAGAGATTGCACATCTAGAACCCCATGCAATGCTTTCAAGTGCCAGGCTTTTTTTCTTTTTGAGGGTCAGACTATGCCCTTATACTCACACCTTCTATCACCTCAAAGAGATCTTCTGGTGCAAAAGTCAGCCATGATTACCAAGATAGGGACAGAATATAAAAGACAGATCGTTATACATCCTGATGTACTCTCATGTTCACCCAATCCATCAGCTAAAACTAAGATTAGACCCTCTACTCAGCTTCACCTGCACAATTTCCAGAAGATTTTCACTATACCTGCAGGGGTATCTAAAGGAACAACATGGCTCATGGTGAGAGTAACTCATTTATTGCTAAAGATTCTTCAAAACATTCAACACTGTCAGCTTCTTCTTACTTAACAGTTTATATTAAGACCACTCAGAGCCTGTAGGTTTTCATCTTGTTTGGCATTACCCATTATGAAGACAGCCTAACATTTCAGCCTTATCCAGTCTTAACCTGCTCACTTGAAACTGTTTAATTATGATTTGTCCTAAAACTATCTTTGGTACTTGATGATCTGCATATCCAGTTTATACCAGAGAAAGTTCCAAGGCAACTTGTGAGCTTTCAGAAATATAGCTCCTACTGGAGAGAACCATTATGTGAGTTGCTGCCACATGAAGGATGCATTCAAATACAGAAACTGATGCCAGTTTGTAGTACTCCACCATTAGACCAACTATAAAATGACTAAACTTGACAGAAGCCTGATGGGAAGGGTGCAAGTTTCCTGCTTCTGATGACTGAGATTACAGTAAGAATATGCAAGGAGTGGAGAAATTCACTATGTTTACTCAAACAATACTCCATGGCATGCCAAGTGCCCCTAAAGTAACAGAAAGATTTAAAGTCTGCTCCAAGTTCTTCTGGTATCAGTAAGAATCAGAGCTCTCTCTGCTTCCCAGTCTGAAGCCATAAAAAAACAACTAGGCAACACTGCAAAGCCATTTCTGGAACACATTTTTGGCTGGATCATGTCTTTAACAGATAAAATATGCTAAAGTGAACACATAAAATGGTTACCAAAAAGCTGCAAAGTACATAAAAACTCCTACTTTTCTTCATGTTGGAGCAGGTATGTGGAAAATCATTTTGTCATTATAAAAAAACAACTCTTTTTATTAGCTTTCATTATTTAACTACATGTTATTTCTTCCAAACTAAATAGTTTTACAGTTACACACCTGGCTGCTCTGTGATGTTCTCCTCTCAGAATGGAATGAACCAGCTTTTATTCTTCCGACCTCTAGTCTTACCGTACCTAATGAACACTAAAGAACCAGTCATTTATAAGACATCTCTTCTATCTACAACATTAAAGCCTATGACAATATCTAAGACACTTATTAGATGGTGGAAGAAGAAAAAAATATGGACAGAGGGGAAGATGACAGGCTAACAACCCTGTGATCAGCTCTGAGCAGACAGAGCTCATGGCAGGATCAGAGCCACATAAACCAAGTAGACCAGGATATTCAGTAGTGAGCAAGGTACTTTTTGGATTAACCAGTATTGCAATACAGATGTGAAAATTACACAAGAAGGCTAATTCAGTCACATTTCATCTAACAGGGAGTAGTTTTGTCTTCTCAAATGTAATGCTAAATTATATTTTCAAGATGGTATTTTTCAAGGAATAGTGAAATGGAATATTTTCACAATAAGTACTAAAACCAGTGTAACACTTCAAAGTATTAATCATTATTTCTGTTCATATGACTAAGAATGTGGTATTTAAACTAGTAGTCAGTCATCTCTATCCTGCTCTTGAAATTATCAATTACTCTGCGTTCATACCAATATAACTAAAGAAATTTTGGATGAGATTTTCCAAACGTCTATCTGTAGTTTAAGTGACCTTTCTGCAGCTGACTCCCAACAGGAAGATAGGTGATACAGACTGTTTGCACACTGAAAAATCCTCCCATTGCTCTTTAAGCCTTTCCTTATAGTGTTAAGTATTTACATGTCTGTATAAAATGCATGTATTCAAAGAAAATTCACCCTGCAATCAAATATTGGGAAATCAAGACATTAGGTAGATTTTGGAAAGAGATACATAAGTTATTATCCCAATTAACATTAAGAAAACTGGACTTCTGAAATATTACAAGTAGTGCCAAAAGAAGTCCACCTATCTGCAACCTGTTCAAATACAGAAATTTCTAATTTTCACTGCTACTTTGGTTTTTCTTCTTTCTTCCACTGGGAAGCTGCTAGCATGAACTCCTGTATCCAAATAACTTATTATTACACACGATGGCCTTTATTTATCATGCTTTATCTGTATTAGCCTCAGAAAAGTTCATGTATTTGTCAGAAAGTTCACAGTAAGAAAAAAGACCAATATATTGAAGCCAACCACAGGACATACCCATCCAAATAGGGTTTCCATAGCTCATATCCTGTTGCTGTTTTCTTAGGGCTGACATTAGAAGAGATTTACTAGTAAACTGCTTTTTATTTAAAAGAAAAAAAAAAAAATTTTTTTCTCTGTGTCCTGGGAAAGACTTCATCAGGCCTTCGGAAAAAACACTGCTTTTTTCCTGCTTTTATGAATTGACTCATATTAAACCATATGGACAACTCTTGTCCAAAATGGAAAACTGAGGAAGTAACCTATGTACCTAAAATTACCACATCCTCACATAAAATGCAAACCCACAAATCAGTTTTGAACTTACTATGTGTGAAAGCGTGAGATAATACTTTCCAACTGAACTTGTGAATAAATCAGTTCACGTTTAGTTTTATTACAGCTTTCTCTCTCTCCCTGGAATCTCCCAGTTAATAAATCCTTAAGTCAAATGAGGGGAAAAAATGACCAGCTTTTCACATGTTTTATGGATACTTAAACACTGCAAGAACAGGCGGGATTCTCAGCCTGATGACACATTCTAAGGGTCTCATGCTATTTAAAATAAAAATTCCAAAGATTATAAAAAAATTACCAGCATAATACATTTCAGGCAATTCAAGACAATTTGCTCCTAGATTTTACTCTCATGAATGAAAAGAGAACTGATACCTGAACTAAAAAAAGGTAACTGCCTACATGTGAGTGATCGTGCTTTACTCCATTCATACTGCATGAACAAAACAGAATCACTAACAATTATGTATCTGAAGTATTTTAAAAGCGTCTTTTCTCAGAGCTAGGAAAATTAATTGCAAGTACTACTGAGTGGGATGAAGTATTTAAAACACAAATATATGAATGATACATGCAAACTAAGAATCAATTGGACTCAAAATGCTTGCCAAAATGAGAGCAACTTTCCATATAAAATGGAATTTTAATTTAGAGGAGATGTATAAGTGCAGCACATGAAGAAGAAATGTACTAACCTGAGATAAAATGAAGTATTGGGTTAAGAGTGGAAAAGTACCATTAGGAAAAGCATACTCCAGGAGAGTATACTAATAAGTTCACTGCCAGAACACAGATCTTGTTCTTGCATTCTCACTTACAGGCACATGCTGAAAACTCCTACTTCCCCTTTCTAATCCCCACTCCCCTCCTCCTCCTCAAAAGAAAAAAAAAAAAAAGGCTCAAGGAACTTTTCAAAACCTACAAAAATATACCTTTGAATGTGAGCACAAAGTATTATCATATGTGTATGTATCCAAGAGTCAGTTATGAGTAGTGGTTGTTAAATATTTTCCACTGGAACACCTTTCCATTGGAAAATGCTGACTCAATGGAATACTTACCATGCAGCAGGAATGTCTCAAAATCCTGGATGGAAAACAGACAAGCTGGCTGACCAGCTGGACTTCCTGCCAGACCACAGGAAATGTTGTATATCTGACTTCATTCTGATTTGGACATAGGTGGAGGACATCAGAAGCACCAAATGCATTGAGAACAGAAATTCTGGTTCCAAAAGCCACAAACAGGAGTTTACTTCAGTTATCTTTGTGAGAAAGCAATTTCTTATACTTGAGCTGTGGCCACTGGAAAATGTATTATAATATTTAACAGATATAAGGTGACACTAGACATACACAGCAAAAAAAAAAATTAACATTATCAACTGTGAAAATAATTGCTTTTTGGCACAACTACTCTGATGAATTCTCCACTATTTAAAGTCAGTTCTGTGTGTCTTTCTAAAAATGTGAGATAGTTACCAGTTTGCTGAAGAAAATACAGTATTAAGTTTTAGGTTGCTCTAGGTAATGGTCTTCTATTGTCCTATAAACACGAGATGCACTGCACCACCATTACTCCCACTTTCATCAGGCAAAGTATCAAAATCGAAATGCTTTAGACTTCAGGAAGCTTAGATCTGGATCCACAGCCCATTCTTACATCTCAATAACAATATGAACTCAGATTGAATAAAAATTAAGCTTTCAAAAAATATGGATCTCAGTTTTTCAACTTTTATCCACTTTCTCTTTTCCAATACCTTTAGCAAAGCTGCAACAGCCTCCTGGTTAGCATTTCGAACATCTTCTCCATTCACTGTCAGTATCTGGTCTCCTTGCATCAACCTCCCATCTGCATCCGCTATGCCTCCTTTGACGATGTCTGACACAAACACCCCTGTATCATTTCTGCAAATACAGACATGGATTTTGTATTACAGTATTGTTTGAGAGCCATTTTCATGGCTTGCTCTTGGGAACACACTGAACATTGTCTCATTTTTCTGTTGAGTAACACTGGGCCAGTTCCTCTAGGAATGGTCAACTAGCTTAGGCACAAAATCACATGTATGGCCTTCAAGCCCACAGGATCTGAGCACCAGACCCCAACAGAAACATGAGCATGCCCAACAAGTCCCAGACACTGACTGCCCAGGTACATTCACACCTTTTCCCAACAATACTCAGCCCAAGGCCTTTGCCAGGCTTCTTTTGGAGCTCTATATTGAGTACATCATACATGTCTTCCTCCTTGTACTGGGCCTCATCCCTGTACACAGTCAGACGGACTTTTTGGGGAGTCTGTCGGAGGACATTTATCGCTTCATCGTGTGTGGCATTCCTGAGGTCAATCCCATTCACCTGCAATGAAAGCATTCAATTATAAAGTTTGTAGGACTTTCCAGCAGACAAACAGAAGACACCTAGCTAGCAGATGACAACAGAAGTGACCAAAAAAACCACCATACCTCTAATATCTGATCTCCAGCCCACAGTCTCCCATCTTTAAATGCTGCTCCTTCTTCATATACTTCATGGATAATGATTGCTCCCTGTGGATATATAAAACAAAAATAAATTGCATGTTGAAATAACATACCCTTATTTTGAAACAAGAGCAACCGAAAATTCTTACTACAATTCATCAGTGATAAACAAAACAGTTGATATATGAGGAACAAATTACAAAAATATTTAAGAAGTTTATTTAAATTTTCAATTTTAAAATAGCTTCTTTTTTTTTTTTTTTTCCCCTGAACTGGTATTTTTGTTATCTTTCTATAAATGCTACAGGAACAAATGAAGAGAAAAATCTCATCTACCCAACATTTTAATTTAATTGTTTTTATTTCACTTGAGTGACACACATATTTTTTCAACCAACCAGCAAAGTGTCTGCTCCTCCAACAATGCTCAGACCAAGACCAGTACGCCCTTTGGAGATATCAATGGTTGTTTCACATCCAGGAATGATGAGACAAGTAGCTGGGTCAGAGGCTAACATGGCTGGAGTTGAAGATCTACTTGTATCTAAAACAACAATTAAACATCCTGGTTACAATAAGAGGGCTTGATATTAGAAAATTGAATTTAAAACAGCATTTTGAGAGTCCATTGACAGTTCTATGGCAACAGTTGAACAGCTGACCTGGTGCCAACTCTCCCCTCAGGCAAGTGCTACCCTGTAGTTTCAATTGCAGTTGTCCTGGTTTTATACTGTTGAGTACCTGGATCACAGTTTTGAGCTTACTGATAAAATATCACACATACTGTGCTTAATTTGTACTATCAAATTCACTCACACAGTCTGGATAGCCAAATAAGCTATTGTAGACAGAAGATTCTATTTAGGACAGAATTTCATTTAAACAACTATACCAGCAACTATTCAAGGTAGATCAGAGGTAAATGAAGTATGTAGTATGTTTTAAATACATGCACTCAAGGATGTCGGCCTTGAACTTCTGCAATGGCTCAAGTCAAGATCCATCTAACTAAATGTTCTGTCTCAGACTCAGATCTGTACCATAAGAAAGATTGTTAAGTATGATTCAAATCTAGTGGTATTTCACAAGTCCAGCAATCCATGGTCAAGTCAAAGGTTTTATACATATCATTATATTTACTGGCCCTCAAAAATAACTTTTTTACACTGGTCGAACTTTTAATTGGCCACTGACACAGCTTTTGAAAACAGTAAGTTTTGTGGTGCAAATATGTATATTCTCATAGTGTAAACACATATGGTATCTCTACTGTGACAGCTGCACATGCCTCTGAGATACGGAGCCTTCAATGGGACAATTAATGGCTCTTTAGCACCTTCAATGCCAGACTGTGCCTGTCCCCATGTATACACCTTGGATGGTGCTCAAAGTCACAACGTCCCCACCTAGGGGCAGGGTGACTTCACCTCCACCCGGCTGGGGGGTAGGAGGTGTGGGACCCTCAGTCAGTTGACAGGGTCCTCAACAAAGGAGCTGCCCAGAGAAGCAGAGAAGCTTTTGGACTATATGGTAATGACCACAGCCAGATCTGACCAGGCTATAAAACAGGGTCCTTGCTGAAGATTCCCTTTGAGTGGTCTTCTCACAGCAGCAGGTCTGTGAACTGGAGCCCTCCCCTTAGACTGGGATGCCATCTAAGGAAAATTCCCGGGATTGAGTGTGCCTCACATCCTCCTGTGGTGAGTGATTATTTTTCTCTGCTGGATATATCCTTGAATGAGTCCTCGCCTAACGCAGGCAAGTGGGAACCCTTACCTAATGCAGGCAAGTGATTATTTCTTCTGGATACCCTTGAATAAGAGGCTTCTGGTTTTCTTTCTTGTGAGTGTATGTGTGCATGTTGTATATTCTCATTATTCTTATGTTATTGTAACCCAATAATCTCCTCCACTGATATCCGAACCTGTATTTTATGTTGTCGGAATGCTAAATGATTGTATAAACCCTGTTTCTAATTGGTTTATTTGCTACACTTTTCCAGCTAGAACAAAGTCTGGTTTGGAACTTGCTGTCCACCTAACACTGACTTTTGGGGTGCCTCCATGACACCTATGTAGCAATTTATCTGTAAATTCAGTATCTCTGGTATGTCACAAATGGATCTTTGCTTCAGTATTTTAGTCAGTTCTGTATCATTCAAAGACAAAAAATACCTAAAAATACTACAAGCGGATATTGTGTAGCAACTAAAGGAAAGAATCAGCCATTGAATGATCCAGGACATTCAGATTATCTCTCTCACTGATGTCCCCCTGTGCTTTAAAGAAATATGAAAATTACATTTTTTCCAAAAAATATAACCAGTCATCTACATCCTTCAGAAGCACTTGGAAACGGTACTCATTAAAAGAAGCTTCACTGAAACTAACAGAGGACTTGGCCATTCAGAAATACCAATTTATTTTAGACAAATACTTAGGTATAGTGCGAGCATTAGGTCCTGCAGGAGCAGTAAGCCTCAAGACTAAGAGGCTTGGCCTCTGAAGGGAACCAGAGGGCAATTAAGATTTTTTTAAGGGTAAAGCTTCTGTGCAAGAATAGAACAGGTTACTCTGCTGCTCTGTTATGCAAGTTCTTCATGTGTATGATGAACAATGGTGCAGCTTAGTTTGAGCTAAGTAAGGGGAGTCAAGGTTTAAGTATCATAATTATGTCCAGAAGGCATAAAATGTACATGAAATACACAAACTGAAGAACTGAAAAGGAGTCTTGGTATGCAAGGCTGACCTCATCTAGATAGCTGCATCAATATTGGGTCAAAAATTGCCTACATAGCACTACTGGAAACATTAAATTCAGGTAGGGATGTCGGAGAAATCACACTAACAGGGAAAAAGTAGTTAGGGATAGGCTAGTAATTTGGAAGGAATTTGTGCAGAGAAAACAAGGTGAGGGGGAAGGAAAAGATGGACTTCGTAAAAGAAAGCTGGGGAATAAATTATAAAATCAGGTGGAGAAACGAGAAGAGGTAGATCTTCCAGCTGGGTTGTGGATGCCTGTAAATGGTAGTGAAGCTTGCAAACATAAATCATCAGGATACTGAAGGCAGCACTCCTGAAATCTCCATCAGGTCTTTATTCCTAAAACTTGATGTGCCAGGGTGGAGATAGAATGGATAAACTTGGACAAAGCAACAGATTTCGCCGTAAAAATAAATGCAGAAGGGAACACAGTACTCTTGTTACCTAGTAGGTCTCCCATGTGTTTTGTAAGATTTCTTTATAGTAGTGTATTTGTGTATCAATACCAATGTTAGTTAGGAGCAATAGATATGTATCTCAGTAATATGTGCAGTGATGAACATATAAATTCACTGTGGTGCGTGCGCTGCTCAATTAAGTTATTATTAGCTTCTTAGTACTGTGCTGCTTAACCAATAACCATCATCAATCACTGGCATCTTGAAGGTGGCTAGTCATAAATGGCAAGACAACCTCAAGCATTCCCCTGTTCTAGGAAAGATGACTTCCTAGGAAAGATGACTTCTCTCCCTCATTTAAAGGAATGCTTCCCACTCAGGTATAGACAACCATGACAGAGGCACCTGCTGCACAGCCCTTGGGAGAGAGAAGGAAATCCCTCCATCCTCCTGATTCTACAACAGAGGCCAGTGGGAAGGCAAGAGTTAGGTCTTTAGTGTGGAGCCTCACTGCTTTATTTAGATGGAACTGTAATTGAAAAGTACTAGAAAGTACAACTCAGAAGACAGCTGAGTGCATACAGAAAGAGAAAACTTGCTTACAAGCTGGGTCTTCCTTTTTATGTCACCACCTCAGTGAAGACAGTCACACAAGGAGAATCTTACTTTTGACTGCTTCTGGTTCTGGTGAGCTGGAAGAGGGGACAGTTGCTGGTGGCTGCATATTCCTTCTCTCTGCTGGAGCACTGCTGGAAGGGACTGGTGCTGCAGTAAGGCTATCCGTCTCTGCTGAGTTGATTGTAAGCCTCACCATAGTTTTGGGAGTCTTCAGGAGGCTAATAAACTGAACGATAGAGAGAAAAGCTGGTGAAGAGTGTACGTAGACTGTTCAGTTGTAAAATAAAAATAAAGCAGAAGAACTGTTCTGCAAACTGCAGCTACAAGTCACAATCCTGCAGGTTTTCTTGGTAATGAACCAGGACAAATATTGATGTTTTTTTGTAAGTAACAGCAATAGAGTTAATTGTGGGCCTGACCTGGCTGATGTTAATCAAGTAGCTTGTATGAAACTTCGCCAAACTATATCAGATGAGAATGTGTCAGTCTTTCGATGGCTTCTCTCAACAAAATACTGTTTATAGCAATTCTTAGAAAAAGTAGAAAACTAGTGTTATGTTTTAATGCCTGTGTGAAGCCCAATTCTGATCCCACAGAAGTCAATGTCAAAACATCTACTAACTAAAATAAATGTGCTACTGCCATCCTAAGTCCTTAACCAGATGCTCAGCTGGAAGGAAAACCGGAAAATATTACCTGAACTATGTGAGGGAGAGGATGCTCACAAGCAATTCAAAATCTAGTTTAAGGAGATACTGAAGAACATTCAAAATTAATTGCCATCTCACAGAGATGACACCAAATCCTTCTTAGACTTCACATTTCAGTAGAATTAGAAGTACTTTCAGAACTTATTTATTCAAGCTCTCTGTCTCTTCTTCCAAAGCCGACCTACTTCTCTGCAGACAACTCTTACTCATTTACTGCTTCAGAGATTGCAGCAGACCAAAGAATAAGATGGATGCTTTCCTAATGCCCTTTAACAAACAGAAAGTGATCTTCTCATGCCTAAAGAATCACTTTTCTTGGTAGCAAAGTATGTGCTAGTAAAAAGCCCTCCTTGATTCATTACAGAAGCCAAACTGAGCTTGCAGAGCTAGAAGTTAGAAATAAACCTTCTTATTTAGGAATAGAGATAGTTTCTTCCAAAGGGCTTGAAATATAATGAGGTCATTATTAGAGACACTCCCCATATATAAGCACAGTTTATGACCTGATTTACCACAATTGCAACTCATGCAGGTCAACTTACACATATTAATTTTACTAGTTCTAATACTTCTAAAGTGGAGTAGTTATGAAGCGTCATTATTGAGTGATAGTTCATAGCTTTTATCTCACAACTAAGTGCCTTTCAGTGATCAGATCTGAACCACATGGAAAAAAAATCGCATTTGTAGCACAGAGGCAGACAATTCATGCAGTGCATTACTGTAAAATAGCAGCTGAGATTATTCTGCAGTAGTTTCCTTATCCAGAATATGCCTGCGGATCTTTGGGTTTTTAGCCAGCTTTGAAAATGAAGTCAGAGTGTAGTCATAAAAACCACACTGGTCTGTTTAAGACACAATCACCTCCTACATTAAGTGGTGTGATTTCTCTAATGTTGTTGATACTTCAGAAGCACCTTTTCTACTGGATATCCCACAACAATTTCATCATCCACGGCCAGGATCTGATCTCCAACTTTGATTCGTCCATCCTAGAAACAACACAGAATAAAAAATATGAGCTCTGGATGCTACTCCAAGAACCATTCTCATTCTTTATTTGTATTTTAAATGTTCTCCCACCTTTGCTGCTGCACCATGATCTGTTAAGCTCTTAATAACTACTCCATTAATTGTGTCTTCTTCACTAATGGCAATTCCCAAACCTCCTTGATCCTGAGGCAAACAGAAAAATGTAAGTGGTGAGGTACTGTCTTCATCAAAATGCTGGAATACATTCACTAAAGACCAGTAAAGCCTTCAGACATTAACAAAAGTTTGAGTGTTCACAATGCATCAATATCTTTGTTTTAAACTAATAAACTTCTGAAACAGGCTTTGCCAACCTACAAGCAACATAATGGCTATCAAGATAAATCTGAAAAAATTCTAAATTCAAATCCACTTCTTGGAAACTTACAAGGTCAATTGTGATTCAGTTGTTAAATTCATAAAGTGGACTAAGAAACAAAATATTTGGAAAATACAAACTGAGGTAAATAAAACTTCATGATATGGCTTAAATTAATTATTTGAAAACACAGAAAAAAGTATACACAGTGGAAAATACAAAGGATCGAATAATATATGTTCTTTCTAATTAACTATTATATGTTTGTGGCAGAGTGAAATTTCCCTAATGCTTTCATCTAGAACTAAATCATCTGGATACCATCATCTGTAACTTATTCTCCTGGCTAAGAATGGAAGGTTAGATGTTTTCCAAGGAGAAAAACTTACCAACAGCCTGCATGTGTCTATCCACTGAATGCAACTTATGTTCTCCATGTCAATAGGCAGAATCAGCAATTTTTCCACCCTCATTTAGCAGCTTCGTAGTTACAGAACACCTAGCCATTTTCTCCCAGCTGCACAATTCGGGGGAATTTGGTGCTTATAATCTGCTAATTCATTTACTTTGAACACCCAAGGCAACAGTTTTACCTGAGGACACCACCAGCAGCTCGTTACTATAAGTTTTGCAAATGGAACAGGAAGTGACTTCTTCCAGAGACACAGAACAATTGGCAAACTTAGGTGAAGTTAAAGAGACTCATGAGATAAGACAGTCATTCTGAAAGCCTTGACATCCACTCACAAATAGAAAGAGAAGACCTCTAGAAATCTCTATTCTGACTTACAGTAAGCATGGGACAAAGTTTGTTTGTCATAAGAGGGACTCCATCATAAAAAAAGAACACTGGCGAATACAAATGTGGCTGATCTAAACTGAATTTTCAGCACATACCTTAGGGAGTTCCACATACTGGATGTTTTTACAAGAACTCAAGTCAGAACACACACCGGAGTTTGCAGCACTTATATCAATCTAATAGAAAATGAAAATGTAACTGTGAGCCACTATATTCAACATTTTCCATCAAAATGAAGCAGCGCACAAACATTTGAAGTGGGTCTGATTCTCTTCTGGATTCATTTAAACTGCTATAACCATATTTACAATAATGTTAGATTTCCTGTGCTTTAGATGAACATAAAGTAAAACAGAATTGAGTGCAACTGTACTAAATTTAGCAGATTTAGTGAAATTCCATTTGTTCTTCCCTTCATTATGTTTTCTTTGTAGCATTTGCTAAGAAGACAGGGCACTCCTCTCTCCAGAACAATGTTAACATCTGAGTCAAATACAAAAAAAAAGTTTACCTCTTGATGTTGAAGTGTCCCTGAAGTAAACTGTGAAGCCTCTACTGACTTTGCAGGGCAAACAGCCATCTGATTTACTGCATCTTTATTTCTACAATAGATTCAGTTAAAGAATGTAGTAAGAATGTAGTAATGCAGCACCATACTCTTAGAAGTTTAAGTTTAGCACTTTCTTTTACATTTTATCTGTCTCTCACAATTCAAATATCTAAACAAGAGACTCAGGACATATTTAACTACTAAGAACTGGGTTCAAAATCACAACTACCTTACCAAAATTAAAACAGCAACACTCTGTGCAAAACTTAAGAAGATTAAAAATAAACCTTATTAGCCAAACCTTTAACCACAACTTACCTGATAAAGATCATTTTTACTTTAGATGGTGCACATTTGATTATTGATGAAGCATTCTGATGAGTTCTTCCATAGAGTATTTGCCCATTTATCTATACAAAGGAAGGTAGCAATTACTTCTCAAAATATATTAGTTTCTTTATACTTAAACTAATTTTTAAGCCTTAAAAAACTCCCTTATCCTTCATCACTACAGCAGAAATCATACTACAATAACTCTTCGAGTAAAAGCTTATAGTTTGATTTCAGACTAACACTGTCACAGTGCTAAAAGTGTAATTTTCTGAGTTGACCTGGCACATCATCTATTTCCGCTTGCCATTGATCACCTCATGACTGATGTGCTGATAAAGCAGGGCCATGGGAAATTCTAACCATGCAAATAAATGAACCGCTTCTATCTAGCAATGAGATTGCTATTATTTATCGAATTTCAGGTCTGAGCCAGGCAGTTTATACACAGGAGTGTAAACACCGGTGCATTTACAATCTAAAGATTTGACCTGACAATCATTACCTTCATTTGGCAGAGCAGACTCACTGAAACCCCTTGAAGCTCCTATGATTCAGATATGATTGGAGCATGAATTTGCAGCCTAAGGCCATTACTCACTCACATTTTATTAGTTGCATTTGTTCTTGGAAATGGAAAACTGCAGTGCACAAATCCACTCTAAGAAAACTAAATGATTGGAAAAGGATAGCTTGGACCTACACAAAGGGAAAAATAATGCAACACACAGACTGGAGTCTGCAGCTCACAGGCCCCTCCATGAGACTAGATCCACAGTGCCAAAAATCCCTTAATTTCTCTCCTAGTCTGCAACTGCCAGTCTTACCATTCCCTCCCTGTATCATCTCCTCACTGCACCCTCAAATGCCTCCACTTACAGTTTTGAAATTACACAAAGCCACTAGAAAACAGACTGAACATGTCATGAGATAAAAGTCTACGATACAAACGGACCTGTTCCTGTTTCTCCAGCTTAATCTCTATTTTATATTTCACACAACACAAAAATATTCTCATATTATCACACTTCGAGTACATAGAAAATAATTAGAAAGTCTGGAGCACTCCACAAATGGATGGAATAAACGACTTCAATATTTTCCATGGTCTGCAATGCATTCCCCTTTCATACACCTCCATAACCCTGAAACTGCTGTCATCTTGCATTTTTATTCATTTAAAATACACAGACCCCTTTACTTAGTATTACTATAACCAGGAAAAAAAAAGTCCCAGCTGCCACTATTTGGCATACACCAGAATGAAAATCTGATAGCACAGTGATGTCAACTCAGATAACTTGGAGGTTTCTAAGTCCACTGAAGAACACTTATACTGTAGCAAGAATATAATATTTCAGTGCATTTTAAGTCAGTATGTTTGAGATTCAGTAAAAATTGGAAAAACTCACCTCTAGTAGCTCATCTGCAATCTGCAACCTGCCATCTTTGCCAGCTGCTCCATTTGGATCAATTCCCACTATAAAGACACTCATCCTGGATCGGTCTTTGTTACCAGCAAGACTAAGTCCCAGACCTGTCCTTCCTTTTTCCAGCTCAATCATGTGTAGCTCCCCTGGTAGATTTCCATAGCGCTGCATGATCTTTTCTAAATGTAAAGGTGTGGGCAGCAGAGGTTGGATTTACATTAGAAAGTTTCACAAGTCACTGAGAGAATCAAGATCACTGTCCAGCGGGCAGTGTCTAACTGAACAATCCCAAACTGGTTAAGATAATTTTAAGTGTACAACACACTTTATTTTAAGCTAATCTTTAGATGATATATAACAGTACTTCTACTTCCTTGCTTTCCTTCTACCTTCAGAAAACATTAAAGTTTATCTTAAAAAAAAGACACCAAAAGAAGGCAATAATCTTCTCTCCACTTACAACTTGAGGTAACAGAAGCTATCACATCAATCACTGCCATCAGTTACCTAGACTACACTGAAATTATTTCAACAGTCCTACATGTGAAACAGTGAATATGGATCATGGAAGAAAATAGAGATCAGAGTGCAATGAAGAAAAAAATTAGTGTTATTTCTGCCATGTTCATCTGGTCAAGTACAACTGAAACCTGACAGCAACACTTAACACCCAAACCATGAAGCACATGAGAACGAAGTAGTTCAAGGTGGAATCCCCATGTCTTCTGCTACAGGGCTATTTCACCATTGAATCTTTCAAACATTATCACACAGGATAAACTTACTCCAGCTGTAACCAAACTCATCCTCCTTCTCCACATCCTCTGGGACTCTGCTAGAAGATGACAGTGCAACATCACAGCTCATTCCTGAAAATGCTGGAGGAGGGGGCAGAGGCAAATTACAATGCGAAGTCTTTTCTGGTTCTAAATCAGATTGATTGAATGCCTGTGGAGAATAAGAAAAATGCAGTGGTTGAGCATCTGCAGACTCTGTGTAGGGCAAAAATGTTGAAATGGCAATGACTATGGCTTTGACATTTAAATACCAAGCAGCTGGAATTCTAAATGAATAACACCGCACAGAAAGGCTGCAAGATATCAAAGATATAAACAAACACCAGGCAAGGTAAGAGATAACATCACTCCAAAACATATTCAGAAGCAAACAGAACTCACAATAATAGCCCAATTCAGTAAAGTTTTATGTGCCACTTTATATTTCAGAAAAAGTCTCTTACGAAGACTTCAGAGATTATTTTTTTTGAATGCCATATTTGTAAAAGATTTCTACTTCATTTTATTTTTAAAGGCCATGGCATATAATTTCTTCTTATGATATGCTTTGGAAGCCAAAAAGGAGGAAAGGGAAATGCTTTCAAAAATGCCTCCAGAAAAAAGAAAATAACTAGTCTATTAACTGAAGGGACAATTTAAAAACAAAATGAAACATAAAATAACAGAAGAAATCTACAGTAACTAGACTTTCAGTCATAATTTACTGTCTTCTGTAAGCTGCACAGGGGAGATCAAATAAAGGAGGATACAGATTAAATCACAAAGGAGAAAAATGCTTTTGGTCTTGATGAATATGGTGTATTCATATTCACAAGAAGTTACTAGTACAAACATGACTACTGCAATGTAACAGTTAAAGTTAGTTTCTCTGAGGAATATTGGCTCTCATCAGGGATTTCACTAAGTGATCGTAATTCACATCATTTTGGCTTGTTCAGAGTAAATATGCAGGCAAGAAACTCAGGTTTGAGTATCATCATTCTGTGGCTTATGCATGCCCGAGAGACTGTGATACTTGGCAGATCAGCTGCTGATGTGAACAACAAAATCTTCAGATGAAAACCAAGTATTTTTCCACCACTAGGATTTTCAGGTGTTGTCCTTACTTCATAGCCCTGTTCTCATCATTTCAGCTTTCATTGCCTCCGTTAGCAAAAGTCTGAAGACAATATCTCAGATGGCGTCTCTGGGTGCTAAAAACACTGAGACCATTTCTTCATCAGACGCAACGGTGAAATGGATAACAACATACACCTTGGGAAACTTCAATGTGATTTAAATTGAAGGTGTAGAAAAAACACAGGAAGTTACCAATTCAGTCATACTGGGATTTAAGGAAAGTCCTGTCTCTCAGGGAAAGTAAGTTACCTTCATCCTTTGTATACTCCAAAGACGTAAAGAAAATGCAAATGCCCTATTTCAGTTCCCTCATTCTGCTTCTCCTTGAAAAAGATTTTCCTTTCATTTGGGAACTTGTTCTAGGAGCTTAACTAAGAAGTCATTAAATGTCAAAAGTGTGGGAAGTTGCAATATGGAATCCAAGCCAATCATTTATATAAAAAATGCAATGTGAGTTTTGTATTCCATCAGTCACATTGATCTGTATTACAAGACAACGGCATCCTGCTGAGATGACACATTGCATCACTAAAGTTTCATGCAGGAAGTATTTACATTGTATGCAAATTATACTCTAAACCATACTAATAGTTACAGGGCAGACATAAACGTCCACTGAAGCAGTGAAATTCTAGCAGAGACATTGTTAACCACCAGAATCAGAGTAGGGTGGAAATACTACATAATAACATTCAAAGTGATTTTTCATAATAAAAAATCCATGTATCTGCCATAGAGAAAAGCTGCTGACAGATCTCTACTTCAAGGAGGGGCGAAAGGGAGAGCACTTCTAGAAACACAGATTTTTCAGAGTGCTTCCTAGTGTTTTAACGAGAAAGCAACATAACACACAGAAGAAATGAAGAAATACAGTGTGAGAGCAGACCAGATCAGCAGACCTTACAATAGTCTCTGTGTTTTAAAACCAAAATTAACATATCACTTTGGTGATACTCCTGGTAAATGGACATATCAAAGAACTTCACAAAATTAATGAAAACATGACTAAAAAGAACAAAAACTTGCTGTCAAGGAACTCTAGAAGATTTATAAAATGTTGATGTATGGCTACATTTTGACAGATAAGCACTTACGAACTGTAGCCACCATAATCTGATTGACAAAAAAATGCTTATTTCTGCAACTCTGTGCATGTGCACATAAATCTGAACACGTCTGGTGTTTAAAGAAATGCTGAAACAGAAGTAGAAGCAAGGATCCTTTGTTAGAAGGGTAGAAAGGGTGCTACAATGCCTCCAGAACTCAGCCTGTCACGCATGCACGGTCAGCAGGAGGAGCTGGACCCCGCAGTTTACACACACATAAGACTTTTGCTCCCTGAATCGGGCCACACACACAAAACCTAAAATGCTTTAACTCATGAAATACTTTCAAGCGTGCCGCGGCACAGTATTTCATTTCCAATGCAAAGCATCAAGCACTGCAAGAACTCATCTGGCTACCAGGGTCACTCTGATCACAGCCAAGCAGATATTGAAAATGGCAGCAATTTTGGAGCAGTATCACTTTGAACACAGGAGGCACAGGTGGGGGAGGAAGCAACATCCCGGAAGGTATCACAGGCCATGTACAAACGTACAGCACAAGTATGGTAGGAGCCACTCACTGGAATCAAGACAAACCTTGAATGGTGTGGGAGCAAAAGGGTTAGTTGGGGAACAACGGAAGGTAACCCTAATGGGATTCGATACCTCCTACAGTAACAGAAAACAGCAATCCACATGTTACAGTACCTTTGGCAACACACAGCATTATTAACCAATAACTCATTTGCAATTACGGATTCATTTCGCTAACTGCAGCAACTTAATATTAAGTCCACTTATAAATGGCCAAAAGTATTCAAGGGGTTATTAAGGACCCTGATTCAGCAAAGTTTCTTTCTGTACATGAACCTTAGTTCAGCAGAAGCAAACATTCTTATTCCAATTTTAAAAAGAAAAAAAGAAACTATGCACAAACTGCAAAATCATTAGGTTTTCTCCGCAAAAACATTAGGTTTTCTCTAAAAATTTGTGTAATTTTTTTCAGAAATACTTTAGAAAATATAGAAAATACAAGCTGGCATTTATGTCATGCCTCTACTCTCTCTCCTCAGAACTGTACAAATACAAAGACAGATTTAAAAAACACACATGCAATTATACATATCATAATATAAATGTTCATTGTACATTTGATATATTTGACAACATGGGAAAATAGACAAAGGGCACAATCACTCCCAAGATGTATAATGAGCTAGAAATTATTTTATTAAATCAGAAATGCATGCACATAAGAATTAAGCCTTTATTATTGTGTTAAAGGTTAACTCTATTCCCAATATGAATAACATGCAGTAAGCACTAACTACAAAAAACAGAATCTAATTTTTTTCATATTTCCAAAGCTATCAGCATCCTGTTCATAGTGCATTAAAAGCATTTTGAAGAAGCAGAGGGAAAATATTTTCAGCATCATAAAATAAAAACTGCCAATGTTTTCTTTTCATGCAAAAAGAAAAAAGGGATCTCAAAGCTGGAAAGTCAAAACCATGTAAAAAGATAATGAAGTACATAGCAGCAAAACACTTCACACTGATGAGAGAGTAAAACGCAGGAGGATATTTTAAGATATACCGCAGGGACTGATTTTGTAATTGAGAGCCTACTCCTTTGGTAGCTCTGATTAGATCAGAATCAGTGGTTATGATTAATGGAGCTGGTGATTTTTTACTTCTTCAAAACCTTCCTATGTGCATGTGTCATTTTAATTCACTACACAGAATTTTCACTCTCATCAGCAAAATATTTTACCCAAACTGATATAAAATAATTTAAATGCAGAGAGACACTAACAGCAAAAAAGCACACATATAATCTTTTGTGAGTCAAAAGATGATGCGGTGTCATCATCATCCAACCTTGTTAGTGTTGAACTGAGAAGAATCAGCAAACGGGTTAGTACTGCTGAAGAGAGCTGGCCTACAGAAAAGACTGTTCTGTGGGAAAAGCAGTGGAGGGTTCTAAAAAGAAAACATAATGAGCAAACTAAGCAAAAACATTTTTAAATTAACCCTTTGTGACTCATAAACAAAATATACTTTTAGCAGTTTTAGATAACCAAAAAAGGTCTGCTTCCCGCACTTTGCTACAGACATGTGAAAACGAGCAAAACTGTATTTGCTCCATGTTTGTATCAGCTATGGTTAGCAGAGCATAGAGGAAATGCACCGATCCTCATATCTGTTCTAGCACACAAAGTGCATGAAGTGCAGAGTTCAGCAAAATGAACAACAGAAAATTTACTTGCTCTGCTATTTGTACAATTTTGTCCAAGAATCTCAGCTTCTGGGATACTCTTAGGCATTAATTAATTATAAAATTGTGGGTTTCTGGATTAGAACAAACAAAATAATTTGTAATAATGCAGTAGATTTAGTTTTATTTTAAAAACCACAGATTGTCATAATTTGATTTACCTCTTGTGGTAACACGCTCACTGTGAACTTGCGACAGAGGAGGTTTAATATTATTAGGCATCTCTAAACAGACTTAGTAGCTAATAATAACTTTTACAGATCGCTTTGTATGCGTGTGCATGCATCTATTAACTTTCTGAATTTAACAGAATTTAATTCCTCCTTAAACAATACAATGCACTTTTTTATTAGTATTTAACACAAAAAGAGTTTTCCTATTTAAACAAAATTAAAGGATATCATTTTATAGTGTAATCTATTTGAGATTGGAACATGTTTTATAAAGAGGGGACAATTCTACCTTTGCATACTATGTTGGAAATACTGCTCAGTGTATACTTAAAAACAATTTCTACACTAGATGTATCCATCTGGCAATTGCCTCAATGTCTAAGGGCTGTAAGTTTAACACTGCTGGAAAATAAAAAGCATAATAAGCAGAAGAGAATGTGAAAGACCTGTAGCATCAACTGATACATTTATATGGTGGTAATTTAATCCAGATACATGTTGCTGTTTAAAAATTCTGGTATCTTAAATACTCCTGGAAATAGAAAATGCATCCTTAAATTTGTATCCTTGTCTCACTCTGCAAAACAAAAGGTAATGTAATTTGGTAAGACAACATATGTCTTAGTTCTATAGTATCTTCAGGCACAAGAAAGCAGAGCTGTGCATGAACAAAGTTTCTTCACTGGTAACTCACTCAGTGAACAGGCAGTTTCCCTGCAGTACAACAACACTTTCTGTTTACACGTGATTCACATTTGATTTTGTCTTTAATAAAGAGAAGTCTGGGAAAAGTAATTTGCTAGTGCAATGATCCTATTACACTTTTACATTTGTCATCTATAAACAATTTTTAAATTGTATCTTGATGAAATTTTAAGCAACTAAAATAAGCATCACAATCATTTTGTACATAAACAGTGGCATCCTAGTAAAAGAGAAAACAAAAGATTAGACACAGTAATTCAAAATCTTGCCTTTTGTATTTTGTGTAATGAGGGCATAGCACCTAAAATACTACTGCTAGCTCAAAATGTAATCCATGCAGCAGCATTGTATTAATATACTGACTACTGTGATAAAATATGGAGCATCTGAGTTTGCCTAAACAGCTAGGTTTTAAACAGTGTGCATGAAGCATGCTTTCTTGCCCAGTCTAGGACATGAAAAGCAAATACTAAAATAAAGGCTATTTTTCCTTTTACTGTTTTGTTGTTGTTGTTTGGTTTTGTTTCTTTTTTTTTTTTTCTGTTTGTTAGAGGTTTGCTTTTGTTGTGGTGGTGGTGGTTTGTTTTGCTGGGGTTTTTTTTGTTTGTTTTTTTCCAAAAACAAACCCTAAAATAACAGGATTTACTTTACCTTCTTTTTTTTTTTTTTCATTTTTCAACTAACTCGTTTTCAGTGTTTTATTAATGTGTCTATGATGCTAAGGTATCAGAAAAAAACCCAAGCATTTCATACAGCATAATGCTGTAACCCTACAAATTATCCATAACCATGGTGATATATTAATTCTTACTCAGAAATACTCAGAGCAGTATAGTACAAAACACAGATTTGAGGGATAACTGCTTGCTAGAAAACGATACATAAACTAGTTTTTCACAGCCTGCTTGTTTTATTTGGGCTATTCTGGAGTACTTTATTTGGCCTATTTTGGAGTACACTTAAGATCTCTTTAACAACTTCAGCTGCCTGAATGAAGAAAATAAAGGGGAAGAAACTGACTCATTAGCATCACTTGAAACTGACTTCCTTGCTAAATACACAGTGGTACCATATTAAATGCAGGCAGCTAGCTACCTGGGTGACTACACATGAGTGAAGGCAGGAAATTCTCTTTTAGGATCTTATTATTCAGTACAGAGTCAAGTTTCAAAAAAAGACAATAAATATAATCCCATTTAGGAAGATCACAACACAAATCGTGTACAGTAAGAGCATTTCCAATGTTTCTGCTTACAGAGAAACAAGGGTTTGTTAATAAACAGTGCAGAAATAACCAACAAGCTTAATAACTAGAAAACAAGAAGAACAAAGAACTACAATTAAAAAGAGCAGAGCAGCATTCTCTAAATAAATTCTGATAAAGTAATGGCATAATTCCCACCCCAAATTGGCCTAAACATCCAGCAGTGGAAATTTTGTTCACATCACAGCAAATGAAAAAGCCTTATTTTAGTAGCTTGAGTATCAATAACCAATGTTCAAGAGAGTTTTTTCATGCAACTTTACCTTAGATGACTGATGATAAAATGGGTTAGTAGTTTTCTGCCCACAGGGAGCAGAAGCTGAAGAAGGGCTATAAAGAGACTCTGGCTGGGGAACAAGAGTTATGAGACAACTAGTAAATAAACATGCAGCTTACACAAATTCTACAAAGAGGAAGTTTAGTTTCTAGTGATGCAAGCAACCTATATTAAAGCTCAGAAGCTTTTCTCTGCAATGTCCATGCAGTTTAGTGACGGAAAACTTCCGTGTACTTCTAAGTCCTTTCATTAATGTCCAATGAATTTTTTAACAGGTGCTGTATTTCTGCATGCGCTCCTCAGACATGCTGTCAATCTCTAAGAGCTGGTTTTAGTTAAGACTCCTACTCTGCCCCCCAACAAATTATCTTTCTTGAGGCTTTTCAAAATAGTTTGAGGACGGCGTGCTGGAGGGTAATTCCAAATCCAAATCGATTTCATTCTAAATGGAAATAATACTTAAATCAAACCTTTGTTACTACAATAGCTGAGATGGAACTTTCAGGATTAAGTATCCCATTCCCAAACACCAACACCATTGAACATTAGTTTCATCTATTACTAGGTATTACATCTCTTCTCATATGTTTTATGCTTACCCTTGGTCTGCTTATAATGCTCTGTACCATAAAGACTACAGGATTGCCTGCCTTCCGTATGGCTTCCACAGCTTGTTCATGGCTGGCATCTCTGAGGTCAATTCCATCCACCTGTAATTGGAAGGCCTCATCTTAACATTGCAAGAAGCTTTTGTTTCTGGTCAGCTTTTGTTTCTGGTTAGGAAGCTCTGACTAAAACCTAAGCCCAAACCTCTGTTACTGGTTTCTATTGACTTGGCCTGAGGTCTCACACACACAGGTTTGAGACTTCCAAGAGCACTGAAAGGACATCAAATAAATATTCTCCATGGTTTCAAAAACAGGTTTTTCAACATTCTTGGTTCAGGTTCCTTCAGTTTTTCCACAGGCAATGAAACAGAAGAGATATGATAATAAGAAGTGATGAAGTAATCTGAGGAGAGTGGTAGCATTTGCCAAATATCACTTCCTGTAACTCCAATCTGAGAATTACCTACCTCCCAGGACCTCATGAGATTTACAAACTGAAACTTGTTAAGTGCTGGAGGGTCTTTCACTATGGAGTATTATGTCAGTACAGTGTACTTTTTTCCTTTCCTTTTTTTTCATTCTTTTTTAGTCAGACCAATTTTATCTTCTAGACAATGTACCTAGAAGTCAGATTTTTAGGCCAGAGCTGAAAAGCTCTTCTAGAATAAAGCATTTACAAAGGATGGCTAAGGACATCTTTTTCTCTGGTCACTTTTCTTCATGCCTTCTTGTGTATTGGTGTGTAAAACAGATTGCCTTGCAATCCAGACAAGAACCATATTATGGTGAAGTTAGCATCAGTAAAGCATTGTCACAATGAACACAATAAAAGCCAGAAGGTAACATGGAAAGGTTATTTGTTAGTAGCAATTCTCGCACATGAAGTTATATAAAGAGGATTACCCCTACCTTTTAACTGTCTAACTCTACCATCCAATGTAAAGAAAGGGAGAAGAAAAACAAACTGACAAACTTCTAAACCTATGAGGAACTGAACACTAACACTAAGGGTCTCCAATTCCCTCTCTGAAATACTGTATGCAGTAGCAGAGAGAAAAGCCTAGATATGTCACAACTTGAGAAACTGAAGGAATCTCTTCATGAACAGTCACATTAACAAAGCATCGCTTACTTAATTTCACTCACCTGCTTCAACTTCTACAAGCATCATTGTCACAGGCAATCACATAAAAATCCAGGTATTCAGACATAATGAATGCTCTTTAACTTTGTGGCCACCAAGCAAAATTCTACCTCTGAACTTGCTATACACTGGAAACTCTTCCACCCTGTTGTAGAAAGTGCTACCTACATTAAGGTATTAACTCCAGAGCCTCTTGTAGCAGACAGTAAACTGCAATTTAAAGGAAGCCCAGTCTGATCCGGGCGAGTATCACCACCTCCATCACCCTGCTGGCTATGTTCTTACTGATGGACAGTCAGCTTACGACATCCAGCAGAATGAAAACAAGTGCAGTTCCTAATGGAACACTAGAAACAGGGTAATCACTGACTTATTATCAATAATCATCACAGGAATTACACACTCCTTTCAGTATGTTCATTCTTCAATATCTTGAAGTGGCTGCACGAGCACAGAATTGTCTAAGCAGAAAAGAAATCTACATAAATTCCTCCCTGCAACACCACTGGCTACTCTGTCCTCAGGCGTGGGCACAATGCTTGTAACTTCCTCTGGATCAAATCCAGCATTCTTCATGTCACCAGGAAACAAACTGTACCTCCCTTAATTCCTGCACAAGATGCACAAAAATTATGTGATTTGATTAAGATTCTTTAAGGGAGAAACAAGCTTGGCATCTGCATGATTTGCTATTCACTGGCCACTTCTGTTGCTATCCAACATGCAAAGATAAAATCTTTCAGCTTCACCAAACTTAAGCTTTTTCCTACACATTCTGGCTTTAAAACAGGCAGGTAGAACTGCAGGCTTTGTAGATTCATGCTCACATAGTCAGTCATCTATGCTTTAGGATGTATATTCAACTTAAAGTTGTCTGCACTCAAACATCAGCAGATGGTACTACACTCTGTATGGCTCAAGTGGTGCCAGCTGGAGCAATTACACAGCTGTTGGGCCACGATCACACATCCATCTCAGCATCTCCAGAGATGCTGAGGGTATTGCAAGCAAAAGGCACTTGGCTTGTACCTCCACGATCCGATCGCCAGTTTTCAGCGTTCCATTTCGGCCAGCTGGGCTGTCTTCCAGGATATGCTTGATAAAGATCCCCCTCATCATTTCTCCATTACTCAGGCGGCTCCCCATCCCTCGTCCTCCAACAATGCTGATCCCCAGTGACTTGCTGGGCTCTCTCCAGAGTTCAACCCTGTTGTGACAAAACAGGAACCAAAATAAAACAATATCTGCTGGGATTATGACAGTGCTGCACATTGAAGACACCTGGATTTGCACAATGGTTTAAAAACATTCAGAAATAACTCCTCTTTGGAAAGTTTTGTCAGGCGTTATCTACTGAATTGCTCAGAAAGTCTGTAGTTATGTCTACTGTTCACTTCATTTTGGATTCTAATCAAAAATTTGAATCCTTGTCTTGATCTCCTCTTACTGGTTTCCAGAGAGTCAGCCTACAAGGATAAATTGCTAAAGCATAAAGCAATCAAGAAACTGCTAGATTGCAGGGATCCAGCCAAATGGCAGTAAAAATCAACTCCTGGAACGCACAATATACAAAAGTGAAGAAATTCTTTTTTTTTCCTTATTCCTCTGCATTACAAGTTACAAAATTTTTGAATTGCAGATTAGATTTTATACTAAACAAATAGATCTGCACTCACTTTCTAGGCTGGTTCCAGTTAGTGAAAGCTGCATTTTGAAGCTCACTTTCTTCTCCCTCCCCCTCTTCACGTTCTGGAAGCTCTGGGAGTTCCCTGCTGATGAAGAGGAACAAGAAATTAATTTTTAAAGAACCCACCTAATACCTACATTTCACTGCAAATTTCATGTAGCGGATCACCATGCCAGCATTAGAATTTGTAGACAGGATTAATGTAAAAAGATGTCTGTTAGAATATTGGGGGATTCCCTGTCCACTTATCTCTGCAATTCAGTTCCTATCAACTGACAATCACAGAAGATTGTATTTTGGAAAGAGAACCAAGTCAAATTGAAGGTAATTACTTATTGTTTCCAAAATGGAAGAAATTACAACAGCAACATTAAAAAACAGTTACTGCTTTTAGACATTAATTTCAAGTAAACAAAAGTTATTAGTTACTTTGAATATTTTGGCCTACAACTACAAATTTTTGAAAATCAAGGAAAAGGACAGCATAACTAATTCTTTCCACTCTATGTTCTGGAGAGAACATAAATGCCAAATTCTCATGTTGAAAGCAC
Organism: Patagioenas fasciata; assembly: GCF_037038585.1. Classification (NCBI taxonomy): domain Eukaryota; kingdom Metazoa; phylum Chordata; class Aves; order Columbiformes; family Columbidae; genus Patagioenas; species Patagioenas fasciata. Next base: position 21,236,696 of record NC_092560.1, on the reverse strand, counting down.
TGAGCATTTGTGGCAATACATAAATTAAATTGCACGGTATTTAAGAGATGTTTAGGATAAGGCAGGTTCAATCTCCTTTGGGGTAGATCAAACAGCTATAAAACAGCCTTGTAAAAATGTCAAAAAAAAATTGCTAGTCAAAGCTAAAATCATCTCCTGAACAGCTTTTCAGTGTAATGGTTGCTGGTCTGAATAAAATCATCCATCTTTCAGCTTTTCTAAAACAAAACTTATCTTCCTCAGCTGTGACAAGTGTATGGAAAGAGTTACATCTGAGAGTCCTATGGAAGAAAACAGTAAGTCATTTGACTCACCTGACAGTATGTGAAGGAAAAAGTTCAAGTGGCACAGCTCCCTCTGTCTGTTGTCCCAAACTGGCCCTGTATTCGTCTAAATTTTCTGCTGGCACATATGTAATACTGAAACAAAATGGGACATGATTAAAGTAGCATGAGGACTGTTGGATGGGTGTGAGGAATGCATATGAGGAAGGCACTCAAGACTACTTCACATAGTCATTGACTTCACAGCCATAATGCTGGTATGTTTGGAACAGGAGTTAATCCTCTGTGACTTTGCAACAAATATGCATTTATGATTAAATTAGGTAACGGAACAGCACATAATTTTCTGAGGGCTGGTCACTTCATTTTAAGAAAATGGTGCTTGGACAGTGACAAGAGTGTAATAGAGACAAGTTAGCTTTAGTCGAAACAGATTCCTTGTGCATAAACAAACACTGAATGATGTGTAAGGTATGATGCACCATTAACATCCCAAGTGTTGGCTTAAATAGCTTCTGGAAATTGGCGTGCAGAAGGTTCTGTGCTTTCCTGGGCAGTTTTGATTCTATCTCAAGTTTCTACGCTGGTGGTGAACAATAATGTGAGAGTTTGGACATACAAATGTGTTACAGCACACCACCTATGCCACCAGGAGCAATACCCTGCTCAAATCGTTCCTCCACCCCTTCATGCACTTTCAACCAGCTTGGGACAGTCAGACAGTCATGTTTCATCAGCCAAATTACATGCAGATTCCTGAAGCCCCAGTATAACCCCATCATGTTTGAATGCCAGAAAAGAAATGGAACAATAGACTGAGGAGGGGGAAACAAAGAGAAAGAAAAAGAATTAAGGCATGAAGAATACTTCTTTAAAAACTTCCCTCTACATGCAAAACGAAACCATGATCTAAACAGGGCTACTAAGATGGCCCTCCTTGCTTAGTTTTCTTAAAAAGCTTTAGTTGTTTGATAAGCAGCTTAGCTATCAGATGCAAGTTTGCCAAGAAGGCTGACAGAAAACACACAAAAAAGGCTGTCCTCCCATCCATCACATGGTTAGAAGAAATATAAACTTATTTACCCACAGAACAGATAGAGGAAAAAAATCTTGGCCACTTTCACAAGGAAACGTAAGCTGCTGAGGAGACACTCCTTCAGCTTCGAGTCTCTCACTTACTTGAAGCCCTGCCTGTCACTCCCTGACTGGAGTCTTCTTCTGTCTATTATTCCCTGGTTGCCACTGATTCCCACTCTTGCTGGTTTTCTGCTGAGCATAGCAAGAAGCATAAGGTAGAGCAAATAAACTTTTAAACGACTAATGCTGTCTGTCCAAAAACACTTTATCAAAATTATCATAAGGACCATCTTCCTTTGTCTTCTTTGTCTGTGCCCAATCATATTCCCTACATCCTTTCGCATCTACCATATCTAGAGAAGTGCAGAAGATGCATAAATAGGTGCCTAGGTGATGAATAAGAGTGTGCTGTTTTGACTGAAAGTGAATTAATTTTCTTTTTTGTAGCTAGCATGGTCATTGTTCAGATTTAGTTTGAGAACAAGAAGATAACACCCCAGGACAATGTTTTTTCAGTTGTTGTTGTCTGGGGGCCAAGGACTCTTCTGAGCTCTCTGTCCCCCGATGTGAGGCAGCCGGGAATGGGGAATAGATGTGGCAGACTTTGACTGACATCCAGACTGATCAATAAAAATACTCAATTCCCTTAGCGTCATGCTTCATATTTAAGGAGAGTTGGAATTTTTCCAGTTAGGGAGACAGAGTGGGAGAAGGAGACCTGTTCCAGGTCTGTTTAATTTCAGTGGAGTTCTGTTCGGGAGCTCTTTTTAGTTTGGCCTTTTGCCATCTGGCTGTTTTGCAGATGCCTCTGGGTCTTTCTTCCTTTTTCTCTCTTCCCCTTGGACTGCCTGCTTGCTAAGTATGAGGTTTGTGAGGAACTGCATTGAGTATATTTTATTTTATATTCTATTTCCATTTTATAGATATAGATATAGGTATAGATAGAGATATATAGTAGTAGTAGTAGTGGTATATCAGTATTATTTTGTTCTTTTATTAAACTGTTTATCTCAATTCCTGAGCTCCTTCCTTCCTTTTGATCGTCTCCCTTATTTGGGACTGGGGAGGGAAGTGAGCAAGTGGCTACTGTGGTTGTGATTGCCAGATCAGTTTAAACTGTGACAAGGAGGAACTCTCCAGTTCTTCTAATGCAAATTTCTAAACCATCAATAATATAACCAGCTTATTTTCCTTAAGACTCCTCCCTCTTTTTCTTTGGCCATTTTTCAAACATACAAGCATTATGTGCTTGACAGAAAGTGTTTTTATTTTGAACTGCTGGGGAGTTAACACACACTAGGGAACAAACATTCAGCACAAGGTCACTGACTCTTAGCAGTCTTTCCTGAGGGCATTCCAGCACTGGGAAACATGCAAGACATGCAGCAGTTATTCTGCAAAGCCTTACCAGGGAAATGGAGAGAAATAAGGGGGAAAAGAGTTTCTGGAAATAATCACTACTACTTCTTAGCCATCTTCAACTCCAAATGCACTGAACTGTAGCAGGGAGCTAGGATTAATATTATGGTCACAAAACCCTCATGGGCAATGCTGCTGCAGAAGCACCACCCACTAAGTGCATAAGAATACCTTGCCTCTACAAAAGCTATGAGATGTGCAAGCTGCATTTCAACGAATGAAAACGTATCATTCATCCTGTTACATTCACCTGTTTTATCCCTGTCAAATTCATCAATTTTCACCATGCAAAAGTAAGCAGTAAATAATGTATTTTCCCCTGAAAGACAGCCGCAGTAAAGAAACCAGAACTGCAAGCAACACTTCTGCTGTCTCAGGAGGCTTGGACAATTCCTTTTATGCTAAACTGCAGCTGGAAGATGTTGTTCAAAGTATGGATAGGAGAATGGAAGACTCCTAAAAACGAAACAGATATGCCCAGATTCAGCCTGGGTGTAGACAGTAGAGTACAATGACTGACAGCAGAGCATCCAACATTTTTAAACTGTTATCCAGTCCTTTTGTTCAAGGAGCACATGGCAAACAATTATGCAGGGTCCCAAGGTCCAAGGGTAGGAGTAGTCCTTACCTCGTACTTCTGTGCGACATCAGCATTAGAGATCATCTAAGGGGGAGGTAAACCACATGCACTCCAATTTCTGGGACACCCTGCTAGTTTTCACTGTATGAATGAATAACTGACATTGTGCTGGGACATCCAAAAGGTAAGTCTCAAAGGATGCACTAAAATAGCCTTATGTGCTATTTACAAATACCTTCAAAAAGCTCTCTTAGGTGGGAAAGCTTCCCTTTCTGTGTACAGCACAGGAAGTTAGAAGAAAAGAGGTTAACTCCACCGTTTTGAAAAATGCATCTAAAATTGAGCAACTGAATTACCTAATTGATTCCCACAGTCAAGTCAAATTTAGATAGAATCAGTGGGAGCTGTTACATTTTAGTTCTTTGGAAAATTACATTATTTCTATTCTAGTGCCTAACTACAGTTCTAATTGTCTAATTGCAAGCACTCAAAGGGAACTTTCAATATGTTTTTAACTCTTCATTCTTATCTATCACTAAACTTCAATAATGCTTCACCTACTTCAGAAACATAAACCAAAACGCTTATTTGCATTTTGGAAAAAAAAAAAAAGCATAACAAAGAAAACTAAATAAAAAGGTATATTCTGTGTAGGAGTTCACCTTTGTTTCTCACTCATGATTTTCCAAGTTCAGTTAACTACAAAGGTTTCCTTAGCTGCTTCTGTTAGCTAATCTGTATTACTGATGCGCCTGTCATCCTCCACTCTCTCCTTTTCATGTTATTAATGAAGTAAAAAGTTATACAAAAAAAACAAGCTCTGCTGAAACTTAGTTTTAGGAAATATGTATACCAGAAAGTCGTCTTTGCTAAGTGGCTGTCAGTCCCGCCTCCTGCATTCTGTGACACACAGCAAAGCCAGTTTGTACTGAAGACCTTGGATTTATATTTGCCAGCAATTTTTTCCCTGTTTCATACTATATCAGCAGACAACCCAGAGTTATCAATTCCATCACTTGCTGGATAGCTACTTTAGATCACTCCTGGAGGTCACAGTGATGTCTGAAGATATCCAGCATCATCCTGAACAGCTCAGCATGCGACTGAGGTGATGAGTGGCCCAGAACAAGATGGGTCTTGGGCTTCTCTGGTCAACTCTGGTTTATCCTTGTGCTGTAAAGTGGAAATATAAATCCACCTAGGCACCTGGATGGTTCAGCTGCAAAAGGGACTGATAATTGCCTTAATACAGTCACAGAGAAGAGAGTAAGAAAAACAAGAGCAAGGCAATAGGGATGAAGACACAAAACAAGTAAGTGACTGCTCTATTATTTTGTTTCATTTCTTATCTGCAAGAGAAGTTAAAGTCCAGCAATTTCAAGAGAAAATATATGCAGGGTTTAGTCATTTCCTCTCTTTCATAGCTGTAAAGTTTGAAGGAGAAAGTGTTCTGGCTTCCTTTTTGAGAGATGCAACCACCCTCCCGCACCCAGAGATATGCACTAGCAATGAAAGCAGTGACAATGAAAACACCAAAGAGTGTACATATGAAAATATCTCATAAACACAACACCACATGCAGTACAGAGGAACATTTATCACATGCTTGACTGAACAGTCACACAAAACCTTAAAACACCAACAAACCAAATAACGAAGTATGGAAAATGTTCAGGACAAATTGCTGTCATTAACACTTAAGGTCTAATTTGAACCTTTTTATATATGAAGGAAGTAAAATGTAAGTGCCACAGAAAATATGACACTGAGATTAATCCAGATATCAGTACATGATACTCATGTCAATTCTAGCAGTGAACCCTATACATACACACAGACATACACAGACACGCACACATGCTCTGAGCACATCTGAGATGGCTGTCACAGATGAAATTTTAAAATATTATCAATAATTGTTTAGAATTTTTTTTTCATTCCAGTCTAAAGAAGTACACTCCAATCTTCAATCTGAAAGCCACAACCATACACAAATACACACACTCATACTTAAAAAAAATATATATATAAACATCCACATGTGCAGCCACATGTGCATGCACATACACACACACATATACACACACAGAATATGTACCTATATCTGGATATATCCCTGACATTACTATGGATGTCACAAAAGCATGGAATGATTTTACAGACAAATTGCAACATAGAGCCATAATGAGTTTCTGAATCGCCAATACTCACACATAAAAGAGGGCCTGATCATCAACAGGTGCTGGAGAAGATCTAGAATGTGAAGCATATGATGCAGCATCTTTTTACAATGTGTTAACAAATATCAGTGTCTCATGCTGAATGTGAGAGGCATATTTATGTAGTTAAAAGTATGAGCTGCTTTTTCTTTTCTTTCTCCTTTTCTTTTTTTTTTTTTTTTTCCCATTCTACCACTGGTTCATCTACACCTTCCTCAGAAAGCATCCGCTCTTTATTGTTGTCTATAGCAATGATTATTAACAAGCACAGAAAATGGAAATGTAATCTTTCTTCTATTTCTTGATCAAGAATTCATCCCCACACTTCATGCAGGTGAATTCTGATTCAGCTCTGTAATTATCTGACAGATGTTACAAGCAGCTGCTGCTGAACACAAAACCCTGGCTATTTTTACAGAAATATAAGAGCTTCTGGCAAGGTGGAGTGAGAAGTGAAATGGAATGCATTCTGGCAAGGCCACACATCTGGTTTTCTACACACAAAGCAGAAAAAAAAAAAATCTAAGTCTGAAACTCAGATTTCTGATTCTTAAACAATTCAAAATCAAATTTCCTTTATTAAAATTTAAAGCAGCCTCTATGTGTCAAGTAAGAACAGCTTTATGTTTTCTCAGCAAATAATGTTTGCCACTAAAACACAGCTTTGACATTAAAATAATTCAGCTTAATCACTCTTGCAGGACACTCTTCTACCCCAAAAAAGATCAGTCTATAAGTTAAGGTGCAAAATTTACAGCCCTGTATGGATTAAGACGAATGACATAAAGACAGCCACACCTGAATGCTGTGAAACCCCATTTCCTGAGGAAGACACCAAAGAGACTCAATTTCTTTATTTGAAATATTGCTCCTTAAATCGCAAATCCTGCATGGTGGTGCACTACATTAGCTCTGAAATGACATCTACGTAGGTCTGTATCCCTCTCAGCAAACAAGAACTATCATGAGATAATGCTCCATATCTCCAAATTCCTGATTTGGGACTTCATATCACAATATTTTTCTGGGATCTTGTATAATACAAGTACAAATTACAGAAAAGTTTAATTATGCTGTAAAATTTTGTACCAAAATTATGTAGGCCCAAAAATGCTGTCTTTATTCTTGCAAGACTCCTTTAGAAGCTACCAAAGGATTTGGTCTTTCATTTCTTTGAAGTGCAGAAGATAGCTTCGCTTTAAACTCTTATGATGGGAATGCACTGAAGAACATAAATATAAAATGAAAGACAAAATTCTTAAGAACTTGAATAGCGACTGCCCCTTTTCTGTGAGACATTTCAGAAAGAGCATGTACTTTTTCTGGAAAACCTGAATATTCACATCTGAGACAAAGTTTTGGTATTTCTGACATATCTGTGAAAGACTAAGACTATTAAAAAAAACACAGTCACACTAGTGTAAAATGCGGCAGCTGTTAAAGGGTAAGCACAAATAATGAACACATCTGTGTTTGATCATGTAACTGTGGCACTAATAAAAGATTCCTCAGTGAAGAATGGTGCTATCGCATCTGTGTATCTAAGCAGACATACACACACATGCACGCACACATACCAACTGATTTCAGTCATGGCAGTCAGAATTATAATACAGTTTGAAAGACTACAATAATAATCAATGTCATATTTTACCAACACTGACTCGCTCATATTCATGACAGCATTGACAATAATGTAATTCATTATATGAGCATACCCCAATATTTAAACAAGCTGGCATTAAATCATAATCCTAAACATATGACAGCTATGGGGCAGAATATTAAACCTACCACCCACAGTGAAGATACTCTGGCTACCTGTTTACAAAATGCCAGGTCTCTTCAAAGCTAGAATACATCTGGGGAAGAACGCAGTGTTCTGTAGTCCATTTTAAACTGTCAGAAACCACACAGTTACCTGCAAGTGCACTGAGACTGAACTGATCCCTTTCAAGGTGACCCCCTAAATAAGTAGAGGTTTCTATCACAAACAGATTCATTAATCCCATTTACAGATCTGACTCCATCCATGTTACCATAGGTTTGAGAAAAGCAGCTACTAGATTTTTTAAGCTGCAAACCCAGCACTGGTGTGTGTAGAGCACCATCCACAAGCTTAGAACAACTTCATTTCTAGGTGGTGCATGTGGGCAAAGTTAACTCCATAACCACATCAGCCAGAAAGAGTTATACTTCAAGGTAAAGGTAAAATTATGTAAACTGAGTGAACTTGAGAAGAAGAAACTTTCTTATCAAGCAAGTAGACTTTCCAAAGCTTGTATTCACTACTGCAAGCTTAAAATAGTATTGTCAAGAGCAAATATGTATGCACGAGAGCAACAAGCTCCTTTGTATGTACTAATAAAAACTTGGAAGTGACTTCACAAAACAGACTATTTCTGCTGTTTGTCACAGATGTACCGAAAAATGTTTAAAGTATTACTTTTCTGCATTAACACCATGTGTCATACTTTCTGTCTGGCAGCCAAAACCATTACAAAGATCTCCATCAAATGAAATCACTGGCCACGACAGTACTCCTTCGAGAAACACAAACACCTTGAGGAAATTCTGACTTTCTTTAGAGGAGTCATAGTATGAATGCAAAACTCTGACTAATCCCATTCTTTCATTAAAACCAGGAAGGGCAGTAATGATGATGATTACTAATGATAGTAATAACTTTTCTAAGAACAACCAAAGCCTCTCACACAAGTGATTTTATCTTTCAAACCCAAGAAGCTGTAATCTGAAGGTGAATTATCCTCCTGAAGCTGTAAATTAAAAGTAAATTCATGTTGTAAAACCAGACAATTTTCATTTAGTACACTTGCATAAATAACCAGACTTTGATTATAAGCCTCTTCCTACCACAACTGATCATGTAGTTTTACCTACTTTATATCTGGTCCAATAAGTGAATGCCTCCTTAGCATAGCCCGGGCTTGTGCATTCGTTAAGTTAGTGGTTGATTCTTCATTAATGGACAGGATGCAGTCCCCCACACCAATTCGTCCATCACGACTAATTGAGCCTCCATGGATGATGCTGCGGACTATCATTCCTGAGCCATCCTTATTAGAACTTACTGTCATTCCTATAGTGGAAAATGCACAACACAGTTAATAATATCATTTGGGTCCCAGCTCTGAATGCCAAGGGAAAAAAAAATAACTTGGGGCATGGAATGTAAAAGCTAGCAAGTCAACCTGCCAATGCCAGTAAGTCTAAAGTGTTGTTCCTGTTCCTCCTGGCACTTCCTTCTTTCCAACAGGGGACAGCACTTACAAATCACATTATCGTTACCTTGTGTTACTTCACATACCAGGCTCAATATAAAAAAAACTAAGACAGTGGAAAATTTAAATAGAAAATAAAAAACGTAATGAAATTGCTTCTAAACCAGTCAAATTTACCACTCTTCTGAATGGTTCACTGAGTTTATACACCATATTTCGGTTTAGTTTATGATAGTTGTCTTTGGAAAAGAGGTGAAATGATTAAACAGTTGATTAGGTGCACAGGGCAAGTACAACCACACACTTATTTTCAACAGAAGGCCTGAATCAGGTCCCACTGAGACAGTGCCAGCCTTCCTGCTCCCATAGGGGGGCCATTCCTTAGTCCCAGAAGAGCATCCTGATTTCTGTCAGAGTCCGCGCACCAGTGATCGGTACAATCCACTATTTGAGTTATACCATAATCCCACCTCTGGCACAGCAGGACACTACTTCTCAATGTTTATACACACCACTTAACTCCTCTTTATTCTCACTAACGGAAAATGAGACAAAAGATGCTCTTCTCCATCCTCCCTCACAGGGAGCCTATAGGGACCTACTTGTGGACTCACATCTTTGTGATTGCTCTCACATGCATGAGTCGTCACTATTACTTTCAGGGCAGCTGGAGCTCACGAAATCAACCCTCTTGACAGTTTCACAAAAAGCTGTTCTTCACTAAGACAATGAAAAGGTAGCTGAAGGGCTGGCAACCTGCAGGTCTACGCAGTGGATTTCTACTATCTTAGTGCTGCCAAAGTCTTTTTTTTTTTAATGTCCTAACATGGAAGCTTTCCTTTACCAACAAGACAAAGCCACCGAAGTGAGAGCACCTTATAAAGGAACACCTATTGAAGAAGGAGGCAGTGAATATTCTAGTATTTGTTCTTCTGGCTTTGCATGTAAACATCAGGCTATCAAGCACCAGGAGTGTAGCTGTGTCTCTGCAAGCCATATGGTATTTTCCAGACTTCTAACCACTTATATATACAAACATGGCTACAGAACATAACAGACTGAACACTTTACTCTGTGACCTTAGACCCTGGCTGAACAGAGTTTAGAAGGCAGCTTTAAGCCCCAGGCTACCTACAGCAGGCAACCATAAAAACATCTGCCTATTTATCTCAGAGGAAAAAAAAAATACTGATAACTGTTTAAACAACAACGCTACTCTGGATATTTATTTGTGCTTTCTAGGATAATAAAAGTTTCTTAATAGTGATGGCTCTTCAAACCAGCTTGTAGTTGAGATTAACAAAGCTGGTATGAGAAGATGGCCCTGACTAGAAAGGAACTGCCCAATAAGCTCCTTAAGACATAGGAGAACATGTACCTCTCTATTTTGGTATGCAGAAATCAAGGTTTATCTTCTGGAAAGACTGAAAAACCCATCTTCATGATGGCACTTTATATTAAACTGATGAAAGAATACAGTGTTAACGTTGACTCGAGATTTATATTTACAATTTGCCAGGTAATTACATCAGCCGTGGTCAGGTGTCATTTAAACATGCTACTAGATACAGCAGAGGTAAACTGCTATAACCGAGCCTTTAGATAAGTGATGTTACAATGTTGAGCACATTACAGACGGTATTTACAGGTGCTGTACTGGGGTGGTTCCCCCAGTGTTTACACTCACATACTCCTTCCAACAACCATCTCTTGACAGATCTACTCACGCAGGTTACTCAGTCAGATCTGAATGTAAACACAACCCTGCAACAGAATACAGGCAGCATGCACAGAAAAGCAAACCTTCCAAGAAACAGCTGAAATGTGGCTTGAAATTCTGAACCTAATTTTGCTGCTTGGTTAAGCCAGCAACAACCAACAGTATTACTGAAGCTAGTGTAATATCACTTTAGAAGAACATAACCCCAGTTTCTATGCTGACATCCTCCTTTACAACAGATCTGCAAGGCTGATGTCACACTTGGAATAGCTACAGTTTCAGGCTAAAAATGCAAATGCCATTGTCAAGTGCCACATGTATCACACAGGACAAAGGCATTTCAGCTCTTATTGCACGTAAGTGGTCTGTCCCCTTACCTTTTAAAAATCACAATCAAAAGGTCAGAGCTCCAGCTGTGGCTGGATTTGAAGAGCTGTTGCAAGCTCTGGGTGACACCATTTAAAAGGAAAAAAGAAGTGCCAGTTCTCAACTGAAATAATTGATGCAGCTGCAGCTTTCAACATCATTCACAGCTCATGATTTAGCTCTTTTTGTAAAAATCAAAGTTAAAGCAGTGCACTCATGTGTGTAAATTGGTCACCATGCCCAGGCCAGAGCACACAGAGACTGGAAGCAAAAGACTACAGTCAAAAGCCAGGAGAAAGCATTATTCACATTCATACCATGTATACCTGAGAGGCCAGTCTTACTTTTCATGCACGTAATGTCTGTCAGTGTGCATCCTGACCCAAGTTTGTATTTTTATGCTTTATTATGCTTGACATGAAATTTGCTTTGTTCTTTGCACTTAAAATACTGATAGACATACATGAAAAACACTGCTCCGTTAAGAGGTTATTGCAAATAAAACTTTCTTAAAAAATCTAAATGCCTGGAACCGCACTGTGACCTGCAGTTTACATAGCCTGGCAATGAGGTCAATAAAGGCAGTAGTTACCCAGCTACTTCACACCAATGAAAGCCAAAACTTATACTCACATCAGCCTTGCCTACAGTTTTATATTGGAGAGGCCGATTTTAAACCAGATCAGCTCCTGATCCAGTTTGGATGCTGATTGTATCACAAAGCAGAAGGGGATATGGGGCAGACTGAGCATCCACCCATCAGATGGCAGTCTATTCCAGGTAGAATGAATTACAGCATCACAGCATCCCATCCACCTCTGCACAGGAAGGGAGTCCCAGGTGGTGATGGTTTATGAACAAGAGGCCCATGGGCTCCCTTTGGGGTGTTTTCTGTGGAGAACCCATCACAAAGCATTTGTGGAATCACCACAAACAGCCAGCACCCACACGAACTCCTGACCTACCAACAACAAGTCTTCAATGACAAGCAGTTGGCCAGAAGAAACAGCAACAGGAATCTAAACTGAAGCAAATGAACACACTGGCCAGGAACGGGAGAGGAGCGTCACTGACTCCCACCACAAATCCTTCCTTGTGCGGGCTCTGGGAAAATGCCTGGGAGGATGTTATTCCTGTGTTCCCTCTCACACTGCCCAAGACCACACCAGAAACCATGACAGGACAGCAAAAAACACTTCCATCTGTTGTGCCTGTTCAATCCAAAATGTGTCTCTAGTCAGTATGCTCAGGAAGTTGCAGATTGCAGATAACTACAATTCTCGACAAGATTATAATATCATTGAGCTAAAAATATTACCCATTAAATGCATCTATGATCTGATTTTCAGAAACACTAAGGCATTTAAGACACAAGTACAAATATGTAGGAAGAAAGTGAACAGCTTGTTTACACACTTTAGAGCATCCTCAAAAATCATTATCGTTTTGTGTTCTTACATATATTTCAAAGTCTAGTCTGCAGCTCTTTGACCAAAGTGTTCTCCTACAGCATTCCTTGGCTATATCTCGGCTTTCCCCTATATTATATAAATGTGCAGACATTAAAAACCAACATATTAAAATTGCTAACATTTAGGAATGACTAAACTCTCACAGGAAAAAAAAATTCTTAGTGAGACTGGACACTTTACTTTGATGTTCATGGTAAACAGGGTAAGAGCAGAAAATGAATATCCTGTGCTTTCCTCACCAAAAGTAAAATCTTTAGCCTTTACTAGTAAAACAGGGAACATATGAGAAAAAGAGAAAGTCGTATATCTGAAGAGGTTACAAAAAATGTTAGCTAGCTTACCTAGACTTGAATTGCCTTTTGCAATTGTGATAGTTTTCTCACACATGTTTTTGACTGAATTTGGGGTTGTAGAACTTCCTTCTGAAGCTACTGGCCATCTCTTTTCCATTAAAAGCACTTGATCCTAACACAAAGGAAAAATGACATCAGTTCAGAATAGTGAGATAAAAACAGAATTGGACATACTGATCTCAACCCATTTTACCTTATACAAAAGCTGGGCATGTAGTTAACATAGACTCCTTACAAGACACTGGAGAAGTCAGTCCATCAAAGATCAAACATGGGGTTTCTATTTTCATTCAGGTAATACAGCAAATCTACCACAAAGTATGCTTTTAATTTAGGGACCTCAGTAACACCCTTAAAATTAGTGGGATGAATTCAAGGGCACTCAGACTTTTTCACCACAGATGTCTGACAATCTGCCAGTGCTAAAGAAACACATCTTGTAAGACATTGCAACTCTTTTAAGAATTTCCTAATAAATCACTGAGTGGACAAAAAAAGAAATACATGTCACAGTCACTGTCATATAAAGGAACATTATGTTTGCATGCTGTGTCATCACAGGCCAGTTTGTGAGCTGAACTACACAGACCTGTGCAAACATCAGGATGCAAGGACTGCACAGCACTATCCCTGGGCTTCTCAGGTTTGGTTTCCAGCTGTGCACCTCCTCGCTCTGCAGAGGTTAACAGGGGATAAGAAATGTCGCCTGGCCTGCCCAGTGGGTACACTGTGGTCCAGCAGTATCAAGTGCTGTGAAGCATAAACAGACTTTTATATACCCCTGTATGACCAGTCTCTGTGACTTTACTGTCTTCACACCATACATTATCTACTGCTTTGGATAGGCCTAAATCTGTAAGTTTTAGTGCAAGCTACCATATCTGATGGACATTTATAATCAAACAACCATACATGGCTGTTGGCCAGTGTAGATTTCTGTAGACAATTCTGTGGTTTAATACAGCTTTGCCACGAGTTTAATTATAAATTAAGTAAAAATCTTTACTTTTCCAGTGGGATCAAACTGCATGGTAGTAGCAAGGCTTGTATTTAGTGCAATTTCTGCTGTTGTCTGAGATGCAGTCCATGTTGCTGTGTTTTCACTTTCATTTTCATTGATATCCGAAACATTCGGAGGCAGAAGATCCTTTTTAGTAAAACCATTTGTGGTTTCTAGGCTATTGCCCACTACAGACTTCTGTTCTCTCTGATTCAGATCCATGTTGTACAGATTCTTGTCAGATGCAAAGAAATCAGTTGCAGCATTTGAACATTCCTCTTCAACAGACTGTCAAACACAGGAGACAATGAACAATCAACACTCTTTTGCGGTGTAATTTAAAAGTACATTCCATGCTAAAATATTAAATTAATCTCACTGAATTTAAACATATTTGTTGTAACATCAGTGTCTTCAACAGATCATTACAGGCATTTTACTGTAAAATTTATTTGGTTCCTCAGGCAATTTCTTCGGTTTTAAAATACCAGAAATCAATGAAAATAAGGTTACTGCTGAAGGCCAAGTTCTAATTTGGTACTCATCAATAAATCCCCAGTAATTTCAGCAAAGTAATGTCCAGTCACACATTCTCAACAGTCCCAGCAAGTTACTAATATTAAAGCATCCAGTTGTCTATCTTAGGTAGAAGAATTTTGCAAGACCAAGGTCTTTACTTTCAAAACACTTCGCAAGCAAAGGGCAATTTCAAGCAGCTCAGACAATAAGCATACAATCTAATTTTTAGGGAATAGAAAACTTCCCTAACACTAATCATCCATTTAACTGAGTAGAAACATATTTAAATATCCCTTCTAGATGAAGAGGCAAAAGCAAAAACTCAAGTGATATCTCAACAAAAAATTAATATGTAGATTTTGAACTGTGATAACAGTGAAATACAAAGATGCAGTTACAGAAGCTTAGCAGTTGGTACTTACTGGAAATGTATTGATTATGGCTGCAGTATTGGCATTAAGTTCTCTACACAAAATTTGTTCTTTCAACATTTGAAGTTCCTGTGATTTTAATAATCACAGTCATCTGAAAAAAAAACCTTAAAACATTCTCTAGCTGAGCTTTCATAATAACTATTTTTTTTTAAAATGTAGGCCTTTAGATATTAGAAAAATAGATCAAGGACTTAAGAGGTTTGATTTAGAGGCTCTATATCAATATTAAGGATTTTTCTCTGCTATGCAGTGAGTATAGTCACAAGAATTGTATCTCTAGCTGTATTAGCTGTTATCCACTGGTCCTACTAATTCTACTCTGTATCCAAAAACTGGGGAAAACATATTTCCCAGGATTTTGAGATATTTTGCAATATTTTTTGTCAAGGGCCTTAGAATTAGTCTTTCTCATCTTTCATGAAGTGCATACATGCTTGCTCTGTCCCAGACAATCAGCAAAAAACATTCACCTGTAAATAACTGGTTTAAGTAACATCTGAGAACACAACTGAGCAAAGCCTATATACAACTAATCTGTATGATGCAATCAACAAAATAATTTCCAACGTTTTGGAGAACAGAACACTACGACTACAATTCATTTGTCTTATTTCACTGGCTTTCAAAGTAAGCTATCTACTTTTAAGTCTTTTTTGTATCCATTTCAAAATCAGTGAAAACAAGACCAAGGTCGTTCTCAAGATTTATTCTATACGCCACATATACGTATTAGAGTTGACATATATGCCCATTTTTATTTTTGTTTCACTTGAAAAAAAAAAAAATGCCAATGCAGTAATATTTGAAGACAAAATATTTCAGGAATTTGTAACTAGAGCAACATGCAGCCTCATTAGTGCATTTGCATTACTCTGACTTTAAGTATTCTTTTTCATAACCTGTTTTCAAAGTGACACCAAAGGCATTCAGAACCTGTCAAATGCCCTGCAGTAAGAAATAGCTTTAATATCCTTCCATTTCTCATAATATCTAATAGCACTTTTCTAAACTTCACTGCATTTCACTTTCTTCAGAAGTCTTATTTTATGAGCAGATATTCTTGCTATGGTTACTTTGTTGAGTAACTTGTAACTGCCAAGCATAAAATGTTACTTGATGAGAACTTTGTATTCACTTCATACTGGTGTACAGAGGAACACTGAAAAGCCAGGACCATACTCTTCTAAAAAAAAAAAACATGTAAACCAAAACCTGCTTTAAGTCAAGACTGAAAATAACTTGAGACTTCCTAGAGCATCAACGTGATATATAATGTAATCCAGCCTCTATCTCATAAAATGCTTCTCAGCATGCAAAATGCATAATCCGTTTAGGTAACAATTATAGAGTTAAACAATGCAATCTGTCCCACTGGCACAGCAGAGATGTCCTTTTCTGTGGATTAAGAGAAACCATTAGAAGATTAATTTAGCTTCCCAACCAGTGCCTCATAAGGGCTGAACATATTCCAGAACGGATAAAGGGAGTTACTGCAGCTCAGGTGTGCAGGAAAAGCCAGCAGCTACTCTATTCAAGATCACAGACTGTAAACCCTGGAATAAATCCCTACAACATTGCTTTCAAAGAGGACTGCTAAGAGAAATTACTTGGAAGATTCTGGATTACTGAAATAAATTTATAGTTTGCCAAGAAAAAGGAGCATGAAAAACCACGGAGAGAAACAAAGCACTAATTCTGATACAATCAAGTCAGTATGGGTATGTGACCAGCAAGAAAGAAGATATTGATCTCTGTAATACTCTTAAGTAACTTAATTTATTGACTTTAAATAGAAATTACTAGTAATCAGAGGTCTGATATATACAGATTTACATGTAATTTTAGTATTATTATGGACATTTAATTCAAGAATACAGAAAATGTACTAGCAAACATACTATGAAGCATACAAGCAAAGCTCAGCATTAAAACTTACTCTTGCTTTTCATATCTAAAATACCATAGAATAATGCAGTTCTTTTGTGTTACCACTCTTCACTATTCTCTGAAGTAATAATAATTAAATTTTTATAACAGATTGCTTACCACAGCTGTAACACTACAAACATCTCGCCATACTTTATATAGCTACACAAAACACAAATCCAAGCTATCAACTTTCTAGCAGCCTCTCTCTTCAACACAGATGCCTGAAAGACAGCAGCATTACCTTAAACAAAGCCACACTTTAATCTGGTAAGAAACAGTGCAGCTTGAACCAGGATGACATAAAACATTTATATCTAATAATACAGCTTTTCCACACAATAATCAGTTTGTCATCAATAAAACCATCCTCCTTTTTACCTTGGGAGTTGGGAATGGAGAAGAGAAGCTGCAGCTGAGGTCACTGCTACAGGCACTGCCATGCAGAGCTATCGTTGAAGCCTCGAAGGCGTCACTCTCTACAGAATACTGAGATTCAAATGTGGGCTCATCCGCTAGATCTGCCTCGCCCGAGTCCACCTAATAACAAAAGCAATTCAATCAGCCAGGCTGTTACCTTCACAGCACATAAGCCTCAAACACATGCACCTCAGTTGCTACTGACTGACACTTCCCTTTTCTTTCTGCCCCCCCTCCATGTTTTACGTTGTAGTTATATTAGCACACAACAGTAAGAAACGTTTCTACTTCCAGTTACAGTTCTTGTTACTACATCTTCAGAGGTTGCAAAGACTATCTGAAGTAAAGTGAGAGTTTCAAGTGGAATGAGTTGCAGGGCTGAGGCAGGCTGATGCCTGTTAACAGAAGTATGAAGTGCTGGGACAATTCTGCTATACTCCTCGGCATGAAAATTTTGCTTCGATTAGGGCTTTTTTTTTTTTTTACCTCTTAATTTTCTCTTACAAGAATTAGCACTTAAAAAGTAATGAGCTTCACTTAGTGCTACCTATCAGGAATGTTACCTCCATACAACTTCATAGGTTTAATTGTTTTTAAAAGGGTACAACAAATGATCTTCTGGAAGCTGCAATGCTTTCCAACACATTTAAAAGAAACATTTATGACATGATTTTTTTAAGATTTCCAAAATATTTTACATTTGACAACAGGATTAATAAGGACAATTCTGCCATCTTACATGAGAAAATTATAAAAGAGTTCCAGACATGGACATGGGGAGTCTTTTTTGCCTGTTTTGTAAATGGAATACAATTTATTTCAAGACGTCTCATATACTTTCAAATACTAGAATAAAATTAAGTTCTAAAAGACTTAATTTATGATGCTTCACATACTAGATTTTGATTATAATTTCATCTTACTTAGCAGAACTCAAAAAGGCAGTGTATGCTTAAAAAAATTATCAGTGAGTTCAGAGCCAAGACCATACCCTAAACCTGTATGATGTGCACCCATCTGCAGAGATGGGATCTAAGTGCTGGTTTTCAGCCTCTGTGGTTAATCATACTATGAATTCATTATGCTCGATTCACAACAGATTCAAACCGCCTCTTTGGTGTAACTTACTCTCAGCCTATCTAGAAAGTGCAAACTAGCGTTAATGAAGCTATGCCCTAAAAAATAGGATTGTGAAAAACAGGGACAGACTTGTAAAATATGAGTGCAGATTTATCTATGAAATACAGTATCTTATGAGTGCACTATGCAAACACATCTTCAACTGGGTGATTGCACATTCAATTTCATATTTTGCACATTTAATTAGACAGAGCTGACAATTTAAGCATATTATTATCTGCCACATATTTTCATTGTTCTTTGACAATTCAACTTTTATTGTATGAATCACAGACAGAAGTCAAATTTCTAAATATTTAAATTTTAATATGATCTTTTCAACACATCTTTAATTAAAGGATGTTTATAGTATCTAACCTGTCTTCTTCATACTTCTTGTCAACGAATAGAATAAGGTAAATCCTATTATCTAACTACTATAGCAAGGTAGTCAATAACAAACTGCAGAAGAAAAAACAGGCAGTCATGTTTCAAGGTAAGTTACTAAAATCAGCTTGGCATTCGCAAATGTGAAAAAAACAAACATATTGGAATCAGTAATTCAGAGATTTTTGCCTTGGAAGAACTCCTTTCAGGTTTTGTTTCATCTTCTTCTTTTTTCTAATGAATTAAGTTCTGATGTTTAGTAGAAACTGCTTCGCTACTCATGACCCCAGAAAATGAAGATGACACGCTCAGAATATATTTATATTGTTTTTGTTTAGGTTTTTCTGTTTGATTGTTATTGCTGTTTGTTTGTTTTTGTAGAGTTCTATTTCTTTTGTATTTTTTATCTGAGTTCTTACTGGTAACTTCTGGGCTATGTAAGGCACTGAATGCTCAGGTAAGCCACATTATGTGTAGAAGTGAACACTTTCGACCTTGCAAATCTCATAATCACTGATTGATGCTGAAGTCTAAAGAATACTACCAGGAGGAAGCATTGGCAGCTTTTGAAGACAGACACCATTCCTTTTAAAACTGGCTTGCATGCAAAATGAGAGTTCTAAAAACTTTTTAAGGTAGAGAAGTAATGTGTCATGAGATATAGACAAAGAGATTTATTTACAAAATAAGTACATGAACATTTCTCTACACGAGGTGAGATTTTCAAAGGGATACTCAGTGCATGCAAAGAGAAGTGGGTAGCCATTCACTTTTGAAAATCTCAGAAAAATACTTCATTTTTTTCCAGCAACTAACATATCATAGGCCAGATTCACAGCACATGCAAATAGCCAAAATCTCCAGATGCCAGCTTCTACCATGTGAAGACCCATCGCAACTATGGTGGATGAGTACTGTGGTGATAGTAAACACTAAAAAATAAGCATGAACAGTGACAAAGCAACCCCTTTCATTACAAAATGCAAAGACTTAGGAAATCTTTGGTAAGTTGGGCCACTAACCAGAGCCAGCTCAGCATGGAAGAGGGCTGCATCAGCTGGCCCCTCCTCCTCAAGTGACTGGGAAGTGTAGAAAAAGCAATCTTCCTTAGCAGAGACATAGCCCTCCTCTGGTGAAAGCTGCAGAAAGAATGAAGCTCTGAGTTGGATGAGTGGCCAGGACACAGGGTGTGCAGAGCACGTTACGTGTCAGGGTTTAGAGAGGCAAACGAATTCTGAATGCAGCAAAGAGTTCATTTCAATCACAGTTACAGTGTTGGGCAGGTAAAGTGACAATTTTTTTTTTAATTAACTGAATTGATTCAGCTTCACCTCCCGTTTTTTTATCTCCAAGTAACGGAAAAGGCCTATCCAGCTAAACCAGAGTCCAAAGCTTAGTCTGAATTCATTTTCAATTTCTGCTCTTATTAAACATATACTAAAAGTGCTATCAGAGTTGCCATCATGGAAAGAGCCTGACAGCAGAGGTCTTTACAACCTTGCTAGCACAAAGTAATCTTGTTAGCAGGCAGGAAGACTGCATCCACTGTCTGTGTTTTTAGATTGTATCTGCCAGGTGAAGAGCCTCAACAGGACAAAACATCATTCCGACTAAAAACCAGTAGCCTTTCCCAACATAATTTGATGCTAGATGTATTTCTCTAGTACTACAAAGAAGCCAGTGACTATCCACAATGTTTAATTAGTTGTCAGGCATAATACATGAAATACTGAAGTGTAAATACTGAATGTTTACAAAATACTAGGAAGAGCAATGAAAGCCCCATGCATTTTCTCTTTTTAGAGTGACATCTTAAGTATGAAAATGTCAATTTGTAAGACATTTTAGTGTGTAACAGTTTCCACTACAAAAAAATGAATTTAACAAAGCAAGTTTAAAAAGTTCCCTTTTATTAAACATCAGCCATTCCCACCCACTCTCTCCACATGGATCCACTAGGAACGAAAATTTGATATCTGCATCCACAAAGATTAGAAGATCATAATTTCATGAAAAGCAAAAATTAACCCCAAAGACTGCATTTGGGCTCATAGTGAAAAGTATATTTTTTGTATGTATAAACTGATGCTATTCTACTGATTTGGATTTAACACACCAGAGACACTAATCCATTAGCATCCTTACTGTAACACAGTATATCAGTAACCCTAGGTCTCCTTCAACTTCATTCTTCTAATTGCTACAGACTACCTTCTAAATCAAGCCTGAAATAATCTATGGCTGTACCAAAATAAGCAGTCTGAGATATATGAACTGAAGACTACTCACCATTCTTTAAAGTGCACAGTCTAAAAACAAAAACTGTGTATGTACTATACCTTGCAAAGCAAAGGCACAGGCAAATTCCAGGCAAATCACAAAAAACTGACATCATCATCTCATACATTCAGAGATTCTTGTAAAGTGCACAAAAGTATGCCTGGCAACTTGCAGCCCTGAAAGATTGTGCTGGTTGCAAGATGCTTCGCTGTTTTCTCAGCTGCAAGACAGGTATGCCAGGTCCTGCAATCACTACACCAGCCATATACTACACAGGCCACTCCTACATGCAAGGAGATACGGGACAGTTTAAAAACAGTTTCTGGATGTTTCAAGTCACCCAGCAGCACCCCAATGCAAACAAAGTGTATGCAGCAGTCACGATCATCATGTACCAGCTTAACTGACATGAAAAGTACCCATCAAACTCCCAAATCCTTACAGGCAGTGGTTTGGCAACTCCTATTTTAACTGTTCCTGCTGGGGCTCCTTTCAGTGCTTGTACTGCTTCCTCCAGGCTGCCATTCTCCAGGTTGATATCATTGACAAACATAAGCCGATCCCCAGGAAGAAGTCTGCCATCTTGCTCAGCCACTCCCCCAGGAACTAAGGAGCGAATCACAATTACGGTGTTTGCTGGATTAACAGGATCCTAATTAAATAAAAGGAAGAAAAATATTTCATTTTATTTACTTTCTTATGTTTTGAGAGGCTAATTTTTATGCAGAGTTGGGTTACTGAAAAAGTTGGAGCTCTGCCCCAGCAGAATTCTCATCAGGATCATACCCTCCTGTCCACACGGCCCATATATTTAGACTTCCACCTATTTTTTAATTCTTAAATGTGAAAATTATTACTCCTTTCTAGGTGATGTCCCATCACATATCTTCAAAATAAAATACTGCTAAATTGCAGAGTGCTGTTCTTACTGTAATGAGTAATTACACACCAGAAATTCAAACACTTCCTACTGCGATGACAGCGTTGCAGACTTCATCCTCCCTTACACTCTGTGGTTTAAGAATACAGCTGGGCAGTGCAGCCTGGGGCAAAGCTAACATGTGCACTTCTGGTGGAACAAAGGGTTTATTTTCAACAACTCTCTTGTACTTCATGGCACCAGATCTTGCTCAGCTGAGAAAGCACTTCTTAAGAGGCAAGTCCTTGTTCATGCCTAATTAAACACTTCCACTTTACGGGAGACAGGAACATACCAATACAGCACTCTAATCAACAACACACAACTAAGTGCTGTTTGCTTTTAAAAAAGAAAACTGAGTAGAAGTCACCATCCTTCAAAACACTGATTTTTATAAAAAATGATAGCATCAAATACTACAAAATACAAAACCAGGAACATATGACTCTGTTATAACAATTATTATAGGTGCACACATTTGCCTGATTCTTATAGAATTGCATTTCCAAGGAACATTATTACATGTCAACGTTTCCAACAGATGGCAATTCACTTGCACAGAAGAAAGTCAATAAATGTAATAATGTATGAGCTTGACTGATAGCAAAAGGAATAGAAAAGCAAACATCTACAAACCGGCATGCAACTGTAACAACTTTCTATGCCAAGATGTGCATCTGGAAAGATGAACAATGTCAAGGCAGCACCTAAAACCACAGGACTTGGAGACTGATGAAGGAGAGATGTTGAGGAAGGGAGAGAGGGAAGGACACTAAGAGCCTTAATACTCCATGGCAGTTAACACAGTAAAAAGAGCAATAAAACACATCACGAGTGGAAATATAACTGGCATTGCCAGAGAAAGAACTTAAGTCTGAACACTGACGTCTTCCTCACTATTTTAACAAGTATTTACACTGTCACTTTAAATTATACTGCACAACACATTTTTTTTAAAAAATCATGTCTTTAGTGTATGCTATAGTCTTCCCTGGGTGTAAGAAATTATGTAGATTTTCCTACAGGTTTGCCACTATATAAAACATGAGGAATGTATTAGTAGAAATATAATTGCTCTTAACTTTAGTCACCTTTCATTGAAAATTAAATAGAAAGATACAGGTCACTGTAAACTTATTGTTCACAGTCTTAGACAAAAGCAGAAACTTCAGTGGCAAAACGAAACATTTCAACACATCTCAAAGCAGACAGCATAGGACAAATCACAAATATAACATCAAAAAAATGTAATTTTCAGAAAGCTGACTACAGCTATAGTGTAATGAAACTCACATTTGGAAAACATATGAAACAAATTAAGGTATTTCCCATAACTTTTTAGCATTATTACCCATAAAAAAAATAAAGTAACTAACCACACAAGCAACCACCATTTGTGTCAATGCTTCAGAAGAGGCTGAAGCAAAAATATGCTTTACTTGGTGCTGACATGGACTCCAAATACTCAGGCTTGGCCATGGTGTTTCACTGCAGAGCATCATGAGTAAGTAATCACCATTTCATAAAACACATATTTGACTATGCCTTCACCCTTCAGATTATTAAACTACACTGCTCCCAATCTGTACCAGTGCGCAAATGCAAAATACTACTGAGGTACAAACTAATTCTAAGCAGTGCCCTGTGGGCATAATTTCCACGTGGAAGTAACTTCCAGATACATATGCATAAATTCTTAGGGACAAGATCCAGCAGGGACGTGGGAGGAGACTGGGTCCTGCAGCACCACCAAAGAGCTGGGCAAAAGCCTATGCTGATCACAGGAAGAAATTACTTGACTTTGAACAGATTAAAAATTACCCACTGTGACAAGTGGAAACAGGAAGAGCATTTATTCTGGGACCCCTATCAAGTGCAGGCAGGAGACAGGCAACGAACTGTTCATCAGGACACACCAAGAATCACAATTTGAGATACTGAGGAATTCTGAAGTCTAACACAAAATGAATGGAGGTTAGGGCACATCCTGGACAGACAGCAGCTAAGCAAGCGATTTCAGAATTGCAGTTCTGGATTTTAGTAAATCCTGCTTTAAGAACCTAAGTCCTTTATTGGATCCTGCCCTAAGTACCTCACTGCAGGTGCAAAACACATGGTTAAATGCCTGAATATTCATTGCCCCAGAGGCACTAGCAGATGAGCTCTCTGAAGACTTTAGTATATTATGGATTACCTGTTTTTATGGATCAGTATTACCATTACCCTTAGAACCTGTAGCCTTATTACAGGAAGAGGAATAAGTAATATAGTGACCAGCAGTGAGATCCATTTAGCTTTACTGTATTGCTTGGTTTCCATTAACATTTACCCTTAAAATACATGCTTAGATCATACTGCGAGATCCAAACAGTACAAAGTATTTTGTCCTCAAGAGTGCAGAAGTTACCTGGTAGTCCAGTATGCTAAATCCCAGTCCCATACTCCCTTTCTCCAGTTCAATATGCTGCACTTCTGTTTCCCACATCGCCAAAGACGAGCTTTGCACCTCTTCCATGCTCTGACCTTCATCAGCTATTTCCAAAGGTGTTCCTTCTGTGTCTGAGGAGCCAATGAATCCAAGATCTATGTGAGCCTGAGAAAAAACAGTGAATGTTCATCAATAAAACGTAAATGATTGTGAATGTGAAGAGATAAAACTCTATTCAGAAAGAACAAGATAAAAACTATGTGTGCAAGCACTCAGCAAAGTTAACAAAGAAACCTGATAAACCCAACACTGAATTCACATATCCTTGTAACAAAATAACTATGTTGCAAGTATATGAAAGTACTCACTGGAAAAAATACTTACAAAATGGAATTTCTGTAAAACTCAAACCTTCAGAAAACTTCATTAGTACATGTATTTCAAATATACAGCAAATATCTGTTATTAGACAGTATATCTAAAAATACGCCGTGATCTGAACATAATAGCACTGACAAGAGTCAGACCATTTAAAAAAGGAGAACAGACACAGATACTCTTCCCTCGGTTTCACAGAAAAGTTTAGCAACAACAAGCTGAACTGGATGCCTCACCCAGAACTCAAACTGTGTGTCTTTTCATACAAATGCCATTGCTTTGTATACTACACAGCAGATCATTGGTACGTGTTTAGTACATCAAGCTGCCCAGAGTTTAGCATTTATGAGTGAAAGAAGTGTGTCTGTCAGTGAATGCACATGCACTTCTGCACAACACAAACACAGAAGGCAAAGTATAAACCAGATTAAATTTCTTCAGATTCTAAAGAACACACGGTTCAGCTTACCATACTCCCATGGCCCACCTGCAGAACATAAGCTAAGGCCTCGGGTAGATAGACCTGCATCACAGAATATTTCTGCCCATGACCTACCAGCACTGACATCTCTGGTTGGCCTTAAGTATGGCTGATGAACATGATTTGCCTTTTTCTACTTATCTGGTTCCAAGTCCTAAAAAATTACATCATATTTCTAATCTTGTACAATAACTTTGCACATTTTGGTCAAAGAAACAGTCATTTTCTAAGTGACTTTCTAAAAGACAAAATACCTTTTCTGTGAGCTGAACCTCAGATAGACTTAGACTCTCCAGAACTTCTGGGTGAGTGATGGGGGGAGCTACCGGACGACAGCACACCATTGTTACTTTAATAGGTAGTTCTTTCAAGATATTGACCACATCCTTGTGGTTTTCTCCAAGCAAAGAGATCTCATTCACCTTAATGAACAAAGAAAACACAGTGCTTAAAAATGCAATGCACAAAAATCGGTTAAAAAGAAAAAGTCCCAAACCACTAGTCACCTGATTAAAAAACAAACAAAAAATCCATAAACCAAAGAAAAAAAAATATCAAATCCGACACACAAATGGACATGGCCAACACTTAATTTCTACTCAATTTTGTGCTCAGAATCAGCACATAGTTAAGTTTGAACTGAATGGATAGTCTCACAAATTGATTGCACGCCACCCTACAAACACCACATACTCTGTCACTCCATGTTTCTTGCATTCATATGAACCAAATTCACATTTTAACTCTAAGAAAATTATTTAGAAAAGTAAAGAGCTGCTTAGTCTCTTTACTGTGTAAGGATGTTCCTATTGAATCAATGCTTTTGCTAGGTATTCTTTTTTGGTGACTTTGAACCATATCTGAAAAATCAGCTGTCAGAGGAGAAATGCGTGTAAGCATATGCATTCACATAAATTCACATATGAAGTGACTGCTCAAGCCCTTCTGGTCACACTTGGTATGTAGTTAAACATGATACATTCCCAAAGTCATAACCTGTGAGAAGCAAGTCACTGCTGAAAAATCTTATTGAATGCAGACTAAGATAAGACAGCATTTTTCCTTACTTCCAGCAGCTCATCTCCACTGAACAGCTTGCCACTTCGTCCAACTGGACCCTCTGGTAAGATGGATCTGATGAAATGATGTCCCACTGTAGCTTCAAGGCTTATCCCTAACCCACTGCTTTCACTAAATTTGTTAACTACAGCCACCTAAAGTAAGATAAATGAATGATTACTTTTGACATATTTACAGCTGTACCTGTTACCTTCCATTTAAATTTACATACAATGAGGTGAATATTCTAGAAATGAGAAACCAGAAATATTGCCAGGTCTAATGTAGACTTTTAGACTGTTAATAGCCTAGGTTTCTCAACAACACCTGCAGCATAAAAGAAAAAAAAAAAAAAGTCATTTTAACTTCCCAATAAGAAAAGCATTGAGAGGGAAAATCAAATACCAGATAAAAACTAAAATCTGCAGGTAATATTCAAAGAAAGTTATACTATCACAAAATAGCAGACTATTCTGGAAAGGAAACTACTGTCACAGATTCACAAATTTTTATCCAGAAACCACAACAGAGCAAAACACCATTTGGAGTAATATAAATACGTTGCCCCATGCACGTGGACAGAAAACCAGCATCATAGACTCTGTTTTACCTTCAGACTCTTACATAAGAAGAAGAAAAGCCCCTTAAGCACAGAAACTGAAACAGAGCCCAGTCCAGTATGATCTACGCCAGATAAGGAAGAAGCTCTGCAATGCATTTGTGTAAAAATGTGACAAATACTTGTATCAGGGGATGGTCAGATAAGAACTGAAACTTTGATCCCACACCACCTCAGCATAAACAAGTGGGAAGAGTGTATGACAAAAATATACCTAATAATACATACTTTGACAGAGACTACAGCTTTGGCACAGAATTTTGAACTAAGTCCTAAACTCAGATACTGCTTTTCAACTGTATCTACAGGAAATCTCCTATGCATTATTTAGATCATTACATCAAAGAATTCATTCAGTATGCAGAATGGGTAGGCATTTCAAGCACTAGCTTCAAATTCTGGCTAATGAAGGAAGCTTTGAAGTTCACCTTAGATACTATTTTTTTTCCTCTAATACACATTTATCCTCTTGAAGCTAGGAAATATGTGCAACAATGCTCATAGGCAATACAATCAATACAGAAAAAGAAATGCCTATGTTCAAAATTTATAATTAAAATCATCTCAACAGATTAAGGAGCATATGTATGATTTTTATGAATAGTGGAAAAAATTCAGTACAAAGATACCTGCATCTGTATGTTAGCAACATCATAGGTGGACAGATACAAGGGTATTTAGTAAGAGTAATCAAAATTTACCTACCACTATTTCATAATTTGAACCCAGAATCCTTTGCCACTTTGCCTTCGTAGCTGCTTCTTCTGTAGGAGTTAGCTGGAAATCTAAAAGTTATGTCTGAGATTACTGTGACAAAAAGTAAAATAAGCTATTTATTCCTATAACTGATAAAATATATGAACTATGCAAGACTACATAATCATTCCCATTATGCCAGAACTCTCCTAAATATAACTAAAAACCTGACATGTTTTGTCTCACCAGGATTGGGTTTACCAGAGGAAAAACTTGTAAAATAGTATTGGATCCTAGCCCTGCAAAACTAACTTGACAGACAAAAACTTTGGTGTGAATAGCTGGGAAGAAAGAACACACACTTAAACCAGCCTCAGGGTTGACTGAATTTAATTGAACTTTATGAGATAATGGGCACAAAGCAAATGAAGAAGTCACATGCCCCAGGCATTTGTTAAACCAGACTGTATGTGAGCTGATCAGATGGATTCAGGGGGATGGCTGAAATACTCACCTATGTGATACTGCATACAGATCCTGCATCTTACAGTGTCCAAGGAAAGTTTTCAAACAAAATCTGGAAGTTTTGTACTTTCAAGACTATGAGCACAACTGTAACAGATTTTTTGAAACCACGGACCCTAGAGGGCAGTGAGATAACTCAAGTCCTAGCTCTTTTTTTTTTTTTGTTACATTCACAGATATGCACACATAAATTGAGAAATAATTCTAATAGCTAAAGAGCAGAAATGAAATTGGAAGGGAATGAGGGGAAAAAAGGAATGATGCTGTGAAAAATACAACAGGCTAGGCAGAAAACTGCAGCAGCTCTTAGCTTGATTGAAAGTTTATCTGCAGGGTGAAAAAAAACTGAGGAATGCTTTCCTCCTGCTCATTTTCCCCTCATTGACACTGTTTAGATTCTAGGGCAGGAAACAATAAAAAGCAGTATTCAGATACAACAGTCAGCAAACATAGCAGAATTAACAGGACCCTATACATTCAAGGTCTGTGGTTTGTATGGTGCCTACACGAAGTATCAAATTCTTCAGATCTGAATGCTCGTCACAGGCGAAGACTAGAATCTTCATTATAAGATCAAGTTTTCAACTCCCACCGACTTTTAGTGAGAATTTTAAGTGACTAACAGCTTCAGACAGTGTTTTAAACCTAGTCACTGCTCAGGAACAATACTAAAACTAACATTAAGAAAAACAGAAGCAGGTGTTGTGTGGCCTTCAAATATGACAATACTTTCCCCAAAGCTGAGACCCTGCAGTATTTGAAGGAAAGGTGTTAAGAAGAAATTCTTCAGCTATCCAGGATAATGGAAAGCACAAGGTATGAAAAGACGAATATTACAGAACTCATATGGGTGATGCTTTTCAGCTCCCTTCTAGCTCTGGAAGTAAGATAATGCTAGAAAACCATGAAGTGCTGTCTCAATCTGGAAAGCATATCATCACATTGGGATTTCTGAAATGCGGCACAGTGCCCTAACAGCTCAAGAGGGAAAGCAAAATACCTATTAGAAAATAAGAATTTCCACAAAGAGTAAGGAAAACATCAGAGCATAGCAGAGCATCAGAACTGACTGCATTTCAAACATTATCAGAGAACACAGATTGAAATGAATAAAAGCTCAGGAATTTGTGAAAAGGAAGCTGACCAGAAGGGGCAGAAGTCCTGGAACTGTAGCTGGGCAGCTGCAGTCAGCTAGAAAGGTAAGGCATGTTGTGGAATGAGAAGGGGGAAATTTTAATAGACAACTAGATTAAAAAGAGTAGAAATACAAAACTAGACTAAAAAGAGGGCTGAGCATATAGTAAAAGCAGACTGCTTCATGTGACATCTTTGACATATAATTGGTTTCAGAGACATACAGTAGTCAATGATGTTACAGCACTGAATAGTACATGCTTACATGTATAGAATCAGAATCACAGAAACCTTTTGGTTAGAAGAGATCTGCAAGATCCTCGAGTCTAACCATCAACCTAACACTGGCACTAAACCATGTCCCCAAGAACCTCATCTATATGTCTTCTAAACACCTCCAGGGATGGTGACTCAACCACTTCCCTGGGCAGCCTGTTCCAGTGCTTGACAACCCTTTCCATGAATAATTTTTCCTAATATCCAAACTATGAATACTTTCAGTTTTTAGCTGTACCTCAGCTACATAGCACAGAGGAGATGGAAAGACACACAGAACACCTGATCTTTGTGTAAGCACAACCAAGTACATTTTCAAATAATAAAATATTAAACGTGAACCTGCTTCCAGTTGTTTCATGTCCTCTCCAATCTTTACCACAGTGGCACTGCATGGCAGTGATGGGGATCCCTGTTCTGTTTCACTGTTATCTGGAAAAAGAAAAAGTCTTTTCAGCTGTTTCATGTCTTTAAATACTCATCAAGCTCACCGGCATGCCTCAGGGCACTGAGTCTCTATTAACTGGACCTATATTTAGCAAAGGAAACCTGGCATGATGGGGCTGGAAGAAATGCCATATTTAAAGACACTTTGTCTTCTGTTAAAGTTTTGCTTTCTCCAGTGAATTTTTCAATGAAACAAGAAGGGGAAAAAGAAAAAAAAAAAGCACAGCTATCAGTAGCTGCAACTCTATGACTGAAAGAAAAGTTACTGGGAAGCATCTAAATATAATGTTCTTTAGCACCCTTGTATTATCTTTTAGTTTTCTTCCTCTTTTTCCTTTTGTGCAATTCAGGAAGCTGACATCGAAAAACAAAAATGCTACAGACTTGGAGACTGGCATACTTGATGGACTTTTCAGTTGTAGAAAGACCCTCCTACCACAGAGTTCTGTTAGGTATGTTGCTGGCTGTCAGCTCTCTTGAACATCTCTAGGCTGGATAAACTTGTGCTGGAGGTTGGAATGAGAGGATGCCATACAGACATCATACTACCGGATCTTTCAAAATCTTGTGAAAGGTGAGGATTATGCCTCAGTCTACAAGTTGTGATATACTTCTGCTGATATCAACCTGTAACACAACTAGCTAAAAAATAATTGGTTTGTGCATCCAGCCTCTATGCAGATACACTCTCCAAACACACTGACTTTCAGGATCTGGCACATATCCTTCAAGACTTGCACAGTCTAAGTTTAAGTTTCACTAATCTCACCTCATCAGCAGCGAAATGAATATTGGTCATTGGCTTCTGAACGTTGTACACCTATATAGTTAATGCCCTATCACACTACTAATAATCTCTAAATATAGGCTACTCCTCTCATACCTCAAATTTGTGAAATTGATATGGAAGAGTGAAAGGAACTGCGACTTGCTTTTGCTCATTGTGGAGGGTACCTCTTTGCTTGTTCTTGAACGCAGCTTTCACCCTTGAGCAAAAATAAAACATTCACTGCCTTCTTACCATTTGAAGATTTGCAAGATCAAAGTCTTGAAGCAATTCAGCCAGAAGTGCAACGTAGTGCAGAGCTTTCAACACTCACTTTGAAAATGTAGCAAATAATACCACTGTGTCTAAAAGATTAATCTAACCATAGTAGACCAAATTCTCCCCTCATGTACAGCAGCCCTCCCATCACTAATAGCTACACAGGATGAATCCGGCCCATTTTATTTCCAGTTTGCAATTGAGAAGAAAAATGTTTCAAGACAACTTTAAAGCAAAGCCAGTTTTAATTACCTTTGGCTGTGCTACTATCCATTGTTTGGAACAGTAAGTCCTTTTCAACAGCAGCATTGAAGTCCTCCTGGGGATGAATATGATTTTCCTGCTTAAGCCCTCTTCTGATCAAAGTGAGCCGAACCGTTTGTCCCGTGTGCCGTAACACATCAACTGCTTGCTGGTTAGTAAAACCCTGAAGATTTGTTCCATCCACCTGCAGGATTAAGCAGCTTTTCAGCTCACAAGACATCACCCAGAAAAAAAAAAATGTTCAGCACAAACTAATACGGCAAACTCTCAGCATCTGTTAGCCTGAGCACAAAGAAATGGAAGCACAAGAACAAAAACCTGGCCGATTTAATGACATTTGATGCACTAAGCACTTTCACCAGAGTATGTATCCCACAGCGATGTAACAACCAGTACCACAGCAAAGTCAGGAGTAGTGCTCTGGGTGCCCACCACAGTAGGGCCAGACAGATTTGCTCTGAGAGGTCGGAGAAGACACAGCATGTACTGTGCAGGGCATGCTGTGCAGCCTGTCTGCCTGACCTCCCCACTGTGGTAGGAAGAACTACAGAGCACAGTCATTCAGAGGACAAGTAACATCAGACACAGCGAAGTCTAGTACTGAACACCATGAAGTCCAGTTTCCCAACTGAACACTGTCCCAGGCAGTGAGATGTTATCTCTGGGTCCATCGTTTTAAATTTTAAAGAACAAGATTTTGGTTTCTTTTGTTTGAAGCTACTCCATTATCTCATCAACTCAGGATTTTTTTTCTGAAACACAAGACTTTGGCATTGCTCAATGCCACTGCTAATTCCTGTTCTCCCTGAAAACTCCACATGATCCTGTACCGTCTCTGTCTCACCCCTCAGTGCCTTTAAATTCTAAAATGCTTCTAACAATACTATATTCCTTGACTCCTGTAGTGGTTTTGGTCTATCTATACAACAGACATATTCCATTATTTTAATTCCTCCAGCACGAAGTATTATTCCCTCCAGACCTTTAGTCATTTTGTTGCCCTTCTCTGAACTTCTTCCAACTCTGGTGCTCTTCTAAATATAAAAAGTAATTAAAATTGAGCTGGGGTTATTTAATCTTTCCTCCACAATTAAACAAACCGTATTTACAAAATTATTATTATTATTATCCTTTTGTCTGAGGTCACAAATCTCTTTCTCCTCCTGCATCCACAATAGAAGAAAAAACCAAATTTTGGAATAATCAATTTTAGCCATTTATACTCAGCATTTAAATCACTATAAAACCTATATATACTTCTACTTATAAATACACAGGCACATTTGTACTTGGGGAGAGACCATAACTTTTTCTCAGTGCTGTCCTCAAACAAATGCAAGGCCAGATCTACAACAGACACAAAAACATGGTTCCTGCATTTATGACCTGACTTTCACCACACAACAGTTGACTCGCAAAAATATTTTCTTCTTTCTCTGACTATCTAAGGCTTTAACGACATACTTTTAAAAATAATTCTGGAAACAGGTACTTAATATTAATCAAACTCTGAAACTCTACCTTTCAAAGCTCCTACTGGTAAGATACACACATATAATATAGAACTTCTTAAGAAACATGTTACACACAGATTGATAATCCGAAAGATAATGTGACTGAATACTCAGTCAAATAAAGGACTCACCATTTCAATGCCAATCCTAAATGTTTTAAACAAGTACTACATGAGCATAAAACTTAAAGAAGCAGAGTTTTGCAGACAAGTGTGCTAATTTCTTTCTGTGTTTACTTACAACGATAATTTGATCTCCCACATGGATTCTGCCATCATGTTCAACAGCACTGCCTTTTGTAATGCTTTTCACAAAGATACCAGAAGGTTCTGGGATTAAAAAAAATAAAAAGATAAGATAAAATTAAATTAACTAATTTATTAAGAAAAAAACCATATAATGCAACAACTTCCAACTAAAGCCACCAATCAAATGGAGAAAAAGAAAGAAAACACAATCCCCAGGTAAGATAAAGAAAGAATCACCACAAAAATATAAGCTTCAAGTAAAACATGTATATTATTATTTTCCTAAAGGATGATCTTGATTAATGCAAGCTTGCATTGGACCAGATTTCATTTAAAATCCTACAATGCCAAATTCCAAATTCTTGCTGCACAAGAAGAAACATTCTGACATATTTTAATCTAAATGTTGAAATCAACATTGACATAAAGCACCCCTGACTCTTGGCAAGATTTAAAACTACAGGACAAAAAATTCAGTTTGAGTACACTAAACTGGTAAATTCTGTATTTTCAATGTACTTTATAACTCCTTAAGAAAATGCAAGTTTGGATAACCAAATGCATAAAATCACAAGCCAACAGGACTACAACTTACATTTGAACAGGCTTTTAACTACGGTTGTCAGTATTTCAGCCAATTAAAAAAAAAAAAAAAAAATCCAAACCAGAACCATTTTAGACTGGCATAAGATCAGGTCTGAGGATCACCAGCCTGCAACATTGGTATCAGAACCTTGACAGACTCTACTTTCAACAAAAGCTCCAATTCTGCTTAATGAATATGTTGAATGGGAAGATAACCTGCTACTAACTGGGTTTTAACAGCTGTCAAGAAATCCCAGTGCCTTTGTAGACCTGAAATTCATGTTTTACTGGGCCTCAGTATTACAAAAGTTAGTAGGAAGGAGGGTGAAATCTGCGTTTTGTTCTAATTACTATATGCAGCTACAGATATACTCAAGTCATGAGACTGACAATTCTTTTCTGTTTTTTCTTAATTTTTTTTTTTCTTTTTTTTTTCCCCCAGGTTTTGTGAATAATTGAATGGCTAGTCCTACTAACTTCTAAGAATTTTTATATCCTGTAACACCTGGATGGTAACACGACAAGTTGCTGTTTGTCACTCATGAAAGATTCAGCTGCAGTTATTGCAATGCAGTATTTTATTACTGCTTCTCTGACAGCAAAGTTTTTCTTTAACTGTTAAGTCACAAAATTAAATGACATGCTCAATTAGTTCCTAAGCAGGAGTATTTTTAAATGCAGCACAGTAATTTAAAATTGAAGACTGAGGAAACTCCAACACTAAATCATTTAAAATATGCTATAAGATCTACCACATTTTGTACAACTTAATTTGCCTTTTAAAGATTCAACTGGAAGCTGCTTAACAGTAAGTTTTGAGTGGACTTACACAAACTGTGACCATTCTGTCCTACGGAACAGGCTGTTAAAATTTAGTGCAGCTTCTGAAAGCCAACAAATTATGAACTGCCAATAACATGTGACAAATCTATCCACACATTTTTCTAACAATATATACATGGGTAGAAGTCAAACCACCAGCTCTCTGAGATGTTTTAGAACACATTCAAGAATGGTCCATTCCTAGCAGTATTGCACTTGCCAAATCCCCCATAAGGAGACCTAACAGAGTTCTGGATTGTTTTTCCAAAAAACATAGTGGAAATTATAAAGTAAAATACAGAACTGTAGATGAACACTGTTGCACTTCTTTATTTAAACTAACTGATTTACTGTCTGCAACAGTCCAGAGGTCAACAAATATTTATTGTATCCAGACTCACTAAGGAATTCTTGATCTGCCAGCAGTACTACACACATTGTTTAAAAAGTAATAACAATACCTTCAGAAAACGAATGCATTATTTTTCAAGAGCCTTTTAAAAATGAAAATGTGATGTATTATAAAAATCCCAACCAGTTCCAATTAAAATGCCTCAATCTATTTTAGAAGTGTTTTGCAAAAACATAAAAGCACAAGCGTTAGCCAAGAGTGAATTAAAAATGATCAAAAAATGCTGAGGTGGGAATTTATAAAAAAACTGATTGCTTCTAATCTGAATGTCCTTCTCATAAAAGGAAAAACAATTCCCTTTTCTTTACGAACTTTAAAAAGATTTTAGATGATCAATGTTTTTTAGATACACTGTATCAAAACTAAAATCAAGACTTTGATGCACACACACCATAGTACATAACAGATTGTATACTAAACTGCAGGAATCAATTATTACCTGATGTTTTGTCTCCAACGTAACCAGCAATAGTTATTCCTAATCCCTGGATGTTTTTAGTGAGTTCAACATTAAATTTCTCCCCGTCTTCGCTGCTGTCAACAGAAGCATCTGCCTAAATAGAAAAGCATGATTAGAAAGGAACCTTTTTTCTTTAAAGATCCACTACATTCTTTGATGTCATAAACACATAACTTGTACACAAATGTAAAAAAAGAAAGTACCAACTTTGCTTCTGCTATGATTTGGTATTCAGCAGAGAAACTATACATATAGAATCATTTAGGCTGGAAGAGATCCTAAAGATCATCGAGTCCAACCACTAACCTAACTCTGGCACTATAGCATGTCTCCAGGAACCTCATCTATACATCTACTCATCAACAAGAGCAGCAACAGATATTCCCTAGCTGCTATCCAACATGAGAAGGCCAACCACCTCAAGGGTACATACGACTACAGTGGATCCTTCTGCACCCCTCATGAGAAACCCTCATGCTTAGAGTACCTCTCTGAAGTGTCTGTACACCAACATGTAGCATGGGGAATAAACAAGAAGAATAAGAGGTGTACGTGCAGTTGCAGGGCCATGATCTCATTGCTATTACACAGACGTGGTGAGATATCTCATGACTGGAGGGCTATGTACTTTTTAGGAAAGACAGGCCAGCAAGGCAAGGTGGAAGAGTTGCTCTTTATGTGAGAGAGCAACTTGAATGTATCAAACTCTGCCTGAGGGGGATGAAGAATGAGTTGAGTCCTTGACTGCTAAGACAGGTCCTCCAGAATCCCAGACCCTGGAGGTAAGAGAACAAGTCTGGAAAAAGGAAGACTGCCTTGCTCGAGAAGGATCAGTTTAGAGTTCACTTAGACAAACTGGACACCTACAGATCCATGGGCCCTGATGGGATGTACCCATGACTGCCAAGAGAGCTGGCAGATGTTACTGCTAAGCAGCTCTCCATCATTTTTGAAAGGTTGTGGAGAACAGCAGAGGTGCCTGAGGACTGGAAGAAAGCCAACATCACTCCAGTTTTCAGAAAGGGCAAGGAGGACCCAGGAGACTACAGGGCAGTCTGCCTCACCCCCATCCCTGGAAAGGTGATGGAACTACTTATTCTGGACACCATCTCCAAGCATGTGGAGGAAAAAAAGGTTGTCAGGAGAAGTCAGCATGGATTCACCAAGGGTAAATCATGTTTGACAAACCTGACAGCCTTCTATGATGGTATGATGGGCCAGGTAGACAAGAGGAGAGCAGTGGATGTTGTCTACCTTGACTTCAGCAAGGTTTTTGACACCGTCTCTCAAAACATTCCAATAGGTAAGCTCAGGAAGTGCGGGTTGGAGGAGCGCACAGTGAGATGGATTGAGATCTGGCTGGATGGCAGAGCTCAGAGGGTTGTGATCAATGGTGCAGAGTCTGGTTGGTGGCCTGTAGTTAGTGGGGTTCCCCAGGGGTCAATTTAGGTCCAGTCCTGTTAAACCTTTTCATCAGTGACCTGGATGAAGAGACTGAGTGCACCCTCAGCAAGTTTGCTGATGACACCAAACTAGGAGGAAGGGCTGACACACCAGAAGGCTGTGCTGCCATTCAGCGAGACCTGGACAGGCTGGAGGAATGGGCAGAGAAGAACCTGCAGATCAACAATGGCAAGTGTAGGGTCCTACACCTGGGGAGGAACAACCCCAGGCACCAGTACAGGTTAGGGGTGGACCTGCTAGAAAGCATCACTGCAGAGAAGGACTTAGGAGTCCTCGTGGAGAACAGGCCAGCAATGTGCCCTTGTGGCCAAGAAAGCCAATGGTGCCTGGGGTGCATTAAGAAAAGCCCAACCAGCAGGTTGAGGGAGGTTCTCCTCCCCCTCTACCCTGCCCTGGTGAGGCCTCATCTGGAGTACTGTGGCTAGTTCTGGGGTCCTCAGGTTAAGAAGGACAAAGAATTACTGGAGGGAGTCCAGCACCAGGCTACAAAACTGATGAGGGGTTTGAAGCGTCTTTCTAAAGGAGAGAGACTCAGAGAGCTGGGTCTGTTCAGCCTGGAGAAGGCTAAGAGGTGATCTCATCAGTGCTTATAAATATCTCAAGAGGATGGGACCAGACTCTTTTCAGTGGTGCCCAACCATAGGATGAGGAGCAATGGGCACAAAAGCACAGGAGGTTTCATCTGAATATGAAGAGAAACTTCTTCACTTTGAGGGTGACAGAGCACTGGAACAGGGTGCCCAGAGAGGTTGTGGAGTCTCCTTCTCTGGAGACATTCAAAGCCCACCTGGACACATTCCTGTGCAATCTTCTTTAGGTGAACCTGCTTTAACAGGTGGGTTGGACTAGATGATTACCAGAGGTCCTTTCCGACCCCACCCATTCTGTGATTTTAAACGTCTCCAGGAACGGTGACTGAACCACTTCCCTGGGCAACCTGTTCCAGTGCTTCACAACCCTTTCTGTGAAAAAATTTTTCCTAATATCCATTCTAAACCTCCCCTGGCACAACCTGAGGCCATTTCCTCTCATCCTATCACTTAATACTTGGGAGAAGAGACCAAGGCCCTCCATGCTACAACCTCCTCTCAGGTAGTTGTAGAGAGCCATAAGGTCTTTTCTCAATCTCCTTTTCTCAAGGCTAAACGACCCGTTTTCTCAGTGGTTCCTCGTAAGACTTGCTCTCCAGATCCTTCATCAACTTCATTGTCCCTCCCTGAACTTGTTCCAGCACCCCATTGTCTTTCTGGTAGTGAGGGGCCCAAAACTGAATACGGTATTCAAGCTGCAGCCTCACCAGTGCCGAGTAATGGGGGATAATCACTTCCCTAGTCCTGCTGGCCACACTATTGATGCACTCCAGAATGCTGTTGGTGTTTTTGGCCACTATTCTTCACTGTAAAGCAATGCAGATCATGTCCTCCGTCCCCCACTGCCCCTGGGATATTACCCTCTAACCTACAAAACGTTTTGATGACAAAAACAACCGGTGAAATTTGTATAAATTAAACAATTAATCTCTTGTACAGTAAGTTACACAAACCATGCTTAAATGTTAGAATATGTAGCTTGCTGATCTTCTGGGACCTCCTCAGAACTAGCTTTAGACTGCTGTGTTATTTAAAAAGATCAAAATTACAATTTGTAGTCTATTTGTTTAAATTCCTACTAAATAACTAGCTATTTTTTCCTGTGCATGCCAAATTTAAAATATAATAAAAGCTATTTCTACTGAGGCAATGATGTATTTTCCTTTTGAAAGACTTAAAAATTCTGTTTTTGAAAGCAGCAATTATACTTCCAGCTAGTTAAATAATGACAATATCCACTAACATCTACTGCAATCCTCTGAATTTCAATAACAAAGAATGTTTAGGGTAATGAATTCATTTATTTATTGTTAGTGGCAGTACAATACATATTATACTCCCATTTCAACAACATTGATTTAATATCAGAATTTTTAAAATCTACCTATAAAATTAAATTTCAACTTTTTAAAAAGTGGGTGGGGTTTAATTTTTCATCTTTCAGTTGTCTAAACCAGATACTTACTAGCCACTTCTATAACTGATATGTATCAGTATATGATTACATTTACCAGGCTTCGGTTTCAGTGTATTTATGTGGACATCAATATTCATGCACATATTCAAATGGGATTTCATAAACATTATAGAAATCTATCACGATCCTGCTATAATCTGATTTTATTCTGTCTATTCTGCATAACAGATAGCAGCTAATATTTTTTAAAGTACAAATACTGCAACCAGGCAGATACAATCTAAACCCAGTCTGACCAGATGAGTAGCATGTGCCAAAATAAGACAACTTCAGTAGAGCTATGTATGATGTTAATTTACAAAAGTGAATCTAACTTCAGTTCTTCATCTGAGTAACTCCACCCAAAACAACAAGAAAAATAAATTTCTACCTCTCCTCTTGATAACATAGGAGTATTTTGGCCACAGACAATGTCACTAAAACACTGCTCCAATTTCTGTAACCTCATAAATATTTACAGGATAGACATCTACAGGGGACATAATGAGAAGTGCTCATTTTGGAAAGCCATTCTTCACTGACTAATAGCTTTAAGAGCATCATGTAGTCTTCATCCATCCTGTATCTGCCAGGAAAAAACAGACAAACCAAGCTGTTTTCATCATCATCTTCACTCCAGGCCCAAATTAATATGGCCTGCAGCACCATCAGCTGGGTGCTCCCTTCGAAAACAGAACTTCATGCTGACTGCAGCAGTTTTGAGATAGCCTGCCTCCTGCCAGGAGAGACGTGCCAGGAACAAGGTACTGAAAAGGATGGGAATGGAGAGGAAGGTGTCAAAAAAGTCACATTTTGCTACTTGGTGGCTTTGAGTTATTTCCTTGGTACTAGAAATACTATATATCCTGTAGCTGCAGATACAGCCTTCAACATTGCACCGTATCACCTCAGAAAGGCAAATATTGAAGAAATATACATAGATGAAATTATCAAATTCAGCTTCTCTTTTGAGACTGCTACTTTTCACATAATTAATACATGGGCTACAAACTGATCCCTTTATCTAATATATAGCCAGATTTTCATGCCTTTGAGTGATGTAGAGACACAGAAGTACCAGACTGTCTCTCTTAGATACTCAGAAGACTCCATGTTAAGATTAACTTTCTTTGCCTTAAAGCCACAACAGATGGAATTAATACATTTGTTTTCCACAGATACCACTACAAAAGACAGAGGGAAGATAATTGTAATCATGCAAAAATTGTTAAAGATTTTTTTCTTCCAAAGTGACCTATGTGAAATGTGATTTGTAACTAGGAATGAAATGTCTAGAAAAACAACATGAAAAAGTAAATAAAATAAATTATTGTATTTAGTTGTAAGCTCAGAAACAACTACCTTTTTCTTCACTCAGTCACTACATGTAACCACATTTAAGTATATCTGCTCATAACTGTATGTGACAAAACACTGCTGTTCCTGGCTCTCATGAAACCAGGCTTTGCTGTAAACATACAAATGACCTGTTTGTAGAGGTTTCGAGGTGACAGGACATGATAATGTTTACAGCATTTTTTAAGTGGCTGACAGTTGTAGAGGAGTAATAGCACAGAAAGCACAATCATCAGCAGGGGAATAAGGGTAGCAGCTGGCTGACTTTTTTTGGAAGATGTCTAGCAAATGAGCAATGCCAGGTGATGCAGGAAAGAAGCATCTGTGTGCTGGCTAGCACAGGGAGGAACCGTCTGATGAATGGTTGCAATGATATTGAAATAAGAAATATTCCTTGAGAGGAAATGGACAGGCAGACAGAGAAATGCTGCAGAGCCAGCTTTGTCTGTCTGAAGAAAAGACTGCACAGGTTCAGTTACTCCCAAAGTATTATTGCACAGTCATAAGCAACCCAGAATCGGAAGTTATTTGATCATACTTATGGAAGTCCTAAGCTTTCATCCCAAAAGGCTTGAAGCATATAGGTCCTTGCATTATGGACTCCTGACACTTAATTCTCCCAGACTGTCAGCTGAGACACCGATACTGGGAAAGAAAATCCTGGCTTTTGAGAACATAAGCGTGACAGACATTCAAATAGTAGTTAAAAGGAAGTCTGCAGTAAAAGTTTGCCCTGAGTTACCTATGTTCACTGTTGATTACCTGTTTCTCTGGTGTGGAGATGGGTACTGGTGTACCTGGAGGGACTGCTGGTGGAGGTGGGTCCTCAACAGGACCTCTTGCAATTACCAGTTTCACTCGATTTCCACACTGCCTGAGAACTTGTGCCACCTGCTCACTGCTCATTCCAGCCAGGTCCGTATCACCAATTTTCAAGATGTGGTCTCCACTACACAGTCTCCCATGCTGGAGGAAAAATAATGGTGGAAAAAATACATTATCATCCTGCCATTCTTCTCATGTCCCATACAATTAGAAAAAGACCACATAGCTTTAGTCACTTTTAAGACATATGAACCAGGTGACTTGGGGCGGGGGTGGGGCGCAAGTCAATATCCAGGTAACATGGAGAAGAAAAGTAGGTTGCACAATGACATACTAATTTTACTAGGCCTTTTCCCCAGAAATATCCAGGACATCCTTTTTCAAGCAGTCGAACACCGAAAAAAATGCATATGGTTATAGTTACTGTCAACTGCATTTAGACTAGAGAACTTCAAGTTATTTCCAAACGCACTTCCAAAAGACAGGATACAAATTTATATTCGGCTTTGCAGTTCTGTTTAAAAACTGGTCCTGATGATTAACTGTAACTTCAAAATAAAATGCATTTCTCCCTTACTGTGATCCAGTTATTTATATTGCTTTACACTGTTTAACTCTCCTAGCAATTTATCTTTAACAAATAAAAAAGTTTCACACAAATCTAGCCCATATGAAAAGCATTATACAGGTCTGTAAAAGGAACCAATCTACCTGCTCAGGGAAAGAGTGTAGCAGTAAATACTGTCCATGCATCTCCAGCCCCTGTTATCAGGCACTATTTCTACGGCTGGAAGACTGACCAGTCTCTGTGCCTGTTCAGTCCTCAACCTTCATCAACAGTGTTCTAGACACTTGTCCAAAGCGTAAGCTTGAAACGGACTGTGATCACCAAATTCAGTTCTCACAAGCTCTTCAGGCAGGAGCAAAGCCTATGTCCTGAAGGAGACACGTGAAGCCACACGCTTCCTCCAAGCTTCAGTAAGCCCAGTGGAGAGAAGCAGATGCTCTTCTCAGCTGTCCAGGCAGAGCAAGTGTTTGGTGCCCCCCCACCCCTGGATTTCAACCAGTATATTAATGAAAGAATTAGGAGTCTAAATGCATTGGCACAAAACATGTATAATGTAAGAGGTTTGAAAATGTGATTTAGAGCCTAATCCAGCTTTTATATTCAAATACAGAGATCCCAGCACTAAACACACTTTTACTGAGGATAAATTTCACCACTAGCCCTCTCTTTTTCACACTTATGAGGAAAATAGCTACCACTACTTATCATGATTATAAAAGAGTAACTTCACACCTTACTGAACTATAAACAGAAGGGTAGGTTGAATTTACCTGATCAGCCACCCCTCCTGGGAGGATGGTTTTAACAATCACTCCAGTTGACTTTCCTCCAACTATTCCAAATCCCAAACCTGAGCCATCGTTCACCAACTCAATGGTCTCGACATGCTGCCAGTGCACCTAAAAGGAATATATATAAATTGGAAATTATTTAAATAAGGACATACCTACTAAAACTTGAAAAACATTTTCTCTCATTCCTTGGGTATGTTTTTGAATAAAGGAAGGTGGGAGGAAGGTAGAAATATGGGACCTTTCTAACAATTACCATTTGGTATACGATTACATAACATTTAAGCAATAAATTGCTCATTCCACAACAGCTGGAACTTCTCTGGTACAAACCAGAGCTGGGTAGTAGGTCAGGCCTTTCAAGAACTTGCTGAACGAATTTAAGCAGCAACCTAGGACTGTCCACCTCCATGTCCACCTGCAATCAGTGAGAAAAATGCAGCTGCCAGAAAATCTCACAAGGCTGAAAACTAAAATCTTCAGATAGGTGCATGTTCACACTGGCCATTATAACAAAGCACAGAAGAAAGAACAAAGCAAATTCAGAGGTTAAGGGTGAAAGCAGCACCAAGTATTGTGAGGTATGCATTAGCAGAATTGCCCCTTGTATAACACAGGTATCTGGGTTGTCTCATATCAACAGCACTGGAATGAAGTAGCTCTGATGGGAGGCTTCATGTCCTGACAGAAGCAAAACTGCTGTGACAGAAGAGCTCACTGGTATGAGAGGACTAAAGGGACAACTGGAAGCTCCTGGTATTGTTTCTCCTGAAGAACAAACCACATTGTAAGCTCATCTGAAATGTAAAACTGCAGCTGGTACTCCACCAGATAGGATCTTGAAAATAAACAGTTATTTTGGAATAGCCAAGGTACTGCAAACTAAAAGCCTCATAGTACCTGTTCAAGAATCCACAGTCTTAACCAAGGACAATCAAGCAAAGCCTGAAGGAAAAAGAATGGCTCCAGATAAGCTGCTTTCCCCCAGCATTTGAAAGCGAAGAGAACACAAGGACTGGGGAAGGCATGCATAAAAAAACAAAAAACAAACAAACAAAACAAACAAACAAACAAAACCCAAAACAACAAAAAAAAACCACAGAAGGAGCTGTGGCAGGTTTGAAAGGAACATTTTTTCAAGCAATGGAAGCTGTTGGTAGAACATGGAGGCAATCACACAGAGAATGATGTGTATCACAGGAATACTAGAAGAAAGCAGGCCTCTACTGTGTGCTGACAGGAAAAGTTAGGCCAACCAGCTTTATTCCTGCACACAGAAGAAACAAAACATTCTGAAATATCTTCACTAAAAGTTTTGTGCTAAGGACTAAAATAAACACTAAAATAGCTGCTTTTTCCAGACTGGTTGCTCCGTATGCTTCTGGGTATCGACTACCTTAAAGAATGGTGACAGATGACTCAACAGTGAAACCTACAGAAACCGAGCATAGGCCATGTCATCTCAGGATGAGCCATTACACAAGGACAGCACCAGGAAGAGAAAGTGCAGTGAAGATCACCACGTTTCTGAGCTATGTTCTCTACACCTACCTATGCAAAAGCTTTCAAAAGAAAGGAAATGTAGCAGAGCTGTTCTCTGGGATCCTAGTGTGTTCCTGCACATGGCATTTTCATGGCTCTCTCTTGTAGCTCTACATGAGCCCCACCGCTAACAGAGAAGCAAACAGAGAAGCACCCACTCGGCTGGTGGTGCACATCAGATTGCAATGCCTCAAAAATCTTGTTTGCTCTAGCAGA
Source organism: Patagioenas fasciata (assembly GCF_037038585.1). Taxonomy (NCBI): domain Eukaryota; kingdom Metazoa; phylum Chordata; class Aves; order Columbiformes; family Columbidae; genus Patagioenas; species Patagioenas fasciata. The sequence goes on along the minus strand of NC_092560.1, from coordinate 21,192,759 downwards.
ATGGAAAGAGAAAAAAAGATCCTGTTTATTGCTACCTCAAAATAAAGCTTCATAAAGTAAGGTGGATACAGAGAGTTTGGTAGATGGGGAGAAGGAATACAGCCATGATTAACTTTCCCCTAGGAAGCCTGAATATTTTCTACTCTTTGCACAGGAAAAGGATCAACAAAGATAAATAGACGAAAAACCTCAAGAACTGTATATATGTATATAGGAGCAACAAAGAATTGTCTCAAAATACTAGATGCAGTAAGCGCATATATGGCCAGAAATGAATACACAGACATCTGGGATATACTCACCGGATTGGAATGGGCTGAAACTGTGCTAGCAGCAGATGGAGACGGAGAAACTACAGGACTGATTAGCTGAGGGAAAGTGCCTCTGGCCACAACTAGCTGGACATTATCTTTTGCTTTCTGTAGGATGCTGATAGCCTGTTGATGTGTAATTGTCTGATCAAGGGCTTGTCCGTTAATAGCAAGGATTTGATCTGCTTCCTTCAGCTTTCCATCTCTGTTACATATATGTAAACAGGGAAGAGGGACAACAAAATAAAAAAAACCAAGAAAAACCAAAGAAGTGTTGCCACAGAAATTACAATATTTTGACAATTTTCCAGTATTTTTAATAACCTGTTCTGTATTCCCCCCACTTTTTAATCTCTCCCTGCAGTTTTGCTGAAAGGAGCTGATGCGGCACCCTGGTGATCACTTCCTTTGAAGCTAATCCTACTGCCACTCTCCCCTGGCTACTACCCCCTAGCTAGCTTTCTTCTCCTTGTACCCCCATCCGAGACTAAGCATATTAGATCTCAGTCACTCCCAACCATAGCCTGGGAACTTATGTTTATTCTTGACTTTGAGTCTCTTGCTTAACAGACCAAGTGCTCCACTTTGTTCAGTGTGCCCGTTCTGAATATTCATCAAATCATGGAGTGGAACACGCTTTCATCAAGATGGTACAGAAACTAATTTTGTTTTGCACAAAACCGAGGGAAAAAAAATAAAAAAAAAAAAGAAAAAAAGAAGAAGAGGCAGAGAGAGAAAGAACAAAAAAATGACAAAACAGAACCCTTTTAAATGACAGGGGAAAGGCCTGAACAAAATAAAAAAAATAACTCTTCACTTTCTGACAACGGAAGCGCTACTGTAAAATTACATACTCAGACCTTCCTCAGACCTGCTTCAAAGGAAGTGTATGAAACTTACATAGATGAGTTACCCTCTGTCTCCTCCATCATTCCTATTGCTTCTGCAACAAAGCAGAAAAACTCTGGAATCTTGTATTTAATATCCCTAAGTGGCAATGCTTTGAAAACAAAGGGCAGAAAAGAAAACAAGGATCCTTGTTACACCAGCTTTTGTGAGCACCTACAGTGTAGAAGCCAAGGTACTCAACAGCATTCAGAACAAAGACTATTTACCTCCAAGCCATAATATTTTGCTTTGAACTGTTTTTCAGAGTGCTCCCAAAGACTTAGTACTGCCAGGGCCTTTCTGATTTATGAGCCCTGTAACAGTTGTTGAATATTTCTACTCCCACCAGTGAAATCAAACAGGCAGGACCTGATTCAGTAAAGACAGGTCTCAACTTCATGGAGTAAGAGGAGTAAGACAAGTAAAAGCAAAGACCTCTCAGAGGTAAAAAAGAAAAAATATATTGGAATTTAGGCAGACTTAAAAAAATTGGAATGACACAGAGCATGTTGCTTTTTTGTAACAGAACAAACTCTGCAGTCCACATTCTGCCCTCTGTTAAAAGGACAGTGTTCAGATCACAAATGATCAGAAAATTTCCCTGGACAGCATAGTGAGAAATAGCACCAAGATAACTCACCTGCCCTACCCAACATACAGAGTGCATCACAAAGCATCTCTGGCCAGGATCCTGATCAGCAAATCCATACACAGTGATAAACACCACTGCTCTGCAGTGAACCAGAGCTGCTGCCATCCACCACCAAGTTCATTTTCTTCCTCACACTGTTCTTACAGCAGAAATCTATTTCTCTCAATGCTACTTATGGAATCAGGATTAAAGTCGAAAACATACTTTCACCTAGCTGTTATTATTCCTGAGTTTCTGGTAACATAAGCTGAATATTTCTTCTAAAAGTCCAACAACTTTAGGTAAAGCCTTGCTTGACATAAAAGGTGGATTTCACACCTGCTCAGTGGCACCCCACCTCACAAACAACCCTACTAGTTATGACTGATCATACACTGCCCTGTTCCGATATTACATAAATTGCAGTGACGAGTAATTTTAAATCTGCTGTGATGTATGTCTTAGAACATAAGAGACACGTGCCCTTGTACCACAAAAGCAACAGCAATGAAACAACTAAATTGCAGTGTTGTGTTAACCCTCGGTACAGTAAAATATTCCAGTAGTAATCTTACCTATGTGCCACACTTCCTTCCTGGATTTCTTGCACAAATATTCCCAGTTCTCCCCTGTTTTCACTCTTGAGTCCCACGACACTGAAGCCCAGACCACCACTTACAGGTTTAATAAGTTCAATGGTCTCAACATGACGACCCTGTTCAGTAAAATTTTAAAAAGGTTACAAATGTTAAAAATGTTGAAAAGCAGCATTAAGGAATGTGGTAAACACCTTGGAAATGAGTTTCTAATTTGACAGCTACAGCTGGACAAGGTTACACTAGTTAATAACTGAAATAGAGTTTATTACGGCCCAGAAGAGGAAATCAAGAAACAACATTGAAATATAGAGCTCATGTTTAGTAGTGACTAAACTAGGATATATGTGTTTATAAAACTTCAGAGGTAATAGGTCAAGTTTCAAGCAGAACTAGAAAAAGATAATGAATTTCAGAAAGAGGGAAAAAAGTCCAAAACGCTCATCAGGAGAACTATCTGGCTCTACTACAGGTTCATTGGAAAACTGCTAGAATATGTATGCCTGCCCATTTTCAGCTCCAGCCACTGAAATGACTTGTACCACATTTCTGTCTATCACAGAAAAGCAGATTACAGAACAATGTGTAGCAAGACCAAAAAGGAATTTTCCATCTTATTTCCAAGCAAGTCACTGAACTAGCTTGCATTAGTTATGCACACAAGAGCACGCCCTGACAAAGCATCTCTCTCATGCACAGAGAGGCAGTCCTAAAATGAGCACAGAAAGATAAAGGCGTGCTGATATGTGAGAGGCATGCTGCCCAGCTAAGGACAATAACTCAGCAGTGACAATGTCAAGGCAACTTTTGCAACTGTTTTCTCATTTACCAATTGCTCCTCAAATTAAAAAGTTTATTTTTGTTTTATATAGCAAGTGAGGTCTGGTTTGCTTAATACCAAAGCTGCTTTTAAATAGACATACATGCATTTTAATCTTCCAGACAATCAGTGATCCACATTTCATGGTTACCAGATGACATGCTTACCTGGGACATATTTCTGATCAGCTGCTCAAAATCATCACTAGAGGACTTCCCATTAATCTGAGGAGTAATGGATCTCACTGATGCTTCAAGCACATTAGCTGGGCTGCCATTCTGCTGAGCCAACAAATATGACTCATTATGTGGCAAGGACCCCATGTTCACACCGTGATGGAGAAGTTGGGGGAATTCACCAGTGGCATGTATGGAAGGTGTAATATTTACCTGTAAAAGATTGATGGCAATATACATTTGTAGACACAGCAGAAAACTTTCCTTTATCAAAGAGCATTATGATAGGCAAATTCCTTGTTAAAAATATTTGAAATCCCAATCTGCAATTTTAAAAGGACACTTTAAAAACGAAAATATTCAATATTTATAATAGATGTAAAGTTGTGAATTATCAGCATAGAACAAGAACAATTTATTAAAATAATCTAAAATTATTTTCCACAGTCTGCCTAAAATTATCTTGTTCATATCAGCATAGCAGCTTGAAGTACTCCAACACAACTGTAGAGGTAAGCAAGTGTAAATAGACTTCTTCTACAGTACCAGTATTTTTCAAAACAAATTTATCAATTATTTTACAAGAAAATTTAAAAAAATGGCATGCGTATTTTGATGAAAAAAAGAAAGACACCTCATGGGCTACGTACATAATTCACTGATCAGAGTTTCTGCATCACTATGCACTATGGCTGCCAGTATGACCTTCTACATGAGGTGAAATTAAATCCAAAATTACCGAACCAGTCTAAAATCACCAGGCTGATCTGCAAATCACAGTAACACCTTTACACAGGCAGTCTTGACACCACGCTTCTCTTAGAGCAGAAAAGAAAACAAGAAAATTCTCCACTTTGCCCAACCATAGAAAATTACTTACTTTCAAACAGGTTTCTGCCAACCGCTCTAGTCACGGAGGAATAGAGACACCACTTTATACAAATGCATAAAGCTCAGGTGAAGCAGGAGCCCTCACTTCGCTGCTGTCCCACTTGCTTGTTGACTGTCAACAAGCAGTATTTTACTCCACATCCATCTGTTACATGCTTGCCTGGCAGATTAGCAACAATGTAGGATGAGCACACTGCAGCCTCAAATACTTTTCATAGTTTTATAGCACTAGTTTTCTAGGGTTCTGCATGACAATAAAAAAGACTGGGATTCCACTTCCTTGAAGCCTTATCTTTAAACTTCAAGTACCAACAGAAAATTTCAAAACTGTAAATGTGTTCTAAAACATCTACTGCACCAGTCTCAATTGTATAAGCATGTTTCTCCCAAAAGTCCAGTCATTAAAAGGTCAGTATCATTCTCCATCACCAAATTGCTTCTCAGCTGGATGCTTTAGGTAATCGTAATGGAACAATGTGCCTGGGAAGAGCCTCGGGTTACAGAAAAAATACCAAAAGGCAGCAAGAAAAAGTCCTGAACAGCAATTTGCCTGGTCTGTCATAAAAAATGGAAAGAGGAAACCAGCATGTTTGGAACTCAGTGATTCCCATCACACAGTGATTCCATTCTGTTGTCCACATTTGTGAGGAATCACTTGGGTTACGTTTCAAACAAATCATAATGCCTAAAATGTGCACACAGTGTACTTTCTTTAATCACACACAGTCATTTCAGCAAGCCTGTGAGGCACAGGTGGATAAGCCTTGTTTCACAGTTCATTCCATGTAACAACACCGAGAGACATAATCGAATTCTGCCCTTCCCTCAACTCAAGACTTTCCCTTACATTATATCCCTGAATTTGAAACTAATAATGTGTATGCCACACTGTGTTTCTTATCTGTATGAGTACATACAACAGGTTAACTCACCTCCACCTTCCCAATGTCACGCATTTCAACATATAAAAATGTATCACTGAATTTGGTCAATTAATGTGCCTCATTTCTTCCACCTTCAAATCTTCCTACATACCGTGCTCTCATGCTCCTTCCCACAAAAAACTGTCACGGTTCAAATTATTAGTAGTAAGAGTATCTAGCACCACTGTAACTAGCCAGTCTTGCACTGCTTGTATTTAAAAACACTTTTGCATGTCCACAGCAAGAAAAAAACAACCTGAGAGTATATGAGATGCAAATCCAAACTATTTGTCATGTACACTTCAAGACCATAGTATATGGGTCTGGTATAAGAAATGTCAGTAAGTCATGGATATACATTTATTTTCTAAACTACAGTACTCATTGTAGAAAATGGCACTGAACTACTCTTCCTGCTGAAGGTTACCATCCTCAGAGCTCACTTGGTGAAAGGAGTCACTAGAGAACCTATCACCTGCTCAGGCAAGGCCAGAAAGGTTAGCACAAACAAACAACGGCACAGTATGAGCAAAACCTATTGATTCCGTCCAATGTAGATTAGTTAGAGTTCACATAACCTCTTCAGTGCAGCCTTTGGAGTCATAACCACAAACTAAGTAGGCAAGGCTCAGCAGCTCAGAGTGCTAATGACTCCAGTCAGTATGATTAAACCTAGAGACAAATACATGAAATGCCTTCAGTGTCATTTAGCACTGTTCTAAGCATAGAATCACTCTGCCTGGGGAACCTTTTAATGTGGCAGGAGCTTCCTGAGGTTTCGTTCTTCAGGATGGTATAATGGGAACAGTCACTGGTACTACTGATAGTCTTGTAAAACCCAATTGAGCCTGAATTCCTGGCTTTGAATGGAGTGTGTAGTCATCTGCTAAGACAAAACAGGGAAAAGAAAGAAAATCCTACAATAACACTAAGAGAAAAATTTAAGACTATATACAGAAATCTAGAACCCCTTCTGCTTTATAAAGAAAGAGCCATGTAAGGAAAATAGGACAGAAACAGAATTTTAAGGCAAAGAAACTGACTGTAGCTGAGGAACTGCTGCTGTGCCCCCTCCACTGTCCGTTTCCTGTCCATCTTCCTCATGATTTTCAGTTTCTTCCATGTTACCACATAATGTGCAGACTGCCAACATACAGAAAATCCCAGCCTGTTAAACGTCTCTTTGGATAAAAAGGCAGTGTCTTTCCTGTATCTAGAGCACTCCTTTACACTGAAATATGTAGGGAGCAAGTTGCAACACTGGAAAAATCATGCAATGCACAAAAAATTAGAACAAGCAAGACAAAGTAATCCTACAGTATGACATTTTCAGAACAGCATGAATGATATATTTGGTGTTTACATCATGATATTCTTTTTCTGTAACATACAACACTTCCCTTTATGCACAAACAACAAAGAAAAAATGGAGTTATGTATCAAAAAATAAAAGGTTATTGAGTACAACACATTGCCCCTACTATGAATTGTCCTCGTACCATTTAATATCCCATACAGCACAATCTGTAGTATGTAGAGGAACTCTATGCCCAACCTACACTATGTTCTAGATATGTTCTGCTGATACTGCTAAACAGAGGATTGCTTTAGACAGCACATTTCACTGTCTGTAATCTTCAAACAGCAGGCCAGCCATGACAAGCACACTAACTTCCACCTTAACATGCCCCCTGTATCACCACTTTCTTCTCTAGGTGAGTTTGAAGAGTTGTTCAGTTAAGATAAGACAGTCTTCTAGGGATTTATGTTTTTCTTTCTGATATAAAACTCACACATTCCCATGTTAAAATAGAAGTAGCACCAGGTAGATCCATATTTTAGTTTTACCTTGCATGTTTCATACACCAAATCCTGTTTAAACTGGCAATATAGTGCCCGCCTTCTCAGTCTGACATTTTACCCCTTCTGCATACTTGTATGAGCTGGGACATCACTGCAAATGTATAGGCATTAACAGACCTCTCATATTTCTTCTCCCTTCCAAACCAGAAGATGGAAATTGTTCATGTTTTTCTAAGACATTTTCCATAACTAATTATTAACTCCATTATTTTGAAGACACTGGATGCTTTTTATTTCCATGACAGTTACAATGCCTCCAAAAAGAAGTGCTGCACACTATGTATAGCAGGAAAAGGTACAAATTACCCCCCAGTTGACACCAGTTTATCTAGAAATTTTAAAAGCTTCACCTCAAATCTTCAGTACAACTGTGATCACAGCACAGGTACAACACAGTATCAAACACCACCTCTTCAAGAACAATTGATAACGCCACCTCATTTTAATCAAACCTTTTTAAACAAACACAGTCACACATTCAATGGAGGATGCGCTTAACATGGAAAGTCTACCTCAAATTAAGTGTTTTCTGATTTGTGAAACTCCAAGAAAAAAAAAAAAACAAAACTCTTAAGAAAAAATGTCAAACTGTTAACAGAATAAAGCTCTGTGTGTTTGTGTTTGCGTGTGCACACAAAAAACACACACATGCCCATATACTTTAAAACATTTCTGGTTTAAAATGACATTTATAATGATCCTAAAGGTAGAAGTTCATAATCTGTAGACAAATTACAAGCAGAAATGTGACAATCACTTTCTTCCCTGTCCCCTCTGAAATGCAGGCATGTAAAAGTTGAGAAGAAACAGTGTATATTCCTGCTAACCACAGAAGTATAGACCATTCCAGGGGGAGCAATAAACCACAAGTGGAAATCTTAGAAAGACGATGCTCTTGTGTTTGCATGAAATATTTTTAATAACATATAAATTACAGTACTTTGTAGTAATAAAATCACCATAATTCCATCAAGAAGTAGCTTTACAGCAGTGGGATTGTATAAATATCATATGAAAGAACACTGCTTTGTTTTATAACTTGGCTTATGCTGATATTCTTTGATTTGCTTTCTCCTTATTGTATGCAACATCTGTAATGTGGACATAATTTGGTACAAGAAAAAGACAAAAATTCACAAATACCACCGAGTATGATAAAACTCGAGTTGCACAGATAGACACTAAGTGCAATCAAACAATGCTTAGACACAGTTGTTCAACATATTCTTTTAACAAAAAGAACTACAGGCAATATGAAAAGACATGCTTTCTCCACTTCTTCCCTAAATCCACACTAGTGCTGACACTAAGCATTGCTATCCCATGCAACCCTCTATGTGCTGGGCTGCAGCAGGACTACTCCCCATTACTGCATTGCGAACAAGCAGTTCAGGCTGGTCAAACTCACAAGCAAAAAGAATCTGAGGAATGCAGCCTAGCCAAGGGAAGAGTATTTTGCTCTGGCAGAGCCCTCAGTGGAGTGGGAAGAGGAGGGGAGGAGGAGACAGACATGGGAGAGACAAAAAGGACAGGATGAGAAGCGGGAGAGGACTACCAGCACAGTCTAAGTATTTTCTTTAAAATATCTTGTAAAGAAAATGAAGTATTCTTGAAATGTTCAAAACAGTACAATCTCTCTTTTTCTTTTCTATCACTCCCTTATCTTCAAACAAAGAGACTGCTCTTCAGCAGAAGAAAACAAGGATTCGTTGAAGAACATGGATATAAAGAGCCAGAAAAAGACCTGGTTCCTTCCATGCTTGACTCCAGTGAACAGCGAAGTCAGGATAGCCATTCTCAAAAAAAACCAACCCTTTGCTGTCCTTAGACTTTTCTCACTTCAGTTCTTAACTTCACAATGACAGATTTGCAGTGCAAGCAAATACTGCTTGCCTGTTTAAGAAAAAAGTCTTTAAAGCACCTACCAATAAATACCAAAGCATCAGATTTGCTGACTTTCGCATCATGCCTCACCAACATCCGGAGGAAGCAAGATGCCAGTCAGTTCACAACACTGCATGTAACACAAATGCAAACTCAAGAGGCTCTTGTTAAGCACACACCAACAATGAAGGAGATCAGCTTCCAATCAACACACAGAGGCTTTAAGGAAATAGGACAGCAAATCTGAAACACATCCCTGCATGCAGAAACACACACTCCTTCAGATCTTTTGGTGCTTGAAAGATCACTTATCCGCTTGAAAGTTCACTTATGGGGGGGAGGGAGAGGGTAGGAAGAGAAAGGAAAGAAAGTCTACCATTTTAGACCATAATAAATTGTAGTAACTCTCACTGGAATACAAGCAATATTTGTCTGCTAAAACTGTATATTTGCATCCTATCTTTTGCTAAAAAAATATGACAGATGTTTCCAAGATTTGCCAGCTCATTTTCCAGACTCGCTGCACAAATAGAAAACCAGGCTCTCACTATCATCTCTATGCCTTCCAGACACAGGGCTTTGAGACAGGAATACATCCTGCCCCCACATTTATTGAGGCCAATTCTGTTGGAATGCTTGCAAGGAATCAGTTTGATTTCGAAAGTAGATCGCCATTATTGCTCCTCTGCCCCATCCTCTCTTTCAACCTACACTTCCCTAAAAAGATGGTCTTCTCCTTATAATTTTGCAATAGTCTCATAGCTCTTTAAAAACTCATAAACTAGTTAAAAATATATGAATAGTTCAGCATCACACTTCACCCTGACAAGAAACAGGCCCCCATTCAACTTTCAGTGCAGCTTATCGTTAAACATGCAATAAATTCAGCCATCTTTGGTTCAAAGGCATATAGACTGCAAAGCCAAATCGCTCAACAGCTCAGCACCACTTGTCATCCTGTCTCAAACATAGCTCTGATTGCAAGCACTTGGGAAACAACTTGTTTCCTTCCTTAGTCTGCCACAGCTTGGCCAAAAAGCCTGGTCACTATTCACATGCCTTTCAGTTTTCACCAAACCTGCAGGTAGCTTCAAGAGCATAGTGCCTTCCCAGCCATAAAAATAAAACTAAAGGGTGACTTTGGACAAAACTGAGCCTTCGAAAATGCCAAGAAAGACAGTATTTTTTAATGAGTGCCTATTTCATGATTTTACTCTTCGTCCTATTACAATATGCTTTATAAACAATTACATAAAGCAGAAACATTCTCCTGTTATATTGTAAGGAAGACATGATTCTGTAGAGAAAATACATGACAGTTTCTTGAAGAGCTGACCCAAATCTAAGAATAGCTAGAAACAAACATTTGCACATGCAAGTGTTCGTATAAGCACATCTCAAGAAGAGAATTCACATACAAACAGCTGCCCTGTCAGCTAGACTGGATATGTTCAATAGAACATGCACAGGCCACCGAAGTTACTGCAAAGACAAACTTGAAGCATTACAGCAGAAGGTAAAATTATTACTTTATTTTCAAATTAACTATCTGTAGTATCAGCTGCTTCATTTTACCTATTTAGATGTTTGTATTCAAAAAGAGAAGTATCCTCTAATTTCACAGCTAATGTCTGAAAGTGAAAATTTAATTGCCTTTTCACCAAATTCCCATTAATGCTTCAGGAGCACTTTTATTTCTCACTACATGTTCCCAAAGTCATCACCACATAATTCACATTATTTCTGGATGTCGCTGTTAAATTCTCCTTTTCAAATAGCAAACCAACCATCAGAACAGCTTTCTTTCCTAGATTTTTTAAATCACTCCAATGCCATCAAGTCTTTACATACTAAACACGCAAAATTTGAAAAACGTGGTAATGTAGAGCAGTGTGGACAACTTTCTAACGTATTTCTTGTCTGTGCAAAATAGAATCAAGATGATCTACAAGAAGCAATAAAGAGCTAGACTGTGCTCTTATGTCGCACAGTTTTAGCAGCATCAAAATTGTGAGGACTCCTCATCAGCCGCAGTCTGTTCAGGGACCAGATGCGACTCCACACTGATGACAATGTCGGTGGGCAGGGGCTTCATCCTCCCACTTCAGCATTTTTGCATACCAGCCACAAAGCTGCCTATCTTGCAGGAGTCAACAAAACAACTATTTGCAAAGCCAGTTACAGAGTTTAGTCCTAATGCAGTTACTGAACTGCTTTTTATATTCTTCAAGTTCCAATTCTGCTGACAAAGAAATTGAATTACAGTAATAAATAATCAAGTCAATATAGCTGAGTTGCTGCCCTTTTCTTATCCTTACCAAAGACATGTAGAAAAGTAATACTTTTACTTAAAACGCTGAGCAAGGAAAAAAGCAGTAGAAGTCCTTGCTTCTCTTTGTTCTTTTATTCCTGTACAAAAAACCAGATCTTCATTTTCTTACGAAATCAACATTCCACAGCTGCCCTTTTATATTCTCATTTTAGCAGGGTAAGAGACAAAAAGCAATAAAGGGCTCCTAGGAAAATAATCCTAAGACCTCATACAAAAAATGATCCTTTTGAAGGACAGAACCAGAAAGCCTTATGTTAATTCATTACACAGTACCATCACTTCCCAACTATGCACACCAGAAGTAACAACCATATACCTAAAAAAACGCATACACAAACTATGGGCCCCAAAAACGCCCAGAAAAGGCAATGAATATGTCCCGCTTGGTTCCCTGAAGCTTTGGATCTGATGTTTAATTTAGGCTATTTGATTTCACTATTCAACACGCAGAGACATACACATTTTTGCACCTTCTTAGCAATTTTTCACTTGCGCCTTGCAGGCTGCTTTTCCTACCTGGTCTCGCAGCTGTTGAACTGAAGTCTGAAGGCTGAGAATTTGGTTAAAGAGAGGACTCTGCAGCACTGATTTTAATAAGCTCAGTTTTTCCTCGTTTGCAATGTCACCTCGATCCCGAAGTTTTGCCTGTAAGCGCTCCATGGCCTGGAGGGCCCGATGTGTATCTGTAGTGATAACCATACCTAGTCAGCAGCAGTTCAGAAACAGACACATACAAGCCGGTAACAGGTTTAAACGTATCCCTCCTTACTGCTCAAACTACAGATGACTTTAATGGTTCAGTTCTGAATAAAAATCCAAGCCCAAACACATCTAATGAATTAGGAAGTCAGAGGCAGAGCACAAAGCAGAAGCCAGTGAAAATTACATTTTTCTCCATCTAGAAGTGGGTTACAAAAGTGAAACAGCCTTTATTAAAATTTAGTTATGGGAACTGTGGCTACAGACCACTTTAAATATGTAGTGACAAAAATAGCCACAACAGAATACGTTTGCCTTTTTCATACAAACTTTTTATTTCTAGTAAAGGTTAAAACAATGAAATCAAGACAAAAGGCTAAGAATTAAAACACTAAGCAAATGAGGGTACACATTTCGTTTTCAAACACAAAATACAAAAACTCAAATATGTCACATATTTCTAAGCACAGAAGATATTTTTTTACAAAACCTCTCTCATACAAATGTCCAAAATCTATTATGCACACTTGATTTGGCAAAAAAAAAATATAGCGATACAAATAAAAAACGTTACCAATTGTTTCCAACATGTTTTCTGCTTCTCAGCTTCTATTCCAATAACCGGAAGCGGCAGCAAATACAGTACTTCCCTGAAAAACAACAGAAAGGGAAAAGGGTCACATTTATAGAAGCATTAAGCCCTGAAGAAGAAAAAAGGCTTGATTTCTGCAAACAAGAAACAGACCTGCAAAATAACAATCCACAAAAAAATCCTACATCTCCTTGGATAATTAAAATAACCTCAGATGTGATCATATTGTGAGTCACTTTGGAGCTTAAAGCCTACCTGAAAATTGCTTTTAGGAATATACTTTGTAATATTTTTGCATTCCATGACAAAGCTGCAGCTGCATACTGTTGCACAACATGTCCTCCATTGCTTTAATCAGAAGCTATGAATCATAGCTGTCACTGATACTTCACAGTTTCATTACTTTCCTTTACAGTGATTCATAAAAAACATTCCCTGCGGGATCAGTTTTCAAGTTCTATGTTGACAATTTCAGGTGCATGAACCATAGTACGTTTTTTTAAAGCAACCTTTCAAAAAGAAATGTCATGTAAGTCAGAAGGTCTTCATGCTACACAGACTTGCAGGACTCCCACAATACAGCCTCCACAATTAACAGCTATTGGAACCGAGACTCAGATCTGGATGGCAGCTGGATTTTTGCCAGCATGTTTTTGTAGGCAGGAAATTTTACACTGGGATGAAGAATTTCTGAAATTGCTTTGTTTATTCTTTTTTACTGTTTTTGGGGGTTTGACTTGTGGTGGTGGTGGTGGTGTTTGTTTGCCATTTATTTTTTTTTCCCAACTGTGTCTGTAATTGCTTAGAATTTTGTAGTAGCGGAGTATGTTTCATGGAGATGGATAGACGAGAAGTAAGGAGTTCCAGCATCACTACAGGTTTAGGAACTCAGCTGTGTATTTCGTCATCCTTAACAACGGTGCATTTGTTTTCTGGATAATACGAAAGCAGTTCAATATAGCATTCCAACTTGAATCCACTAACCTTACCAATATGCAGAGAGCTGTGATGTCTAAATGCTCAGGAAAAAAAGAGTTTTTCTTGAAATTTTGGAGACATATAGGGCAAGGAATGGTGTTGACAGATCTCTGGTTAAGACAGCCTAACTAAAATTCAACAGGACCATTAGTTATAATAGAACCCGAGCAAGACAAGCATGTATCAGTCCTCGCAATAAAAGCAAGAGAACAGCTGTTAGACGGAGGCACTTAGAAGGAACACAAGCCAGGATGAACATTTTGACAAGCCTGTATTATCTGTGGTTTCTGCAGAAATTCCAAATCAAATGAGTTAAAAACAATTTCAAGTTCCATTGCCAAGACTTCCCTGGTTTAGATATGTCTGAGGTGTCATACCGGTTTATTGTATTGCATTTGAATTTTCCAATACATTGGTATAGAATTGCTGATCATCCTCTTTAGGACAGTGTACCACTTAGGGACAGACACTCAAATCCTTTGAATCTGAATTTGTCAAAGTAAGCTTATTCCATGATCCAAATTGTGCATATCAGTAAAAAATAAGCTTCATGAATGTCTCCTCGCTTGCCAAGGCAAATCCCAGCACATGATTACCAGATCTGAAACACAAACCAAATACCTTGTGTTTCCACCTTGTGTTTTGAGCTTGTCACTCCACTAAACAAGACAAAAAAAAATGTGTGTTTTACATGGGAAGAGCTAGATGAGATCATTTAAATGTTATGAAGGAAGGTGGCTTCCCCAAACCTTATCACTCATGACTTTTCCTTCTAGATGAACAAACTATGAAAACTTCCTCCATTCAGAGTTCCTATTTACAAACAGAGGTATTTATGTCAGGTTCGGAGGTGTTTTTCTCAGTGGCAACACCAACCAAAGCAGTTCTTTCCTGTTTCACTGTTCCAGTTCTTCTTTCACAGCTACTCATGGGGCTGTGTTGTGGAGGCAACCAGAGAACTGCGCAGGAAAAAAAATAAAATAAAAAAGAGTATTTTTCAGTTATTTCAGTGCCACGATCCTGCTTATCACAGTACTATATGCACAAGCACATGGCACTGTATGTTTCATTCTCATCTTCCAAGAAAACTGATCAGGAAAAATACAGGGTTACCATTGTGATTTAGCTCCCCAAGAATCTCAAGAAGACGTGCAACTGCAAAAACTCTGTATCTTTCAGAGTAGTTAGATATTGCTTTCTGTTATGATTCAACTTGTCCAAAATTTCATTCTTGGTATGCTGTGAAAGTCATGTGTTACAAGTCACAAAATGGACAATGTCATCACTGTGTTTCTGAAATCCCAGAGGTACAAACTCTGATGATTTATGATGGAAGCTTTCTAAAGTGCACACATGTTCTAAACATGCTCTGTAGATGGAGATGATCCTATCTAATTTGCAATGAAAAGTCCTTACCTCTCCTAAGACACTTGTTATATACTTTCTATTTACATCATGCTTCAGAGGTAGGAATACTGGTCTAGAGCTATCTTAGCATTAGCAAATCCATTTTTAAGTCTCAGTTTAATTCTCCCTATTTTTTGTTTCTACTAGCGGGGAATCCCTCCTCAGCTGACCAGCTTAATGCTTTTGTTGACTGCAGCACTAGGCAGGAGCAAGATCAGAACTGCTGTCAGGATGTTTTCCTTCAGGACACTTCCTCTGACGCAGAAGCAACACATTGAGGCATACCAGCGTTTCTACATGTCACAGTTCAAGATGACCCGTCTGCTCTGGCTGCACTCTGAAATGGTGAAAAGCCACGTGACTGTGCTCCTGCTGTGCCACAGCCATGCGAACAAGTGGGATCTGTCAGCACCAGCTTAGTAGCACATTAACATAGCCGAAATACAAGTGAAGCAAGTGCGCATCTGTCCAAAATGCAGGACAGAGACATACCCATACATAACCACCGCCTACCACAGCTGCAGTCCTGGTCTTTAAACCCGCTTGCTCTCAAGCATTTTAACAATAATGCACAGGGGAGAAATATGGAAGCATGCATGATTATTTGCTGAAAGGCACAAATCTATAATTTGTTATAATGAATATTTTTATAATGCTCTCACAGACTTCTAGATGCGCAAATGGGAAGTTATTTCTGATTTTCTCATTTTGTAGACTCCTAGCAGTCCATATAACAGGAGTCTGAAGCCAAAACCAGCTCTTCTATACATGATACAAATACTGTTCACATCTCAAAGAGCTTACTAGCTTAGCTCAAAGTAGATTTAACTATTTTTGTATTTCAGTGCTAAAGTTCATTAATCTCTTCACAGTAATAGGAACACAGACTGTCTAAGACTTTTTTTATTGGTAACCTGAAGAAATACATCTAAGTGAATAACAAGCTAAATTTACTTTCAAGTTTTTAAAGGCACAGGTACCTGAAAGATGTAACTTAAAAAAAAAACAAACAAACCATCTTCTCCTTTTCCTCTTGTTTTATAACAGGAATGTAGAAAGCACAAGTAATTTTAGACAGGTACATGGTGAGAAACATGCCATCTTCTACTAAGCATGCAAAAAAGTTAAAGATGATCTCTTTCAAACCTGCACTCCTGAAATATGATTCTTTCCATGCTAACAAACAAAAATGTGTTGTCTCCACTCTTTATGCTGCCCAGTTTCCACAGTTTGGTTGCCAGCAAACAGCTGGCATGCTGCAGTTCTGGTTTCTTTCTGACCACTCCTAAATCACTAAAATCCACAGGTGTCAGAATTTTAAAAAACATACACAAAATTTAGGTCAAGCACCTTCTTTTCACTGCAACCATGCAGGCCACTTAACTAAACAGCCACACAATTCATGAGAAGAGAAAGATGACCCACTTCCACTGATCATGTAGTTCCCACACGGAACCTTACTCTGTTTCATTGACAGATACTCCATCTACTATTTCATAAAGCCATTTCAGATAATACCCTGGAAACTAATGCTCATGGCAGCAGATTAGCAAACATGCAATGCCAAAGATAGAAAACACAGTAATAGGCTTTGCTCTGTATCTCCTGCATTACTTGAAGTGCCCTGAGGACACAGAGAAAATGCCTATCCTAAGAGTGTTTTCTAGACCCAAACTTAAGCTAGGAGTTGCTTCAGAATTAAAAAAAAAAAAAACCAAACAAAAACAACAACTAAGTGTCTCAATTAAGCAGCACAGTAATCAAAACTTGCAATTTATAGCTGCTATAAAGAGTATTTCAAAACTTCTAAACTAAATTTTAACACCTGGGCCTGGACTTGGCTAGGCTAGAGATATCCTTCCATACCTAATTTTTATCCCTTGTTGTTTCACACCCCTACTTGCTGGCTATCACTCAAACAGGCATGTTATGTTAGCACTGTGTGGTGCAGGAATGGAAACGAAACAACACAGGACATGGAAGATAACTAATTGCTGTTAAATCTTCTGCTTTGCTTGCGATCTCCACCAGCTCTTCTATTTTGCCCAGTTACCTCCTGCACACTGGGTACCAGTTCTGGGAAGAAAATTAAGGTCATGCCCAGACTCCTTATGGGGAGTCTTCTCAGTATAAAGGCAGCTGAAACTATTCACAGTAAATTGAAAGATCTTTTCTATGTATTCTTCCACTGTCACAAAGACGATTTTGCTGTTGCATACAGCACTTTCTAGGATTACAAGCAATATTACAAGGATTTGACATCTGTAGCCTGACTCATACAGCCTTTATTAATCGTGACGAAAGTGATACACATACTGGAGCGTGCAGCAAAAGCGTGGGCAAACAAATGCAAGACCACAGTGACCAGCAGGTAAAGGAGGATAAACAAAAAGTGGAAAGGAAGAAAGACAAGGAAAAAAGGCTAGCCTTCCAATTTACTGATAGGACATCAGCTCGCCAAATTAACATCAACCACTTGTTTTCATCAGTCAAGAGACCCTGGACTGCATGCTTCTGCATGACAGAAGAGAGAACCGAATCAAATTAAGGATTTAATACGAACGTGGACTGCTCCACGAGGAACAAAGCCAATTTCCACTGACTACCTGGAATGTAACAGTCAAGCACCAGAAGCCTGAAATTTACATTTAAAAGCTATGCTAATGAGAAATTGTTCTGAAACATTCAAAACAGAACTAAAAAAGGCAGTCCGGAAACCAACACACAGCCTGTATTAAGGCTATAAGCAGTTTTGTAGTATTTTGTAGTATTTTGAACATTGAGATATTTTAATTTTCTGTACACATCACACTAACGTATTAAGGATACTTCCAATGCTTTGGGATGAACAAGCAATCTGTTTGCTTCTGTTTAATTAATAATATTCTGTAACACAGTAAAGAGCCTGACATGAGCATAATACCCACGGTTAGCTGATGTGCAAGTTATAATTGCAACTTGGAAATGGGCCCAAACTATACTTAATGCTCTCACCTACTAATAAATATGTGTGATACACGTCATTCAAAAGTAAATTGCAAAGGTTATTGCAAAAACATCATAGTAGGGGAACTTTTGCTGGTGGGGATTTTTAGAGGTTTCATTGGTTAAGAAAACTAACGGATCATCTGTTTACCAAATAAAAAAACCACACACACACACACACAAAAATAAAACAAAAAACAAACAAACAAAAACTTTCAGTAAATATTTTAAATTGAGATGAATTAGAATCACTTTATTCTAATTTTTGAAATACAGGATTAGCTTCAGAAACTGAAAAGTAACATTTTTGTACATGCAGAATATAAGTGACACTACATATACTGAATTAAAGTATGAAACTCAGGCAAAGTATTGTCTCTTTATGTTTTCAGCATATGCAATCAATTATCATATCCATTAAACTCAGTTAAATTTGATGGAAGTCGTTCCTACAGCAGTTGCACTTCTTAATGTACACTGCATTCTTCACAGAAGTGACAACAGCATACATAAATGAATAAATAAGAAGCCCCACTGAATGGCTGCCATTAAGCTTCAACAAAGAGTCACCATCTTTCTTACAAACTGAAAACACAAACTTCTCATTGTATACTGTGACAACAGGCAAGTAATGCAGAAAATCACTACCGTATGTAACAAGACTATCACGCCAGGTGTCTCAGACATAACGACGGTGTCTGAAAAGCGTACAAAATAAATACCCAAATACTGTCTAGACCAACTATTCCACAAGCAACAAACAACGCTTCTCCAAAGCAATTTCTATGTGAAAAGAAGACACTGGGAAAAAAATGGCATATTCATATATTGACTCCTTGGGAATGGTAAAAGTGAAACAAAACTGTCCTTCCCAATGATGATATACTGCCAGCATGGCATTGTATCGGCACAAACTGCTTCAGCAGGGTGCTCAGATATAAACTCAATTAGAAAATTTATTGGATACACTCCACAGAATTTCACATTTTCTAAAATGAAACATGGAACTGATGAATTAAAAGGTCTTTATAACGGGTCTCAATACACTAATTAAAGTGCTATCTATTAAAACAAAGACATTCACAGCAACTGGAGCAACTGAGAAGCTGTATGGTATTCTTCTCTGAAGAATTCAGACATAGATCCAGACGGAATATAAAGATCATCTGCTAGTACGTAAATAGTGCAGTTCTCTTTTCCCTAGTGCTGATATTCATCTAACTTTCCTAGTGCACTTTTGTGCAGAGAGGAAAGAATGTATCCAGTTCCCGATGAAAAAGCTTCTCGAAAGCACAAAGGAAACCATTAGAAACACCCATGCTAATCAGCAGATGTTACGTGCATGGTACTGCTAACAAGATACAGGGACAAAAAAATATGTATACTAAAAATGGATAACAATTTTGAAAATTAAAAAAAATAAGGTGAAGTCCTCTGTCATAAAAAAATTTTGATAGTAAAGGTGGATATGTCCTTAGATATGTTCATTCTACATTCTTCTAACGTGGTTTTTTTTTTTTCATTTCCACATCAAATAACATTTCCAAAAAATATTTCAACACTTTCCCCTTTTCCAGTTTAGAATCCTCCATCAGAGCGAGTTGCTGTTATCTTGGAAAATGCAGTGCTGATATAGAAACCACACGGTTTTCACAATTGACTTCCACAATGGCAAAATTCAGACCCTTCAACTGGATTACAGTAAATCACTGTTGTGCTCCCACAAGAGACTTCTGCTACTCTTTCTGGCACCATAGTCTGTAATGACATTTTCTGTTCAACAGCTTATACTGAAAAAATCTTCTGCGTGTGTTAAGAAGCAAAAATACGCAGAGATGAGGCAATGTTGATAAAAGTGACAGGAGAACACAACACTGCCCTGTCAAATGGCAAATCGAATCTGTTAAACATGGTAAACAGAGTTCAAATGGCTGGCTTTGTGAGCTTTTGCCTTGTATTTTCTTTATCCCTACTGCTCTTTCCAGTAATTCAGAGAGGTACTTGCAGCAAGGGGGGACACCACACGAGAAACAAACCGTCCCAAAAACGAGGCCCTTTCCTTCGCACAACCAGACCCATCACAGGGCACAACTGAGGCTTGTGTGTCGCCACTCCGCCTCCACTCTGACAAAACGCTCCTGTTTAAACACAGACCCGTGGCGATGCTCGAGAGCTACAGCAGGGTGTGGACGAGCCAGAAGCGCCGCCAAGAGCGCGGCAACAGGTACCGGCACGGCCGCCGCTCCACCAGGAGCCGGCACACCCGCCGTGAGGGAAGCCGCGGGCTCCGCTCGGGCCTCTGCGCTCCGAGCGAGCCCCAAGGCCGCCGGCCGCAGGGGCTGGGCGAGGGCCGCTGCGCGCAGCTGCCTCCCCGGGCCGCGGCCGCCCGCAGGTCTGTGGCGGCAGCAGAGGAGGAGCCCTCCCCGCAGCACACACTCCCCCTGGGGTTAAAAAAGGGAGGGGGGAAGAGAAGGGAAGGGGGGCCAAGCGCGCAGCGCTGCCCGCAGCAGCGGGGGAAGCTCTGCTTTTGTTTACGCGAGGACTGCCCGCCAGGCCGCCCCAGGCCGCCGCCCGCCTGCCCGCCCGCCCGCCCCGGGCCGGAGCCGCAGCCCAACCCAGCCCCAGCGCCGCTCCCCGCCGCCCGCGGACCGCTCTGCCCGGGGCGCGCGAGAAAAAGGCTCAGACACCCCGCAGCTCCACGGCCTCTCTCCTCCTCCAACCGCGTCCCCGGGCCCCGCGAAATCCGGCTGACCAATAGAACAATGATAAATTAAACTTCGCGAGATAAACACATTTTAAAAGGCCGCTCAAAACTCCAGTAATACTGCTGGCCCCTGCCCGCATCCCCGCAGGACGACACAGGCGGGCTCGCCCCGCAGCCCGCCGCCCGGCCCGGCGCTGCGCTTACCCCGGCGGCTCAGCGGGCCTGGCAGCCCGGCCCCGCTCCCCGCCTTCGCCCTTCCCGCCCCCAAGTAACGGCGCCGAGCCGCGCCGCGGGGGAAGCGCGCTCAGGCACGCCCCGGCGGCCTGAAACCTAATCCTGCCCCGCCGCCCCCCCGGCCAGGCCCGGCCCCAGCCCCGCGCGGCTTCTCCGGCGGCGAGTGTTCGGAAGCGGTGATGCCCCAGGACTGGCTCGGGCGGCCGCCGGCAGCGCAGAACGAAACTGCGGGCGCATCCCGACAACGGGGAGCGGGAGTATCAGGGTAGTCGGGGTGCCACGTTCGGCGCTCCCCGGCCCGCTGCGTCCTTGGCGTGTTCCGCCTTAGCCCTTCCTGCAAAGTTTCTCTCCCCGCGGCTCCAGGCGAGGTGGCAAACGGGGCCCAGCGGCGGAGCGTACGCCTTGCCGGGGATGACACCGAGAAGCTGGGCTGCCGTGGTTTTCCCTGCCCGGCTTCGTGAAAAGTAGGCGGCGGCTGCTGCACCCCCACCCGCCTCTTTCAGGGGGTGTCTTACTCCTCCGGCCGGGACTGGGTGCGGGCAGGGTCTGCTCCTTCTTGCTGCCCCGATGTCCACCGGCTTTACCCCTTCTGGTTCAACAAGATGAGACTGGGCCGAAACGGAGGAAAATGAGAAGTGTTTGGAAATTAAAAAAAAAAAATAAAATAAAAACCACAAAACCACGCACAGCAAACAACCCAGGATAAAGTTACATAAAATATTAAATAAGGTCATAGGGCTAATGAAAGGATGATTTTGCCTAAGCAACAGCTCTTCGGTGTCTTAAGATGATGCTGTCTGTGTACTTTTCACATATGTGTATATGTTGTAAGAATAAAGCACAATAATACAGGAGTGTTTGCAATGGCCACCAGAAAAAAAAAAAAAAAAATCTGCGAAAAGTGGAAGTATTTTGCTGTTTGTTAACTTTGCTTCACCTAGCCAACGTTATCAGGATCACAGTCTATCCTTCTTCTTGCCAGGAGACAATTCTTTGTTGCCGATGCAGCTCTGTGGAGGTAATACCTTGCACAGGGAAAGGCATCAGGCTGTTCTGCTGGGGATGGCGGCCCTGGCTCCGCGAACGGCTGGTGTGCTTTTCATCTGCTTGCCTTCCGATTTGGTTTGGTTCTTTTTCCAAATGAATTTTAACTGTAAGCGACATCATATTAAAGTGGTAGTTGTTTGGGATGTTTCTATTTTCCCCACAAACAATACACAGAAAGTTATTGTTTTGGAGATAGGATGGAACGATGTCCTTTTTGTTTGACAGGATCAATAAATGCAGTTCTTGTACAAACACTTTCACAAGCAGAACATTTATCATATAAACTTTAAGAAACACAGCTCTTTGTACATTGCATGGATTTTTTTTTTTTTTAATTTTCAAGATTAATGTCTGGAAAAAAGTTAACCCTTCAAACTGTATTTATCTTGCTTATTACAGCTGACAGATCAAAGAATTCCAAATGGTTAGCTACCTTTTCATCTGCTATATATCAAAATGTGCATGTAATTACAGCTGTTTAACAGTCATTCTTCCACTACTTAACTAAGAAAAAATAAATGTTAATATTTTATTCAGAGGTCAGATTGTTTGATGCAGAGTGTGTTTTTTTTTAAATCAAGTACAGGGTCTCTGTATGCTAGAGCTAGGACATTGAATATGCCCTCCAGCTTTCCACCAGAAAGCTGTCCCACCAGCTTCCTGTGTTACATGAGCCTTTATTGAATCCAGAACGAAATCTTAAAAATAAGGTACAATGTGTTTGCAGGTATGATTGTTCTATAAATAAGCAACAGTAGATAAGTCCAAAATCAGACAGCTATTGTAATTTTTTCTGTTGTTCAGGCTTTAACCATGGCATCACACTGAAATAAAATACAGTGACTCTAGTAAGTTTATTTGGAGGTAAAACCAGGTCAATATTAGGTGCAATCATACTTTCTTCCTGGTGTGTAACATCAGCTGTGTAATAGCACTTCCCAGTGCAATTTGTGTTTGTATGGGATATACCTTTCTGATAAATTTTAACATGCAAATGGCTGTTCTCAAGTAGAATTTCATTTTAAATGATGTTCAGATTTTGTAAAGTCCCTTGAAGTATATACTAAGTAGATTATACCTACTGGAGTTTGAAAGATCATGCTACGTTAGGTTTTCCGTGTATTAAAAATATTTTCGTGAGTATAATTGTGCTAACATAGCTGTACCCACAAACCTAGCCGTCTCGATAAACATACAACATGTCTGTAATGGGAATTTCCATCACAATAACATAATGAGCTCTGGTGTACTGTAGCTGATGACTCTGAAGAAGAGTCATGCAGACACTGTTCCAGCAAAGCAAACTATTAGGAGTTGGAGTACGCTAGTGATCTTGTGAATATACTTGCTAACAGGTTTAGAAAGATAACTAGCAATTAATATTTACTCATTTACTCATTTGCCAGAAGTGTTATAAAGTAGGGCAAAAAGAGAATCATTTCACTGATTCCAAAATGAGGAAACCATGTTGCCTCTCCAGCCCATTCCCAGAAAAAGAAGGTCTCAAAGTATTAATGAACAACCTTAAGGTTTATCTAATTCCACCGCCCCTACCATGGGCAGGCACAGCCTCCACTAGACCAGGTTGCTCAAAGTCCCATCCAACCTGGTCTTGAACACCTCCAGGGATGGGACACCCAAAGCTTCTCTGGCCAGCCTGTGCCAGTGCCTCCCACCCTCCCGGTGAAAAATTTCTTCCTTGTATCTAAAGTAAATCTGCCCGCTTTCAGTTTAAAGCCATTATCCCATGTCCTATGTCTACATACCCTTATAAAAAGTCTATCTACAGCTTTCTTCTTAGGTCCCCTTTAGGTGCTAGAAGGCTGCTATAAGGCCTTCTCAGAGCCTTCTCCAGGCTGAGCAACTCCAGCTCTCTCAACCTGTCTTCTCAGGAGAGGTGCTCCAGCCCTCTGATCATCTTCATGGCCCTCTTCCGTAAACACTCCAACAGGTCCGTGTCCCTCTTATGGCTCTTGAGGGCCCCAGAGCTGGACACAGTATTCCAGGTGGGGACTCACAGGAGCAGAGTATGGGGGAAGAATCACCTCCCTCAGACCTACTGATTATGCTTCTTTTGATGCAGCCCAGGGTATGGTTGTGAAAAGGATATTGCCTATGAAACACAGTTGACAACATTTATGTTACCAGTCAATGTATTTCCTAACAAAAACACCCACATTCACAACAGTAATTGTTTAGTTTCATCACTTGGGGTATTATATCTTGGTATGGGTATTGATATTGTGTACTCCACCACAGAACGGGTAGAATATATTTTTTAGGAACCTAGAAGAATTCCAAGAGGAAGGACTTAGGAATATTTATTTATTTTATATTTATACTTTAAAAATCCTGTCTCTGAACATACAGTAAAACATAAAGAGTCCAATAAACCCTTTCATAAGTACTACTTCAATTAAAAATTGAAGATGTTTCTGCTTTTATAACCCTATTCTTCAATATTACAGTATCATTTTGCTAATGCGTGTTCATGTGTATTTGTGCATACATAGACACAATATTACACTTTTTGCCAGAGCATTTACTCGAATTTTAAGTTAAATACAACTAATAAAAATCTTCCTTGTTAGAAAATAGTAATAATTATTGTAGATAAGTTTTATTCCCAGGTGTGCAAACCGAGAGTAATCCATTGCATTAAATGGAATTAAACTGTAGAAAACCAATCTGAGATCAAAGGTAACTATGTTTCTAATTGCTATAGCTGCTAATCTAGATAAATTAAGTATGCTGTTATGCATTCTATTCTTATCTATCCAAACAAGGCTGGATCACCATCTTTCTTCTTTTTCATGGAGCTCTTTAGAGTACAATACTTTTTTGTACTATGTTTTCCAGAAGTCATGCTAGCAAAAGCGTACAGTCAAATATAACACTCCTCTCCTCCATCAATTCAACATAAAAGTTATACTTTGAAAGTCAGAGGGCAAGAAGTTGCTGTGCAGCTGGAGGTAACACCATGCATGTTGTTATGCAGAGTTAAAATTGAGAACTTTCTCTTAACTTTGGTTCTTGAAATTTATTCAATTTCTTAATTATTATGCTGGCAAGTATAGAATACTAGTTTAACTTACTGGAGCATACATGTTGGCAAGAATAGTGCATAGATTTACATTTTAAAGGTTTTTAGGGAAATTGTCTCCCTGGGGACATACTTCATAACTGTTATTATTGCTATTGGAGGTTACACGTGTGCGTAGAAGAGAAAGTATGCCCCGTAAGGTAAGACAGAGTAAAAAAAAAAAACATAAAAGGTATGTTAATTAGTTATAACTACAAAACAAAATACTTGAAATTATGGCAAATTAAAAGGGCATTTATTTACACACAAACAGGATTGTTTAAAACCACAGGCTTTGCCCATAGCAAAGAAGTGCAGCCAAATGAGTGACAAAGCCTATTAACCTTATCGTAGATTTTTCAGACATATAATACCTACAAGGAGAGTCTGGTTTTGTTAGATAAATGACGTGGGACTTTTGGGGGGTTTTTTTGTTTTGTTTTTTCCAAATCTTGTGTTGTGCTGAAGGTGCCCACATACTTGACAGACCCCACTCTCAGAAAATCTAATTTAAAAGGCTTCTTCCAGAAGTGCCTCAAGGGACACTGTCCAGAGCAACATGTGATATGGGGTACTTGTCAATGCAACAGTTGTTCCAGTATATGAAAATAAATTAATTTTGTGTTAATAAATTTTGTGTTAGAAAAATTGGTAGGTCCTACATGAGATTTCCTTGCACTTAAAAAAATTCAGAGTAGGAGGAACTGACCTGAACAGTTCAGGAGTTTGTATGCAGCTGGTCATGTTAATTAATGTTATGGATTGAAAATGATAACACCTCTTCCCTAAGTGTTGGTATATCAAGAGCAGTGATATAAATTTATCTGAAAAAATTCCGTGTAATTATCCAGTTTTACAGCTACACAAACTGCAGTACATTACATGGGAGCAACCAATGTTTATAAGTAGAAAATGATATATTTCTCCAGCAGGTTGATTTATTTTCAGAATAAATTCTCTTGAAGATGAATTGGTGAAACTAAAGTAAAGCAGAGCAGTATGTACAGGTCGATTTCTCATATGTCTCTGCAGTTTATCACTGTCCAAATAGCTTGTCTTTTCCTCTGTATGCATGATTTAGCTAATCAGTGTGTCTGAGATCCTGCCCTATACAGCATATGATGCAGATTAGCTTTCAGAGTACGTTGCCTTCAGTTCTTTGCTTCTGATCCAAACTGTGAAATTGAAAAGGTGCTTTTCTTTCAATAGTTTTTGGGGTTAAAACCTGAGGAAAGATACAGCTCTGCATTTGCAGTCTTGAGCCTTTTATTGCCAGAAGCAGTCATGATGCTGTCAATTTTGGGTTAATAATTCCCTGCCTACTGGACCATCAAAATTATATCTCCCAGTCCCAGATGAGGACCACCATCAACACTGTAGTCTGTTTGAGAGGGCAATGAAAAGTTACAGATCACTTTGCCAAGTCATTGGTGTACAGGGGGACCTTGCAAACAACCCTTCTCCATGACCTTCCACAGATGCTTTTCCAAAGGGGCTGTTTCCGTATGGCTTTGCATCATCTCTCTCATTTTAAGTTACATGTCCACAAGAGACACAAATGTACATCTGTGTCGTTCTTTCACTGCATTCATGCGCTTTGGTTTAGGACTAAAACTACTAGTATTATTAGTGTTATTAACTGCAGTTCATACCATTAATACGTAGTTAAGTTTAATATTTTATTATTACAGACTAGGAATTGCCAACACAGTGTTGGTTTTGGTGTTGGTGTTAGTGTGGAGATTTTGACTCTAAAATCCAAACATGCTAAGTACATATCCCTCTGCCTAGGAATCTGCAAATTTCATATTACTCATTCACATCAACCCAGTCATTTGCACTTGACAGGTGACATCTCTGAAGGAAATAGCTCTAATCTCTTTAAAGAAGCTACCGAGGAAGAAGGCTTTATTAGCCATTATCCTTGTCATCCTATACCAATGCTATTTTGTTTAGCAAGATCAGCACCTGTAAAAACAGGAGGAGTGAGAGGAACCCTTCCCATATTGAGAACATCTCCTATTCAGTGAGCTGGCTGAAAGGAAGAAACTTCTGGTGCTTTGTGCTACACCTGTTGGCCCAGGTGTGAATGAGCATGTCTGTAACTCACCAAATTTTTAAGGTTTCAGGCAGGTTAACTGACGTAAAAATCCTTACAATTTGCTCTAATTGCTGCCAGACTTACCTTCCTCTGCTCATACTGGGCTGCTGCAAAGGAGTTCATCATTCCTACATGCCATCAAGAAAGGACTAAGGAAAACTGAAAAAAACACAGCAAGGAAGGAGGTTTGAACTGACTAAAAGGCTTAAAAATGTTGGTGTTTCTGTAATAAGCCCATTTATACACATATCTGACAACTGAAAGGTCCATTTTACTTCATTCTTAAATATTAATTTAATACTGAGTGAAAATCACTTTAGCAAATGAAACAAATATAAATTTAGTTCAACTCTACTCTCACCAACATGAAAAGAGCTGTATTAGAGCATGAAGCTGATTCAGTAAATCCTTTTTTTTTTTTCTGTTAAAATGCACTTTGGGTAAGGTCAGCTGCTTCTGTTGTCTATAAGGTTTCCTTCTCACAATGGTACTGCCATGAGGAGCTCTTAAATAATTGGATATGAAATGTGAAAATGTGCCCTTAGCTGTTCAGTAAGTGACAGAAACTTCCATCATCAGTAAAAATAAGAATGAATGTTCCATGTAAAAACATGCAACTGTAGTAAGCTGAAGCCTTCACTTTCAGCAATAAAATGGTTGCCTATCTGTACTCGTAACCTGTATGCAGAAATGTTTCATTTTCCAGCTAGATGGTATTGCCACTGCAATTGGCTAAGTCTCCTTTTTTTATTTTTTTCCAGTCTTTTAAGGATTCATACAGTGTGTGTGGTGCACAGGACAAGATCTCAAGGCACACATAAACTTCCTCCAGTTTTCTGGCTTGAGACAACATCAAGTCTACAACCAGCCAGAATCTCGAAATGTGTTATGCAAAGACAGGCTCAGATGAGCTGCCTTTTTTTTTTTTTTTGTTATGTGGTTGCCTTTTAATTTTTGTTACCAAGGGGACAAACCAAGAAGAAATGGATTTAGGAACTGTGAAGTGATGAATTTTAAAGCTGCAGTTAATGATATTTGAACTCTGAATCTAATTTGTATCCAGGAGGAATGAAGAATAATAATGTAGTTTCAGAAAATAAACAAAACCCAGCTAAACAAAAATCACTTTCTCTTGAACTTTGAAAAACAGGTCTCTAAGTGCCCAGGCAACTACACAAACATGGGAACATAAAGGGCACGAAAATATTGAACTTATTTTATCTCATAAACCTGTATTGCCTTAACATGCACAGAAGTTCTTGAACAGGAAAAAGGTCCCAAATGCACATCTGGTTTGTAAAATGCTACTCTAGCAGCAGAAAGCTGCTGCTGCAAACAGCAGGAGAGATGTTTCTACACCTCCCTCTCCCCCTTCAGTGTTTTTCAATAAGAAAAACTCGACAGGAGAGACAGGAAGGGAAGCCAGCAGCAGGAGGACAACCCTAGTAGTCTTTGGGACTACTCTTTGCATAAACTAGCTGGAACTAGCTGTAGGCAAAGTTATATCACTAGTTTGCATACAATGCCCGGCCACACAGCACAGAGTCCATCATCTTGCTCATGTGGCTACAAGCAGCCTTTCTTTTTCCCGCTTCCAGGTTGCTATGATTGTTCTCCTTTTCTGAGACCTAATGCATGACAACTCATGTGGACTTCGCTGCAGGAACATTGCTGGTCCCTTCAGACATCTGTGCCTGCAATGTCACCCTCACTGCAGATGTCTTCTGCAGATGCTTTTTCTCATAATGCCACTGTCCATTTCTCTGTAGTGAAACAGTTGTTGGACCTATGTGTTTAAGCTATCCACAGAAAAGTTACAGAGAAACAGTTCTTACCAAATTTACTCGAGCTGAAGAGATCAAAAAGCCTTTCTCCAGATCTGTGTAAGTACCTAGAGAAGACTGCCAGCGTTGTTTCACTCAACTCAGCCACCTCCACGTCTGCTGCTGCCTGGGTCTTCACACCTTGACATCCATTAACATTACATTTGTGACGTTGAATTTACCCAGATGACTCCATCTTTGTTTCCTGATGTACTTTTGGTCTACCCTCAGGTAAGCTCACCTAGAATTAATAAACTGGATATTTTTCCATCTGCTTTTGAGAACTGTACTCAGACTTGTCTGTTAAAAGATATCTTCCTGCCCAGATACCACAACAACCAAAAGGCATCCTACTTCACCGTTTTTAAGGAGGAGTTTGGCATTCAGACAAATGAAGTGAGATTGCTCTTCAAAGGGATTTAAACCCACATTTCTTTCAAAATTAACCTTGACAATCCTACCTAATGATATGCTGATTGTGCACAGTCACTGCATTTGACACAAAGACTGTTCCATCTTGCAGTCCTCATACATGGCGTTAATGGCGTTTAAAACCAGCAGTCTTTAACCTAGCAGTGTTCCTGATCAGGAGAGACTGCAGTCCAAACAAAAAGAGAAATACAAATTGAATCAGGGTCTGCTACGCTACAGCTGGATAGTCTGTTTACTGAACTATTCTGTTTATATGTGGACATCTCTGCTTTTCATGAAAAGGAGCAAGCTCTTGATTCAGGTATCAAGTATCCAGAGAAATTCATGGTCTATAAACCTTACATTATAGGAAGTGCCTCAGTCCCAGGAGGGAGAAAGATTTAAATAGCTTTGTCTGTGTTCTTCCTTGCTAAGTCAGTTTTTGGCCCACCATCACTTAGTAAGAAAACAAATGTTCTTTGTCTGTAGCTCAGTACTTCCATGAAGGCCCTGAAAGCATAGCAAAGACTAGGCATCTAAAATATTTGCAAGTGCATACCAAGCTGGACAATCACATTTTCTTTGCATCCAAGTCCAGATTTGTTACCTACTTTTTGTCTCAAGAAAACATTCAAACAGGTCTCTTACTTCATATAATGCTCTGAACTTTGGGACCATCTTTATTTGAATATTTTTGTATGAATTGTAAAGTAAATACTCAAAAATACTTTGTACAGTCAAACAGTGTAATAAGACTTACTTTACATCTGCAGTTTTCTTCAGGAACAGTTTGTTTATACTGAATTATAAAAATTCTTGATAAAATCATCTATACCAGTTTTACCTTCTGACTTACAGCTGCCTCAAGCTTTCATTAAGCCATAAACATCAACAATCTGATAGGAGAGTGTGTACCAAGTACAGCAGTGACAGTCATTAAATGTTTACAAGGGTATTTTCCTTACAAGTGTGGCAGGGGTTAAGTGATTTTTTAACCTTTGTGGGA
The DNA here is from genome assembly GCF_037038585.1 of Patagioenas fasciata. NCBI lineage: Eukaryota > Metazoa > Chordata > Aves > Columbiformes > Columbidae > Patagioenas > Patagioenas fasciata. The sequence goes on along the minus strand of NC_092560.1, from coordinate 21,162,375 downwards.
GATTTGAGAAATCAAAATTTGTGTGAGAACATAAATGCCTTGTAACCCAGAGGTGCTGAAGACACTTGTTAAGATGAAATTTAGGAATTTGAACATCTGTTAAAACTTAATAAGTGTTTCTCCAATGAGTAAAATAATAAATCCAATAGACTTTTAGAATAGAAGCTTGGAGAGTATTAACAAAAGAGATTTATACTTCAAATTAATTTGGCAGATGGCTCAAAAAGGGGTATCTTAATTTATCTTCAAAATTGTGAATAAATCAGTTGAACACCCAAGAGAAACCGAGAGAAATTTAAGGACTACATTTACCAAGTGTCAGATGAGAGGCATATAGTGTAATCAAGTATCTGTTGCTGCAACTTGCTGAACAAATTACAAGCTCATAAAGCACCAGAAGTGTCAGTTCTCTGGTAGTTTCTCTGCAGAATTGGTCCCCAAGGTGGTTCAAACTGCCGCTGGAACCAATCCTGACTTCTTGTTGCTACCTAAAACTTCAGATGTGCCTATGTGGAATGCTGCACTGCTGTGCAGATGTAGGCAACCTAGCTTCATGTGTTGTGAGATGGGTTAGGTACCAGAAACAGTAAATGCACATTAATGCGGTACCTTGACTTGGCTAATGAGTTCTGGGCAACAGAGCATTTTAGCCCAGGTAGACACTGTGCCAGTATAAACATGCTGCTCCTGGTACCCACACGGTTGCATCACGTAGGTATATTTGATTATTAGATATACACTACAAGAAATGAACAATCCACAAGGCATGCAGATGACTAACATACCATCACCATTTTACAATACAATAAAATACAGGCAATGCTTTCAGTGAAAATGCTTGAAGCTGAAAATATACAAATTAGTTGACTGATACCAACATCAAACACTTGTCCCCAACAGATACTGTAATAGCCACTACAGCCTTGGTTTACAGGAAGCCAACACTGATTGAGGGAAACTGTAGAGCAGAAAATGGGACAAAGAGGGAAAGTGGGAAAAAAAGTTAATTTTCTCTTCCACTGCAAGTACTAGGAGACCTCAAATTAAAGTTACTAATTAAAGTAGGAGGGTATAATTTTTTGAACAAAGTGTGGAGCTCCTATTCACAGGACAGAAGTTATATGGGATCAATAAAAGCTTAGAAAAAAATATGGAAGAAAACCTATTCGGGACTTAAATATGAAGACATGAAAAACAATAGGACAGAGAGAAAATATTTATTACATTTATGATCATAATTTTCTCATACTCTTCATTAGAAACAGTCAGATAGTGCCTGGATGCCTCACTGAAGTTAGCAGTAGCTAACTAGAGAGTGTGTTCTGTTAAAACAGATGATACCAATAATCTGCAAAAAGAAACCCACCATGTAAAATCACATAGTTGTGGAACGGTTTGGTGTAGAAGGGACCTGTGAACACCATCTAGTTCAACTCCCCTGCCATAGGCAGGGATGTCTTTCACTAGATTGGGTTGCTCAAAGCCCCACCCAACCCTGACACTTCCAGGGACAGGGCATCCGCAACTACTCTGGGCAGCCTGTTCCAGCATCTCACCATCCTCACTGTGAATAGTTTATTCCTTATGTCCAATGTAAACTTAGCCTCCTCCAGTTTAAAGCTGTTTCCCCCTATCCTGTCACTATAAACTCTGGTTAAAAACATCTCTCCATCTTGTTGTAAGCCTCATTTTAAGTATTGGAAGTCTGTCAAATGTGAGTGTCAAGTCTACTGTCATAAAGTACATGGTGGATTTGACCATTGGTGTCAAAATTTTACAATATATAAGGCATATGATGGAAAATTTAGTCATAAAGGCATTTAAGTGTGATATCTAAATGTATCAAAAGTTGCTAAAAGCATCTGTAACAACTTAATCAGAATCCTCACCTTTGTCTCCTCTTACAAAGAGCATGCTCTGTTGCAATATTCTCACAGTTTGAAAATAAAAGGTAAGCTTTAAGCCTGTTTAAGAGTACTAAATTTTCATTTTCAAATATTTATGTTTTATTATTTATTATTATTTATTTAGGTTATCACAGCCATAGACATTTTTGAATGACAGGATGGGTTGAGATCTGGCTGGATGGCAGAGCTCAGAGGGTTGTGATCAATGGTGCAGAGTCTGGTTGGAGGCCTGTGGGGTTCCCCAGGGGTCAGTACGGGGTCCGGTCTTGTTCAACCTGTTCATCAATGAACTGGATGGAGAGTCTGAGTGCACCCTCAGCAAGTTTGCTGATGATACCAAACTGGGTGGAAGGGCTGACACACCAGAAGGCTGTGCTGCCATTCAGTGAGACCTGCACAGTCTGGAGGACTGGGCAGAGAGGAACCTGATGAAGTTCAACAAGGGCAAATGTACGGTCCTGTACCTGGGGAGGAACAACCCCAGACACCAGTACAGGTTAGGGCTGACCTGCTAGAAAGCAGCATTGTAGAGAAGGACTTAGGCATTCTGGTCGACAACAGGTTGACCATGAGTCAACAGTGTGCCCATGTTGCCAAGAAGGCTGATGGCACCTGGGGTGCATTAAGAAAAGCCTGACCAGCAGGCCAAGGGAGGTTCTCCTCCTCCTATACTCTGCCCTGGTGGGGCCCCATATGGAGTACTGTGTCCAGTTCTGGGCTTCCCAGGTTGAGAAGCACAAGGAATTACTGGAGGAAGTCCAGCAGGGGACTCCGAAGATGATTAGGAGTCTAGAGTATCTTTTTAAAGAAGAAAGACTGAGGGAGCTGGGTCTGTTCAGCCTGGAAAAGAGAAGGCTGGAAGGGGATCTTATCAATGCTTATAAATACTTCAAGGGTGGGTGTCAAGAGGAAGAGACCAGATTCTTTTCAGTGGTGCCCAACCATAGGATGAGGGGTAATGGGCACAAATTGAATGCATCTGAATACAATGAGAAACTTCTTCTCAGTGAGGGTGACAGAGCACTGGAACAGGCTGCCCAGAGAGGTTGTGGAGTCTCCTTCTCTGGAGACATTCAAAACCCATCTGTACACATTCCTGTGCAATCTTCTTTAGGTGAACCTGCTTTAACAGGTGGTTTGGAGTAGATGATCTCCAGAGATCCCTTCTAACCCCAACCATTCTGTGATTCTGTGATATGCAAGGATTATTGCGTATTGAGAAATATAAAAATAATGTAATTCTCATAAACAAATGCTGTAAAAGAGATTTTTTTTAACTAACACTTGTGGAATACTCAGTTGAATGACTCCAACTAGGAGCTGCTTTTCATATTGTCACTATAGTAACAGTAAGTTAGTCTTTTCAAATAATCTTTTAAACATTTTAAAAATAACAACCATGTATTATAAATTAGCTTATATTCCTAATGCCTTGCTGTAGTGCCACACTGAGAACATGTCAGGTCAAGATGGTCAGATTGGGTCAGATTGCTTGTGGTTTGTTGTAGCTCTAGAAAGCTACACATCAGTAAAGGCAAAGAATTAAACATGTTTATTGGTCAGCAGTTTCTCTCAGCAAGCTACAATTATAATGACTGAAGCATCAAAGTATTTATCTAATGTAATTATGATGTTTGATTTACAAAGAATATGGAATCTTCACATGTACAAAATATCCTTATGTCCAAAGCTACTGGTAACCAAGACATCTGTCAGTATTTTCACCTCCCAGATTAAGCATTTAATCAGTTATTATGTTTACTGCTTCTCCATCTCAAACTTCATTACTTTCATACTATTTTGGTAGAGTTGAAAACATGAGCTAAAAAGTATAATAATATTTAAGAAGTGTGTAAAACTGTAGTTCCTGTCTGACTGCAGGTAAAACAGAAAGGAATGATTTCAAGGGTTGCTCTGTTCAACTTAGCACAGTCCTATAACATGTTGTGTTAGAGTTTTGTGCATCTTGTTAATTAAGCAGATTTAATTATGAACATAGACATCAAGCAACAGCTGCTATGCACACCCTGCAACTTTCACTATCAAATGGTCTGTTCCACAGACCATTTCAAAGGTCCTTTGAAAGCCAAAGCTTACAAATTTCTTATTAAGTCTCAGAGGATCTCATTTCTTAGTCTTTTCTCTCCATTCCTGAACAGACACAGTACACATTTTGTTTCCCTCCTATGGTCAAGATAAAAATGTTGCTCTGCAATCAGAGAAATTAACAAAAATTGAAATTGTAAAATGTGACTTGAAATCTAGCAATGAGACATTATTTCAAGGTGATACCTTAGCATACCTCTTTCTTCCTCAGGTTTTGAGGAAGAAACATCTAAAATATCTAAAATATCTTAACACAGGCTGAGATTTAGTTGGCTGGGGAACAGCTCTCTGGTAAGGGAGCTGGTGGTCCTGTTGGACAACAAGCTCAACATGAATGAGCAGTGTGCTGCTGCAGCAAAGAAAACCAACAGGATACTGGGCTGGATCAACAAGGCCATCACCAGCAGAGACAAAAAGTCATTATCCCACTCAGAACTTCTCAGGCTACACCCAGAATACTGCATTCACTTTTGGTCCCTGCTATGCAAAAAAAATATGGGCAGGCTGGAGAGGGTCCAGAGAAGAGTCACAAAGATGATCAAAGGACTGGGAAGCTTGTCATAGGAGGAAAGGCTGAGAGAACTGGGCTTGTTCAGCCTTGAGAAAAGAAGGCTTAGGGGAGACCTCATCACCATGTTCCAGTATTTAAAGGGTGGCTACAAAGAAGATGGAGACTCCCTTTTTACAAAGAGTCATATGGGAAACGCAAGGGGTATATGGGTACAAGTTACTCTTGGGAAGGTTGTGTTTGAACACAAGAGGGAAATTTTTCACTATAAGAGCCATTGGAGTAATCTAGTCAGGGAGGTGGTGGATTCCCTGACATTTGACACTTTTAGGGTTCAACTGGGCAGGTTGCTGGGCTGTCTAACCAAGTTTTTGTCAAGAAAGGTTGAACCAGATGATCCTTGAGGTCCCTTCCAACCGGGTATTCTATGGTACTATGATATCATGATGTGCTTGGCTAGCTATAAATTAAAAACTCCAAGAGTGTCAAAATAACTTCAGTCAGAAGTGATTGCAGGAGAGAGCTGGGTGTCTTTCTGTCCACATGCATATGCTGTGTTGTAGGACATCTCTACTGTCAGAGTTTTGACACAGCAGTTTTGATGTAATGCTAGGGCATTTAAACTCTGTCTCAGAAAACCTGTGTGTACCATTAAATGTGTGTTCTATCCCTTTCGTGTCATTGCAATGACATTTGAGTAGCCTGAAGTATGCCCAATCCCTTCCAAAGCACAACTAGGAAGTGCTAACAAAACAACCAAAATTGGTTGATATACTAACCAACCAAAATATTAACTAAAATAGTGACCAAAATATTCAAATTGCAGCCCTGATTATGGTAGATTCATTACAATGAAAATGTAGTTCCTGAAGATGTAATCCTTTGTTAGCAGGATGTGAGCACAATAGCATATTTGGCTATTTTAATGAAACAAAAAACCCAAAACACAACAAACAAACAACCAAAAAAAAAAAGGAAAGTAAAAAAGGTTATTGCAGGGAATGATGTTTTCTTACACCTCAACTAAAAAGTTTAACAAGCTTGTAATTTTTCCTTCAAATATCAAACATAATGCTTACAAATATTATTATACCAGTAGATGTCAGTACAATCATTGAACTCAACACTACAATATAGTGAAGTATATTCTTCATGCTCACTGCTACAGATAAATGAAAGTATACTGATGAAAATTAGTAGTTCATGAGACACCTAATGTGAAATGTGACAGTTTTGGGAGAGACTGAATCTGTACTTTTAAAATTGATTCATTTTTGGCATCAAGACTTTGAAGAAATATCCAGTGTTAAAAATTTCAAAGGTATATTCTGGGCATCTCCTTTACTTACTGAACAGCAGCTCTGATTTTCCATTTTATTTCCAAAACCACTTGATTGTACATTGCTGAATCCATAGCATTTACAGAAATAGGTATTAGGACTTGACTTGTTCCAAATAGCACCTGGGATTAGCATTCTGTGCAAAAGTGTGGCTACAATTTTTCAAAGATCATTGTAGTTTTCTCTGACCTTTCCAGGACAAGTCCAGAACTGAGAGGACTATCACTTCCATTTAGCCTGTATTACAAAATTTTCCTCTGACTTTCAAGGGGATGGCTAAGTTTGAATAAAGCTTGAAGCAGTCACTAAGAAGAGACCCTGGAATTGATTAACCCCCCAAAGTAAAGAGGAGGTAGGAATGGCAAGTGCAGAACCAAACTGTTTCATCAGATCTCTGCATAGGCACATGGCAAACTCCCATCTATCGGCTCTGGTCTGGAAAGACTCTTCTCCCACAATATTTTCGTATTGTTTCTCCTCCTCTCATTCCCATTTTGGTGTCTTTCTCCTTGGGTTGAAATCCTGAGTAAACCCTAATCCTTCAGGAATCCTGAAGAGCTGCAGAATTAACATCATGAGTAGCACCAACATAAACAAAAATCTATATTTAGGGCAATATACCGTACTCAGCCTACCAATTCTGATAGTCTAATAGCTACAACAGCATACCACATAAAAATTGCTTTTTCTTACATATACTTTGCACACACATACAATGATACATGACCCTGTGGTTTAAAACAGGCTGGATTAACTTTATCAAATGTCAATACCCTGAGCACTGAATCCTTAACACAGCCTGGTTTTGCTTACCTTGGACTAAACAAGCCAGTAGCATCCAACAAAGAAAAGAATCAAAAATTATTTGTACCTGCTCTGTCAACTGCTTTAGCTGCCGCAACAGATGATCCTTTTCCAAGGCCTTCAAATGCCACATAGACAAAGCGATCACAGTTTATTCATGCAAATGATGAGATCCAAGCTAAGCAGAAAGAGTGTGCTTTAGTTTGAACCCCACATGCATATTTCACATTCCTTTTATACTTCTATACACCTCTATATTTTTCCCAAATATGCATGTGTAAGGTGGCTTATATGGGCAGTTGGGTTGGTGGGACCAGGTATGTTGAATGGGTAGATTTATAGTACCATTAAAAAGTAAAATAGCTCATGATGCTGTTCTTCCTCATTTTAAGTTTTCATATGCCAAGATGCTGGTTCTTTTTTTCTTCCCAGAATAACTAATGATGGTCATGACACCTAGAGCAGAACACATAATTATATTCTCCATGATAATTTAGGTATTAGTGATGTCATTAACTATTGACCCAGGAACATAAAACTCAGTCCAAAACCCAAAGTCCATGGCCATGATACAGAATGTAATCCATTGAGATGTTTATCTGAAAGCAAAGGAGTAGCAGAGTGACATAAAAATCTCCATTAAATGACTGTTTTCAAAGAAACTTGGACATACTACTATCAAGTTAAGCATAGTCATTACAGACAGATTGTTCTACTTCTTTAGGGCTTCAGAAACTCATATGAGAATGCTCAAGGTGGAATTCAGATCAGAGAGTAATGAAATGGAGGAATTTCACCAAGGCACATGCTTCTGTCTTTTCCCTCTGACTCTTGTTATCTATGTCTTGGCTGTGCACAAATACCAGTTTTCTACAATTAGGTGGATTATTTTGTGAATGTTTTGAGAAATGCAATGTGCATGTTCTCTAAAGACATCAGGATAATCAGCAGCAGTTCTGTTATTGACTAATATGCTTCTTTGCTTCATAAATCATAGAAAATTTAACATGTTTTCATCAAACTTAATTATTTACAATCTGTGTTTCTCCTGAAAGTCAATAATCAGTCCCATATTGATGATCATTACCAGACAGCTGACATTAAGATGTATGAAGTACATAATATCCAGTACAGGAGGATAGTTACAGAGCTTGAGATGGAAATGCTTCAGTGACACCAGGTTCTCTGACCAAATCTGTCAACACAAAAGAAGAGAGATGGAATCAGGCACTTAGGAGAGTACTTTATTTACAGTCTGGGTTAGGATCAAAGACAGAGAAGAATATTTATTCTCTATGAAGGGATGGACTAGCCTCTTAAAATCAAGAGACCTGTTAAAGCAAAAGGAAAATAACATGCAACACTACAAAACATTTTGCCGGTTCCTCCAGTACTTCTGTCAATCGCACAGTGATAGGGCCTACACGAGAAGGGCTTCTCTCTGTGAAAGAGAAAAAAAATTTCCATTTGTTGCTCTCTGAAGAGCCAAATATCTGAAATTAGTCATTGAAAATTTGACAAAATGGAAGGAAAAACTTGGTCCCCCCAGTAACTAAAGTTGAAAAATGAGATGAAGGTTTATAACAATCAGACAAAAGATAAATTTCATTAGATATAACACAGCAAGTATGGGCTTGTATCAGGAATAGTGTGACCAGCAGGACTAGAGAAGTGATTGTACCACTGTACACAGCACTGGTGAGGCCCCACCTTGAATACAGTGTTCAATTTTGCGTCCCTCATCATAAGGACACTGAGGTACTAGAGAGAGTGCAGAGGAAGGCGATGAAGCTGGTGAGGGGCCTGGAGCACAAATCTGATGAGGAGCAGCTGAGGGAACTGAGCTGTTTAGCCTGGAGAAAAGGAGGCTGAGGTGAGACCTTATCACTGTCTGCAACTACCTGAAAGGAGGTTGTAGCATGGAGGGTGTTGGTCTCTTTTGCCAAGTAACAACTGATAGAACAAGAGGAAAAGGCATCAAATTGCACCAGGGAAGGTTTAGATTTAATATTAGGAAAACTTAATGGAAAGGGTTGCCAGGCATTGGAACAGGCTGCCCAGAGTAATGGTTGGACTTGATGATCCTGAAGGCCTCTTTCAACAGAAATGATTCTATGATTCTATGACTTTCTCTGGGAGAGGGTTGTACCTAGTTAAGCACTATTGCTTTTAACATTAAAAATAACTTTGAAAAGTGATAGAACAGTGTCTGTCTTGAATTGACAGCCTGCATAATCATTGAGACCTTGCTAATATTTTCTATCTGAGTGTTCACTTTGTCTTGCTTTCACCATGGTTCTTCATGCTATTGCATGTGCAAGAGCTTTCAGTGCCTTAATAATCCTTAGGTAGATCGGCCTCACCAGTAGCTCACAAAATTCACCACAGAAGGAAAATCATAAAGACCAAAAAAAACGCAGAGGACATGCAGCTAGGATATCACTGTCACATGTCTCCTCTACCATCTGCTGAAGCACCTGCTTTCCTTCACACACCCTGGCTGACCCCAAGACAGTTGTTCTGACCTTGGTCCCTGGAGGGGTATCTGTCCAGACACAGGTGAGCTAAGCTCAAAGCATAGCCTTTGAAGTGACTGCTCAGCTGGTGGAGGGTGTCATGACAATCTGCTGTGAAAAATGATAGCTCACCAGATGGTGGCATCGCTTAACAACATATGCAACTTGGCTAAGCCCTCCTCCCTCTTACTTAACTTCTTCCTGGGAATACAGCAGGTACCAGTTGTGCCCCAACATACTAACTCAGTGCTGCCATGAGATAGCAAGGTGCTCTATTTCTGTAGCTTTGCAATGAACACTTAGAGTAACTTTATGAGATATGCAGCATTGCTAGCTTACTCAAAGGCTAAATTGGAGTGTGTACCCATGTGTTTGCCTACCCTTCATATTGCATGGTAGTGTCACAAAAAGTAAAGGAAGGGTGAGCTGAGTAACATAAGGAAGTCAGCAGCTCTTTGCTCCTTTTCTTTTTTTCTCTGTTTTGAAGACTGCTAGGTCACTTGTTTTATTGAAGGGTGTCTTCAATAGTGAGGGTCATGAGAGAGACCCACAAATGGGACAAGAAAAGCAGCCTACCCTATTAAAGGTCCTAATAGCAACAAAAATAAACAAGTCCTCTGGTGCCACCAGCAGTTTTTCAATTATTTGTGTCAGTGGTACAGTGGCTTATGGCAGAGGCAAAAGTTTCATGGTGCTAGGAGGAAGGCATTGAAGTTCAAATCCACAAAGCATTTAGGCAGCCAGCTCCTAACCCACGACTGCTTGAAGAATTGTGGTCCTGGCCTTCAGTCAGGGCAACAGGAAGAAAAACATGTCTTCTGAGAAAAGCACAAGGGCATGCATATTAGTAGCAAGAAAGGCACAAGGGAATGCAAATTGTAGTAAATGCAATGAGGAGTCTACCATGTTGCAGCCTCCTGCACTCCTTTTTTCTAGACAGTATCAGGTGTCCAGCTAGTCAAGATTGGCACACATAAAGGTGTCGAAGTTCAGTTTGCTCTCATATTACTTGGTGGTGCCCTCAGGACTGTGCTGTCATGGCCCCAACAGTTTGACATCAACAAAAGGCTCACAACACTTCTAAATACTTGGAATCAAACATACTAAAAGTATATGTCACAAAAGTAATAGAATTGTGCATGAGTGTGCAATGATGGAAGCAATATGCTGAGTTTGACTGCTGATGCTTGTCAGACCTTTAAGGCAAATTTTTAAAACAAAAAAATTAAAAAAAAAATATTTAAACATCCTTTGACTTGAAACACATATTACAGAGTTCATGTCCATGGTAGAGCTAGCTCAATTTTTTAATTCACAAAAGAAGCAATAAAGTATATCATTTTGAGGGGACCAAATTATTCTCAGATTCAATTGGTCAAAAATGTACTTTTAAAAGACAGAAAGAAGAATCTTCATTGAATTTTGAGGAGAAAGCCCTTTTTTAATACAGACTGGCTGACTGAAAATCGCAGATGCAACTAAATATTGAAGGCATTTGGAAATCTGGCCCAGATGCAAATTTTGTCTTTGTATCCACAATGATCTAACCTAAAAGTGAGAAGTGAATATCGTGGAATTTGCAGGTGAGGTAGTAATAGAAATCTGGGTGTGAATTCTGTAGTTCAGATGTGTGTCTTCATACACATATGACTTTTTAGGACACCGCCATCTTTATGTAAATGATGAATTCCTAAATGTGCACCAGATTTGCACATGCACATTCTGCAGATTTGCAGAATTACAGTGCCCCTGTTTTGCATAAATTAAACAGCAGATCCTGATAACTAGGCTTTCCCATTTACATTATGCCTCAGTTCCAGATCCATGGGATATAAATGAGAGCAGCATATGGTCCAGAAATGGGAAAGCTGTGGGACTTTCATGTATGCACCGTGGGAGCAAATGGCTGTCCCACAGATGGTGGAGTATTTAGATGGATCTCCTGTATGATGGATGCCAATGCGCAGAATGATGGAGCCATGAGCTGCCTCTAGAGGTCTCTGCTGGCTGGTATGGCCAGGACAGATGCTAGATCAGCACAAAGGGTTTGCAAGGATAGCTCTTCTTTTTATATAGATTGGCTTTCCATTTTTAGTGCTTGTCTGTGTGTGGAAATTCACAGCATAGCTGAATGATCCTTCCATTAAAGCTGAACTACAGTAGAACTTGTCTATGGGAGCACTAATAACAAAAATAATTTTATTTCAAAATAATTGCTTCACTTCATTTGTTTTCTGTGAGCAATGCGGGGAGCAAACACTTTTTTTTCCCCTTGCTTGGCCTGGAGCTGTGAAGAAAAACTCACAAGGCGTAGTGGATGATAAAGAAAGATCTGAGAAACTACTTCTATATCCCATAGACTTCCATACGCACAAGTTATATGCAACATTATTAGCATTGACAGAGGCAAACATTTAGACACAGCTAACAGCAATAGTATAGTTGGAAGGGAAGTCAGAAGAATCTTTATGTGAAGAGTAAATCAGTCCTCTGGCATATTTTGAAATATCAAGCTCAGTTATTTCAAGATGACTTTTAAGACATTGGGGAAAAAAAAAAAAAAGACAAAACAACACAACAACAAAAAAATCACCAGCAACACCAAAAACCCCAACCTTTTTATTTCAAAAACTACTTTGTGTTTATCTGTGAATCCTTAGAACACTGCTGTGTGTTTCATCAGCTGTAATCAGAACATGCATTAAAAGCAGCAAAAAACTTTCACAAAAAACAGACACGAAAATGTTTGTGCCAAATGGCAGTGGTGCACTTACTGAAGCAAGGTACTGCAAGCATACAAAATTCCTCTCCCTGGCCCTTCTCCCATGGTTGGCCACAACCCTCACACTCTGCCCACCCCATGAGCACTCTCCTCCTGACCCCACTCCCATCACCTCCTTGTCCAGCCATGTTCCTTCACCCTGCAGATGTTTTTGTGACTATTTTATAGTGTTGCTGGCATCAGACTTTTTACTGCAGAATGGGCACTTGATGTCCCTTTGGTAATGCCCAGCTGGGCTGTAAGAGTTTTGGAGAGAGCAAGTGGTGGGAACTAGGCCAGGAGCTAAAAGGGTTGATCTTTTTCTGCTGTCAGGACAGAGATTTCTGGGTCAAAGCCTGGGGAACAGAAAGGAGAGCAGCGATGTGCCAAACCAGGCAGGGGTGCAGAGATGGAGCAGCAGCAGCGTGGCTCCATGCAGAGAGGTGATGCTACTGGAGGATACCCTCTGCTGACACTGCTTGAGATCCTGAAAGCTCTTCCAGCAGAGCAGTGCAGGAAGTGTATTTCTTCATACTCTTGACTCCTTACACTTTTTTTGCTCCTTCTCCAAGACACAGAGAGTTTCATGGCACAGTTAAAATGAGTCACTAAAATGCTATATATGATATCATCTCAGCCGTCCAAAAAGCTATACCTGCACTTTCTAGGGGTGGGGGGAAAAAAACAGTAGAGGTGCTTCAGAATTCTTTTTTCCCTTTGCACTAGTATATATAAAATTCCAGTTCATCCACAAGATGTAAGAATATAATAGCTACAACGAAAATTTTAAAAATCTTGCTGTATTTAAAATCCTACATCAGATATAGTTCTCTGATCTCTCCAGCAGGTTCAGTGCACTGGTGAAATCTAAAGAATACAGCTTTTTCTCTGTGATCATTTACTAAATAAAAGTAACACCAGAGGCAATGTAGGCCCACTGATGAATGAGGTGGGTGCCCTGGTGACAGAAGATACAGAGAAGGCAGAGTTACTGAACGTCTTCTTTGTTTCTGTCTACTCTGCTGGAGGCTGTCCTAAGGAGCCCCGTACCCCTGAGGCCCCAGAGGAAGTCAGGGCAATGGAGGAGTTTGCCTCGGTTAATGAGGACTGGGTTAGGGAGCAATTAGGCAACCTGGACATCCACAAATCCATGGGCCCAGATGGGTTGCACCCACGGGTGCTGAGGGAGCTGGCTGACGTCATTGCTGGACCACTCTCCATCATCTTTGCCAAGTCTTGGGAGATGGGAGAGGTGCCTGAGGAGTGGAGGAAAGCAAATGTCACTCCAGTCTTCAAAAAGGGCAAGAGGGAAGACCCGGGTAATTATAGACTGGTCAGCCTCACCTCCATCCTTGGGAAACTGATGGAACAACTTATCTGTGGTTCCATCTCAAGGCATATTAAGGATAAGAGGGTCATTACGAGCAGTCAACATGGCTTCACCAAGGGGAAGTCATGCCTGACCAACCTTATTGACTTTTATAAGGACATGACGAGGTGGATGGAAGATGGCAGGGCGGTGGATGTGGTCTACCTTGACTTCAGTAAAGCATTTGACAGGGTCTCCCACAGCATCCTTACAGCTAAACTGAGGGACTGCGATCTGGACGATCGGGTAGTGAGGTGGACTGTGAACTGGCTGAAGGAAAGAAGCCAGAGAGTCGTGGTCAATGGGGCAGAGTCCAGTTGGAGGCCTGTATCTAGTGGAGTGCCTCAAGGGTCAATACTGGGGCCTATATTATTCAGTATATTCATCAATGATTTGGATGAGGGAACAGAGTGCACTGTCAGCAAGTTTGCTGATGACACCAAACTGGGAGGAATGGCTGACACGCCAGAAGGCTGTGCTGCCATCCAGCGAGACATAGACAGGCTGGAGAGTTGGGTGGGGAAAAATGTTATTACATTTAAGAAAGGCAAGTGTAGATTCTTGCATCTGGGTGGGAACAAGCCCAGGTTCCAGTATAAGTTGGGGAATGATCCATTAGAGAGCAGTGTAGGGGAGAGGGACCTGGGGACCCTGATGGACAGCAGGATGACCACGAGCCAGCACTGTGCCCTTGTGGCCAAGAGGGTCAATGGCATACTGGGATATATTAGAAGGGGGGTGGTTAGTAGGTCAAGAGAGGTTCTCCTTTCTCTCTACTCTGCCCTGGTGAGACTGCACCTGGAATATTGTGTCCAGTTCTGGGCTCCTCAGTTCCAGAAGGACAGGGAACTGGTGGAGAGATTCCAGTGCAGGGCAACGAAGATGATGAAGAGAGTGGAGCGTTAGGAGGAAAGGCTGAGGGAGCTGGGGCTCTTTAGTTTGGAGAACAGAAGACTGAAGGATGACCTATTAATGTTTATAAATATACAAAGGGTAAGTGTCACGAGGATGGAGCCAGGCTCTTCTCGGTGACAAACAATGGTAGGACAAGGGGTAATGGGTTTAAACTGAAACATAAGAGGTTCCACTTAAGTTTGAGAAGAAACTTCTTCTCAGTAAGGGTAACAGAACACTGGAACAGGCTGCCCAGGGAGGTTGTGGAGTCTCCTACTCTGGAGACATTCAAAACCTGCCTGGACACGTTCCTGTGTAGCCTCATCTAAGTGTTCCTGCTCCGGCAGGGAGATTGGATTAGATGATCTTTTGAGATCCCTTCCAATCCATAGCATTCTATGATTCTGTGACTCTACGACATGCTGGAGTGGGTTCAGTGAGGGGTCACAAAAAAGATGAAGTGTTTGAAGGATCTGCCATAAAAGGACAGGCAGAGACTGCTGGCAGTATTTAGCCTGGAGAAGATTCAGGGGGTCTTATCTATGTGGATGATACCTGATGGGGCAACTGAAGAAGATGGAATGAGACTCTTCTCAGTTGTGCTCAGTTACAGGATGAGAAACAATGTGTATAAACTGAAATGTAGTAAATACTGTTTAAACATAAGAAAAAACACCTTTTAATTTTTTTTTCTTTAATTGCAATGGTAATCAAACACTTTAACAGAGCCCAGAGAGGCTGTGGAGTATCTGTCCTTGGAGATTATCAAACCCAACTGGACATGTCCCTAAGCAACCTGCTGTAGCTGACCGTGCTCCAAGCAGAGGTGAGACTGAGCAATCTCTAGAGGTGCTAGCCAGCCTCAGCCACACTGTGGTTCTATGATTCTGTGACGTAGGCAATGAAATCCAATGTAAAATAAGTTTTCTTTCTTTTTCTGGTAAATAAAATAACATGGAGCTTAAGGGGTGGAGTAGCTTTGTTGAAAAATAAGTTACACAAGAGAGAAAATTCTTTCTCCATTTTGAAAGTTCCTGAACAGGTCAATTTTAGTAAGAGAGGGGCAGTTGTCATCTCCTTATTGCATTTGTGAAAAGTGTTTCATTCCATGGAGGTTATTTCTTAAGGCTTTCAAGTTCTTCATTTGACACCAAAAGATAAGATACTATATGCAAAATAGAAGAGATATTGTATGTCTTTCTAGTGACTCTTCCCAACATGTTCATTGAATATGTTTAAAAACTAGATTACGTTTTTCTGGTAGATTATACCTGGGTTAATGCCAGTCAGTTACATATTCCAAGAAAGGTGAAAATCTCCCGAAACTACAGGGAAATTAATGCTGCCAAAACTAGGTTGAATACTCTCCAAAAGTATTTCCAAATAAAACTCCTCCATTACTCAGTTGGGTGCCAATAAACAGGTGAACTTTAAACCTAGTTACTTAAATACAGTGAAAGCAAAGAGCTCATTTGCTACATTTTCATGACAAGTAGGATTTTTTTTTCTTTTTTAATTCAAGCTATTAGAGGACACTTTCTAGATTAAGAAATAAGTTTCTTGTCCTGGTTTTACTTAAGTTATCAAATTTTGCAATATTACGTAGAACAAAAGAACTGCCAAAAAAAGTTCTAAGGTTAATTCCCTTCACAAAGAAATTGGTGAAAACAAAGAGTCATCATTTTCATCTTTACCATTGTAACTGAGGAGATGATACATTTTTAATTTGGAAATATATTCTGAGTGCCTAGCAGTCTAACTATCCTTTCATATACTTTTTTTTCCTTCTTTTTTTTTTTTTTTAATAGTGAAAGGTGGTCTAATGATTAAATTTTTAGTAAATTAACTCATTATACTGCCTATATTGAATCCAGCTTGTCAGGCTGTCATGTGTATAACTACGTAATTGGAATATCTTATGGAAAAAAGTAACAATAAAATATTGTAGTGTACATAAAAATGAAATAATTAGGAAAAGTATCCAGTTATGAATGTAATTATTTTTCATTTTTAACATTTATTACACTTTATAAATTTAGATATTTTATGGATCTTTGATGTTTACCAACACACTCTGTGCTGGATTTCGCTTCTGTGTTACTCCAGCAACTGTTGTGCACTATGTCAGTGATACATTCAATCCCCTATGGGACCCTGTTGTGGATGGGGAGGGCAGCTGACTTTATACAATTTAGGAAGGGGAAAAACAAAGAAGAATCAGAAAAACAGATATTTGGAAAAGTAGGATGAAAGAGAATGCCCTTAATAAAACTAATTGCAAACACAAATAGAAAAATAAATCAGAGAAATAGCTAAAGGAAAAACAAGATAAAACAAACAAACAATAAAATCAAGGATTATGCTTGTTACAGCATACATACACACAGTCTGCTATTAATTTCATATAATCACAGAATCACAGAATGCTAGGGATTGGAAGGGACCTCAAAAGATCATCTAGTCCAATCCCCCTGCCAGAGCAGGAACACCTAGATGAGGCTACACAGGTCTATAATTACCCAGGTCTTCCCTCTTGCCCTTTTTGAAGACTGGGTTGATGTTAGCTTTCCTCCACTCCTCAGGCAGCTCTCCCATCTCCCAAGACTTGGCAAAGATGATGGAGAGTGGTCCAGCAATGACGTCAGCCAGCTCCCTCAGCACCCGTGGGTGCAACCCATCTGGGCCCATGGATTTGTGGATGTTCAGATTGCTTAATTATTCCTTAACCCAGTCCTCATCAACCAAGGCAAATTCTTGCACCGCCCTGACTTCCTCTGGGGCCTCAGGGGTACGGGGCTCCTCAGGACAGCTTCCGGCAGAGTAGACAGAAACAAAGAAGACTTTCAGTAACTCTGCCTTCTCTGTATCTTCTGTCACCAGGGCACCCACCTCATTCATCAGTGGGCCTACGTTGCCTTTGGTGTTAGTGTTATCTGCCAAGTATTTGAAAAAGCTCTTTCTGTTGTCCTTGACCCCTTGTGCCAGCTTTAATTCTAACGAGGCCTTAGCTTTCCTAGTTGCCTCCCTACATCTCCTGACAACAGCCTTATATGGTCAGCCCCTCCTTCCATGATCTGTAAACTCTCCTCTTTCACCTGAGCTTACCCAGCAGTTCCCTGTTTAGCCACACAGGTCTCCTGGCTCCCTTCCTTGACTTCCTACATGTCGGGATGCTCTGATCTTGTGCCCGGTAGAAACGGTCCCTGAACGCTAACCAACTATCTTGGGCCCCTTTACCTTCAAGTAGCCTTGCCCATGGGATTTCCCCCAGCAATTGCTTGAAAAGGCCAAAGTTGGCCCTGCTGAAGTCCATGGTTGAAGTCCATGTCACTCTTGTACTGGAGAGCCCAGCACTGGACCCAGAACTCCAGGTAAGGCCTCATCTGTGCTGAGTGGAGGGACAGGATCACATCCCCAGATTTGCTGAAATACTCCCTCTGATATGGTCATGGACACTGTTGGAGTTCTCTGTGGGAATTGATGGCATTGATGGCTCATGGTCAACTTGGTGTCCACCAGGACCCGCTGGGCTGCTTCTGCAAAGCTGCTTTCTAGCCAGTGAGCCCTCAGTCTCTGCCGGTGCATGGAATTCTTCCTCACCAGGTGCAGACTCTGCATTTCCCCGTGTTGAACTTCATGGAGTTCCTGTCATCCTGTTTCTCCAGCCTATGCAGGTCCCTCTGAACGATAACACAGGCAGCTGGTGTAACAGGCTCTCCTCCTGGTTTTCTATTGTCAGCAAATTTGCTGAGGATGCACTCTGCCATATCATTCAGTTCATCAAAGAAAGTGTTAAATAGTGTTGGATCCAGTATTGATCCCTTGAGTACACCAATAGTGACTGGTCTCCAGCTGGACTTTGTGCTGCTGTTCACAACACTTCAGGCCTAGTTGTTCCCACAGCTTTCGGTCCACCTCACTGTGCACTTACCTATCCCATACCTCATCAGCTTGTCTGTGATAATATTGTGGGAGTAGGTGACGAAAGCCTTACTAAAGTCAAGCTAAACAGCACCCACTTCTTTCCGCTCATCTACTGAGCCAGTTGTCTCATTGCAGAAGACTATGAGAATGGTCAGACATGATCTCCTTTTCATAAATCCATACTGACTTCTTCTGTCCCCTTCTTGTCCTCAATACGTTTGGATTTTTTTTTCAGGATTATTTGTTCCACAACCTTGACAGGGATTGAGATGAGGCTGACCAGCCTGTAGCTCCCCAGATCCTCCTTCTTGTCGTTCTTGAAGACAGAAGTGATATTTGTTGTCTTCAAGTCATCAGGGATCTCACCTGATCACTGCAACCTTTCAAAGCTAACCAAGAATGATTTCACAGTGACCTGGGCCAACTCTCTCAGCACTCGTGGGTGCATCCTGTGAGGTCCCAGGAACTTATGTATGCTCAGTTCACTTAAATATACCTTCCAGTAGGTGTAATTTTTCTTTGCTCTAGATTAATGTCCATTGGTTTAAAATGACTGTTCCTTAAACTTTAAATTCATTTTATGAGTGGATTTAGTCATATGACTCATGACATTTAATAAGCACCACAAGGCAAAACTCCTACATCACTGTTTGAAAACTCACCACTAAAGCTTAGTGATACTGCTTTTGTAATTTGTGGACAGAAAACTTAGGAGTTACATAAGCACAAAGCATTTTTGTGGGAAGCGTGGTAGGAGATCAGTTAGCTAAATGTTAGTGTAAGGGTTTGACAAAATTAATGGCCTAAAAAGTCCTTCATGTGAAGATAAACCGTTCAAATAATTGAAATCATAGGATCAGAGAATCATAGAGTGTCCTGAGTTGGAAGGGGCCCACACGGATCATTGAGTCCAACTCCTGTCCCTGTATATGACAACCCCACAGTTCACACAATGTGTCTGAGGGTGTTGTCCAGTCTCTTCTTAAACACTGTGAGGCTTGGAGCTGTGACACCTCCCTGTGGAGCCTGTTCCAGTGCTCCACCACCTTCTGGGTGAAGAACCTTTTCCCAATGTCCAACCTAAACCTTCCCTGGCACATCTTCCTGTCATTCCCTCAGGTTCTGTCATTGGTCATTAAAACAGAAGAGTTTGGTGCCTGCCCCTTCTCCTCCCCTTGTGAGGAAGCTGTACCCATGATGAAGTCTCCTCTTAAGTCTCTTCTTCTCCAGGCTGTGACTTGAGCTGCTCCTCATACGGCTTCCTCTCCAAACACTTCAACAACTTAGCAGCCCTTTTCTGGACACTCTCTAGTACCTTTATATTTTTTTATCCTGTGGCTCCCAGAACTGCACACAGTGCTCCAGGTGAGGCTGCACCAGTGCAGAGCAAAGCAGGACAATCATCTCCCTCGCCCATCTGGCAATGCTGTGCTTGATGCACCCCAGGACACAGTCGGCCCTCTTGGCTGCCAGGGCACACTGCTGGCTCATGTTCGACACGCCAGTGACCAGAACACTCAGAACCTCCGTGGGGCTCCTTTCCAGCATCTTGTCCCCCAGTCTGTATGTACAGCCAGGGTTGCCATGTCCCAGGTGCAAAATCCAGCGCTTGCTCAGACTACATTGTTGAACAAAAGTTACATCTGTGACCTTTATGAAGTGGTCTTTTCTCAGTTCTCTCAAATAATAAAAAACCCTGTTGTAAATGGCACCTCTGTTGAATATCCAAGCTGGATCAAAACCAAGAGTGAGCTAGGTATGAGGACAGAGTTCTTTTTAAGAGCTGTACCTCAAGGAACAGGTCAATGCAGACTAGCAGATTTTTGCAGATCTAGCTCCCATCCATGGTAGAAGAGTTTTCAAGAGTAAAAGTAGACTTCAGTCTGTACTGTCATCAAAATGTCATCTTCTGCAAATACTAAGATTTTTAAAAAGAAACAGGAATTATTTTGAAAAGCAAATATCTTTTAAAGAAAAGGAATTGTTTAAGACAAAGTAAAAAATAAGTACTCAAAGCTTGAAGAATTATAAAAAAGCCTATCCCAAACAAGAACAAAAGAATCAGAAAATAATAAGCAGACCTTTTAACTATAAAGTTGCTAATAAAATAAAACTTCTGTGCATCTGTTAATGCCAAAGGCATTATGTGCAACTAAAGCCATCACACATGTGCTAGACATGAAATAAGACTGGACGAAACACTGGAAATACAGTGCATATGGACTAGATGTAACTTCTCTGTTTGGATTCAGCACTGTTCTTCCTTCACATTTAGGCATACCACCAACTGACGTATGGTATGTAGCTCAAAGTGAAATGAAGAGTGAGGAAAAGTTTGATCCATACCAGCTGGCAAAGAGGGTTTCTTTTGCCAACTTTAGTAGGAAGTGCAGGAACTGTGTTGGGATTTAGTGGCTCTGCAAAAATATGTGCATGCTGAAACATCAACTCTCCAGAGTTATCTGCTTCTGCTGCCTGTTACCTGTCCGGAAACAAATGTTCACCACCCAGAAATGTACTTTACTTTGATACAATTCAGGAAGGAGTGTGCTCTGTGGAGACGGAAAGGTGGAAATGATCTGGGAAACAGTGATAAATGTTCAAATCAACCATCAAATCTACGTACGTAGATCTCAGTGTGAGATCAGGAAACAGGAAACGTGCATGGTGTTTATTACTCACACATAGAAGAGAGACCAGCTGGCTACATGTCCTGGAGTGACCACGATAATCCTGTAATTAACATCACACCACAATGATCACAAAAAAAGTCCTGTTGGTCATCTCCTACTTGAGGATGGAGGTGTGGAGGAAGGGGACAGAAAACAGATTTTAAAGACCATTTTAAGATTTTTTTGAGGAACTGACTTCATACTATGCTCACAGTGCAATATTCCTGTGCACAGGCACATCCTTGAGCAGTCCAGAGAGCTACTGGGGGTCTTGCATCAGGACATTCTGTTTCTTAACTGCAGAAATACAAGCTGTATTTCTCTTGGAATGCAAGAGATGCTACTGTAGAAATGTAACATAAGACATAATTCTGTCGGTACCTGGAAGCAACAGAGATATTTAGGATGATTTACTCTTTAAAAATCTATTTTGATCCTACCACCCCTTACTTTGCAAAGTAAAGGATTTCTGAGATCACACTGTAATAGCTGAATGAAAAGGGAACTCCTTTCGTAGGGATGGCAAAGGCGAAATTCCCCTGGAAGACATAAAAACTGACGGAAAAAAAAAAAAAAAAAAATTGGGCAAAACCTGGATATTCTATGCTCCCCAGTTTCTAAGAAGGCTATTTTCTTCAACTTTAAGATTTAGTATGATCAGATAAATAAATCTGTTTAGAGGAGTTGCTAGAGTGTTTTCTTGATAATACACCTTTCCTCCTGGATTTACAGACACACAGTAATGTTCCTACTGAGCAACACTTGATGTTGGTTAAGGACCATTTCACTGTGGGAAGGTCACTTTCTTCCACTGATTTTTGATAGCTATAAGAAAGAGTAGTTTGATGGCAGGGCTGTGCATAGGGAAGGTGTATGTAGGTCCAACTGAGTCTAACCTGCAGTATTTTAAAGTGAAAAACTCAATTCATGCAAAAAGGTCATGCTCATGCCTCGTTTTGTGAGGCTACTGTGAGTTCAAAGTCTCAAAACTCAGATTTCTGCAAAAAATGAAATAGTAATGATTATTGATCTATCATAGATTGGTGCTACAACAGCTTCCCTGCTTTGACTTCCCCAAGCTCTACAAAGGAGATGGAGGGATAAGGTTTCTGATTTTGGACAGGGATAACCTTCCTTTACTCTCTGGTAGGTTTTGTCTCAGTCCCAGGTGTTGCCTATAAGGAACCACAGCCAGCACCTCTGCCACTGAGCAGCAAACAAGCTGGTTTGAAGATATTACCTGGAAAGCCCTCAAGTCCATAATAAAGCTTGCAACCCTTGAGGGCAGGACAGTCAAGGTATTGGCAGTTTTTCTAGCATCCAATGTCCTTCTCTTTCTAGATGGTCTCCAGTGTGGGCTAGATAGTGAGTTGTTGTGGTTTAACCCAAGCCAGCAACTAAGCACCACACAGCCACTCGCTCATCCTCCCCCCGTTGGGTGGGGCAGAGAATTGGAAGAGTAAGAGTGAGAAAACTCTTGGGTCGAAATAAAGACAATTTAATAAGTAATGCAAAAGCTGTGCGTGCAGGCAAAGCAAAATAAGGAATTCATACTTCCCATTGGCAGGCAGGTGCTTAGCCATCTCAAGGAAAGCCAGGCTCTATCATGTTTAATGGTTACTTGGGAAGTCAAATACCATCACTCCAAATGTCATTCCTTCCTTCTTCTCCCAAAATATATACTGAGCATGATGTCATAGGGTATCAAATATCCTTTTGGCCAGTTCAGGTCGGCTGTGCTGGCTATGCTCCTGCCCAGCTCCTTGTGAACCTGGCATGGTGTAAGAAGCTGAAAAGTCCTTGACTCCTTAGTAACAACTAGAACATCAGTGTTTTCTCAACATTATTCTTATACTAAATCCAAAACACAGCACTATACCAGCTATTGTACTAGGAAGAAAATAAACTCTATCCCAGCTTAAACCAGGACATGAGTATTCAATGCTGCCTAGCCTGAGACATCACCAGGGAGTTACAGCTAGAGAAAAAGGCCCCAACTAGTGATGAAGTATCAGAGATCAGCACTTTGTCTTCCACCTGTGTCACCCATAACAGCACCCTTTACACTTCTCCTATCTCAAGGATGAATACTACATGAGAGATTTGGCCACAGAGATATATCACCCTGGGGAAAGCAAGACATGGGAAAATAATCAGTGGAATCAGTTTCTCAACTTGAGGGTACTTACCAGCAGTGAATATGGAGAGCCATGACGGTTGACAACAGTCTTTTCTTGCTCTCGGGACCATAATGAGCAATGCACAATAACAAGTCTTTACAGACCGCTGCAGCTGTTCAGCTCCATCAAGCACCTACTGAGTTGAAGGGCAGGCACTACATTTGAACACAAGAGCCTCATTTTTAAAAGGCAAATTAATTTCCTAAAAAGTGCAAAATTGTTAGCAAGCCATGCAAATAGCACATATGAGTTGGTTGCGGTAATTTGAACATTTAGTGTACTTAACCAAGGAGGAAAAAAAAGAACTCTGTGCTACATCTGTCTCTCTAACTAGCTGGTTATTTTCAGTCTGTTTGCAGGTCCATAATACAACATGAGCTTGGAAGGCAAGTGTTTAAGGACTGATCAGCTCTATAACACTGAATAGAAACAAGCAAATACTTTAGAGAAAAACATCTGACTGGCAAATTTCTTATTTTAGACATTCATAAAATTATTGTAATCAGATGTCGTTCTGGGAAAATTTTTCCCAAATTTTGCCTGTGTGTAATTTTTGTTTCGCAGTTTACCTGACAGTGTGTAGTTGAACTTTGGTAACCTTAACAATGTGAAGCTCAGATTGTCCTGTTAAGCTTTTCTCAGGTGAACAGGCATTGCACTGAGGAAAGTTAAAGGTAGCTCAACCCATCCTCTGAATTCTGCATTTAAATATATTAGTGCAGGGCTGAAAACTAGGGCTTGCCAGGTGACACGAAGTCTTGAGCCTATGTGTATGAATGGTTTCCAGCATGGTCCTATGGACAGTGCAAAGCTCATGACTCACTTTCACCTGCCTTGCTGGTTATTCTGTAGGAGTGCTGATGTCTATCTGGGCTTTGAATGGATAACAGAAAGAGACACCCCACCTGGCAGCCAAGACTCATGCCAGGGACCACTGAACAGCACAGATGGCAAGTACCACTCAAGGAAACCCTAAGCTTTGCTGAAAAAGCAGTACCATAATTTAGTATCTGTTTTTAAACAGAGAAGATGTCATTCTTTCATTTAGATCCTCCATCTTTTGCCACATGGTTGCTGCTGAATGGGTGAGTGCAGCTGTGTTCCACCACCACAGAACAGATTTCACATTTACGAGTTCAGTCTTTTTCATTACTTGGAGATACTAGATAAAAGTCTGTAGCTTTCTGCAGTAATGTGACACAGAACATCCTCAATGAGCAAACACTGAAAGCACAGAAAAGCACTGGGAACAAAATTAACATAAAATGTCCATGGACACTGGAGAGGAATTTTAGCCCTCTCCATCACAATGAGACACCACTCTTTCTTGAAGCAGGAGATAAAGCTCTGATGTCTCAGAGCATGAATATTGGAGTTTCTTTGACTTCCTGATGTGAGCAATATCTCCCCAGGACAACTTGAGAATTATCAAAATATTGCTGAAGACCATTGTGCTATTTGATCATTTACCCCAGAAGTATTACACAGACGTAAAGTGTGATAGAGCCCCACACAGGCTCATTACACAAAATAAAAATTTACCCAAAGACAATAAAAGCTATGAATGCCTGGAAAAAACCCTACTAAATGGTTTGTTCTCTGGACTGGTTGTAATTCTATAGAAATGTAGCAGTCTGGCCAAGATAAAATTAAGGAAATTAGTTTTGGTGGGGTATTGGATTTTTTGTTATGTTTTGTTTTAAATCAGAGAACATTATGTCTTTGCAAATGAAGTATTCAGACAAGCAACTCAGAGCTGGGAAAACATATCTGGAAAGATGAGGCCCTCTTTATTAAATAGAATGTCAGCTATTCAAATAATTATTTTCTAAAACTAATTTTCCAGTTGAAATGAGACTTTTTTTTTTTTTCTTCTACCATGCTGTCTAGTAGACAAAAGTGAGAAGGAGGACCTAGTCACAGAATCTCCTTTTCAACATGCCTCGTAGTGCAACTTACAGCTCTGATCCTGCAAAAACCTTGTCTCACCCCATCTGCATGGTTTCAGGAGAACAATGTATACAGTTCATATGGGTGTTTAAAGACCTCTGTCTACGCTGTACACGCACTGAGAGCTAGCTGTTAAGGAATAAAAATTAAGGCAGAAACCTAGACAATAGAAAGGAGAGACAAGATTTAGACATGCAGATCTGTTGCAGCAAGGGCAGGCCAGTGCTTGTTAATTCGCCAACACCCTGGTTTCAATTGCAGCTAAAACTCATAAGAAGTTAACTCTAATAAACCCAGGTAAGAAATTATGTATTAATAGCATGACAATACAGTTCTATTGAAAGGCATGGGTAATCAATACAGCAAACCAGGACAGTAAAACTCTGACAAACTTCCATTTTAATGATCCTGTAATTGCCATCTTCTGAGTACTTAGTACTGAGTTCCTGTTCAACCTGTGTTAGCACATCCATACAGACAGCATCTGATGGGGTCTTGATTCACAATGCTGGAGGCCAATACCCTCTTCTGCGCTTTCATCTTAACCTCCCTGGACAGATAGTTTCAGATGGAGAGTTTAGTAACACAGAGCACTACCACAGTTTCTCTGTAGTTTTGGGGGAAAATGCATTGCACTTGTCTCAAAAGTGAAATTCTTGTTTTGTTAAACAACCAGGAGTTTTGCCATTAGCTTGAATAAAACAGTTTCTCAGACCATCCTTTTCACTGTAATATTTCCAGATAATGTCACAATACTTTAAAACAACAGCTCCAAAATCTACTGAAGTTATTTACATATTTACAGAGTTACTTCTGTAATCTCATCACTAATATTTTATGTGCAGGTATCTGGATGTGAAGGCAGAATAACATGGATAATTTCCATTTATGGATATGCCTTCACAAGCCTAATAACAGTAATTTTATGTAGTTGTATTTAGTGTTGGTTGGAGCATCCAAGATTCAGCTATTCATTAACATGTTAACATCCAAAAATTAGGCTGGAATAAAAACCGCTGTTATTTCAGCCCATTACACTCTGCATTTGAAAACTCAAAATGTAATCTTTTCTCTATTTCTTTACCACAAATGTTCAAAATAACTGAAATAAATACTACTGTTAAATGAGAAGACAAACATCTTAAAAGTCTGTAAATATTTGTTGCCTTTGTCCAATTTTAACTGTTTTCAACGAATGACTAATGGTAAGAGATAGACAAGAAATTAGTCCTTTTTCTTTCCCCCTACTGGACTCCAAATCAGCAAATCAAAACAATTTATTTGTCTTGCTGAGTGACATGTTCATAAGAATGTCTGTTATTCACTATCTAAAATATTTATTGAATGAAGATTATGCAGGGCCACAAGGGCATGTGGAAGCTTTCAGTTGTTGAGAAGAAATTAAAAAAAGGCAGACAGTCAAGACTTAAAAATTATATTTTCATAATGAGACTCTTTAACCTTAATTCCCTCTGCTAATATCATGTAAGAAAAAAGTTAGTGAGTACTTCTATTGTTGTGCCAGACTTTGTGGGTGGTTAACCCTTATTTGAATTCTTGTTCAGTTTTAAATGAGTGTAAGGAGGGTACGATATTGTACTAGAACCATTTATAGTAAAATAAAAATTCTGGAGCAGCACTCATGCAATGATATCTGCAAGTGTCTTTAGCTGGTTGCAAAAAAAAAAAATCCCATTTATTCTCATAGAACCTTTTTTTTTTTTACTTAGAGTATTTTTTCTTCAGTATATATAGTGATTATTCTAGAATGGCACAGAGGCCCGAATACATTGCTTCTTAAAAGAAACATGCCTTTGCCATAACTAGTCATTGTCAAGACAAACATATTTGGAGTCATTAAGCATATTTTACATTTCTCGCTTGCTTGCCACTACTTTGTGTGGGGGATGGAAAACAGAGGCACTTTGTCACAGTTGCAATTTCATGTAAAAAAAAAAAAAGTAAGGAAAATAAATTGCTTTGAGTGCAGTGCCTTAGTATCATAACTATATGAAGGAACAGCATTAGTCAGTATGGTATAAAATTTCTTACCCACTGAGTTCTGATGAACATAAAATTTTTACTACATGCGTATCACATTCTGATGGTCTCTGAAACACAGTAGGCATAACAGTGCGGTTCACAAACTGTCTGAGAAGTTAGTAGTCTTTCCTAAACTGTACTCAACAGCAAAAAAATGACTGTTCTCAGCACGCTCTAAAGAAAAATAAAAGACAATCTTTAACCATATTGTTTTGTAGCAATGTGATGGTAACACAGGAAACATAAACAAGGTAGAAAAAAAAAAAAGAAGGTGAAGGACTATTTTAAATTTGGAAGGGGTCTTTTAAAGGTGCAGTTTGGGAACAACAATCTCATTTTTCTTTTGTGCTATCATCAATCAGGCTGTAAAAACAAATCAACCAAGCAACCAACAAACAAATATGATCTGCAAATTGTATATCTCTGCTTGTAAAGTAAATATATGTGTGGACAAAAAACTGATGTTTAATGCTATGAGAAGAATCAGCATGTGGTTGGTAGTGTGTGTGCAGCCTAGTTTTGAAGGTTACTGAACATCTCTTTGAAACCTGCTGCAATGAAGGGAAATGATAGATGTACAACACTTATAGTCATCTGAGCCTACAGCAGGCACCCCTCGTGCAGCAGAGACTGGAAAGCATCATCAAAGTAGACCACTCATGAAGATTATGAGACAGCTCAGCCTTACAGTGAAGGTGTAATTTGCTTCTGAAAACTCTACAGCAGCAGCTCATTGCATCACATATGCACTCATGAGGCTATTTTTGCATGGTAGACAGCATAAAGCTAAGCTGAATTTCCAGAGATGCTCATAATGGGCACGATGTTGCAGGGTACATAACCTGAAAGGAAATGAAGTTGCTTCTTCTTTTTTGTTTAAAGAACCTAATTTTATCAGGACAAAAAAAATGCAGGTTTGTTTATTCTCCAGCTTCTGGCACAACACAGCCCTGGAGTCTATGACACAACTGCATTGCATGAGACCTCAAACGCAAGCCCAGCCAGTGTTCTTGCCTTCCAGGTGCCCACACAGTGCACAGTGTGGCTGTATATAAACCTGCCACACAGCAACAGTTGTCTGTAAGGCAGGAATATCCTGTCAGGGACACATGGACCTCCGCAAGCCAATGACCCAGCCTGGCAGCACTAGAACATGGTCCTGCAGGCAGAGTGCCAAACCCAGCTGTAGAGAAACTCAGCTGCACCTTGGCTCTGAGCAGGTTCCCTTGCCCACCCCACTCCCAATCCTCTCACTGGTTCCAGGATTTGCAAGAAGAGGTCTTTCTTCTCATAATTGATCATACTGACGTCTGATCTCCCTTGCAGGCTGAGGACCATCCATATCCTTCTTTGTCTCAGCTCTTATCTTGGCAGTCCCCGGTCCCTCATCCTCACACATAGTCCACTGACAGGAGTTTCCTGTTTTCCACCCCTACTCACAGCAATCTCTGCCTTATCTCCCTGCTGGTTTCATTCCCAGCTCCATCTGTTCATTTGACGTTCGTGAACCTCAACAAGCGTTTGTTTTCAAACCCATCCAAATTTAAATACCTTCCATTGTGTTTGTTCTCACATTTGTCACTGGGATGATAACTATGCTAAATAACCTAAATTTGGTTCTGACTTAGGCTTCCGTCCTTTTGCAAAAGCCTGCCATGCTTTCAAAGACTCACAATGAGGTCCACATGGCTAAAACAGTCCTTTATTTGTGCTCTGTGCCTGTTAGGCATTCTCCAGATGCGTAAAACTTCTCATGTAAACAGAGCTCCTCATCCTGCCCCCTGTCCTCTACAGCCGTAAAATGTATTTCTTTGTCTTCAAACATAATCTGATTTTATCATACTCCCTCTTAGCTTCATGCATTTAGTGGTTGACTTTTACTCCTGTGAGAAGCATTTTTTTACTACTCCAAGCTGATTCTACCATCTCTAAATTCAGCAGAAAACCTTTCCTTCACCTTGCCTTCCTTCTCAGCAGGGAGGACAGGTTTGAAAAGAAAAGGCTTTTAAAAATAAAATAGCTCCCTCCTCACTAGTGTTTATATCTCTTGGCTGCTTTATCCTCATCTGAAATACCTCATTCCTCCATAATTTTAGCCTTAGTGAAGTGTCACATAGATAAAGGCAGGAAGGAAACGTAACTAGCTTAATTTAACCTTACTTTTATCTCAACTAAATCTGACTTAAATCCCTCAGTTATTAAACCGGCTTCATTCCAAGTATGCCACTTGCACAGTATTCTTCAAGAAATATACTGCAGTCAGAGCTCCAGCTCAGGATTTGAAAGTTAAAGAAGAAAAACCCAAATGCCCCAAACAAACAAAACCTCAAAAGCAGAATAAATACTTCCAACTTAAAGTGCAGACCAGCATTGACATCCTAACTTTTTAGATGAGCATTTAAATCTCTTCCCTCTCCAGTCACCTTACTAAAACATCCACAGAAAATCCATACCTCACTGCTGTGCTGTTTTTTTTTTTTTTTAATCCATAGACTGCAGGCTGCCTTTTTTTTTTCGAAATCTCATTCTAGTATCTTGGGTTACACTCTTTGGCAGTGTGCACGTGTCATTCTGAGTACAACAGCTACCAACCTTTCATTTCTAGCCTTCAGATGTTTGGTTTTCCATATTCCCCACTAATACCTACTTTGTTCTCGTCCAAACAATCCTACAGACAGACATTTTTCCTTCCCAGGTACCTAGTAATGGTTCCTGTAGGTTTAGTGCATATTTTTATCTTAAACCAGGGTGGTTTAGTTTCATTGACAGCTTCACTGCTCATCACTGAATTTTATTTAATGTATCTGTATTTCACTATTTTTCATGTCTGTTTAATAATCTTCAGCATGTAAATCATAACTCCTTTCATCTACAATTTCCCAACACACTCTCAAAAAATGCACACTTAAAGATGTTTTGCACCATCTCCCAAATTTTGCAGCTTAGCTTATAAAATGATCAAAACAGAACCAAATAGTTTTCAAAACATCTCTAAAAATCGATGATGATTATATTGACAAGCCTTTGAATAAAAATATGATCACAGCAGATATTGATATAGTAGGATAAAAGCCTGACCCATCTTATAAAGTTAAAGAAACACATAAAACTGCAGAACATTAATTAACAAGATTATCTTTCTAAAATGTAATATGACAAAGAATCACAAGAGAAAACAGCGGCAATGCCATAGCTTTAAACTCATTATTTCATCACCAACATGTGATTGATTAACAACACCTGTATTAATATTATAGCCATCTCAGAGTTGACTTCTGACTTTTCCAGGGCTTAACATGAGGCAGCTGAATAGACTTGTGCAATTAAAATGCAAACACCTGTGCTGACTTCTAAGGACCAGATGTGATTCTATTAAACAAGCCCTGAGGTTTGCTTACCTACTTCCCAGCTACATACGGTCACCCACATTTTGGTGTCTAAGTGTATTTTAATTTTTGAATGTCTTCAATTTTCTTTGCACAGGAAATGCCTGTATTTAAGTACTTCACTGGAAGTAAGGCAAATTACCTTGTCTGCATGGTATGCTCCAAATTTCATTCCTGCCCCTCAGCTTTCTCTTGTGTTTTTCTCCTGGATGTTGTAAAAAAGCCAAGACTTAAGAGCTGCCCACTGTGCTGTCCCTCAGTGCTTAATTCTTATGATACCTATAGCCACAATAAACAATGACAAAAATGAAAGCGAACCTTTAATAAGCCAGCTCAGCCCATTAAAGTACGGCATCCCTGAGGCCATGACAAAAATGGCAAACTTAGTCAGTAGCTCTCCTCTAGTTTCTCTTGGCACCTTGCAGACACGTTCATGGGCTCTGTCTGGCAACTCCCTGGTTTATAACAGCATGGATTTGACTTTGGGGCTGAGCACATATGCATCCTCTGACTAGGGACTCCCTCATGCCATCTGTTGTGTACCAGCTGTACTGTCCCAGCATGCACCAAAAGAGCCCACAGTATTTGAGACTTGCAGGTAAGCCAATGCCAACAGCTGCCTCCTGGTGAGCAGATACATAATTAGAGGAATCGGGCTGTCTGCAAATCCACATAGTGGGTGAATAGCATGGCTCCATTGTTCAAATTAATAATTCTCAGGGTCTGCATCCATACTGTACTTAGGAATATATTTATAATTTTTGGCAGATAAGAAATTAGCCAGATGATATCTCAGTCAATATCTCTTTCAGGTATTGGAATAAATGACAATTTCACTGTAAATCACAGTCTGCCTATCTTCCTCTCAGCTTTTTTCAATGACAGATGATACAGGCAACAGTTTTAAGAACATCAGTTTTTGTACTCAGGGCCCTCAGCTAGAATAAGGGAGCTGCTTGATTTTAGTGTTTTGGTTTTGTTTTAATGCCTAGTGAGATCTACTGGAGGAGGGCAAGAAACAGGACTTCTTCTTTTCCAGCAGTGTTATCTACTCAGTGCTAAGCTCTGCAATCTGCAGGCATCACGTGCCACTTGGCCTAGCAAGTGATCAAAGAACACAGAGTAGAAATACCCTGTCTCAGCGAGTGAACAGTCAGCACTTCACAGGGTCTGCCCAGTGGCAGGACAATAACTGGAAAATAAAGCTGCAGCTGTACTCAGTAAGGCACGATAAATTGTTATATGAAAGCAACTTGCTAGGGACTTTCACAGTGACAAGAAAAGCAAAAGTGGCCTTGACTTACAACACAATGGGCAACCAGCTCCTTGAGGTGCTTGTCTCCAGCTCCCTAAGGCATTGCGTCATTGTCTAGGTCTTCATTGCACTTTTCAAATGGTCTTCATTTTTATTCTAGCTTGTCTTATCATCATTCTGGTCAAATAATTAAAAAAAAAAAAAACTAAAATAATAAAAAACCCCAACCAACCAAGCAAATTAAAAAAAGCGGTGCTTAAACACAGCCTAGAACCAAATCGATTCCAAAAATGCAGGAGCTGTTGTATCTCCAGGGCAGCAAAACAGGAGGAGCAGCAAAGCAATCCGTGACTGTTTTTATCTGGGTGTCTGTGGTGTGAACAGATATTTGATTATTTGCCTGGAGCATTGCAAAACTTAGCATCAGCTTTGAAAGTGTAAGATACACAGAGAGTGGAGAGAAGGATGTGAAATCTTCAAGATGTGGTAGACTGGCCTTTTGCAGTGTCTGATGGAGCTTATGGAGAAATAGGTCATTCAGTTTGCCTCAAAGATGTTTACCTTGCCAGAGCAAGAGGGGAGCTTACACCAGCTCTTGATGTTAACACTGAAAATAGACGTGAGAAAATTATGATTCTCAGTCTATAGGATTTTCAGAAGGACTTAGTTCACAGCTATCGGACTTCTCCAAGTTGGGAGGTTTTTACTTACTTGGTCATATCCAGAAAACAAAAAACTTATGCACCTCAATAACATTTAGAGAATTCCAGTTCTTTCTACTAGTATGGAAAATGCAGCCATATACACATCGTCTTTGCACACACACATACCTAGACACATAGACACACACATATGAGAAAAAAAGTAGAGCTAATAATGAGCTTAATTTGGCTCACATTTTCCTTGTTTTTAACAAAGTTGTCTGGTATGAGCATGGTAAACCTCAGAAATACAATATACATCAAAGGAACAAGATGAGACATTTTGTTGGTATTCTGACAGTGTAAATCATAGAAATATGGTTGAAAGAATTCTTTATTCTCTTATGATAAAAGTCCCTTTTTTTTTTTTTTTTTTTTTTTGTACTAAGTCGTGTGAAGCGGTGACTGGTAAGCACTGTGCTGTTCATTTGGATTAAGTGCCCTGCATGGATGTGTCTTGTTTTGTGGTCTCCAGTTCACAGTTTTAGTGAAAAGGTGCTCAAGGTTTCAGCACAAAGTTTTAGATTGTCCTTTATCATGGGTGCACCCAAAGAGGCAGAGAGAAACCTCTGCTGTCTCCCTCTAGCAGCAAGACCTGGGGGCCAGCCTGGGTATCAGGCAAGCTCTACCTGCCCCTTTTCCTGAGACACTTTGCTCCAGCAGCACCCTGCTGCTCCTGACAGCACGGTGTAGCTTGGGATGTAGGATCAGCATGTGTCCTCTCCCATGGGCAAGGCACTGCAAAGCAGCTCTGCTGCATGCTCCCTCCTGCATCTCCATGGGGCAGATGCATACAGGGAGGGGAAGCAGGTGAAGAAATTACTCAGAGAGGCAATTTAGCCCCAGTACCAGTCACATGAAGTTCTTCGCTTGCAGAAAGCAAATGGATTCCAGAGATGGGAGTAGGATCTGGGGCTGCAAAGTGATACATATGTGCAGAAATTAGTTGGTAGAGGCCGGGTTTTCCAAGATGTTTAGGCATCCACAGATGCAGATAAACATGTGGGCCAGGATCCTTGGAATTATCTAGACACCCATCTCCAGTAAAATTAAAGGATCTTAAGTGGGTGTCAACATCTAACTAATTTGTATGGTTTTGACCCTTGTGAGTTTTGGAGGGGTTTAAGACCCCCATCAGATTCTCCAGATAACTGCCTACCTTCACATATCTGCCCTTACAAGCCTAACTAAAGATGTGAAACACAATCAATGCTGTTATTTTACTTCCTCTAACCTGTGTCAGCAAGTCTTTTCTTGACAATTTAAGCCCAAAACTTACATGAGTGTAACATAAATTCTGACTGAATTACTGGTAGGCCGTTCCTTTTTAACCTCCAGATTTTAAATTGGTTCTTATATGAGAGTGACTGGCACTAGTCCATACTTTTTCCTTCTGGATCTCATTTCCTTCGGTAATATTCCTTCATCTCTTATTTTTTGCCTACAGTATTCAGGTCGGGGCTAGATAATCTTGCTTCATTTTTTGAAATTAACCATTTATTACACTTTTTAAAAAGCCAACAAACATGCATAAAACACATTCAGACATCTGGCTCTGACAGCAAGAAGCCAGTGCTGCCTTATGGTCACATGAAATTGTCACAGATCTATGTTACAGCACATATCCTAGTGTTCAGCATGTCCTCCAGCATGCAGTAGCAGTTCAGCGCCATTTCTCCTTGCTGTGAGAACTGCACACAAAATAATTTCCTAGCTAGATCTCTCCGTGTTCATTTGGTTTCCAAAATAACTTTGGCTTTCCATTCCTCTGTGATTACATTTGATGATCCAGTTGGCCTTTTCTTTTTTTAACCACTGCCAAAATTGGCATTTTGACAGCCCTGGAAACTGAAGTCCTCTGTTAAGGGAACAGCTACAAGCGCAGGCAGCTCTGCGAGTTATCCCAGCCCTGCTCAGCCAGTGTACCCCAACCTACACTGGAGACACCACTCAGCTGTAACAGTCTTTTTCTTTACTCAAATCATTTGGGTCTTGCATTCTCCTGTAAGACAACTTGCAAGCACAGACTGGTTAATGACAGCTGCAGCAGCATCTATCTGACAGAAGCTTGACAGTGTCCACCATCTCCTTTTGCAGAGGCTGTTGGACCGGTGTCAGATGGCAATGTTTTTTTTGTCACAACTGCCTTATGTTAGATTTGAACCAATAACTTGGAAATGGAAGGCAAGATTTTAGCCTCTTGAGACATTCATTACACCTGTGTTATCATCTCTGCTTTTCAGTACATAGTTCTTTAAATATTTTTCTTTTTTCTAATTCTACTCTCATCCTGCTTGAACCAAAATTACGCTCCTCTACAGACTAGAACCCATATATGCCAGGATCTCTGTTGAACCTTATGAGTTGTCCCCTCTGTTCTTGATGTCACCACCCTTTCCATGGACAGAAAGAACTCCACATCTTTTCTGTTCTCTGTCCAGCCCCTCTTAATACAAAAGGTCTCATAATGCCAGTGGTTTTGTTGCTAATGGGTACCGTTTCTTGATCCCAAGTCTGTTTGACAATACTAATAAACTTCCTGACCATGGAGAAGGTCAGACAATATTTCTTGTCCTGCTTGAAATATGAACCATAAAATTAAATTAAATAAATATTGCCTGTGTCAGTAATACATGCTTTTAATGGCACACTTAGCTATATTGAAGTATAATTTAACAGCAATGGAAGCACTTATAGTATCCACCTTACTATGAAACAAATTCATACCGATCATAATGATGTGATATTGAATCCTTTAGACAGGGTCCCCACTCATTGTATTTTTCTATAAACTTCCCAAATAACAGCTTCTAAACAGAAACAGCTTCTAAAACTCACAAGCTTTATTTTTTTCTGTATGCACTAAGAATACAAGCAGACAAGACTATTTTGGCCACTCTTTGTTAACACCCCATTCCAAATTAAGTGAACTGTTGATATTCACATTTTTATCGACTAGTTACAAGCTGAAAAAAAATAATTCAGCAACATATTTCAATGTTTTCAATCCATAAAAGCAATTAGTACTCTATCAGTTACGCAACTATAGCTTGGCATGTTAGATATGTACTTGTGAGTCCTGAACGCTCCTTCTGATCACAATGACCTATTACAAGCTGTTAAAATCAAGCACCATGATAGGGTGTCAGGGAGCTGTTAGCAATGGAAAAACAAAACCTGTGACATCTGGCTGAACATGCTGTCCTGGTGGAGATAAGTTATGGTTTGTTTTCATTTCTTCACTGAACTTCCATGATCTAACCTTTCTGACCTCCTATTTATGGGATTTGTGGTAGTTCAAATCATCTTCTGCATTCATAAATGCTCCCACAGGTAATGACAAAAAGCAATTCAATGGGAATTTATTGAGGAATTTTTATTAAAACCAAGTCCTGAAGATGTGAGTGGACAGACCCCCAAAAAGTTTTATTTTGAAAGCTAAGTTTCTTCAGTTGTAAGGCTTCTAATATTTTCCAAAGAATGTGACCACATTAAAAACTTAATTAGTCCCTAAAGCTTAAGAATCATTCACTTGCAGACATTATTTTATTTTTATGCATGATGCCAAGTTAAGATAAAGTACTTTTGCAGTAATTTTCCTTTAGAATTCTATTTTTCCCTTCTTCAAGGTTTTCCTTTGAGGTTTATGTAGAATGTGTGTGAGGACTGCAACTGTTATATCAATCATATTTAATCATTCATTTTTACAATGTTATGCACACAAATAGAAGAACCATAGATATTAAAAAAGCAACCACTATTGTCTGCAAACTATGACTATCATTATTATTTTACCTATAGAATACATGACAAGATTTATTCATTGTTACATGCTTGCAATAAGATTTGCTTTGTAAGGAGGTAGGCTGTTTCATATCAAAGTTAGGTGGTATTATGGAAGGATACAGAGAGGTTTTTCAATATTATATCTTCAAAGATATAAAAATGCCAGAGAGGAAATCTGTCTTAAAATATGGTATTTTGTATTTTCATAGATATAATAGAGTGCTGTCCTTGTCTTGCTTGCTTTCTTCCCATCTAATATCTGAGATTTAATGTTTATATTGTCTTAAACCATTCCTAATCTATTAATATACTGCATTGATCTGCCATTCATCTGATTGTTGAGAAAAGGACATTAATGCTTTCCATTAGTCCATTTTGTAATCTCCACGTGTTCTGATGATAATAAATCTTCACTCCATCCATTTACGAGGAGCAGCTGGTTTCAGCAGAATGGGCTGCATTGCAGATGACAGGGGTTTCTGGAAGAGAAGAAAAGCAAGGGGTAATGCTTACCTCCACAGCAGGGAGAACAGGAGTTTCTTTTGCAGGATCCACTCATGAGAAAGATGTGTGGGTAGGCAAGGCAGCTCAAGCTACAGTATGTGATTGGAAACCTGAAGGTCAGCATCAGTCTTGTAAAATCAGAGAGGAGAGGGTTAGGGATGAGCTTGGTGTCAGGGCTCAGCAATGTAGCTTCCAGGTGGGAGGCAGTTCAAATCTAGGCCACTCCAGCCAGAGACAAGGACCATACACCTGCCTGAAAACTAACCCTCCCAGGAGCAAGACCGTGATTCCTTGTGTATTTTTACTACCGACCCATGGCCATATCACTGGCTCTGAATTGTCTTTTGCTCTGAGTAACACTGAACTCCAACATTTTGTGAAATTCCTGTATAATTTCTGAAGAAGGGTGGGCATGAAGTGAGTTGAGCTAAGTATATGAGAATGGTGTCAATTTTATAGACTAAAAGAATAAACCTTGCATGTATTCACAGACATGCACAGCACTGACACCACTAAGAAGTCTTCCTTGCTCTTTCTTTGCCCTTCAAACTCAATGTCAAGTAACTTCACTCTTCAGCTTCCCTGCCAACAGCGTTGAAAAGGCACTATTCAGAAATCTTCATTTCCATTCTGAAACTTCAGCATCCTGAAAAAGACTTATGTTTTGGAGCACAAAGTAGTAACTTTGAGATGCCCTGCAAAGGAAAGCATCTAGGCAGAAGAGTCATTTTGAGACACAGCAAACATTTTATTCTGTAAGAAAACGGAGCTGGAAGACTGA
Source organism: Patagioenas fasciata (assembly GCF_037038585.1). Taxonomy (NCBI): domain Eukaryota; kingdom Metazoa; phylum Chordata; class Aves; order Columbiformes; family Columbidae; genus Patagioenas; species Patagioenas fasciata. The sequence goes on along the minus strand of NC_092560.1, from coordinate 21,124,988 downwards.
GCAGCAAAGTCCTTGGTTCAGCTGTGGCATCCTCTACCCTCCTGCCCTGAAAGTGGAACCAGCTACCCTGGAGCCCTCAGGAGCACTGAGGAGCCCTTGAGCAGTGCCTCTGGGAGGTCCTGGCTTCACAACAGGTGAGTTGTTCAGGAGCCCAGTGCCCAGGCTTCCACTTCACAGCATGACTGCTGGAAGCTCCCTTCATGTCATTGCCTGTTGTCAGGAGAACCTCCCAATACAGACATTTTCACAAAAGATGTGCATAGTATTTTGAGATCTGTTTAGATATTTCTTGATATTTCTTAAAAAAAAAAAAAAAAAAGTGTTCATAAAATTATGTCTTCTCTTGTGGTGATGAGATCCATGAAATCTGGTTGATTTTCATGTAACCATTGCAGGTTTAAATATCTGAATTCTATATGGTTTCAGAAATTTACAAAATAATAAGAGTAATGTAAGCAGGGTGGGAATGAGGCTCCTTACTAAGCTTACATAATGCAGACCTCAGTTGCTACCCAGTACTGGATCAAGAATGTGTCTGTTTTCCACGTGCTGTTCAGAAAAAAATTTGCGTATCATAATGTGAAAAACCAATAGCTCTTGAAGCACCAAAGCTGCTACATGTAACAAAACTTCGGCATTTTCAAGAGAATCCTTCTTTCAACTGGCATTTATGGGTCTGATCTACTCTTATTTGAAATGCAAATGTCACCCAGCTTCATCTGTTTTCACAACGTAAAACCTCTGGCAGCACTGAATAAATTAAAGGTGGGTAGAAGAACTTACAGGCAATGTCAGTGGAGCTATCCTCCTTTAGGAACAGACAGTAATAAAAGCTCATAAAGTTGTTGTCCTTGGCAAGATTTCAAGTATAAGTCTCTAAAACACAGCTTCAATGGTCATGAGTTGGCAAATCATCCTTTTAAGTCTCACATGCTCACATATATTGTGCAATTTGAACTTGTCTTGACATCACCAATTTTTAAGTTGGACAAAAAATTCAGCATTTTAGAATTTGTTGATAATGATGAGAAAATGTAAAAGCAGCAACCCGGTCTTTAAAGAAGATGTTAATTTACACCACAAAGAGAACATGTACATATATAAACCTGATGGATAAAAAGCAAGAAGAGGATGGTACAGGAATTCTAAAGGAAAATTTACTTTGTTAAATAAAGCATCTGCTGAACATCAGGTACATGGTTCTGCCAGGATAAGTTTTGGAAGACTTATCCATAACATTGTGCATAGCATTTTATCTAACAAGTTTTAAAATTGAATGTAGCTTTGAAGAGAGTGAGGAGAGCACAAACGATAAGTTCCAAGAAAACATGATCATAAACTTGAACAAGTTTTCCACTACCACCCCAAATACTTTAAGAGGCTTTTGACAGATTTTCAAGCTCTGAGGACTGCATCTCAGTGAAAAAGCCAGAAGAGAAAGGGTAAGAAATTTGTCTCTGAAGAAAAAAAAAATAAATAAAAGAAACATTCAGTATTAAGCAGCCTACTGCCTCCCGGGGCAGGTGGCAACCTACAGACAACACCTGGTGTGGTTTAAAAGCAGAGTCACCTATGAGTTCAGTCACTGAAGGAACTTACAAGTGGAGCTGACATAGCGTGCAAATCAAGTGCTGCATTTTATGAACTGTGCAATAATTGTAAAAGCTTTATTCAATTAATTTTATCTTTAGGTATGAACGCCTGGGCTTACCAGGTGTCATGAACATTGGAGCACCCTGCAAGCATGTGGATGCTGACTTATCTCTTGGGAAGAAATCCCATCAAACTGAATGTATGAGGTTGGGATGGGTGCTTCTAAACCAGCCTTTTCAATCTCATGGATAATTATGTCCTTCACCAAATAATTTTGTGTGGCAGTGACACAATAATTATAGAAATGGTCTCTCATGAATGATGCAGTTAATATATGTTCAAGCAGAAAGACGGGAATGGTAATTCCAGGCCAAAGGAGGACAGTGATGAGAGACCTCGGGATACAGCCTGAGGGTGATTTCTTTCCTGCTGTTAGGGGGGAAAAAGGAATTTGCACTTTTCCACTGTTAAAAATCTTCATCTTGCAGAATGATGTCAATAGCTCTCATTTAATTTAACCTTACTGAAGTCTATTGGGTATTTTACATGGATTCCTACAATTTGTTTCAGATCTGAGTCAATTCACGGTGGAACTACATCTCATGCTTACCAAGCTTGGCCTTGAAGGGAGGTGGTTAAGCTCCACTCTGCCAAGTTGGCAGAGAGTGTGTAGCTCTGCAGTCAGCTGATCCAGTTGAGCTGCTGAAATCAAATAGCACATACCAGATTAAATTACTGCAGCAGTCTCAGTTTAAGCAGGGTTTCTGTAGGGGTGGCAGGGAGTGAGTGACCGGTCCAGCCCAATGACATCACCAATAAGGATGGAGGAAGAGATGGAGGAGAAGGTGGAGTGAGTGGGGGCAGAGGAAAAGGGATGCTGAAGAGGAACAAAGTGAGGAGATTTGCACTGGCAAGTGAGATTCTTCAAACAACAGCAACTGCAGCACCAACAAAATAACAAACAAGCCTCTTAACATCTGTGTTATTTTTAATGTGCCAGAGCCTGGGGAAGGAACAAGTGACAGCAACTTCCACCTACATCCACAGTACACAGTGGAAGGATTAGTGCGCATGCAAGCCAAAAATTAACCCACTAATTCTAGAGAAACATGCCTGACAGCCATACTGAGCTAGGTGGTGATCTTATGGAACAACAGGATGGCAACATTTAATTCAATATTTTCATAATAGAAGCCACATCCTAGCCTCAGGCAGCCTTGCATCACAATCTCCAGCAGAGCTGCACCACACATCTGGCTTGTGAGGTATCTCATTTTTTGGGGGAAGAGGGGAAGGGACTTCACACCCTGATGCTATAGAACCATCCCAAGACTCAAGCCTTGCCAGAGGCAGGGACTTAAGTCTGATTCTCCTAATTGCTGGTGGTGGCTGTGGGAGGTGCTCTGGGTGCTCTGCCTACCAAAGTGAATAGCTGAGCAGAACCACTGCTGGTATCTGGGAGATGAGCCGCTGGAAGCAGCACGGGAATCCAGCAGGACAAGAGCATACACTGTCGTCCAAGAGCAATTCTAAATCCCACCCCTTTGCACACAGCCTGAAGTGGGGGGCACGACTCCCGCATAACCCAAACTTACACCCTTCCAGTATGTGAGGCTTTGGAAAGCAGTTAAGAGTAGAGATGTAGACTCCCACCTCTGAATAGATAAATTCAATTTCTGGATCAGTTGAAGAAGGGACCAGGATCTGACTGTTTCCCTGGTCATTTTATATTTCAGTACCAAAGTAAGGAAAGAAAATTCCAGCAGAACAAACTTTTAGTCAGATTTAGTACTTCTGATGCGTATTTTCCTACATGTAGCTGAAGACAGAGCTCATAACCCAAGTAAAAACATGATTCAAGCCTTGAATTGTTCTTTCCAGGAAAAAGGGGATTCTTTATTCCACCACTTTTTTTTTTTCTATTTATTAATAATCCTTTTCCTTCTTTTGTGTGTTTACTAGTATGAATTTTCTCTAATAATGAATTGTATCTCTAACCTTTCTAGAAAATGAGGCACAAACAGTATTTGTCCAGACTCCATACATCTTAAATTACTGTATCTGCCTGAATGCCTAAAAACCTAAAGATAAAAACCAAGAGACGATCACGTCCTGCCCAGAGGTATGAGTGTGGGGGAGAGATGACTCAGGTTCATGGGTCCACTTAGTTGGAAAACAATATACACAGTACTTCAGGTCCATAAACAAAAGGCTTTTATTTTGCAGCTTGGCCCAATTAGCAAATGATTTGGTGGTAGAAGGATTTACATTATTATAAGTTCAGCTGGTAAACCTTAAAAGTCTGTGGCACATGCAACACTGTAAATCTTATGTTACTATATTACTTGTAAAATGGAGCAAAAGAATAGAAGCATAGGAAAGAAAGTAAAGAGACAGAGGTTTTGTCATCCTGATGTCTCTGCTTTATGTGTGATGGAGTTTGTAGTCTCAGATCCAGCAATGAACGGTGTCCTCTAGTGTCTTGTTCAGTTCATGTGATGAGATTGCTGGGTGGGGTGGTCCTCAGGATGGTGGGTGAGCACCACCGGTTCTAGCACAAGGTTGGCCTTTAGAGCCCTCTGGGTTGCCCGTTTGCGTAGTTTTTGGTCTTTTGCAGAGGTGTTATTGTGAAAGATAGAAAAGTCTGGGGGAGTGATTGCAAGAGACTGTCAATTCTCGGGCCATCTTGAAGAGTCTCGGCTTTGCTGTTAGTGCCATGTTGGGCCTATCGGAAGCTACGTGCTTGCCAACACGCCTCCCCATCTCCGTTCCCCCCCCCGCCCCGCCCCGCTCCTGTATCAGTCAGCTGGCTTTTGTCTGTGGCTCGTTAGCTTGTCGTTGATATGTAAATCGCAATTCACCTCATACTGAATGTCCCATCTCCTGCTTCTTGGTATGTTTCATCTCCTGCAGACCGATAAACTCATTTTGGCACAATGTTTGAGCCATTATCCTTTTCAGTCTCTGACAAAGACATACCATGTAACTACCCACCCACCTGACAATGATTGGGCTTTAATTTTGTTTAAATCATATTCACTAAGCTTAGGAGACAGAATGGTGGGGTTTTTTATCATAATCAAATTTAAAAGTTCGATTTGGAACAAAAAGAGCAAAGAGCCAGTGAAACACAGACAATGATGCAGTCAGGAGGTGTGAAGCAAAGAAGAAAGATCAGAGAAGAAAAAAAACATTGGAAATTTTGACAGGTTATTTGGCATTGTAAAATATGGCTTGTTAACTTCAGAGCTGCACCTCTGCAGGGCAAGTTTGAAGAACAGAACATGTAAATATTAGGGGGAAGTGAACCAAAGTTGCTTTAATGCCACTGGGCTCCTTATGGCCATCAGGGCCCCCAGGCTGGTTTAGTCTCAGGCTACCTGTTCTGCTTAGCAGAACATCCGACAAGCAAATAAAGTAGCAGAAGGCTACTCAGATAAGTGTCAATCTACCCTTGCAATAGTACAGTTTTTGTTTATCCATCTATAGCTATTAGGTTGTTTGAACTATATTTAAACAACGATGGATCTCCAGTCAGAGCTATATTTTAATTGCAGTGTATTGTTTGGACTATAGTGAGAGTCAAGATCAACACTTGTGATTTCAGTGACTGGAAAAATACTTACAGCAACTGAAACAAAATTCAATATTTAAATAGATCACTGTTCTGTGCACCAGATTATATGGATTTTATTCTATATACAGCTACACTCAACTTCAGCATCTCTTCATGCCACGACTTGTCCTTCCCTCATTGATGTAATAATATTTGTCTTTATCACTTTGCAGGCAAACTGCAAACCTTAGTGCACGTTATTTTTACTTACTGCAATTGAATATACTGTAAGACTGTGGGGTGGTGGGTGGTGCTAGGAGAACTGTACTAAAACAGAAAAAAATATATCTTTCTGTCTCCATTCATTTAAAAATCAGAAATAGACAGGGTCTGGTGAATGAAAGATCATGCATGACACGCAGAGGCTTTTAAAGCACTAGAAGAAAGGGATTACGGAAGAAGAAAGAGATATGCTCAGGATTGGTAAAGCCTCTGAAAAGGAAGTCAGAAAAGATTAATTTGTAGGGTCAGTAAGAGAGTACTTCAGAGGAATTGGCTTTCATATCAAAGGTATTCTACTCAAAAGACATCTATCTGAAAAAAGACTACAAAAAGTAGATCTAGGATGCATAATTTCAAGTTTTTGTAGCACTAACCTTGAGGAAAGGACTAGTAGAAATGTGATGAAATTTCAGCTTAATGGGAAACAGCAGTAATTTAGTCGATACAAAAGAGTGCAATGAAAATCCACTTGCTGTAGATAGGTGAGGAACAGAAGCTGTTAGATAGTTTATTCCTGATGGTAAAGCAATGTCACTTAATAGTGATAAAGGAAGAAAGAAAATTAAGAGCATATGTCATGAAAGGGTATGTTGCTTTGAGCAAGAAAAATATCTAGCAGTCATGTGAGTATGCCCTCTCTCAGTTCACAAACAGAATAAGATGTACATCTTCAAGAACAAAACTTAATATGTCAATTCAGTATTCAAACTGTGTGGATGTCTCTTGAGGCCTTCCAGAACAGAAAGTTGATCAAGTGTGATAGCTGATGAGTTGTCTATTATTCACATGGAGGTTGTTCAGAATTAATTTAACAATCTCATTTCCCATGAAACTTGAGGCTGTGTTTTGAACATTTTCCAAAGACAGAAAGGTGCAGCACCTTGTAAATTACTCACAGGGGGCTGTATTTCCTCCTTTCCTTCCAGATTCACCTTTGCTTACTATAAGTGTGCATCGATGGACTCAGAACTAGTTCTTGAGAGTTTTTATTTTCCCATCAGTGTTTATGATTATAATACATGGGAAAGTCCTTCTCCTCTTATCCATTGTAACTGTGGCAAGGCCACAAGTTCTCATTTGTGTGAGAGATTGCAACAGTAAAATCTTCCAAGTAAATAATTACCCACACATTCAACACAGATTCAAGACACACAGGTATGTTTTATATCTAGTAGAAATGTACCACTACTGATGGAAAAATACTTTTCCCCCACCACTCCCTCAGGGAGCATGGATTTACAACTGGAACATAGCCCAGAACCCTACACAACAGCAATATCAGAGTAAAACCCAACAAAATCTTGAAGCACACACGAAGAACAACAAGCAACTCTTGAACTAGTCACACAAAAAGTGAAGGCTGAAATATTTTTAATATTGTAAGTATTATGCATTTATTGTGCAGCAGTAAATACCATAGCACTGTATGAAAAACAACGCTGATGCCAGATGGCAGTGACAACTGCTGCTGATATAAGGCAAGGCTCTGTCTGAATGATGAAACTATTGGGGAACTGCTGCAACTGAAGTAAAGGGGCAGGTTTTCAGGGAAAATCTCCTCCAAGCTACAAGTCATCCAGACTTTCAAGAAAATAAATTGTCAGCTTGGCTAAACAGGAACACATGGCTGAACTGCAGTGAAAATGGTCTTACACAGGAGGTGGAAATGAGGACAGGCAGCAAAGCAAGACCACAGAAACATTGTCTGGGCATGCAGGGATATTGTCAGGAAAGCCAGAGTTCAGGTAAGGTTGAAATTGCCAAAGAACTCCAAGGACAACAAGATGAGGTTCTATATGGACAGATATATAAAGAGAATAAAAAAGGAACGTGTCATCATGCAGCTAAATAAAGCAGTTGAATCAGTGACAGTGGAGGCATAAAAGCCCAAGCTACTCTGGTTTTTTGCCTTAGCCCTCATGGAAACAATCTCCCAGTTCTTCTTTGACAAGGTCCAAGAAGGAGGTGTGCTACCAGCAGTGGATGAGGATTAACTCCGAACTTAATTTTTGCTACTGCTGTAAAAGACAATAAAAATGTTTCATTAAATATATTCACAACAAAAGAAGGGCTAAGGATAATTGTTATCCTTTATTTGATGTGGGGGGAAACAGTGACAAAGGATGAGGAAAAGGCTGAGGTACTTAATGGCTTCTTCAGTCTTTAATAATGAGACTGGTTGTTCTTGGGGTACCCAGCCCCCTGAACTGGAAAACAGAGACAGGGAGTGGAATGAAGCCCCAATAATCCAAGAGGAAATGATTAGCAACTTGTTACATTACTTAGACATACACAAGTCTAGTCTATGGGGCTGGATGTGATGTACCCAAGGGTACTGAGGGAGCTGGTGGAAGTGCCTTTGAAACCACTTTCAAATTTTTATTAGCAGTCCTGGCTAAACAAGGAGGTCCCAGTTGACTGGAGGTCAGCAAATGTGATGCCCATCTACCGGAAGGGATGGAAGGAGGATCTGGAAAACTACAGGCCCGTCATTGTGACCTCACTGGTGGAGCAGGTTATGGAGCAGATCATCCTGAGTGACATCACAAAGAAAATACAGGACAACCAGACGATCAGGCCCAGTCAACATGAGTTTATGAAAGGCAGGTCCTGCCTGAGCAACCTGATCTCCTTCTATGACAATGTGACTTGCTTAGTAGATGAGGGAAAGGCTGTGAATGTTGTTTACCAGGACTTTAGTAAAGTAAAACTATACCATTTTACACAAAATTCTCCAAGAGAAACTGGCTGCTTATTGCTTGGGTAGATGTATTCTTTGCTGGGTAAAAAACTGGCTGGAGGGCTGGGCCCGAAGAGTTGTGATGAATGGAGTCAAATCCAGTTGGTGGTTGGTTACAGGTGGTGTTCCCCAGGGCTCAGTGTTGGGGCTAGTTCTCTTTAATATCTTATCAATGATCTGGATGAAGGGATCAAGTGCACGCTCAGTAAGTTTGCACGTGACACAAAGGTGGGTGGAAGTGTTGATCTGCTGGAGGGTAGGAAGGCTCTGCAGAAGGACCTGGACTGGCTGAATCAATGGGCCAAGGCCAGTTGTATGAGATTCAGGATCACAACAACTCCATGCAATCCCACAGGCTTGGGGAAGAGTGTCTGGAAAGCTGCCTGGTGGAAAAGGATCTGGGGATACTAGTTGACAGCTGGCTGAACATGAGCCAGCAGTGTGCCCAGTTGGCCAAGAAGGCCAAGAGCATCCTGGCTTGTATCAGAAATAGTGTGGCCAGCTTGACTAGGGAAGTGATTGTTCCCTGGAACCCAGCTGCACCTCAAATGCTCTGTTCCATTTTGAACCCCTCACTAGAAGGATATTGAGGTGCTGGAGTTCATCCAAAGAAGGGCAACAGAGCTGGTGTAGGATCTAGAGAACAAGTCTTATGAGGAGAAGCTGAGACAACTGTGGTTGTTCAGCCCGGAGGAAAGGAGGCTGAGCGGAGACCTTATTGCTGTCTACAACTACCTGAAAGGAGATTCTAGTGGGCTGGGTGTTGATCTCTTCTCCAAAGCAGAAAATGATAGGATGAGAGGAAATGACCTCAAGTTGTAGCAGGGGAAGTTTTGGATGTGAGTCAAAAATTCTTAACTGAAAGTGTTGTCAGACATTGAAACAGGCTGCCCAGGGAAGTGATTGAGCCACCATTCCTGGAGGTACTTAAAAAATGTGTATATGTGGTTGTTAGGGATATGATTTAGAGATGGACTCAGCAGTGTTGGGTTAATGATTGGACCCTATGATCTTAAGGGTCCTTTCCAACCTTTTTGATTCTATGTTTCTATGATTCTTGAATAATTTTGACCTCTGTGAGTCCCTGGGACCTGATAGAAAGCATCTAATGGTGCTTGATCTTCGAAAGTTTCTGGAAAAATCTCCTGATGACAGGTGAAAGTAAAATGTTGCTGTCATCTTCAAAAACATCAAGAAAGAAGATGCAAAGAACTACAAGTAAGGTCAGAGGTGTCAATCAAGATGTGAGGCTGGAGACCTTGCCCTGGAAAAAAGAGGATGCAGGACTGGGGTTGGTTCAGCCAGGAAAAGGGGCAGATTCAGAAATACCCAACAGCAGCTCAGGCATTAAAGGGAGGGACTGAGGAGCTACAGCCCTTCTGTTTTCTAAAGTGTTCAAGTGGACGATGAGACACAATGGTCATAAACTGAAATAGGGGAGGTTTTCACTGAACATTAGGAAACGAAATTTCACTGTAAGGATAATTGAGCAGTAGAACAGATTGCTCAGAGAGTTATGTCAACTCCAACATTGGACGTTTTCAAGACCCAACGAGGCAAAGTCCTAAGCAACATGACCTGAATTCAGCATTGACCTTCTTCTTCAAGTAGGAGGCTGGACTGCAGACTTTCAATGTCCCTTCCAGCAGGGAGGACTGTGGGAGTCTATAGAAAGCTAATGTGGGGATGAAATCTGGCCCTACTGGTTTCTGAAGCAGGAATTAAACAAAGTTTTAGTTACATTGTCTGGTGGAGAGCTCTGTGCCCAGCAATCCAGACTTCTCATCTGTGGTTCCTTTTTTTCGTCTGTAACCTCTTTATAGGACGTTTTTTCTGTCTTTGGCTGTTCAAAGCAGATGCAAGGTTTCACAGGAGACAATTAGTGTCATATATGAAATAAGAAGTAGCTGTGTAGGATGCTGAGCAGTATCAAATTGTTCACATTTAGTACGATGGTATGCTTGAATTTTGACACTGTGTGAGAATCAGAGTGGCTTTAAACAAGCAAGAATACAATACTCTTAATGTGCTGGTAGTTCAGCAATAAGAAAAGCACTTCAATTCCAGTACAGAGATTAATTTTGTAGAGTAGGGAGAAAAGGATTGCCATATGATGGATGAAAACAGTGGTCCATTTAGACTAATTTATTATTTTTGAAAGCAGGAAGTAACAGATGCTTTAGAGCAGGGGTGTCAAACTCATTTTCACCAAGGGCCACATCAGCCTTGTGGATGCCATCAAAGGACTGAATGTAATTTTAGGACCGTAGGAGTAGTTACATTTATGTGGCCCCCGGTGAAAATGAGTTTGACACCCCTGCTTCAGAGGAACTTGCAAAAAAGGAGGTATTCTGTTCCATCTGCTATAGCTGGAGCTCCCACTAAAGTAAACAGGATGTGTACACATGCATCTTTCCAATCAAGTCTCACTGCAGTTGGGAGTTATAAGAAGTGTAGTCCTCTTCATTAGATCTCACTACATTTAAATCATTTGAGGCTGGCGTTTACAACAGAGTTTATAAAATTGAGAAGCTGGATTCACATGTCTAAATAAATAAGAACTTTCAGATGAAATGCCAAACTTCTGGTCCTGCCAGCCTCAACAGAACTTGTGTGATTCCAGTTCTTCCAAAGACTCATCCACAACTATTTATGTATCAAATAGAAACATAAAAACTTATGCTTAGCTACTCAGGTTTGATATTTTTGCTTTATGTCTTTAATATCTGTCATGACTAGGGTTCACCACCACCTGTAAACCCTTTACTTTTTCAAAATGTGTAGATATTTTCCTGTCAAACCAATCTAAATATTTTAAAATGGTGCTCACTACCACAGCATCTAACTATCCAAGAACTGAAAACCTAATCCACCAGGTGAAGAACTCAGCTGCAAGTGGGTAGATGATACTTTTTATGAACTTTTATTACTTCCCCCTCCCCTCCCCTCCCCTCCCCTCCCCTCCCCTCCCCTCCCCTCCCCTCCCCTCCCCTCCCCTCCCCTCCCTTCCCCTCGCCTCGCCTCTCCCTTCTTCTCTGCATTTACAGTGTGGTAGCCATGCAGGCTAAGGTGTGCTACAGCTAGTTCCTTTGTTCATTTATAAATGGACCTGTGCAAGTTTATGCTGATAGAGTTGATACTCCATTGTATGCAATTCCTTAGACTTTCGTATCTTTGCAATTGCCTTCCTCACACGCACTTTTCACCTCCCCCTGTAAAACTCTGCCAGTGCAAGGGTGACTGCAAAGCAGTCTTGCTTTGAGGTGAGAAATGACAGACTTTATGCTAAAAGTCTCCCTATTTTCTATCAGTTTGATACAGCTTTATAGAATAAATTCCCAAAGTAACCAAAAAAAAAAAAAAAAGGGGGCGGGGGCGCAGAAGGAAAAAGAAGGAAAAGAAAAAAGATTCATTTCATTGTGCATTTAAGTGAAATCTTTAAAACTCTTTGCATTATTTTATCACATCAGACTTGTCAAGTCACACTCATTTGAATGAGTGAGATTTGAAAACTTCTGAGTGTTACATTACATTTTCCATTGATATATGCCGTGAATCTTTATGGCTGCACGAAAATGAAGCCAAAAGTAAGAGGAGACAGCTCACTTCCAATGAGTGAAACTGGATTGGTCTGTCATATGTTTTTTCAGGTGTTCAGAGGATAGCAGTTCTAAGCAGAGATGGGTGATGCAGTTGACAGGTTTGCATGGGTTTAGACAAAGAAGAAAAACTGAATCACAGAGACAGAAAGAAAACAGTATGACTCTTCTATTGGAGACATTACCTTTGCAAACTAACTTGAGCCTCCTCTGGTACTCATAAGAGGTAGAAATGTCACAGCTTTCTGGAGGCACTCTGGACCTCCTGCAGTGGCAGAGCACTCTTCATAGGAGAGAGCAGGCATCACTCGCTCTGTAGGTCATTCTCTTTGGCTGAAAGGGGGAACTATGACCCCATAGCTACCCACTCCCCTGTGCAGTGTCTGCTGTTACAAATGGTCCTAGCAAGAAGATGTTAATATGGCAAAGAGACTTTGCACATCTTGCTTGCACATTTTTTCAAAAGCTAGCCACAGAAGGACCCTGTTCCTAATGTTCAAGAATATTTACCCTCCATTTGTGCATGCAAAAGTTGATTTTATATTCCCATCTTGGTATTTTAAAGTTACCAGACAGGCTTCTAAAAGTTCCTCTGAGACTTTCAAAGGAGATTTTTTTTTCCGTGCAACTGAGAAGAGAAAAACTGGTGAAAGACACCTTTCAGATTTGCACTCTGCAAGGATGTACTTTGTAGCATGTGCCTGCAAGTTGATATTTTTTAGGCAAAGGGAGCAACACACCAACGAGTCCATTACCATGTGTAGAGGTTGTTCAGGAATGCACGGTTCTAGCAAAAAGGCTCATGAAAGATGTGAAAGGGCAGTGCTTGCATTTAATGGGTTTACTCCTGCCGTGAGTAAACTGGAAAACTGCTAAACTCAATGGCTGATGGGACTGCACAGCTGAAATGCCTGCTGCTTTTGGGGTGCCCTATAATGAGGACTCCAGTTTCTCCTTCAGGAGCGCCCAGGCTTTGCTCTCGCCCGCCGCGGGCAGTAGAGGGAGATGTTGGTATGCCTTTTGATAGAAGGTTTGACTCGACTGTTTTTTTGCCACTTCATTAGTTCAGTGTTTGAAATCAAACCACCATTTGAAATGCACTTGTATTAATACACAAGGCTGGATGTGTAACATGAAGAATTTCCACTAAACTTTCTACATAGCCACAAATTTTGAGTACTTTTGTGGGATGTTTTTGGAAAGTCAGTGCAGAAGTAATGTTGGCTCTTAGAGCAAAATTGTCTCAGGAAAGAGTTCATGCACCAAGGTGTTTGTTCAGTATTCCTGGGGCTGAAAATAGATCAAAGGTTATGATTTTTATGAAGGCAGGATTGAACCTAAAAATATATTTTTGTTGGTTTGGGCATGTGACTTACTGTAACCATTTTAAAGAAAGAGAAGCATTGGGATAAGCATTTTTTTAGTGGTATTAGCATACACTGGATAAATATATGAGCATACTCAGATGCCGTGGTTATGTTGAGATCAAAGTCGATCAGTTTTATCTTGAAACACAGTAATAATTAAAAAAAAAAAAAATCATTCAGTCCGGCTTACCTGAGGGGCCACAGAAAGTATGTCAATTTTGTATTAGCTAAGCGTTTTCTTTTTGTGTTCAAATTTCATTAGGAGAGAAAGAAAACCTAGTATTTTCATTTATTTTTCTGTTTGGCAGGAATATCTGCTATCTTGGGATGCTGGCACTAGAGCAAGCACTAGCTCCTTGTACTTACCTTCCGTGAGTGAAGAGAATGTCAGATTTAGTTTTAGACATCAGGTAGAAGAAGGCATATGGAACACCTGGTTCTGTTTTGACTGAAAAGAGGTTTCCAGAGGAAGGGCTCTGCGGATCATGAAGTTAAGTGTGAGCAGAGCAAGGTGCCCTGGTGGCATCTCATGTTGACAGTTCCCCTTTCCCATTCACTCTGCGGATCTGTTTACCACTCTTTTAGACTCATTTGAGGTAAAACATGGATACAAATTAGGAAAAAATAAATGAGATAATTTTGTCTGGAAATTGTTATGCTTCCATGGTATGAAACTGATTTTGAAGGCACATTCCTTAAATTTTGTTTTGATCTTACGACTTTTAGGTCCTTGGATTTCTTCTAAATGTAAAAGAGCCAAAAAGATCAGGTATTTCTTCCCACTAGAAGTTATTCAAATGCAAAGTATAGATATTACCTGAAGACACAGAGACAACACCTAGCACTGTGGCAAGGGAAATGTGTTATTAAACACTCAGTTTCTCAGGGTGATGGCACTTGAAGCCAGATAAATTATATCTGTGACTTACATTTCTGACGCTTGCATGCGGACACAAAGCTGGCTTCAGTCTAATTCTCCCAGCTGCTTCTCATGGGTAGGGCAGGCAGCACAGCTGCACCAGCCCAGATGCCCTCGGCAGGTGACACCGTGCCATCGGGCCACCACAGCACTGGCACTGAGGGTGGCTATTGCCACCAGTTGAAGGTTTGTCAATGGGTCCTGCAGGCAAAGGTCCTTCAAGAGTATAAGCGCAGCTGGAATGGCAGGCAGAATCCCCTCCTGCCATCCTCCGTCCTGTGTCAAGCTGATCACCATTTCTGGAAAACGGTGTTTTTATCAGCTTTTGAAGCACAAGATTTGTGTTTTCCACATCCTGGTATTTCACTGACAAGTACAGCAGGTCTAATTTTTCCATTTTGTCAATACAAAACCTCAGCAGCTGATCCAAAATTTGGGGAGTTCTTCCAAACTTAATTGTGGTGCAAACAAAAGCCATGGTAGGTCCTGAAAGAAAACCAGTCATTTTTACTCTACCATAATACAAAGTTTGTTGACAACTTGCTACACACAGCATGCAGGAGATAACATGAAGTGATACAGGTCCTAATGTCTAAAAGAAATGTGAGTGATATAGCTTTCAGGTTTTTTTAAAAAAAGCTATCTGAAAAGTAGATGCACTGAAAATAAATTTTAAAAAAGTGCCACAGTTATAAAGAGAAAAATTCTCTGCATTTCCTGGACCATGTTTTTAACTGGAAAAAGTATAATCAGATAACTTTGGGGTAAACTTAGCATCACATAGAGCATTAATTTTAATGAAAGCTGTTTATTTATTTTCTTTTGAATAACAATGTAAAATCAAATTTAAATTGTAAATAGTATCCAGATACCACTAGTTTCCTGGCTCAAATTCTTCAGCACATATGGCAGAAGCATAAGCTTGTGCCAGTCTGCCTACTTCAGGTAATTTTGCATGCAAATAATTTAGTCCTTATACTGAGGTGCTAGAATGTGTTTAGTACACTTTAAAATATTTGCATTGTAAAAGGAGAGCTAATCTCCTGAGGAAAAGCAAATTGATATTTTGTATTAAGGGACTACTTTGGACTTTGTGTGTAACTGTTACATGCAAAATTATGTTTACAGTACAGCTAGAATTTTTAATTGACCTTCATAAGAGAAGGACCTACTCCTGCTTTGCCAAATTCATATTGGAACAGTCTCTAGCTGTCATTCACCTCAGTGCTCTTTGCTACTCCTGGATCTTTTCTCTGATAATTTCATCACTTTGATAAAGCTATTCCCTATAAACAGGTTTAGCAGTGATTGCAATGTTTAATAAATACTCAGGAGGCAGGTTGACTGGAAAGAAGAAACAGCTCTTATTAACAGCATGAATAATTAGCACAGCTGGGTCTGCTCTGGCTTCTGGAAGCATCTATTTCACGTTGGACATGCTTAGGGGCTCAGCTCTTGGCTGCTTCATGGCCTTGCTTCCTATCCATAGCAATGCTAATATATCCATTCCCATACCAGTAAGCTGATATTCAGACTTACATTTCCAACCTTCCCCTGCCATGCACACACACACACACACACACACACACACACATCCCTTTCTATTATTTAAATTCCTTTCTGACAACATTAATCTTTGAAACAGCATGTAGCTGGTGAGTATAACATCTAATATAGTACTGGTTCATTTACTGTGAACCAATTCATTTCCTATGCTGCTTGCATCTTGTCCCTGTTGTATGTGGCTGGCTGTCTTGTGGCACAGAACCAGCACAGCTCAGTTCAGTTCTATTATGTTAAACTCAGCTGGTATTAGCTGGACACTGTGTCACTGGTGATGCTGGAGTCAGCATTGACTCAATACTCAAGGCTTCCTCTGATACCAGAAGCTCTCAGGACACTGGAGACAGATCTGGATTCCCATGCATTTTGGGTCCCACAAAGTGCATGCTGTCTGTCAAGATGGCTTTTGAAAGGTGTTTTTTTTTAAAGTGTAGTTGTGAGTTCAACCACTCATTTCTATAATTTCAGCATCATGTGTAGAAGAGTGGAACATTAAAATATTTTCATAGTGTTTTGGGATGGAGAGAGGTTTTGAAATTATTTCGAGCTAGTTAATGTAATTATGTTACTCATGCGACTATTGCACTTAGAGAAAAGCTAATGAAGTTACAAGTAGGCTCCTTTCTTTCTCACTTTTTTTTTTTTTTCAGTCTGAACACAGATTTTCTTGGCCCTGTTTACTCATCCACATGCAAATACAGCTGGCTATCCCTGCTGTAGCAAAAACTCATCTGGGGCCTATCTGAACGCTGCCTTACACAGCTGCAATAAACACTCAGGAAGAAAAGTGTAAGTGCCTTGGGAAATTCCTGAAGCAGCAGCCCTTGATGTGGTGGAGCACCTGGGTCAGAGCAAAGGGTAAGTGACTGTGCAGTCGGCCATACAACAAGGTAGTGGACTTCAGGGTCTTTTCAATGGAGCTGTAAGTTGGAGCAGAATTCCTTTGTGGTGACCAAAGCTGTCCTGATTTATTTTTTCTGAGGATGTACTGAGAAAGAAACTGATTAATTAAGTCTTAATAATTTTAAAATGGCTGTAATGTCTGTCTATACCAGGTGAAATAATTTTCCAGCAGGTCCCATGGGGGCCAGTTGACTTTCAACATATGGAGAAAGAATTAAATCTGAACACAAAATTCATGTAGATGCACTCTGTATTGTGCATGGAGTATTTCAATTGTGGCTTTTATTTAATTTGAATTAGCAGTTATGTTATTTTTTTTAGTGTATGTCTAATAGATATAATGGCTGCTAAACTGATTTTCAGACTTTCTGAAGTTCAGAGGTTTCCATTATCTTTATAAGAAACTTCTATAGGCTTTCTTATTCTGTATAATTCACAATCCAGATTAAATCATCATTCATTACAACTTCGGGTCCATGTAATCCTTCAAAAATTTGGGAAATCACTCTGTGAAATACCCCACATACAGAACTAATATCAAATGGCAATTTATGGGTCTACAAACCTTCAAATGGTGTGTTTGAAGTCATCTGTCTTACCTCATCTAATTTGCCAAAAGGCAAACCTTACACACAAAATTACAAATTGATTATTTATGACATGTTATCTGTTGCCATATATTTTTTCATTGAATAATACTTAGGTGTTTGTTTTGATACCGTTTCTGGGAAGCAGGGTGTCATGCTTATTAAACTCTGGTGAGGCAGGCTGTTTGGGAGGAAAACTTTCTAGTAACTACCTGATTCTCAATGGCTGTGCATTGAGCAGGCTTCAGAACAATTATGCATGACTCTCAGTTTACTCAGAGGCCTTTTGCCCTGTATCAGTATACTAAATCTGGATTATTTGGCAAGAACCCTGTAATGCTACAAGTGAGAACATCCCTTCTGTTGCTATCTTGTCCTTAGAGACTTTCTTCTAGGATACTGTACTACAAGTGAAATAGTTGCTATCTCACATTAGTACTTTTTAATCTTTATTTCTATTTATGTATTTCTATGTGTTGGTGATTCTGGGGAGGTAGCTGTTTTAAATATGCTACTTGTACTTGTGTGGGAGAAGCCCCTGGGCAATTGTAAGGCTCCTTGCCCTCAGAAAGGCTTTAGAGTTGGGTTAAATTTCCAGATACTGAAAAAACATTAACTACCAGTGACTCAGTTCGGCTTGTTGGTAATTTTTTGTGTTGGATTTTGATGTTGGAAGAAAAAATTTAAATTCTGCATTAGCCAGCAAACATCCCCTTATCAATACCAGTAGCTAACCACAGCTAACCACATGCTTACTAGGACTATTAAACCGTCAGTAAGTCTCTAAGTAGTATCAACAATTAAAGACCCACCAGTAGTGTTCTGAACTGAAATGGTAGTGACAGCAATGAAGAAAGTTCAAATAGTCTTAAAGCTGACTGTGGACTTAGGCTCCTGTTCTACTCACATTTCACTAATTCATCATCTATCCATAAGGCAACCATTTAATATTTCTGATGAAAGCTGAGATTCTAGAGTACAATTATTCAGCAAGCTTAAAAAACATACCCACAAACAAAAAACCCCAGCATTCATTTGAGCAGCTGCATAATGATATGATAGGTCTTTGTGTGAACACATCTGTTAGCATAGATACTTCCATAGGAACATTACCTCATCATCAGTGTATTCAGTCCTATACTAATAATATGATACCTATCTGTAGAGCAAGGTGCCAAACCAACTACAAAGACAGTTTGATGAGAAGCAGCGGTTGTTGATTTGTGAGCACTCAAATGCTTTCCCTGATTTGCAGGGGCCCAGCTGGTTAGAATCGGAGCTGAATCAAATAATGTGCACTTCGGTGCAGGCCATCAGCTGTGCTGCTTTTTGTTCTTCCATTATGTCAAATCAAAGGAAGCACAGTCAGTCTTAATACCTATCTGGGATCTCTTCCTGGTCTCACAGCATCTTTTTCTTTTGCTGTAACCTGACTTCCTGATTATAACCCATCTATGAAATGGTCTTTGACCTATTTTGCGGAGGATTGTGAGACTTACTTAGGTATGTTTGTAAAATATTTTAAAGATCGAACAACAACAGCAAAATGATCCCAGGCTTTTCTGAGAGAAAGTGGGAGATTTTGATTCAAGTCCCATGCCCCAGCTCATTTGCTCTGATTTTTACCCACAACCCTTTCTGTGGCTTTAGTGCTTCCTGTTGTGAGGGGTAAACCTTCAGAGGTGTTCAGCCAGCTGGAACCACTCGCTTAAGGAACAAAGTTAGAAATGGGACCAGACGAATCTGCAGCTTTGACATTTGCACAAGTAGAGTTCCATTAATGTATTACAAACCCTCTCCACTTCGAAATACATTATGATCCACCGTGAGGTGATGGCAGAAGAAATAAGGTAATTAGAAGAGGTATTGGTAGTGAGGAGTGAGGACAGGAAGGGTGGAGGAGGAGAGAAAGTATTTATGATACTGTATAAGCACCTGCTTGTGTCCTCCTGACTTCCCCTTTTCCCAGTGATTGCTGCCTCTTTTAGCAGGGAATATGCAGTTCAAATATAAAATGAGCTAGATAAATAGTTGCACAAAGCAGCAGGCAATGTGAAGGCTCCATTTCAGTAAGTCACACTGTAGTCCACTGTGCCTACAGGTTTCTCATCTCAAATAAGCAATACCAGATGTAATTGTAATCATTCCCATTGTTCTAAAACAGTCCTGCTTCTTTTGGGAAAGTGCTGTCTGAGAAAGCAGCATCCTCTGAGCACCCAGGCTAGTGAAAAACACTGCTTGCATTCCAGAACCTTTTGCAGCATTTTGTCACTCAGTGTCTGCCGTAGCTCACAACTGCTTAGTGTGGGATTCTGTTTCAACGGATAGGCGGTGACAGGTACTGTATGTGGGCCAACAGGAACTTATTATAAACACAGAACAATAAGGAAGATCTGACTTAGCGTGTTTGTGAAACTCCTATCTGTTAGCAATTCACTTCCTTTGAAAAAAACAGAAATGGGGCCTCTGCTGCCTGAGGGATGCTGGCACATCAATCAATCCATTAGGTAAGTAAATAAAGCAATATCTGAAGAATAAATCATTTCTGAAATCCACCAACAAAATCTTCAAATATATAAATTACAAGAATGAAATTACTCATGAACAATTTGGAGGCTGCAGTGTATGTTCAAAGATGGAGGAAAAAAAAGGAGAAGAACAGCAGGGCTAACTGGGAAACATTCATCTTTCTTTGATCCTCCAAATCTTTCTTTTACTCCTTCTCATTCACACCCTATTGTGAGGGGGGAAAAAAAAAAAAAAACAAAAACAAATCAAAACAACAACAACAAAAACACAAACAAAAAAAATCCACTCCTGCAGTACATTTCCTCTAGCAGAATGTGGGTAAAACAGCTGCCTCCACAGCTGATGGCACCATTAACTCCCTGTGCCTTCTCCAGTAACCCGAAAGCAGATGAGCCCCTGGAAGGCACCACGCACAGCTCTGCAAGCAATGTGCCTGGCTCTCTCCTGGTGTTGTAGCATGCTGCCTCCTCTCCAGCAGGCACAATAGGTATATGAAATCAGGCCTTCTGAATAATTAATCCCTTATGTTGGGAAAAAAAAAAAAAGAAAAAAAGAAAGAATACATTTGCTGATAGAGAAGAGCACAGCAGGTTTTTTTAAAGAGGGCTGCAAATTTAAAGTTGGAGCTTTTTATTTCCATATATTAATCGTTTATTGGGGGGGGAACAAAAAACCTAGCAATGATAGCAACTTTAGTAGGCATACTTTGTATGCTGAAAGCTCTGGTTGAACCCTTTCAATTAATTATTATGGTTATGAATTAGGGTTGCGAATCTCATGGCATGCTTTTCAACTGGACTGTGCATCCACAGTCCCCATGAAGAGGTCCAGAGACCACCTACCTGAGACTCTGCTCTTATAGTGAGATGGGATAGTTCTCAGGCAATGTACTTAAACCAAATGTGATTGCCTGCCACAAAGCAATGAATTGAAAAGCCTAAACTTGAGTTTTACATTGATATTAGAATATTCTAGACCAAGACTTTTGTGGATTGGACTCTAAATTGGTTTAGTGTCACCTAAATACTCACTAATTTAACACCAGTTAAACTGGCAATAAAACCACCTCCAACTGTGTTGAGCTATCATCCTGTTTATGCAAAATAGCTCCAAACCTTAATACTAACTATGCTGAGCAATGCTACTGGGATGAAATTGATGGTGAAAGTGCATAGCTTTTTTGTTTTTTTTTAAAGATACAATGAGTCAGTCTAGCCAAGGGTTTTTAATTACTATTAGTACTTTAACATCACATTGTTATTTCTGCAGAACAAGCACTGAAGGGGAAAGTGATATTTCTGTAACAACTTTGAAGCAAGAAGTCTTTGTGGATAACTAGTTCCAATTCAGTCTGTGCTTTGCCAAGATTTAAACAATGCCTCTTTACCACCTTGTAGTTATGTACCTTCCTTTGCAATTTGCCAAACGAGTGTGTTCTTGTATAATTGCTTTCTTTACAATCTCACTTGCAACTTAACCACAGATCACCTAATGTTTAGGACAGGGTTGGCATTCAGTGGATGAAGAGAGAAGGTACAAGAAATCCTTTCTTTTGTGCCTATCCCTGAAAATCAGCCACTGAAACAGTTAATGGAAATACCCTCCATTTATCCATGCCTTACTTTACTCATGTAGGAAAAGCGTGCCATGAGCCGTAAGGATGTGATCAGATCAAAGAGGGTCATTTAAGGTTAGTGTAAGCCTAACTGCTGGATCTGGTCAGCAGACAGCCGTCATCATGGACAACTCTGGGTACAGTGCTGGGAGACAGAGTGCTTTGTGGTTCTCAACCAAAAGTGGGAGGACCTGAAACCTCAATTCTCAAAACAATCCTGGTGTCTGAGTAATTGTACAGGTGGGAACCTTAATAATAAAACACATCTTGACATTTCAAAGTGTCTGGAACAGTTCAAGAGAGGAAAGATAAGAAGTACTAAAGGAAACAATCCACACTTAGCAGTATACTGAAATATAATTGTTAAGTTTCTTGCTAGTTCAGATGCCTCACTGGCCCATTTTGAATAAAGGGAAATAGATTTTGATGTTTTAGCAACCAAATGCCACCACCCAGAAGGCACGTTTTCAGCAGCTCTGGTTAAAATATGACTATTCTATACTCCCCAGAGACTAGGCTGGTGCTCACTGCAGCCACTGTTCCGAGCACTCGGTTGATATCTTCCATACCCTGAGTCAGTGGTTCCATTTTTGCCAAGTTTTCCATGAAAGAAGGTAATCAAAGTCTGAGATGAATTAACAACTGAATTCTGGGTATCGGTGGCCAATGCTGATCCTATCCTCCTATAACAGGTTTACAGGCACATCTGGATATTCAGAAAGAGCATGAGAAGTCCCAGATCCCTGGGAATTCTCAAAACAGAGAGACAAAGGGGTGTATCAAGAGATAAAAGAAGTAGTATTTATTGTTGCATCTCAAATGATCTCTTTTTAAAATTTTCCTATCTGTCTTCCTCTTGTTTTCTCTAGTCAGGTACTTTCTTCAAGCTGGAGTCAGGGGCAATTAAAAATGTGTAGACAACTGTATCTTTCCTAGTTCCTAACCAGATGATCTAAAGATATAAACAGGTCTGTCTGTGAGTCTAAGGACAAAGAATTACAGGAGGCTCTCACAATTCCATTTTCATACAAACAGTTTCTGCAGTGTTAGTACAACCATGGCGAAAGAGATCACAACTAGGATTTGAATAGTTGTAGAAATGGTTATCTGCAAAACCACGACAATGCTTTTAGGATCAGCTTCTTTCACAGACAGAATATGTATACTGATGTCATTGTCAATAGATGACTATTCAACCTGTTCTTAAAACACAGTATTTTTTACAACTCTGTCTGTACCCTCTTTGTGTCATTTCCTCATATTTAAGAAAACATTTCCTGATGTTCTGTGTTAACTTCCACACACAACCCCACCTCCCCCCCAAAATTTGGTACCCTGGTAGACACAGAAAGCAACTGACGACAGCCTCCTTTGTAAAAAAAAGAAATGTGCTGAAAGATTGCCATGGTATCTCAGCTGCCTTCCAGGTTTCTAAACTAAATAAAATTAGTTTCCCCAGCCTTTTCCATTCCCTCTCATTCCCATTACCTTTCTTTGGACACTCAACTTATCACCTTTTCTTTCCTGATCAACAGATTCTGGCTTCACATAATCACTACTTTTACCCTTCATTGGGTTCATTTTATACAGTAATGGCACCATGTAATCAAACAAGATAAATTATTTCTGCATAATCTCAGATAACAATAAACAGAACTAAAATTATTATTGTTTTAAAATGTTAGGAGTATTAGCCCAGCATTTAGATTAGGAGTAGAATGTGAAGACATGTAAAAGATTTTTAAAAATGTGCCAGAACTTTTCAAATGGCAGTAAGGAAACAAATTTAATCTTTAATTTCTAATGCACCATTAAGTAAAATATTGGCTAATGCAGATGTTTTAGGTAGCTGTGACAGTGGATCTTTAGGAAAGGGGTACCTGGACACCAGTACCTGGACATGTATCTCAACTCTCCTAGAGACAAGGAATGTTTTTGAAAATGTTACTTAGGAGAAGGTAGGATTGAATTAGGTTCAGTTACAGATTTTCTGCTTCCTAAAATGTTTCATGTTTGTTTAACCAAATGCTAACATTGATCCTGCATCACAAGTCTGTCATAACCAGAAGGACCATGATATAACTTACAAAATGTATTAACACTTCACACTATCTACAATGAAAATATCCAGCCAAAATCTGTCCTAGCTGAGCCATGTTTATTCTCCAGCTCCCCTTGCCAAATGAGGATGATCAAATCTGCCTTTGATCAGTTTAGCTTCCAGTTTCAGACTTACCAGAATTTATGCAGGACAAAAATTCCCAATCAGAGGCTGGGCTGATGTGTTGTCACAAGGTCTTATGAAAACATGATACACAGAAAAGGGTGAATGAGTTATTTTGTAGTAGCTCATAGATATGAGTGCGTTTGTGATGCTATGCCTCCTGGAGTACCTACTCAAATTGTATTGATATATAGTTTGTCATGACCAAAGTCTTTATATTTCTGCAGAGCTCAGAATGTCAGCTCAGTGACATGGTTCCACCATCATGGATTAAAGGGCTGTGGATTCACACACTCTATATTGAAAATGCATTAGAAATATTGCATGCAATTTATTCTCTAGGTTGTTGTGATTCCTTCTGTATGGACGGAGCATTTACAGGTTTTTTTAGAGGAACTTTTCTTAAATTCTATTTTTTTTCCTTTTGCAGCAGCTCCTAATTCATACTGACATAGCCCAGTAACGACTTCATTTTCAGGATGGAGTATATCTGTGCAGATCTTGTGAAGAGAAGATAATGCTACTTGTTCTCATTCAGCCACTTTCTTTAGAGAAAATATTAGTGACTTACTACAACACAATTACAAGATTGCCATTCAGGTGTGTTTCCCATCTTATAACTGCCATTTTAAAATGTGTTTAATAATTAGCAGCAATAAACCCTAACTGGCATGGAAGGAAGTCTTGCAACAACCACCAGACAGTAGATCTACTTCTGCACACCCACACCTTATCATGTGAAAATTACTTCAGTGCTTATCTTATAATTGCTGCATTTAATGTTGTTTAAATTGTTTGGAACACTTTCTGGCTTATTTTTTTAACCGCTGAATTTATATATAGAACAACAAATATTACTCCTTTGCTCAATAAAGTTCGATTTAGAGTGAATTGTTTGTAGTTCTAAACAGAGGGGGATATAGTTGATATACATTTATCTCTTGCTAAATTCACGCCTTGGAGATATTCTATATGGACAATAAAAAGCGCAGATGAAGATACACTTTCTTCACTACTCTTGGTCTTCCTGACTACAGTAGGTTCTCATGCTCCTTCTGCACAGTAAGACAATAAAAACAAAAGTATATTTTGTTTCAAAAGGACATGTAAATACTAGTGGGATAGATAATCCCCAGTCTAATACCACCAGTAGTTAGAGACTTCACTCTGGTGGAAGTGACGTAGTTGGCCCAAGAGTCAATATTTTGTCTATATGTGTTTGCAAGCATAGTACAATCACAGTTTTCTGGGTATAACAAGACGTCTTAAAGAGGTAATTCTTATAAAATCTCAACACAGAGGAGTAGAAACATTATTCATCTAAAAAACAATGCTTAGTTATCTACTGCAATACAGACACATGTATTAAAGGACAATCTGCACCTTTATAAACCACAGTAAAACTGAAAAAAACCACCCTAAGAATGAAACAGGTGGAATTGGTTTTATACCACTTTGTCTACCAAGTATAAGAAAGATTTCTGCACAATTGTCCCTTCATAAGCTATGGACGCAATATTTTTTATACCTCATTCACAGAGCAACCAGTGGTAGAGAATTTCTACTTCAGGTGTGGAATTTTCTAGTTGCATTTTTTTAATCCATCCTGTCTCCATAAGACAATTACTATTGAATCAACAAATGCTATCCAATGGAAAATGTTGATGGACTCTTGGGAAATAGTGTAGCTTCTCACTGATTTGCAGAACAAAACCTGATTGTTGAGTGAATGGTACAACAGTCTCTAATTTTCTTTTAATGACTTTTAGTAAACAGTCAGGTAGAGTTATATTTTCTTTGAAAAGGCCACTGTAAATTGTTGTTCACTCAAGAGTAGGATTTAAAAAAATAGGGTTATAGGATATCCATCTTTAGATAATTAATATAAATTGATCTGTAAGACATGGGGCAGGGTGAGGGAAGGGGAATCTTTCTTTGTCCCTCAAGCACTACTTAAAGCTTCACAGTATCACAGTATCACAGTATGTTTGGAATTGGAAGGGACCTCGAAAGATCATCTAGTCCAATCCCCCTGCTGGAGCAGGAATGCCTAGGTGAGGTCGCACAGGAATGTGTCCAGGCGGGCTTTGAATGTCTCCAGAGTAGGAGACTCCACAACCTCCCTGGGCAGCCTGTTCCAGTGCTCTGTCACCCTCACTGAGAAGAAGTTTTTTCTCAAATTTAAGCGGAACCTCTGGTGTTGCAGCTTGATCCCATTACTCCTTGTCCTACCATTGGTTGCCACTGAGAAGAGCCTGGCTCCATTCTCATGGCACTCACCCTTTATATATTTATAAACATTAATAAGGTCACCCCTCAGTCTCCTCTTCTCCAAACTAAAGAGACCCAGCTCCCTCAGCCTTTCTTCATCAGGGAGGTGCTCCACTCCCTTCATCATCTTTGTTGCCCTACGCTGGCCCCTCTCCAGCAGTTCCCTGTCCTTCTTGAACTGAGGGGCCCAGAACTGGACACAATATTCCAGATGGGGTCTCACCAGGGCAGAGTAGAGGGGAAGGAGGACCTCTCTTGATCTACTGACCACCCGCCTTTTAATACACCAGAGGATGCCATTGGCCTTCCTGGTCACAAGGGCACAGTGCTGGCTCATGGTCATCCTGTTGTCCACCAGGACCCCCAGGTCCCTTTCCCCTACACTGTTCTCTAATATGTAATTTCCCAACCTATACTGGAACCTGGGGTTGTTCCTGCCCAGATGCAGGACTCTACACTTTCCCTTGTTAAATTTCGTCAGGTTATTCCCCGCCCAATTCTCCAGCCTGTCCAGGTCCCGCTGGATGGCAGCACAGCCTTCTGGTGTGTCAGCCACTCCTCCCATGACACCTTACTCTTTGTACCTAGAGTAACCACTTAATATGTGTGCTACACATTTACTCAGCAGGTGTAAGAGATTTTGCAGTTGGCCTGATGTAAACATAAAACGCATGACCCCTACCCTGAAAAGTATTGGTTGCTGCTCTTAATGCTTTTCTACTACTGTAGAGCCACAGAGAAATTATCGCTGTGTAAGAGACATTACAACAGGCATATTATGCTCTAGAGAGGACAGATTGAAAAGCACTGTGTTTTTCCCAGGAGACTGTGATGTCTAAAATCCAGCCTTTTTGGCAAGATCTGGGAAGGGTTATTTTGTTTTGCAAGTCAATGATTCCCTTGTGACTAACATAATACAGTAATGCTATGTGCTTTAGGAAAGCTGATGCAATATCATTGAACACTGAGATCATCAGGGCAAAGCACACCCTATACCTTCAGGCTTATACCGTTAAACTAGCAATATCTCTGATTCAAATTTCATCATTTCAGCAAAATTATAATAATATTTTGTGATCTTTATATTTTAGAGGAAGAACAGTAAAGAGATGAATGAGTCCACCATCTACATGACAACTTGTATAATGCCATATATTTGTACTTAGGCATCCTCAATGGCAACAAGCTTAATGTTTGGTGGGAACTGATCCAGCAGTCTTCAAAGGAGAATACCTAAATGAAAAGGGAGTGATATTTCCTAGATCCTCAACAGAGCTTTCTATCCTTTGTAAGGGGCCGAGGAATATATATTAATATCTGTGGCAACAAATATACTGACAAGTCATAATCTGATTAACAATCCAACTATTCTCTTTTATATGGTAAAAAAAGCCAATTTTTCCTCCTCCTGTCCACAGATTTGGACTTATGACGCTGTATATAACTCAAGGTAAGTTCAATAACTAGGTGCTCTTGGCAGCTGTGTTAGGATAATTCATTCCATCATGCAATGCAGCTTCCTGAAATATGTACCTGTACTGTGAATATAACACACAGTATTTCTGAGACAGAGTGAGACCAGTATTCTACCAAAAGTTTTAAAATTTCCATAATTATTTTAAGTGAGTAAAAGCCTAAAGAACCACCTAAAACAAACCACCAGGACAGAAAATTCAGTCCTTCTGTAAACAAATCTAAGGCCACTTTTATTAAGGTAGACTAAAAAGTTTAAACTAAACTAAAAGACTAAAAGTTTCCATTACAGAAACTTTAGAAGTCTTCTATCTTTCTGAAGTGCTTCATAAAATATGTTTTGAAAAACATTAAGCTTTAAAATAAGCAGTGATCATCTGCTACCTTTTCACTGAGTACAGTCCAAGAATTGATATTTAAGAAGTCATACTGATTTCAATCTATTTATATTTTTCAGTTCTGACAATTCACTCCCCCATCTCCGTTTGTTTCCAAGCTTTTCTAGCTTGAAGAAGGTCTAGAGGACAGTGTGCAAATTTCATCATTGTCATGATCTTGATATACTCTCCACTATTACTATAAACACCTTGCAGCTTTCCAAAGTTGTCAGTTTCAAAGTGTATCAAAATGGAAAAAATTGAACTAAAAGCAGATGAAAAACATGCATACAGCAGCTTCATCCCCTGAAGGTTCTGAGTGGAATTCATCATCTTGCATTCAACAAATAACACAAGATAAAAAGGAAAACTAGAGTATAAAATGTGTGGTGTTTCCAAAAAAAGGGATAGTTTTGAAACACTGTGGTTTTTATGTATGTAGCTTTTTTCTTTTTTTTTTTTTTTAAAAAGGCAATTTTAGAAGAAATAGAGTTTATCTTGATTTATGACTTACGTTCTGAACATTTCAAAATGGAGAAAAATAGTAACAGGAAAAAGGTAAATCTTGCTTTCAGACCAAGAAGATTAAAGACTTTTGACACATATACTCTGAAGAAGAGTATAAACACACCCACATATGGTCATCTTTTTTGAACCACCTCACAGCCTTTGTCATGATTTCTTGTTACCTGTAAGGCAATGAGAGTAAAAATGCTTAATTCAGTGTGAAAACATATTGAACTACAGAATATTGCTTAACATTAATAAACAGGCCTATTCTGACTAGTAGTTTGTCAGTACTAAAGATGTATAACAGCACCACAAAACATGACAGAGCATTTTCCAGTATTTCCACTGCTTAATGAGCAACAACATACACAGGTCTCATACATCCGCAACTCTCAGTGCTGAGCTAAGAAAGGTCAGTGAAGATCTCACCTTCATGGGAAATGTGCTGTTCCCCTCCCTGATCCCTCTGCAGCTTTTATATATTCCTCTGCTGACCACTGACTGCTCTTCTGTCATGCATTTGTCCACATTGGTCATTGATATTGCTGTATTTGTGGTAAAGGCCTTCAGAGGAGAAGTACTGTAGAACAAGCCTCAATCTGCCTCAAACAAACCATCAAAATTAATCACCCCAGTAAAATCAGGCGTGTGTGTACTCCCCACATCATTCTTCCTAGACAGATTATCTTTCCAAATTCTTTGATCAAAAGACAGTGTCAAAGAGAAAGAACATTGAAAAGAGACTTCAAGTTCAGTTCAGCCTCCTCCTGATGCAGATGTACTTTTAAATTAAGTAGGAGTTTAATGGGCAGGGTTAAAATGTTCCAAGAAGTGGACCCCAAGATTAACTCCAGTCAGCTTATGTCATTCTACTGATTTATAGAAATTAATGCTGGAAGAATTTCATGTAAGTTTGTTTTTCATCTTGTAATGCATCTCTGAATTTCAGGTTCATCAAGGACAAGTCAGCATTTTCTCAAGATGTGAGTGAATAAAGAAAATAGGTTATGAACAGAGAGTTTGAAATCCATTTTCATCTAGCAATTTTTATTATTTCCCACACCTCTATTCCCCCATCTCCATTTGTTTCCAAGCTTTTCTAGCTTGAAGAAGGTCTAGAGGACAGTGTGCAAATTTCATCATTATCATGATCTCGATATACTCTCCACTATTACTATAAACACCTCGCAGCTTTCCCAAGTTGTCAGTTTTAAAGTGTATCAAAACGGAAAAAATTGAACTAAAAACAGATGAAAAACATGCATCTGTACACCTTCTTTTAGAAGTCACTTTACTGACCTAGTCTTCTTCCATTAGTAAGTTGGATGAAATGTACAGGCAAACCTTGATTTCCATGTTAATCAAATCCTGACCTTGCTGTTCAGAATATGCACATGTACATTTCAGTTGCAATTTCTGAACAAATAAAAATGATTTGGCAAATTCTGTGTATGTGGTGCACAAATTCTGTGTATGGAAATGGTGAACATCCTAGAGCTTTTTTATTCCCTTTTCTTATGACCTTCCATGATGGCAGGCCAGCCATTCCTTCTGTTCAGGTGCTTCCCTGGGGAATGCAGAGGACAAACCAGTATCCCATACTCCAGGCTTGGAGTGAGTTTTACCCACAGATTTTGGAACATCTGAATCCCCTCTTGGCACATGAGCTACATCAGAGAGCTTCCAGCTCAGGAAATCTCTCCCTTTTTTCTTACGCGTGTAGGTGTATTTGGAAATGCCCTACAGAAGGGAAGAAACTCCATATAACTACAGTTTTCACTGTAAAAATGCAGACTCTGAGAGTCAAATTACACCAGTTTTCCGTTTCATATGTGCCTGTGTGAGATCTGAAAGCGTACAAAAGCAAAACTGTGGGGAGAAAGTGTCGAGTGCATCCACCACATTGGTAGTGCCCTGCTCACCAGTCAGTTCAGGCACAATTTCAGGAAACGACAGGCAGGGAGGACTCTGCTAGGTGATCTCTGCACAGTCAGTGCTGCTGTCCTCCAACCTGGTGCAGAATCAGAACAGAGAAAGCCAGAAGGAGAAGCAGGGGTTATCCCAAGGTGAAGAGGATTCAACCAGTTCAACCCAAATCATGTTGATCGCAGCCTTGCATCACTATAATCCACTTAGATTTCATTCTAAAGTTCAGCCATCATGGGTACTTTGAGTGGCTGCAGCTGGTCAAGGTCGTGGACCCTGTGTCTTCCTCCCACAGAGAGCCAGGGAGGACATTTCAGGTCCCTTCCCTTGTAGCCAAAGGACAACCAGGAACGGGACAGTCGCTGGCAAAGACTGCCTGCAGGCAGATGCTGTGTCCACCCTTCTGCTGCCTGCTTCCTCATCCCATCCTTGGCAGGAGAAAGGGCTCTCTGTGCGATTGACAGCAGGAATCCCACGAATCTACTGGGAGGAGGCCTAAACAAAAAGCAGATTTCCTGTGCTTAAATCTGCTTCAACAGGAGGTACAGAGGGGTCTGTGAGAGTGGTTCATAATGGGCGGTATGCTGAAATGAAATCCAAGTGGATTACGCCGCTTCAGGTGGGAGGAGGTGGACATTTTCTTTAATTTATTTGCTCAGGTAGCTGGTGGCATGCCAAATCCAGGGGAGAATAGAGATATTTTTTACAGATCATTAGAATTACCATGATGAGCATTAATGTGGTTATCAGATTTCTCCACTTTTTGCTGGAATTCTCCCTAGTCAAGTTGGGTTTGTATTTTGTGGTTGGGTTTTTTTTAGGAGAAAATAACTCAAACCGTATTGACTGTCTTGCCATGCATCCCTTAAGATTTTTAATCTATGTATAACAATGCTTAAATCACCATGACATTTACAATAAAAAGTGTTTTACTATTCAAGACTTTAATTGGCACAGTATATTAACAGCACTATTGTCGCAGTGCCACTTAAGACTGCCTCAGCATTAAAAAACAAGCTCAACTTGAATTACACTTGTATTTTTTCCTTATTCTTCTTTAGCAGAAATGTACTATACAAAAAATGAATGAATGAATAAATAAGAGAAAGTAAACTCAACCCTTTTATTTTGCAGACTACCCAAGTATTTCAGTTAATTCAGCTTTACTAAACTCAGATATTATCTCAATTCTGATATTTTCCAATGTATGCTATGTGTTTTTCTCCAAAGACAATCATCCCCAAAAGAAAATACTTTACAAACTTCCCCTTTGCCCAAGGTTTTTTACTCTTTGACTGATTCTTATTGTTCCATTTTTGTTGCTATTTACAGTAAAAACTCATTTAAATATTATGAAGCTCACAGCATAACCATGTGGCAACACTTGCCAATGAATAACATCTGCAGCAACGTGTATGTGTATTTATATTACATTAAAATTAAACCCACTCATGTGGGTGGTTTTTTGTTTTGTTTTGTTTTGTTTTTTCCTGCATTGCCTCTGTTTTAAATTCTTTGTCCCAAGTAAAGCACTAGGTAAATGTATAAACCACATAGGCTACAGTGCAGCCATTGTCATTGGGTGCAGTGCCAAATATAATTTCATCATTAGACCTAGGTTCATGGCAGGGTAAACTACTCTGTGTTTGATGTCAGTAAAATGTTATTTTCTCTTTTTATTATATTATTATTTTAAACTTATCTGTGCTGAGACTGGGTTCTTTCTGTGTGTCTGTTTTCAGTACTTGATGTCTGTGCATGTTGTATTCTAAGCTGAACTGCATTTGGAAAGCCAACAGAGTTTACTTTTGCAGTAAAACAGAACTGAAGTGCTCTCATAATGAAAATTTTGTCAATAATGAGAGACAGTGTAGCCTCCAAGTATTTGGGTAAGCACACTGTGTCACACACAAAGAGAAAGCTGTTCTCTTATTAAAAAATAAAGACTTGTATCATGAGAGAGAGAATTACCAGAATCTGTACAGAGACAACAGACCATGTAAACTCTTCTGAGCAAAACACCTTGGCCTAGCCAGTCTGTATAACACAGCCTTTGAAAATTACGTGTTTTAAAAAAGACAGTATAGAGACATAACAAAAACACCTAGGGAAATGGTCTGCAATTGGAATATTTGTGGTACTGAGGTCTTTTCAGGACTGTGTTCCTCCTTCCTTTCTGACACTACCCAAGAGCTGCAACTCCAACTATTTGCCAAGAATCTGATATGCACCTACCATGTATTTAAAGCTGACAGTCATTCTCGTGTTTATAAAAAAAATAAGTCTCCAAAAGAATTTAGATCCTAGAACAACTGTTAACAGAGCCTGAAAAAGTTGTGGCTATAGTGTGCAGCTTTCATTTTCCCATGTTGATCTGCCTATTATTGAAAATATTGTCCTTTTGGAATGTTCTTGGAGCCTGCACAGTTCTCAGTTTTTTCGTCCTTTCTCTGCCAGTTGTTTCTAGATCAAAATCATTTTGTTAGACAATTACAACCACATGCATTTAAAAATATACGTTTTCTTGAATTAACTATTAATGTAAAAGCTAGCAAAAATACAGGTAGCCTTTAGGAAGATTTGTGGGTCCTCATGAAATACAGCTCAAAATCTTTATTAAGCAGGAAGAAAACCAAGGCAGCAGTGATCCCTTGTTACATGTGTTTAGAAACTCTGAACCATGCAACTCTGACCTAAGTTTTTTGGTATTTTTCAGCCAATCCCAGATCAGACTGTGCATTTCAGAGGTCACATCACCCCATTTTCTCAAAAATCATCACTACAGTTCTCTCTTTGAATTTTGTCTCTCAGAGCCTCAGGTAACCCTATTTCCTTCTCTTATTACTAACACACCTCTTCCTACACACACTTAGATTATGATCATGTTTAGTGTGAAAGAATGAAATCGGGGAGCTCTCTTTTGTTGCAGATATAGAAGCTTTGCAGGCAAAAAGCAATAAAAAGGCATGGAAAATTAATGTCATAGAACTCTGCAGAGAAAGAAAAGCATAACTTGCTATTTGTGGGCCTTTGAGAATAAACTGATGAAACCATCAAACTGTATTTCTGTTCCCTGCTAGCGTAATCAACTCCAAGTTTGCCAGGGCATGAGACCTGAATTTGGAGCTGGTGAATAGAGTGAGAAAGCTATTTTGTAGGTAAAGAGAACTGTCTTTCCTTAGTGCTCTTGTACAGAACTGAGAATGCCAACTGTCCCTCTCTGCTAACACCCTATAGATATACTGTCCTGACAAAACAGGGAAATAAGGAACATAGTGTAAGCACCAGCCAGCAGTATTCTCAGGTTTAATGATGGTACAAAGCAGAATCTGTTGTTGGGTTGATTTGGATAGTATCCTATAGGTTTAATACTAATATGACAAATTTGGACCTCTTAATATTTCTGATTACTTTTTTTTTGTATCACATCTTTTAAAGGCTGCTCAAAGAGAGATTAAAAGATTTTGTGATGCTTAAAATAAGAAAGATTAAACTAAATAAAAGAGAAAACAAAGATCACTGGCAATTTATGTTAGTGAAATAAAGGCTTAATCAAGAGCAAAGTAAATTCATCTTCCATTCCTTCTTTCTCCAATTTCATAAAATGGTTTAAAAAAATAAAAAAGAAAAAGAAAAAAGTTTATGCTGTGTTGAGTAAAAATGAATTATTTCTATCCTTTCTTTCTGTCTCCTCCCTTTTTTTCTCCTTTTTTTTCTCCTTTTTTTCTCCTTTTCTTTTTCTTTTCTTTTTTCTTTTTCTTTCTTTTTCTTTTTTCTTTTTCTTTTTCTTTTTCTTTTTCTTTTTCTTTTTCTTTTTCTTTTTCTTTTTCTTTTTCTTTTTCTTTTTCTTTTTCTTTTTCTTTTTCTTTTTCTTTTTCTTTTTTCTTTTTCTTTTTTCTTTTTATTCAGTATCCTGTACCTTCAAAATGTACAATGTTGCCAGAACCACATAACATCTACCTGTGCCAGATTGGAAGCAATTTCAGTGGAAATGCCTGGTTAGGTTCTTCCACACACCTCATTTTCATAAAAAGACAAAAGCCAACAGAAGTCCACCATATTGTCCAGAATTCAAAAAAAGCAGAAGTCTACCTCTTATCTGCTAGTTCAGGGTGGCAAAATGGGAACAATTGCAAACTTAGAACTAGAACTGGAAAAAATATAAAAATAATTTTTGATAGTCCACTGGCTTTTGCTGCTCATCTCTTTCTGCTGGGATGTAACTCAAGCAATTAAAGAAAGCTACATGCTAAAGAATTACCTTCAACAGCCTTTCCTGATCTTTTGGTCTTCAGTGGTTCCAAATGGATCCTCCTGCAAAGCACAGTAGCAGTGGGATGTTTTCAGTATTTTTGTCAAGATATGGACCCAAACCTTTGCAGAGTTTGGAATCCATGGGCTTGGCTCCAGCCCTGTGAGACACCAGAGAGATATTTCCTGTCTGTGTGTCAAAGCTAGTGATGTCTGCTCTCTCCTTTTATTAACATGTTGTGTTAGAGATGTGAGGAAAAACAGTCTGTACTTCAAGACTTATTTCCATGAGCCAAAAGTAAAGAATGAATTTGGGTTGGTTATATGCATGCAGCCATTTCTTGATAATATATCCTCAAGCATTTGGGACTTCACAGTTGAGTAACTGTCAGTCACCAGTGTTAGACACCCTTGAAGAGGAGAAATGTGAATATTCCTCCTTTAGACTAATCAGAAAGATGCATAGAGAAATTATTAGATTGGTGCAAAGGAACTGTGATTTTTGCATTGTTTAAAATTAGTGTTTGATATTGGAATATGTTCTTAAATAAATGTGGTTATGTTATGCATAAGTTTAATGCACTTTTTCTGCTTCATGCTTTTGCTAATTACATTACTTGGCATTTATTCTATATTTATTTTAGACTATGGAAATGATGTTAGACAAAAAGCAAATTTGGTAACTTTCTTATTCAAGTTCAAAATGGGTCATAAAGCAGACATTGAAGACAACTCACAACATCAACATCGCATTTGGCCCAGGAACTGCTAACAAACGTTCAGTGGTTAAAGAAGTTTTGTAAAGGAGATGAGAGCCTTGAAAATGAGAAGTGCAGAAGCTGGCCATCAGAAGTTGCCAAAGACCAATTGATAGCAATCAGCGAAGCCAATTCTCTTACAACTACATGGGAAGTTGTCAAAGAACTCAACATCAACTATTCTACTGTGGTTTGGTATTTGAAGCAAATTGGAAAGGTGAAAAACCTCGAGAAGCGGGTGCCTCATGAGTTGACTGAAAATAAAAAAAATCATAATCTTGAAGTGTCATCTTCTCTTATTATATACAACAACAAGGAACCATTTCCCAATTGGATTGTAACATGCAATGAAAAATTGATTGTATACAACAACTGGCAATGATCAGCTCAGTGGCTGGACTGAGATGAACCTCCAAAGCACTTTCCAAAGCCAAACTTGCACCAAAAAAAGGTTGTGGTCACTGTTTGGTGATCTGCTGCCATTCTGATCTACTACAGCTTTCTGAATCATGGTGAAACCATTACATCTGAGAAACATGCTCAGCAAATCTATGAGATGCACCAAAAACTGCAATACCTGGAGCCAGTATCAGTCAACAGAAAGGGCCCAATTCTTCTCCATGACGATGCCTGAGTGCACATCACACAACCAACACTTCAAAAGTCGAACAAATTGGGCTATGAAGTTTTGCCTCATCCACCATATTCACCTGAATCAATGATCCCGAGCATCTCTTCCAACTGAAATGATTCTATGATTCTAATAATGGATGGCAAGTATTCCCAATATATCTGGGATCATGTATTTACAGACAATATTAATTATTTGTCACCTTTCAGTCACTTTTTTAGATTAAGCATTTGGGACAGAGTTGACTAGTGCATACTCCAATATCAACCACAGGCAGCAATCTTACTAATTCAATTGCATATGCCATAAGAACAGTTACTGAAAAGCCCAGAAATTCACAACTTCCCCCACCATTAACAGAAAATGACTCGTGAGATTTTATCTTTCCCTAATAAATTTCAGTTAAAACTTGATGTTAATTACAAACCCCAGGAGAATTAGGTCCAATTCATTTTTGTTTTGCATGTGGTTGAACTGATCACAATCCAAGGAAGGGAATAAGCCTGAACAAAAGACTACACAATAAACGTGTGCAGTCAGCTCTGCATTATCCATGGTTAGAATATCTGGACTAGTCAGTACTTAGTGCCACAGTGGAATAAGCAGAATACACTATTCTCCTGGACTCTGCTCTAGACAGAAATGAGTTTGAAAGTGGTGAGGTTGTTTTGGTTCGGTTTATTTTTTTTGTTTGTTTGTTGGGAGTTTATGAGTTTGTTTGGGAGGGCTGTTTGTTTTTTATTTGTTTTCCTAACATTAGTGTACCAAAAATGTGTTTATACCCCAACTTAAAATGACTCTGTATTATCTATGCCTTTGTTTTTACACACACTGTTCCATTTCACCCCCGTCCATGTTCTACAGGATGACTGAATCAACTGTTCCCTTTACAGTGTTACTTTAATCAGCTCAAGCCTTGTTTCACAAGTGAATCTCTTTCACAGTCCTAGGTACTGTCCAGGTTAGTTTTTCTGAAACTTGACTGTACCATACTGCACTACCTAAAAAACAGAGAAGAATGCTGAATTTGGACTGTTGCTGATGTAGGATTAGCACGCATTTTGAATATTATTCTCCTTGGCCTGTCTAAATCAAGGCTACATCCACTTAGGTCAAAGAAGGTAAAGAAACATAGGCAAGAGAAACAGGGCCTTTGTGTATAATTTGTTCCTCTCCCACATCAAAACATGCTGCAGTGAGTTAATTTCCCATTGTTACAAGAAAATGGTGTGAAAATGAATAATGTTGGTGGTGCACGGTGCAATCACATCTGCTGAGAAAAACAGAAAAGAGAAAGTGGTAGCCAGCTGTCACTGCCGGAGAGATTCATTCCAAGGGCTGCACATCTGGATCCTGCAGCTGTGAAACTCATAGTGACTGGCTGCTTCCAATCCTGGAGTAATCAGAGATGAAGTAAAAGAAGCAGCACCATCCCAGTACAATCAATGGTATGGAAAAGATACAGGCATTACTCTTCACTAAGGAGCTAGTGCATCTGTTTTCTCAGTGTTCGTAAGATGTAAACCCGTTTACTAGTACATGAATACCTGAACTTCTAGAACTGAGAATGATGAATAATGCTTTTTCTAGGGCCATTTTTTAAAATAACATTCCTGTTGTTAGCACAACAGTGTTCTCTACGATAATACTTTCCAGTTAGAAGACAACATGAATCTTCATTCTCTGTTTGCTGGCCTAATTCCGTTGTTAAACCCAGCCTGAACATGTTCTCCCTCTCTTTCCCTGCCCTTCTGCTCATTTTCTTATGCCCTGAAAAACCCTAATAAACCTGTACACATTTCCAATTATAAATCGGCATTTTTCAGCAGAGGCAATTATAGAAAAAAATTAAGTAAAATTCAAAAATTAGTAGAAAGTGTTGGGGTTTTGTTGTTGTTTTGTTTTTTGTTTTTCTCAAAATTCAATTTAATCAAAAGTTAAAGCAAAAGCAACAAACAAACAAAAAGGTTTTTTGAAAACTATCTAGTTGTTAGCACACTGTTTGAGTAACTTCTGTTTTATACTGAATCACACCATCAGAATGATCTTGCAGCTATTTCCAGTATACACTCACATTGCTATTTCACAGGAGTTATGACACATGATATTTATGAGGTTTTTCTTTCTTTTCTAAATCAAGGTAGTTACCTACAAATCTACATTCATCACATGTGATGATTACAAACATACTTCGATTAAAGAATATTTGCTTCTGCAAACCAAATATGCACTCTCAAATGTTCATGTCTTCTTTTCCTAGGTGGATATGAAACAAACAAATGGTCTCAGTGTTACTGAAATGCACTCATACCAGTGCATTGCCAGAATTATACGCAAAAAGTTATATGCACATTTTGAAATTAGGGTACAACTTTCAGTAATAGCCTGATTGATTGCAAGTCTCATCTAGGAACCAACAGGGCAATACACTAGTATTGTGAGGTGTATAAAGGTAATTGTGAATGCTACCTCTGAACATATCTAGTCATTAGTAATTCCCAGACTTTGTTTAAGTAGTTTGATATTTCTCTCAGTGATATCAGCAACTGCAAGATCCTAGTCTAAGGATTACAATTGTTGCATCTAGCTGTGATTGTAGCCTTTGCAATGTTACTAATTTATACTATTATGTCTACTGTGCCCTTACATATGCACTAAACAAAATCAAACATTTTCAGTATAATTTACAGACTGTGTACAGTGACAGATGTACAGAAGCAAAACAAGGATGGTGACATTAGCTAGGAACCAGTACAAAGTCCAGATCTGACTTAACCATGACTCTATACTAAATCAGTGGCAGAGTTATGAAAATAATACTAGGTACAAGGACAGAACTACAGAAATTTAGCAGGGTATGCAAGTAGAAATGTAGAATTATTTTCAGGCTGGTTTATGTACTCATGCAGTTTGAATTTTATCTCAGTTCATTTCATTTCACTGGACTGTCTGATTCCCAGTAATCAAGAGAGTAGTAATCTTTAATCAGTTTATTCTCGCCACACTCACCTGAGGTAGAGAAGTGTTATCCTTGTTTAAATACAAAGATCAGTAAATGAAATGACATACCTTAGATCAGCCAGAATCTGTGGCACAAGATGGGGTTTTTATCATGCCTTCAGAGTCTCAATTCAACAATTTGGCTAGACCAAGAATTATTTTTTAATATTTAAAAGAAATATTTCCTTCCTCAGCCACATTCAGGTTGTTTATTCACAGCTTTATGATGAATTGGTGGAGAGAGTGAAAATTTCTGACTTGTCTGTATAAGTGATTTTCTATATTTGTGGTTTAAAACTGCATGTAGAGCCTGAGGTGTGCAATCCATATTTATTCCAGTTTAACTAGAGGAAGACTTAGAATGGAGGAGCACCTCAAAAATTGTGTAATCAGAAAACAGAGTAGAAACATGAAGTACTGCAAAAAAAGTGGATACTATGTGCTGCTGAACTACTCATACTTTGGACAGAGGAGCTTAAACAAAAGTTGGGCCTACAGCAGCAGACGTCAATCACAAACAAGGTATATGAGCTCCTTTGGGTATAGTGGCTAGGACAGGAATATCTTGTTTCCATCAGTGGGATATACACAACAGATTACTTGAGCCAGCACCCATGCCCATGGCAGGGGGTGATTTTTCTGCTGACCACAGTGCCTCAAGCGAGGTCAGGACTGTGAAACCAGTATCTAAGAACCCTCACTTATTTCTGAACCATGACTACTTGTAAAGAGACATCTTAAATTCCAGGATTAAGATCCTAAGAGACCAGATCAGTGCTGTCCCAGCGATACCACTTTTTAGTTGTGTTCACACTGTAAGGCATAGCTACTAATCATGTCAATCATGTTTGCTTTCTTTATATTCTACCAGACATATATTTTTCCTATGTAAAAGATATGACCCTATCAAAAGCTAAAGAACCTGAGGAAGTCAATATTTAGGATCTCAAGCAGTTTTCCCTATTTGATCCAAAACAATAAAATACAACCTCTAGGTGACCAGTTACATTATTTATTTTTTTTTACACTGCTGTAGATCACAATGAAGGAAGTATCTTTGCTAGACTTAGTTTTTATCCTGTCTTCACCCATGGGAACATATGGAGTTGACAACCAGACATGATCAAAATTGTGTTAACTGCAGTTGCCTGACACCATATGCTCTCAGCTACCTTGCTGAACAACACAATATGAAGCAAAATGTAGCTAATTAGTCCCCGTGGTTTCCTGTCTGCTTCAAAGGCCACC
Source organism: Patagioenas fasciata (assembly GCF_037038585.1). Taxonomy (NCBI): domain Eukaryota; kingdom Metazoa; phylum Chordata; class Aves; order Columbiformes; family Columbidae; genus Patagioenas; species Patagioenas fasciata. Next base: position 21,085,066 of record NC_092560.1, on the reverse strand, counting down.
TACTCAACACAGCTGATTAAGAGTACCTCTCCCCATATCAATATTATGTTCTTTCTTTCTACTTCTTTCTGATATTTGTTAGTGTCAGTACCCTTACTGCTGCAAACAGATGAGAAAAAAAGGGATTATTTTGAAGAGGTGATCATCACAGAAAAAAAGTTATGAACCCACTTGGTCATGTCATGTCATGTCATCATTACCCAGTTTTGCTGATCATCTTCTCCATATAAAGGCCATTTCCTGTCTTCACAGACACTGAAGCAGCTCCAAACATATTGGCTCAGTGACTTTAACAAGAAGGTTGTAATGTTTTGTTTTGTTTTGTTTTTTCTTTTTCATTTATTAGATGATAGAGTTTACCACTTTTCCTCATAAATTACATGTCAAAACATGTTTATGGTCAGAAGAATGAGTGTAAAAATGGTGTCTATGCAACTAAACTGCTTCATGTCTGGACTGACTTACATATGCTTTGTTTTCTGAACATAAATACACCCTTTTTCCTCTTTATTTCACAGAAATTGATCTAGCTGAAGGACAATAAGCTTGTTTCTTTCATGATTCATGCATTATCGACACAATTGTTAATTAAGTGTTTAGAGTTGCAGATCTTTTTTAAATACAGATAAACGAATGAAATTAGTCAGAAAAAGAAAAAATAAAAACAACAAACAGTTTATACTTCAATTTCTCTTTCATATACAGAGAGGGGTTTTCTTTGGTTATGTCTTTTATCGTTGGCTACAGAACATAAACATTAAATAGTAAGATCTTACCTAATGTCTAGATGGACACTAGTGTCAAGTGGTGTCCCTCAGGGGTCCATACCAAGACCAGTACTGTTTAACGTCTTCATCAATGACATAGATATTGGAATGGAGTGCACCCTCAGCAACTCTGCAGATAACATCAAGCTGAGTGATGCAGTTGACATGCCTGAGACATGGGATGCTATCCTGAGGGACCTGGACAAGCTTGAGAAGTGGGCCCATGTGAACCTCATGAGGTTCAAGAAAGCCAAGTACAAGGTCCTGCATCTGGGACAGGGCAACCCCTGGTATCAATGCAGGCCCGAGGATGAAGGGATTGAGACCAGCCCTGCAGAGAAAGACTTGGAGCTGCTGGTGGATGAAAGATAGGACATGAGCTGACAATGTACACATGTAGCCCACAAGACCAGTTGTATCTTGGGCTGTATCAAAAGCAACATGGTCAGTAGGTTGAGGGAGATGATTCTGCCTCTCTGCTCTGCTCTGGTGAGACCCCACCTGGTGTCCTGTGTCCAGCTTTGGAACCCTCAGTACAGGAAAGACATGGACCTGTTGGAGAGGGGCCAGAGGAGGCCACAAAAATTATCAGGGGGCTGGAACACCCCTCCTGTGAGGACAAGCTGAGAGAGTTGAAGTTGTTCAGCTTGCAGAAGAGAAGGCTTCAGGGAGACCTTACTGCAGCCTTTCAGTACTTAAAATGGGCCTATAAGAAAGATGAGAACAGACTTTTTTGCATAGCCTGTTGCGATAGGACAAGGGCTAACGGTTTTAAACAAAAGGAAGGGACATTCAGGCTAGACATGAGGAAGATATTTTTTACAATGAAGGTAGTAAAGCGCTGCCACAGGTTGCCCAGAGAGGTGGTAGATGCCCCATTCCTGGAAACATTCCAGGCCAGGCTGGGTGGGGCTCTGAGCAATCTGATCTAGTTGAAGATGTCCCTGCTCATTGCAGGGGGGTTTGACTAGATGACCTTTGAAGGTCCCTTCCTATCCAAACCATTGTATCATTCTATGATTCTGTAATAAAATAGAATACTGTGCTACCTATTACTCCTTCACACATGTTCATTCTATGATTGTATGATTCTTATAGTCAGTGAGAAGAGTGTGGATGCAGCTGTTTCCTCACATAGAATAGATCTAAATTAGGAATGGGAGAGGAACAGTTTTCACTATACTGATTTTCAAAGCAAATTCTTGTTTTTAGAAGGATTTGGTGAGTACTATTTAGTATGTTCTTGTTACCCTTCTAAGCCTCTTGGACTAACTGTGCTCATGGTGAACAAAGAGAACCTCTGTGTAGCTCAAATACATGTATTCCTTTAATCCAGCTCTAGAGACCTTTTTTTTTTCTTATTACCCATTGGTGCTCAGAAGACAGCAAGACTTAAAATCGTGGAACATCAATGGCTCTGTAGTTACAGTACTCCATAAGATGCTGTGCAAAATTCATGTGCTATTTCTTTGACAAGGGAGGGAGTTCAGACTGGCTGGTAAGGACATCTAATCTGAAACAGATTTCCTTGCTGTTCAATACTCGTTATAGAATGAGCTCACATGAATAATCTAATGCTGCTTGATTACTCATTAGTTCCAGCAACCTGCTTTCATATTTATTTCTGTCCCCAGTGGCCCTCCTTTCCATCATGTCATTACTTGCTGCGGCAACCTTTGCTGCATGGAACACAGTACAAATTTTAGTAATGCCGGCGTGACATACTAGACCAACCAGTACTATGGCTTAAACCGATCAATGCCAACTGTAGCAAGTAGTAGTTGTGTTGGTATAAAGTGTGCAAAATGTTCTTAGTATCAATCATGTTTTAGATAATAAGCACTCGTTATGTTGTTTGTCAGTTAGGAAAATACATTAGGAAAAATGTATTATTCTTGGATTTGCATTATCCCAGTTCTGCATGAAAGGCGGTTTCAGGATTCAGGAAGGTATCTGTAGTTTGAATCATGTGCATTAAGTCCTGTAAACCATTTAAAAATGCAAAACAAAAGAAATCAAAACTCTGGCAACTTGAGGACTGTACAGAACAATCTTTCTCATGCAATGCTTCAAGCACTTTTTCTTTTAACATTTATCCCAAGAAAGGGCATGAGCTTTATAACGATGATTACTTAATGTCCAGGAAATTTATTTTCTTTTGTCTAAAGAGAGTCTTACCCAAAATCAGCATTTTTTTCTGGACATTTTCTGGCTCTTGAAAGCCTCCAGCATATAGTGCAGGGGATGTGATTTCTGGCTTGATTATGTAAGGCTCTACCTTTCAGCAAAACTGTTTAGGTGTGTGTTATTACATTTACCTTGAGGCATGTAAACATCACACCCAGTTCCTTTGCAACCTGAGCTTTAACTGAAAAAGAAATAAACCATCCTTCAAGAGAGAAGGGGGATGGATGTTTACCTGAAAGTAATAACTTGAGGGAACTCTGCATATTAGTAACTTTCCATTCTTAAGGCAACTACTGTCTCACTTTGACTATATGAGGATATAAAGCAGTAATCAAAGCAGTAATTAAATTTGGGGCTTTTTCCTCTCAAAGTGATTGCAACTTGAGCATGATGGTAGAAGTGAGTTTGTACTGATGGAGTGTTTCAGTTCACCGGTTACCATACTACATGTTTAAGACCAGCATTTCTGCAAGCATTTGGTCTTGAATCCAGTATTTAGTCTTACAAAATAATAACTGGTGTAGTTTTTGCTGCAAGTTGGGGGACGTTCATCTTACAAGCAGAAACAGTGGTAAAAAATTCCCAACAATGTCTCCCAAGAGAAGAGAGATGAAAACTCACTATAGAGTGGGAAGAGAGTCAATAAAGCAGTCCAGCAAATTTTTGATACCTGAAATATTTTTCCTACATGTTTTTAAACAGGAAAGAGTTCTATATTTGCCTATATACAAGAATGCCAGATTGAAAAATAGTTGATTTCCTTCCCAACAGAGAAAGATACAATCCAGATTTACTAACTGCCAAATCAACTTTATGTTCACTTTTCTTGTCACATTTCAATCAAGTAATCTGGTGTATTAAGACTATATATAACCAGGGACTCCATCAAAAATAACTGTAAATACCTGGGTTTGTCCTTTCTTCAAATATTTCAATGAACAGGACTGGTTTAATGAGTACTAACTAAAAATCTGCTAGGAAGAAGCATAAAAGTGACTCTCTGAACCACATATCAGGTTTAGCAAACCCATTTACAAATTCGTTTGTCCTTCCCTCAGCATTACAGAAAACAACAACTCACTTTTTTTTTTTTCATATTTTTAATTTGGAGGCTTCTAATTAGTCACTAATTTAGTTGTTTGGGCAGTAAATGAAACAGCCTGATTTAGGATGCTATAAGCATCTAAAATATCTGATTAAATGTAGTATTTTATATTTTTATACCTATAATATATATTTTTATATAAATTAGAATTACAATATATGAATTCTCCATCTACTCAGAACAATTATTGAGGCCAGCTGTAAGCATCCATAATTATAAATGTTGACTTCAGTTTCTTTGTGACAGATTTAAACACAGAATCAGTCACAAGTTCTTAAAATACCTACTGATTACTAAATGTCTTCTAAATATCTATGAAATAGCCACTGAATCTATTCAGCAGATTTTTTAGCAGTCTTAAAACTTGTTAACTTTTGCAACACATGGTTATCAGGGAAAACCCCAAACATTATTTAGAAGCCATGAATTATGTATGACTATCCTTATAAAGGTACAGTATTTTCTTGAGAGCTTGAATGTTTGAAAATTAGCAACATAAAAGAAAATAGCAGGACTGCCAGCTTCAGGACAAATAAGTCAAGCTCTGCTATTACTAACAAATGTGAGAATGGCTTAGTTATCTGAAGAAAAAATAGTACATTTATTTAGTAGTTTAATTTTTTTCAAATAATATTTTGCATGTGTCTACATTTTTATTAGTTTATATGAAGACTTACTTCTTTAAGTCATGCTTTGTCTTTTTATTTTAGCAGAAGTTAAATTATGGCTATTCAATTTTCTTCTGGGGTTTTAATAATAAGCAAGAATAGCAAATGAAAGACTCTGTCCTTGTATTGTTAATTTTTATGATTTCACTACATTTTTATGATTTTAAAACTGAAGCTCCTGAAAACAATTATCATTACTTTCATTTTTACTAATTAATGTTTCTACAGTGTATTACAGTGAACTACTATATGTGTCTCTGCCTCAGAAATTTATTTGTAATAGGTGATGCTTTGGGAAATGAAAGGGAGAAGGGAGGTTGGGATTTTATTTTTATTTTAATGGCAAAAGCTGTTCCTTATAGGAAGGACAACTGTGGTTTGAAACCTGGCTCTATAACAACTGTTTCCCCACAGAAATAATTTGAAAATAATTACTCTTGGTTGTTTAGGGTGAGCTAGAGTAATTTTTAAATTAATTCTGAGAATTGTCATAGTTCAGGGGTCTGGCACATAAAAAACGGTAGAAGAATACTTCTCAGATATTGAGAATGCCTTTTAAAATCCTTGTGAAATTCCCATCCAGGTTTGCCAGACACTGTAATGCACATTTACACTTTACAAATATTCCCTGACATTAATTCTCTAATTTTTCTGGTATGTGCTTCCAGAGTAACTCATGTGCATCTGAATAACAAAAAGAGCTGTAGTGCTGAATCTAGGTGTCACCTCCACAATCACTTCTGCAACATCACCAGCTGTTTTTCATTTCTGCTTTAGTTCATAAGAGAAGCATAAAAATAATATAAAATAAATTGTGAAAGCTGTATTTCCTCTCATATTTCACAAGAAACACACACTGTTCCATGTCAATCATATAAAAAATGCACCAAATCCTTTTGCAGCAATTAGGCAGTTTTTTACCCAATAATATTTCTGAAAGTCAAGTCACAGTGTCAGCTAATCCTGGTAATTCTGTAGCACATGTACAGATTGTGCACGTTTGTCAACTCTACTAATATCTCACCTTTGACTGGTATTGTCTCCTCACTTCGGTTCCAGGTGGAGGCTTACTGTCAGTACAATCCATGTTGTGCAAACTTTCTCTGGTTGTATTTTTGCAGTCTAGACTACTTATTTTATTAGGAGTTGTTTACATTTAGGTACTAAATTCTAACAGCTGTGATAACAATTTTCATATATACACATTTTGAATGTTCTTCTGATGACAGCTTATTTGCTAATGTGATGTTCCATAAGAAAGGTTGTTGGTTTAATACATTGCGGACAAGTATCACAGGTAATCATGAGTTTGTTTCCAGTTGACTGTAGGCCTGTCTACTGTCCTCCTAAATCTAGCAGTTCTTTTTATTTTGGGTGCCTTTACTGACTTCAGATCCACTGCATGTGCAACAAAATAGCAAAATTTAGTTAGCATGCAGGCACAAGTTTCTTTTTTTTCCTTTTTTTTTTTTTTTTTAATTAAGCACTCAGACTTACTTCAAAAGTAGCACAAATATGCAAGTCAAATTCATGATTAATAGCTTTAGATTCAAATGCTTTTATTTTTGGTCTTCATGGAGAACCTACTATTTCCACTGAGATTTTTTCAACAACTTTAGCTGTATTTAAAGTTAATGAGCTTTTTCAATTACAGCTTCAGATATTTAGCCTTTGGATAACATTTAGATGAACTAGGGTGTATCTAATTATGTTGGGTGAATTCTTAAGAGGATCTGCATATACTTCATTCATAACAAGCACATTTTATGTTGCAGGCACGTACTGGATTTCATTGTAGTCTGAATGCAAATCACCCTTGTGGAAACAGTATTACCAATAAGTCTGAGAGTTTCAGAAATGACAGCACTAGCAAATCCCCTTGAGACTAGGTACAGCACCAACCACTCTAAGTGGCAGAAAAATCGGGATTGTCATTAGGGTAAAAACTAAACAAGGAAAAAAAGGCTAGGTAAAAATCTAAGAACATGGTCTCAACTGGGAAAAACATGTCAGAACAAATATATTGAAATCTTACTGCTTGCTTATAGAAACAAGCTGTGAAATCAACAAAGAAATTGAACTAAAAAACCCCACCACTTTAAAGCAAGAAAGAGCGGGGAAAAGACTGTGATTTTAAAATTGCGTGCTTTTGTCCAGATGCACATGGGGAGGAAACACTGCTTTACACATTGACTTCCCCAGAAGCTGATGTTCTCTGCCTTCCTTTGGGAGCCCTTTGTTTCTAATCACTCTACCAGACTCCTGAGGTGCAGAAGTCACCACAAGAGGTAGTCTGGCTGGCCCACTCGAACTAACACATCAGATCAGGTTGTTGACTTGCATTCAAGGCAGACATTTTAATCTGTGTTGTGTGTGTTCTGTAAAGCATTGATAACATCACTTACACTGTCTCATTCTTGAAGTACCACCTGCAAAACGAGGATGGCATTATATCCCTATTTAAAACAGCAATTGTGAGAATATTTGCTGAAGCAAAGGGCTGGCCATAAGGAATGAGTGAGATAAATAACTATCTAGATAAATAATAAATAATTTAATCTACTAAGTTCATCCCCACAGTTGGATTTTAAATATTTCAGACCTGGAGACCAGCTGAGCACCAGCCCATGTATTCATGTCCCTAAAGTTGGGAAACATAGCAGCTTTGGAACGTAAAATCTGAGCTCAGTTTTCAGTTACTTCTTAATGCAGGGCTGTCCAATTCAATGGTATAGAAATGCCTTCAGAAAACATATTTAGAAAAACCCAGCTCAACACTCTGTGTTTTAAATTCACAAATTCAAATCTCTCAATACTCTTAGCATTATTTGATGTTCCACATACATGCTTTTCTCAGCTCTGTTCTGTGCCTGTTTCCAGATTGGTTGGATAAACTTAGCCCATTCCATAGCAGGTTCACAGTACTCTCTGACTTCACTTGACCAGTCAAACTTGTTGATGGGGCTGCCTCTCAGTACAGTTGCAATTGCTTACCCTTCAGATTTAAGATTTTAATTCTGTCTTCCCCATCCAATTGTCTGTTTTCAGAAAAAAAAATTGATGAAGACATGATATCCTTGATACTCCTCTTTCTTTCTCAAATTTTCTGAAGTTGACCATTTGCTGCAAAACCGTGAGAGGTGGTGGCACATGCAGACCAACAAGCAGAACAGTGTGATTGTGTAGTTTTTTGTTTTTTGTTTAGAGGCAGGGAAACAATTTCAAAGGCTGTAATTGGAGATCTGACTGAAAGAACTACCACTGAAATACATGGTCTCATTTCTCTCCTCTACCCCATCCTACTTCAAGCAAAACACTATCAAGAATTTACAAGAGAGTACAGGTCTTAATTCAAGACTTGTGCTGTAGCTTTCTGATACTATACTCTTGTGAATGATAAAAGAAGAAATAGTTTTCTTTCTGACTGAAGCCTCAGACTAAATCTGAACAGAACAAAGCTGACAGCTGTTTCTTCAAGATTACTTCAAGAATATATCTGATCCAAAAGAAAACGTCACCTTTCTCCCCAGTGAATGTGGCATTAAAGGGGAAAAGTGGCGAAGTTCCAACCAGAACTTGCCAAAACTATGAATCTAAAGGTATTTGCCTTAGGAAGAAAAATATCCACCATGTTCTCAGCACTGAAGTATAAAATGGCTGTTTTCCTTCCATCCAAATTTCCTGTGTTTTTTATTAGAAACAATGTAGCAAAAACCTTATAGAGGCCACAAAAATGCAATTTCATATTATTTTTGTTTTGAGAATTTTCTCTACATAGCATAGTATAAATCCAACCTCACACTTTATGGAACCCTTCTTGCCTCTTATCTTCAGAATACAAGAACCAATGTCATTACAACTGACTTTTTATTTGCCAGGTAGCAGAGACATTTTTCCTTTGGCAGACATGGCCACCAGAGAGTCGTCCTCAGGGCTGGTCCCAACGCCTAGGCAACATATGCATTGTGCAAACCACTGCCATTGCCAGTTGAGAAACAAGATGCAGCACAAAATGCACACTGGGTGCTAGACTAGACTCAGCTGTCAGGAGCAAATTCCTCATATAACTGCTTTTGAGAAGGCACAGGCCTTCATTTGTATCTTTAGTCATAGTCACTGATTTGTCTTTTGAAATGCTTTGTGTGACTTGATCACTTTTAGTAGCTACTTGGCTTTGACTGGCTGATACATGCACTGGAAACAAAAGTGCGTTAAAAGGAGCAAGCACAGTTGGAGCTACAACAAATTGAAAAAGGTGCCTTAGAACTTACCAAGATACCTTTGTCATTCTTTTTTGGGCTTCTGTCCCAATGACTTCAACTTGAAAGCATTAAAATGAGTTCCTTATAGATGCTTTGCAGGTGAGGGGTTTTTCTGAGCTTTAATTTGCGGTTTGATTCGCCCCAGGATTTTCAGGTGTTGCATGAGGGAGTAAAGAACAGAAAGTACCTCAGTTCTTGGTTGTCAGCCATTGGATGATGGCCACAACATTATTAAAACCTCCAAGCATGCTGGGTCTCAACCACAAAATTTAATTTTCCCTACTGCAGGGACTAATCAACTACCAGAGGCACTAGGTCCTGAGGAGACTGTTTTTATCTGTATTTTTTTCTTTTAAGGACTGAAGCACAGTTAATTTTACAGTTTTGTCTATCCTCAGGCTTACAAACAATGACAGAAATGCAGCTTGATGAGAAACAGATAAAAAGTGGAATTTATGCTTACACTATGACATACACTAAAGAAAGATGAAAGGTTTAACTAATTAACAGTACCTCCATAAGTCAGACAGAAAGACCCCAGATTCCCTTAAGTGAAGGGAAAAAAAAGACTGAAAGGGAACTAAAGCACAATGAACAGTATGAGCGACTACCTCTTGCTTTGTGTGAAAATGAGAAGGAAAGTTGTTTCTTACTGCAATTGCCTGTTCCCACAAAACCACCTCTACTCACAAACTAAATTTGCATTTCTGACTCTTCACAACACATTTACAGGACACACACATTTGTATCTCAAATTTAGCATTCAGAAAAACTATTTATCATGGCTTCACTGGATAATAACCCTTTAACTTCTTAAGCAGTTGCTAGCATACTGTTTTTTCAGGAACTCCATGTGTATGTTCTCCACCCTAGAAATATGACTACGCAATTGAACCATTTGTGTTTCATTTACTGAGAAGTATAAGGTTTGATGTTAAGAGGAGGGAAGTATAGAGAGCAAAGAAAGGAAAGAAATACTGCAGCTCAGCACAACTGCAATATTCATCTGTATTGTTTTTAATCATAGAAACTGTTTCTTGGAGTTCTTCCAAGAAAGACTGGGGGACGGTAGGGAACTTCACAATGAAATAATAATACTACCTTAAAATGTACCAATACTGGAGATAAAGGCTGTACTATGCACATGTTAAATTTATCAGAAAAAGATGGTTGCAAGCAGCAGTTCACATGACTAAGACAAAATTCTTTCAAAATGACGACTGTTCAGGCTTTATAGGAAACATTAACTTAAAAGAAATTTGGAAATAGAAGAAAGTTCCAACCAAAGAAAACAATTATAAATATTCATAATTGCCTGGAAATAATTTGTCATACAAAACTGGACTGAGATACATTTATACAAAAGCTTCAGATGCATTGATGTTGTAATACCTTTTAGGAGCACGGCATATTTTTGCATGGTGTTCCAATAACACATTAAAGAAAAGGACATGACTTTTACTTTTATCCTCTGCCTCTCTTCATCACTCCATTTTTTCCCTCATTTTTTCATTTCACTTTTCCTCCTTTTTCTTTCTTTTTCTTTCTTTTTTACAGGGCAGGGGGGAGCATAAAATAACTGGAAGACTCAGTAACTGCTACTCATTGTATTTTATTATTTCAGGAATTCGTTCCAAGCTGGGCTGCAATTACATTTAAAACTGGAGAATAATGGGCTATTGACATGTATATGGTTTTAGAAATATAAGGCCTCATTTTCTCAGCTGGAATTTCCCCACAATGTGCATTTGCATTACATTAGAGATGCTCTTTTTAAAAAGAGCATAGCCTGCATTCAGACATTTTGACATTATCTGGGTCAGAGGCAATATTTAAAAGCAACAGCCCTACATCTACTGTGAATCTCTTACAAGCACACACAATGCATTAGTGAAAATGAGGGAAACACTGAGAGGTTCTCCATATTAAGCCATGGTTTATGACATACCTGCCTGCACCAAACATTAATCCGCAGGAGACAGATTGTCATGGTCATGGTCCCCTGCTCCACTCCAACTGCATATGCATTACCTAAATCAAAATTTGCACTTCTTCATGCCCTGTGCAGTTTGATGTGACCAGAAATGGTAGGATGCATAAACTAGCAGTTTTCATGGTGCATATGATTGTCTCCATTTTCCATATATGTAGCTACACATATAGCAGCTGCAAGTTTTTCATTCTGGCTTAACAATGAGGATATTATTCACCCTCAGCTTAGTTGAGTTCTAACTAGCTTGTCAGGCTCAAAACTGCATGGCACTTGTTAGGTAGGTAAGCAACTCAGTACCTTTCTTGTTCCCAGAAGTGCCGAAGACATAACGAAAAAGGAATGCAGAAGTTTTTCACCTGTTATAATTGTTTTATAAAGCCTTATACAATGAATTCTTTGTCATCTTCCAAGAATGGGTCATTTGTGCATGGTAATGCTTACACAAGTGTGTTTTATGAATAGAAAGATCTGTGTAATTGGTGTGGTATTGCAAGTGAAACCCCATGGAGGTTGCACAAGATGTATTTAACTTTTTAATTCACCACTTGCAAGATTTGCAGATACCAGATGTTTAATTTATCCTTCGTTGACATACTACCTTCTAAATGGAAAGGACTCCAAATTAGTACCATCCCACTGTAATTAGTGAGAAAGAAAAGCCGGTGTAAAGTATGGGGTTTTCTTCCTTCTTCTTTTCATGTCTCATTTCTAACTTTTCTCCCCACTCCCACTCCTTACCACCATCACAAATTTCCCACTTCCAAAGTTTACTATTTTAATGCTGTCCCTCTCCTTCCTTCTCACAAATCTGAAAGATACTTCTTTAGCTTTTCTGTGCTTGAATTTCCAGCTCTAGTTTCTCTATAGCTACTGAGCCATTAACCATCACAGAAATAGCTGCTTAGTAAAAACACAAAATGTGTCCAATAACAGATATTTGTCCCTTGACTCTTAGAAAAAAGAAAATCCTAAAATCAGCAGACTCACAAAGAATCTCTTAAGATCCTGTAAAGAGGACATTCCAGCGAACTGAGCCTTGTCTTTCTTCCAGTTCAGTAGGGAAGGTAGATAGGACCTGAAGAAGACAATTTGAAATGTCTTTTACCCTGCCTAAATGCTAGAAACTGTCATTCTTCTTCCAGCCTTTGCTCCAAAGTTTCACCACCTCTCACTGGGGTTTGGACCAGTCCTAACAATGTCCTAGCTAAAAGTGTGTGCTTTCCCTCTTTCCTAGTGAAGCAGAGAAGGAAAAGTTCTCTACGTACAGGTTTGGGTTCACTACCCCACCAAAACATGAGAGACCATATCGCAGTTTTCTTCCCCCAAGGCAAAGCAACTCCCAAAGGTCTCTGCCTCCTAAATGGAGAAGGTGTTAGGAAGTGGAAACAGATGCGGTGATATTATTTTTCCACAGTAAGTAGGCAGTTTCTGTTCTTTTCTTTCACTGAATATAACCTAGCTGGCTGGAAACTGGCCTGCTTAGGAACAACCGTTCTTACCTAACACATTTGCTTCCTGTACCATGTTCTATCAAACAACACAAAGTGGTTTCAGCTCGCTCCACCATAAAACATCAACAGTCATGCTGCTAGGTAACTCCAGAAAGGACAAGCTCCCAGCCTTACTTCGATCCTTTTTTCTCACAGATGAAGTTAACACCTAGCACCTCACCCAGGCCTGGAAGAAAATACAATGCTTACATGATTCTGTTAGCAATACTACTTATTCCAGTACATTTGTGATGGAATTTAATCCCTTTAAGAAAATTTTTCATTTCTTAAACATGATTTTATGGTTTTAGCACATGGCAATGAATGTTCTAAAATACCTAATCTGATTAAAAATACTGCAGTGATGGACAAAAAGATGTGAAGGTGGAAAAATGCAAGGAAGTGTGTGTTGCTAAAAAGCAGCCACAAATGAAGCGGGAAGTGACAAAGGGGTATTAAGCAGAGTCTGATTTTAGAAATTATATTGCTATATCATATTAATAAAATTCTTTGTTCATTTTGAAAAGGAAACAATTTTATCTTATGACTGTTTTTAAATCTTTCTAGAAGAAAAACGAAGTAGAAAGATCTACCCATGAAACTGTATATAACACAACAGGAAGGAAATTCCTCCGAAGTTGTAGAACCTGTCATGTAAAGAGATATTTTTCAGCATTCCTGGGATGAAGAGACATCCCAAACATTTAACCAGGTTTTAATTTGCTGATAAGGAGTGATAGGAGATGACTCTGACAGTGGTATAGCGAGTAAATAAATATTTCAACAGTTTTGTAGGGTAAGCAATTTTGCTTAATCAACTAACAAGACTATTTTAGAAATTAATATGACCTGACAGAGCAGAACATGAGTTCTTTGGTACGTGTACTATCTGATGTGGCAGCAAAGAAGTACTCATCAGGATTAAACAACACATCACTGAAGATCTGTGAGGACAAAACAGTGGCCAGGCTGAGAATCAAGTATGACACTGCTGCATTACGTTTAGGGGGTATGCAAATCTTGCAGGCATTAAAAGCCAGGATGGTGCAGTCTGCAGTCTACTTTGAGCCTAAATCAGTGCTCCAGGAATTCTGGGCATCTTTGCTCCATCGCACTTTCCTTCAGAAACAGGCATAACCCATTTAGCATATGACCAACGATTCCTTTTTCACCTGATAAAGTATTACTGATATTAAGGATTTTTCCAAGTCCCTTCTACCCTAAGATGTTGCTGGAAGTTCACTGGCAAATTTACTTTCAGGACTTAAGCTGACTTGGCTTGATATACCTTTTTCCCTTGCCACCTTCACTGCCTTTTCTACAATGGCATTTGGAGGTTTTCTATTGAATCATCAATAATTACTTCTTTTAAAAATAGAACCTATTTCCTATATGTAGAGATCAAAAGTATATTGTGACCCTTCCTTACGGAGTTTCTAATCTAAAACTCCTGGTAATGTGGTTCAGGGCATAGTAAATCAAAACAATAGATGCTCCAGTAATTAGAATTTAGGCAGAGATTTTTTGGCTATAATTAAGTGCTACAAGCACTAACACTTGAGTCTGGTTACAGTAGAATTTGAAAACAGAAATTGTCATTTCTACAAATGCAAATGTTGTTGAGGTAGGAATACTTTTTTTTTTTTTTTTAAATTGTTTTTTTGATAAAGCCATGTTTTATAGGAAGAGTCCATTCAACAAAACAACAAAAAAACTTTTCCACAAAAATGCACCTGTGTCAGTGAAGCTGCAAACACAGGTTGCTGTTTGTTCTTCAAATAATAAGGAAAGGTAACTCAAATGCACCTAATGAGAAAGAAGGGTTACATGGGCTGGTCATTTACCTGACAAAGGGAGATGGGAGAACTCAGCCTATGTTCACCTCCTTAACAGCCCCGTTGCATGCCTGAATCACAAGCAGACATCAGTTTCCAAAGCAGTTTTACTGGGATGTGAAGTCTGGAAAATGGCGTGGGAATCAGCAGACAAATTTAGTTCCTGGGAAAGAGGGAAGGGAGTTGTTTTAGTCTTTTTTAATGATCACATTTCAAATATATTGCTGACTGAGTTATCGAAGTTATGTGTCATTTTATAAGTCTAAAAACACACATATATTAACATGGAAAAACTATCTACTACCAACACATCAATATTTGTTCCTGTTGAAATAAATGACAGAACTCCAATATGAATAAACATTTTGCCAAGCAATAATTCATCAAAATTAATGTGAAAAGATCATTCTGTTGCATTAGTGTAAACTGTAACCACAAATTGGAAGTACCAATACTTTCTTAAGGCCAAGTTCTAGTAGCTTTATTTAGGTGAGTTTTTTGGGTAAGCATTACAGACATCATCCAGTCTTGTAAGCTGTATAGAAACTTTGAAAAACTTTGCAGACGATGGCTTCCAAGCCCTGGTTAAATCACATTACAATAGTCACCACCGTATGTCTAAGGGCTAATAGTAGAGTAAAATCTTTGCAGACACTTTAGCTGAGGAGACAAGCTCACCTTCCTACAAAACATAATCCTGCAAGTCCTTGGTGTCCAGAGTCAAAGGCTGCTGCCTTCTCCCATGGGCTAGCCTTCCACCAGGACTTGATGGTTCCCATCCGAGACAACTCATGCAAGCTGAAAATCAATTGCCAAGAAATAATCAAGCACACTTTTGAGGCTATACATAGAGAGATGATATACATACCTAAAAAGCTGTGTCTGTATAACTATATCTACATATCTATAACTATATCCATATGCATGTGTGTGCACATATACACATGCACGCAGAGTGAGGAATACAGCTTGTACTTTGGAAAATGTCCTACGGCTTTTAATTTTTGCATATGATTCCACAACTATAGCAGCTCCTGGAACTGCAAGGGGTAACTGGTTACAGTCTACTGAAGGTAAAGAGTCACGCTGTTAAGTCATACTTGTAAAACTTCCCATGCAAACACTTGTGAAATCATCTTTAATCACCTTTTCTTTACTTTACAATGGGTTGCAATGAAAAGGTATTTTATACCACATTAGTTATATGCTGTTTCTCATAAGAACCTGCAAAAATCCTCGAGCTTGATAAATATTGACCAAATAGGGAGCAGAAAATGTAGAAGCCTAGTAATACAATTATTAACACTGGTAGCCTTAATTGCTGAAATTAATGTTCTCCAGTGGTGGCTTGCAAGTAGTAATTACTAGTGCTTTAAAAAGCAACATGTAAAACTTATTTTACTGATATGTTTGAATAATTAGATAAGTGTGAAACTCTATGAGTGCAAGAGTGTGTGGCAAATAAGTGTTCAGACAAGTTCATCCAAAATTCCTGCTTCAAGAAATACTGTGTATCACCTTACACACCTGCTGTGCAAGGTGATTTGATTTCCATTCATTTACTTTGGCACCACCTTAATCACTGCAACAACAACAAAAAGGTAAACACAGGAATCCTGCATAACCATAAGTACATTTCAATGCACTTTTATAAAGAGGTCACATCTCTTTGGGGAAATTGCAGATTTGTACCTGAACATAAAAGAGCAGAGACACTACTGTGGAATCGTAACATAAATCTCTATACTTACAAATGTTGGGCTGATATATTAAATGAGATGAAACATGAAACTTATAAAGTATTATTTCACAATAGCATGATATGTCCTTCATTAACAGTAAACCAGCCCAATATAATATTCTATGTAAGTTCAGTCAGAAACTGGTGGAATACAGGGTAGATATTCTGGTCTCCTCTATATTTATGAACCAGTTTCTTACAGAGTATTTCCATTAGCTGAGAAATTTTAAAATTATATTTCCCTGAGATTATTATATCTGCCAGACTTTTGTAAGAAACATACACTAGATCTTTGAATTGTGCTATGGATGAAGGATAGAACCAGATGAGTACATGACAGCAGGTCTATAGTTGTTTTTGGTTTTTGTTTTGTTTTGTTTCATTTGTTTGTTTGTTTTTGAGGGGGAGGGGATGTTTTTGTTTTTTACTTCTTTGTTTTTTAGTTTGTTTGTTTTTTAAAAAGCCTACAGTTTAGTCCACAGCTCATAGATTAAGGACTAACAGCAGAAGGGATCTCCAGCCAAAGCTCATGATTTGGGCCCAGAGTGAGGTTTCAGCTGAGCATAAATTTTCAGCCAGTGATCTGGAATGAGAGCTGGATCCCAGCTGGAGCAGCAAGCTCAGAATAGGCTGATAAGCCATTGCAGGAACTGGATCAGGCAGAGGGTGCCACACTACTGTTAGCAGAGAGAGACCAGAAGCAGATGTGGTTCAGGTGTGGGTTTGTTAGTTATATAGATTCGGGGCTAAGTTTGAGACTAAATGGACAGGTAAGAGGTGATTTTGAAAGTGAAGCTAAGAGTCAATACTAGATTTGCCTTGTCACGAAGGAGTTATCATGTGGAGTTCACTTGCTCTCGTAGCCCAAGAATTGGAATTGAAACTGCTAAGGGCCACCTAATTTACTGATCTGGCAGGAGCTAGGCGAGGTTGAGTCTGGCACCTGGAGGATGTCCATGGCTGGATTTTACAGGTTTCATCAAAGGGGCTATTGCTTTATAATCAATGTTTACAATGTTTTTGACTGTGGAGTCCACATGCAGAAAATGTTAAACAACGACAGATTAGTTTCTGTGCATCAACTGTCTCTGCTTACTGGTTTTAAACTGATATGTGCCATGCTTACCTTAACCTTGTAAAGATTTGTTCCGATTTCTAGCTTATTTTTTTTTTTTAAATAGAAGGAAGTTGACATGAAAAAAATAGCTATTTTAGATATGCCAGGCAACCAAACAGCCAAAATAGCAAAATTCAAAACTACTATTCATTTTACAATATTTTTTTTTTGTCCTGGGCTGTCTAAGTGCATTTGCTACTCTACTTGCCTAACAGTAGAGATACAATATGTGTCTTGGAGATCAACCATCTAGTTGTTATCTATGAACACTCTGAAAACAGAAAAAGTGCGGAAGCAGGTGGTCCTTTGAGCCTTTCTCCAGGAGTCTCCCAAAGGATACATCATTGCACAGCTACATGTTTTTTTCTCCTCCTCCTTTCCTTTCCTTTCCTTTCCTTTCCTTTCCTTTCCTTTCCTTTCCTTTCCTTTCCTTTCCTTTCCTTTCCTTTCCTTTCCTTTCCTTTCCTTTCCTTTCCTTTCCTTTCCTTTCCTTTCCTTTCCTTTCCTTTCCTTTCCTTTCCTTTCCTTTCCTTTCCTTTCCTTTCCTTTCCTTCCCTTCCCTTCCCTTCCCTTCCCTTCCCTTCCCTTCCCTTCCCTTCCCTTCCCTTCCCTTCCCTTCCCTTCCCTTCCCTTCCCTTCCCTTCCCTTCCCTTCCCTTCCCTTCCCTTCCCTTCCCTTCCCTTCCCTTTCCCTCCCTTTCCCTCCCTTTCCCCGTCCCTTTCCCCGTCCCTTTCCCCGTCCCTTTCCCCGTCCCACCCTACATTTCATCTTTTTTCAAAAAAAATCAAGATAATCGTGATGTGCCATGAAGCTATGCTTGTGTCCTGTTTCCATTTCCCCAAAGTAGAACTCCGTTTTCTTAGGTAATTAAACGAACCTTTTAAACTAGGGCACCATTTTGTTGAAGATGTAGAAAGGGAAGGCGGGGTCAGCAGAAAAAGCATCAAAAGCTAGTTTTCTGTGTTGGGCTAGTACACGGGAAACCAGCATTTGCATCAGGGTAGAATTTGTTTCAAAAGAACACTGTCGCCAAAAACTTGGGGATTTGTAACCAACCACATCTTCAAGGTGTCATGGAGTCTGACAATAAGAAAAAGAAGTACAGCTAGCTAGAGATGGAGAAAGCCCTTACAGACATACTGTCAGTAAGCATGAGTGAAACGCAAAAAATACGAAGCAGGTAGTGACAAAACACAACATGTACACAACTCTGCTCTTTCTACCGAGCTGCAGCCACATGGGATGGAAGGGAGATGGATAACATATTAACAAGGCTGAGCTAGACAGTTACATTTTTCTGAAGTAGTTGTGACTGGTTCACCTATTTGGGCAGTAAAAGTTGTGAAGTAGCTTCATGAAGGATCAATACAAAATCTTAGACCATCCTCAGATCAATAGTTTTCTTTGTTCTTTTCCAGAAGACTAAAATTTCATTCTGGTGTAACGAAAAAGTCCTTTTACAGTCTAGTATCTATGATTTTTTTGTTCTATGCCAGTTGTGGTTTTGGAACAATTCTTCCTTTGTGTTTTGGCTGGAAATGACTTTTCATTTGCCAGCTGCATTGCAGTTACTGCTACTGTCGCTCTCTATACCTTTGCTGCTGCTCTATTTTGGAGACCTTTTTTTCTATCAAAACTTTTCCCTGGAGTCATCTGTTGGCTGTCTCTCATCCAGGCATCTAGAAAAATATTTCTCTATTAGGCTGTTTATTAATAACTAGGAGCTCCTTTACAAGCACTCTGTGTGCCTATCTTGCCTCTGGTGGGAAGGTGAGTAGAAGATAAGTCTTCACCCATCCCACCCTTTTAAGGTGGAGCTGGCTCCAGGCTATGTAACTTCACTATGTAATTTAGCTTTTAGCAACAATTTCAATTTGGATGAAGTTCATATTTTTCATAAGTTATTATCTAACTTCAAAAGGAATAGCTTCACAATCCAATCAAGACATAAGAACTGCTGCACAATTACAGAAGCTGTCACAGTGGAGACAAGGTATTTAGCAACTGTCATCTGCTAAGATTTTTTTGGTTTTTTTACACAGTTTTTCTTCAGTGAGGCTAAGTCTTGCCACTGAGTGAGTAATTCACAGTCAATATGTCCTCAGGAACAATTAGTCCTCATTTTCTACAGGCAGGGTAGCCTATTGAAGGGGTTATCAGTAAACAGCACAGAATTGTTCCATTAGGAAGTTACCGTAAACATGGAGAACATCTTCCATTTCTTTCCATACTGTACTTACTGTGTTTTTCAAGTGTGTGGATTGGCAACCCTGACACCCTCGCCTTTATTTCTAGATATAAATCAGAGAACTGTCCAGTTATGTTGACAGTTGCTATAAAAAATCTTATTCTTTCAAGTTTTTAAGTGGCTCAGTGTATGAAATTTATGAAATTGCAGAGCACATAAATCTAAGGTTTTTATATTAAAGTCAATGACTTGCTTTTAACATAATGCAGACAGGATACTGAGGTGCCAAGGTTGAGAATGAAGGTAAAAGAGTAAAAATTATTGCCTTTTTCCCCTCAGTTTCTTCAGCCTGCCTAAGACAGTACTGCAGAGATGTGTATGGCTAGTGTGATAGAAACATCTTTAAAAACCTAATTAAAAGATCAGAAATCACTTGGACATAAATGATATTTGTGCATGGATTTGCAAATGGAATATCAGTGATCTGATCAGGTTTATTAAGGAAGCTATAGAATTTGCCAGTTGCAGAGGCCAGAAACTGCTCCATGTTTGAGAATTCACAATGGTGCTAACGAAGGATTAAGGTCAACATGGGCTTTCAGCAAGCTGACTCCTCATCAATGCCACTTTTGCAAATGTGAACCCACTGCACTGGGAGGACAGCATTCCTCCATTCAGGAAGACTATGTCACTAAACTGTTAGTGTGACTAGAGATATTAAGAAAGATACAGGCTAGGATAATCCATCTGTGCAAATAAACAAGAGTTTACTTCTACCAGCAATGATGGAGTTTGCTTGGGATGTAATTCCTCATAGGCATGAAGCATTTTATTGTTAATATCTAGCTTTTCATTGCACCTGAACTTCTGACTATCAACAGCTGGGGCCCCAGCCATGCTTTCCTCTATTTTACTTACCACCCAGAGAGGAGAAGCCTATGGAGGTAGGCACTACCCAACCTCACTCCACATCCTAAGAATGAGGACAACATTGAGGGTAAGTATCATGCTTTTGTTGTGGTAAGAAAGGCCACTGGCTTAAACAGCCACCATGCCCAGACCACTGCAAAGGGAGTGCAGTCAGGAAGCATCTGCACCAGCACTTTGCCATGCAATACTGGTCATCATCATCTCAGGATGGGTGCCCTGTCCAATCCACTGTGCCTATAGTTTCGAGTTTGTTCGGAATGTGCAGATGTTTCCTTGGCCCCAGTGCATCTCAGCCATGTTCATTGCTGTGGATGGGAGCTGTGGAGATGTTCACCTTGAGGTAAACCATGGGAACTGCATGGTCAGAAACTGCTGTGTACTGCCTTCTGTCCTGTTACCCTCAGGCCATCTTGGCTTCAGAAACACAACCCCATAACTGACTGCTGGTTGGGATCCTTGTGGTGTCACTGCCAGGTCCCAGTTCATCTTCCTTAGGGTGCCACCACAGTCTTGCTGCTTCCTAACTCAGAAGGGTTTATTTATCTTCTGAGCTTTGGATATAAAAATCTTTCAATGGAAAGAACAACTGAAACTAGATTATCGTCCTCTCAATATAATTCACTAAATAAGCTAGTGGTTTTTTTTTCTGCTTTTATTTCCTTCAATGCAACCTCAGTTTCTGTTATTAACATGTTCTCTCTGGATGTAATTCTCTTTTGAAAACTACTAGCTCCAATTCTATATAATGCTTCCTTAGTGGCAAGCCCAGAATTGCAAAATGTTGTGCTACAATCACCTAGTAGGAAGCTTGCACGTTATATACACATAGCTGGCATTATTTGCTGTATAAACATTATACTGCAGATAAAAAGTTTGGTCAACTGTTCGTGACACACAAAAAAGGTAGGAGAACAACAGCACAGAAATTCAGTAGTCATATGTGTCTATGGAAACTTTCAGGTGAAATTCTGACCCAGTTTATGAAATTACTAACTATCTAGTTATATGCAGTTGGTTAGTATTCCTACACCATACACATACATACAAATGATCCTACTTTTTCTGTTACGAAATCCTGGGTGAGAGAGCTTAATAATTGGTCTCTAGTCTCACTGGTATTCAAATTGTGGCCAAATAGAATATAACATCAGATACTTGTGTGCTGTTTGGTTTCTGTTGAATAGAATGTGATTGAAATTGATTTGGACAGTTTTCTTATCTACAGAAAAGCCAAAAACATTTTGTTGTGGACAGAGTTTGGATATGGTACTATTATTTTTTCCCTCTGGCTAGAAAAAAGCTTAATTAAGAAGTGAGAATTGTTACAAGATCTTAACAAAGAGCACAGTCAAACGCTTTATAGCTAAAGTCAAATGACTGATGTATTTATGATAAAGAATAAATTAATCTAACAACCACACAATTTTTTTTTTCCACATTTTTATTTTAAACTCAGCTAGTGTATCAAGCAAAGAAACTCCATATCCTTCAATTTCTTTGATGATTGTTATTTTCTAGTTGCCTTGATAGTAAGAGTTATAAACAGAACTCTTTAGCTGGAAATATGATTACACTTCAAACTAAGTATTAATGCTAAGAATTTTTCCGTACAAAATCCTACAGTTCATGCTCTTATAATGAAGAAATTTATGGTACTGTCCATTTGCATTACCTTCTGAGAGCCTGATCCAGCTCCTGTGTAACCCTACAAGAATGTCTCCATTGACTGCACTGAACTATAAAACTACCACAATATCAGATCCAAACACCCCTAAGCTTTGAAAAAGGTTAGAACTTTACCAAGCCTTTTGACTCAAATCCATCTGCAGTTAAAGTACAAAGTATAGTCTTGGTTTCATCTTGGACTGCAATGTGTATTCTAATTACGCAAAATTTTAGCAAAGAAAATTAGGCTTAAAATGACATATAGGGAGTTGTTAGTATTCCAATGAAAATAGTACATTATTTTAGAAAGCCTATTGATATATTTTGACACTAGTGGCTGTTTCATTCTCAATTTATTTTATTATTTATACTACTATTAATATACATATATAGATCATTTTAGAGGGTTGTATTGGAAAACAAACAAACAAACTAACTAACTAACAAACTTAAAAAGCTAATTACAATATACTACTACTACGAAAAACAATTATCTGCAATCTGTGCTTTTTTCCTCAATAATTGTGTTCCTTTGGTAGATTCAGGCTCATATTTTCCTATCACTGACAACAAACCATGTTTCTATGGTTTTTGCTTTCCACCTACCGTGCAGAATCATGGAACTTAGAAAGAGCTGGATTCTCTCTTTTTCCATTCTGAAGACCAGAAAAAGGTATCACCAGTTCGATTCCTGTGGGTCTCATACCCATGCTCCTCACAGAGGCTACCAGTCTGTAGCAGCCTTCCCTTATTGCCTTTCTTCCCACCGGCCCTCAGAACAGACCACGACTGTGCTTTTAGTGCTCCATCCAGTTCTCACAGACTCTGGATAGCTCTGTCTAGGGTACTTCTGGAAGCTTGCTCAAGGACAGGAGCAGAGTATTTCTCACTACATTTATGTTTCAACCTGGTTTGTGTTGCACACAAAAGGCATGGGACAACCTCGTTTTGATTCTTAATGAGACCTGTTGACTTGTCAAATCTACCCATGCACAGCTAAAACAAGGCCACAGGACTTAAGAAAATCCTATGTGTTAAGAAGGTACACATCACTGCAAGTTTCCTGTGGAGGCACTTTTAAAGGTAGAAATCAGAATTTCTTTTGCAGATCGGTAGTAACAATGATAGGTGAGAAACTGATTGGCTTATTTCTCAAATCACTGTCTAAGTTTAGAGAGAAAATTGCCACTGCTGTTGTTCCAATTGTTATATTTCTTTTTTTCTTGAAAATTCAGCATACACTCAAGTCCCCACCTTGCCATTTGTTTTCTGAGCAGAATCACTTCTTCATTAATCTGAGTTTGAACTAATTTTATTGATATGAAGAAGAAAGATTAGATCTGTCTGTATTCACACAAAATATCTAGTGCATGGAAAACTTATGCTTTCATACTCTGGACTAAACTCATACTTTATATAAGAAGGTAAAACCCCTTCGAAATGTCACATTCCTTGACCAGTTCGAATTTGATACTTTCTTCTGAAAGTGTGAAACAAGCAGACACAACTGAGTATTTATAAGATAAACTGAGTCTAGCTGTCATGATTTTGAAAATCCTTTCTTTTGCCAACAAACACAAATCTTTAACACAGGGAATAAGCATTTGGAGTGAGTAGGAGTATTTTCCAGACTATTTTTGTTCTCATTCTGTCCTTAAATGCTTGCAAATGACCATCAGTTTTGCTTCTAAAATGAATCTATGATTCATGCTAAAATAGCCCTTTATGGCCATGATTTCACCCCTGCATATGGTTTACATTTCTGAAAATAAAAGAGTTCCAGTGATTTATGATAGAGAACCCATTAAAAAAAATCAATGTTATACAGGTCGTCATTAAAAAAGATTTTTTTTTTTTAATTATTCTTTGTCACACATATTAACATCCTAAGTAAAGGCCTGTCTCTCATTTTCATCATTTCCTTGTCCTATCAAATTGCTACTAACACAAGTTTTTTGTACTCTTGCAGATATGGCATGTAAAGAAGATTATCTTTGTCTGTTCCTCTTTTCATTTAAAAATTACTGGATACACAGTATGTAAAGAAAGTGTCATTGCAATCCCAAAAGTTTTAACATGGTAGCTGATTTGGAACCACTACCTTTTTGAACTGCTACACATCTACTGTACAACCAAAAAGCAGTTGAAATGCTGTCCAAGCTCATGTACAAAACATTTGTTAGAAAACAGGACAATACATGGAAAATATTGTTGAATGCCTCAAGAGAAATGATTTCTAAAGGAAAGAAATGTTTATTTGCCTTCATTGGATTGGTGAAGTTAAGAAAAACTGGAAAACTATTGAAGAAAATTGAAAATATTCTGGATAGAAACACACCAGTAGAACTGGAGAAAAGTCTTTCCTCAGGAAAATTTTCATTTTAAAAAAAATTTCAACAGGCAGAATACATATCGAACAAAACCTGATTAAATACATTATTTTTACAATGCATGTGCTTTCCATTATAACTCATTGTTTCACTTTCCCTCAGTACACATGCAGTGTTTTCAGTATCTTAGCACGTAAAGATTAGGTTTACTTGGATTAACCTTCAAAGTTTGTGGGTTTTATCCAAACCAAACAGCTGAACTTGTGGAGTTTTACTTATCAATGACGATAGGTGATTCCTTTTGATATTCAGGTGATCTGAATTGTTGTCCCAGAACTGACACTGAGTGTCTTACTGACCTCATACCTGCCGTAGTATCCCTGTTTCTTATTTTCCCATCCATAAAATTGGAATAATGTCTCCTTAAACAAAAAAAAAAAAAAAAAGAAGAAATTACTGAGGACATTTGCTTTGTAGTAATATTATAATTATTCATTCAAAGAATAAACAGAATGAAAATTGAACACCTCCCAGACTCTGAGGGAAGACTGGAACCATACCTGAAATTGCGGTTTCTGACTCAGCTGTAATTTGTAAATTGTAATTAACACTGAGCAAAAAAAGTACATAGTACAATGATATATTCCACTTTCCATCCAAATTTGAAAACCAGATGATTTTTATTCCTTTGAGCTAAACAACTCTTTCCCCCAAAATAGGAAAAGTAGTGGGTTTAGATACTTTTTATCCTCCTCAGCTAAAGAAAAAGACTGACTTCTTGAAATAACAAAATTTGAAGTAAGGTAATGGGCCAGTGATCCTCTGAAATTCCAAAATCACTAAAGAATCCTGAGAAACAACTGTCGATATTACAACTATGGAGCAGAACAATTAAGCAGGAGCTTTCTAGTGAACAACAAAATGCATGCAGGCAGTCAGCTTACCAACTATTGTGGAAGCCAGTGTTTAAAACCTCTTGCAGTTTTAAAAATCTCACCATAGGTGTATCCATATTTTATTCCATGCCAATTTTAATCCTACTAATGACAGTTGTTTGACCCACAGGTCGTGAGAACTATGAAGAAGCTTTCCAACTGCTGAGTGCCCTCACTTCCAATTGACTTCAATGTAAATTGCACAGTCCATATTAGATGGTGCTCTGACAAGTTAAAGAGCCCAGTAACACTCAAAATCAGATCTCCAACAATGCTGGGAAACAAACTTGTCACCTGCCAGTTTCTACAGCAGGCAAAAGTAGTCTTTGCCAAACTCCATGTGAAATAATTCATCATTGCTGACCATTGACTGGCTTTATCCGGAAGCAATTAGTGTTGATCAGTAATAAAGTTGTGTGATTTCTTTGGGTTTGCCTTTAGCTGAACTTTGTTTCTAGTGAGGGTGAGACCCCAGCTAGTCTCCATTTCAGTCCTGGTGAATACCCATTTCCATCTCAAAATAAGTTAGTGTGAGATAAATTAGGCCCTAGGCATCCTTTCGCTATGAAAATCCATGAAAATAATAGATTTATAGCCTTAGCATTAATATGTAAGGCAATAAGATAGATCAGTTATTTTTTCAGTACAGATAGGAAAAAGAGTTTTCTGTGTGTAAAGGGTTGCACACAAAACCTACAAATAGTTGTAAGCATCTTTTAACAGCAAGAGGGAGTTAAATAGTGCCTTCATTTTCAGGAGCTCTCTACAGAGGCCATCTTCACTCTGCAATGTGTCCTCTTCTCTACTCTAGTATACCACCTACCAATAACTGTCCAGTTATTTTTACAGTTGCTCCTAATATTCTGAGTGTTCTTTATGTAGAAGCTTTTTTTCTGCTCCACACAGAAAGCAGTCAGAAAAAAATGTATTTGTATGATAGTTGAAAAGAATTGTTTTCTGTGCCTTTAGTGGTTCACTTATCATTCCAAAATTTTGGAAAAAGAAGCTGTACAACAAGCTGAAACACTCTGTTGTGTTACCAAGAAGATAGCAAATTTTGGTGCATGTAGACAGTGAGAAAGGAGGAGGAACTGAAGGGGGAAACAGAACATGAAGAGAGTACATTATCAGGGGAAAAATGTGTTTCAAATGATAGAATTCACCTCGGGATAGAGGTCCAGTATCCAGTTTGGACATAATTATGGCCCGCTTGAGCCCTTCTTCAAGATTTTACAGCAGACAAGGTGTGTTTGTTTGAACAAGGACAACCTTTTTTCTTTAGCAATCTATATTTCATCCTCTCAGCTACAACATCTATAGGAAAACCCATTTAGGTCTTAGACCAAAGTCACTTCCAAATACGGAGGCAAATGCATACTGTATTAATACACATTACCTTTCAGGTTTTATTTATGCACAGTGATGAGTTATGAAAACTTTTAATTTCAGTTGCCATTTTCATTAACATAATAATCTGCAGTAATATTATTTACTTCATTTTGGCTTCCCCTCAGTTAAAACCACAACTCTCATTCTATGTATCTTGGCTCACAGAGGATTTGTTTTTTGCAGATTTCATGTCTTGTTTGTGTTCTTTCGTTTTGCTGCCAGACCTCCTATTTGCTTATATGGGACACCCTTCTCTATTTCACTTTTCATAGCTATATGAAATGTGACAGTTACCATGTGCTGATGAAATGTTATGGGCTCTAAGAAACAAATACTCAATTTTAATACTCTGAAAGTAACACAAATAACTGTAAGGGACTATACAACTAATAAATCAGAGAACTGATGCTGTCTGAAAGGTGCAGAATCAGAATGACTTTTTTGACAGGCCTTAAGTGCAAGGAAATGCACTGCACTGTAGAAGTATACTAATGAGTACAACCATTATGAAGCATTTTTCTCATGCTATGCTTAGTAGTGAATAAATACTTTGCAAATCACTTAGATGGCAGCACTTGTTTCCTCACCAAAGAAATCACAATTTAAAAAAGATACTTGCTGGAAAAAGTGCTGAAAAGGAAAATGAAACAAGTGCTTTGTTAATGGAAATAATTTTTGTGCCACAGAGGAACAGTCCTTTTACAACTTACAAGAGATAAAGCAAGAAAAATTTAAAGTGAGGCTTTGATTTCATATATTCAAAACACACCAAAAGCTGATGACCTAATATTATGATATGTTGTAGAAACTGAGCCACAAATATTTGAGGATCCCATCCTGTAAGGTGCTGAACATGTCTAGGATATTGTTGGCACTCTACCAGTACAATATATCCAACAGCAAACATGTTCATTTCTAATGAGAGTGATTTGTCCTTATGCTGAGTTATTTAGTCTTATTATTGTTATATTCAAGCTGGCCTGACCTTCAGCTATATATTTTCTTTGTAATTATTATGTTCTTAGATACACAACACTTAGAGTTCATCCAAGCAGCACATTATAAAAGTGAAGATCATTAAGTGCAACACCACACTAACAAAAATAATACAGTTCAGAAACTAAGAAACCACAGGAACACATGTAGTCATGTGATCCTCAAGATGCATTGGATTTCATTACTTGTATATACAGATCACAGTGAATATGGAAATAAAAATTATTTATTTTAGATCAGAGAGAGCATTATTTCCTGTAGAGTAAAATAGAAAGGAGCAATTAGAGCCTCGACATTGCCAAGCACTAATATTCAGCAAAAGGTCTAGAAAATTAAAAGAAAAAAAAAAAAAGTCATTCTCCATAAGCAATACGATACAGTATCTGATATATTTACAGGAGGATGTGAATGTTTGAGGCTACATGTTTGTAAAAGGGAGATCATTTCTCCTTCTCCACTGATATAATATTTCAAATAGTGGATTATAATTTTTGGATGGTGTTCAAAATGTACAAAATTCAAAGAGTGATGACATAAGTTTACTTCATCTACGATTTCATTTAATACGGCTTGGCTGTACTTTTTTAATATATACGTAACTACAAGCTAGTTCAATTTATAGCAAATGTACCCGATTAGCAGTTTCGTGACTTTATAAATTAGCTATTGTGCTTTTGTTAGAGTCCGGGCATGTTTGTGTGTATACCTATCTATCCATACACACATATACATATATATATATTTATCTTAGAACACTCATTGTTTTAAAATTTAACATGCACAAAAACTGCAAAGTGCTTGGAGTTTCAAATGCTTTCCTGAGTGCTGCAGAAATAAAATCAGAGAAGTTATGGCAGTGTCTAGCAGGGATCAAATGCTTAAAGGTACAGTGTTCCATTTTGCTGTCTTGATTCTTTGAAATATAGCTACTCTTCCAATCAATTTAAATGCTCCTAAAAAAAATTTAGGAGAATGTCATTTTGTGCTAGTTTAGCTGACATTGAGTTCATTTTCCATGCAGTTAGAATCTCTTCTTAGCAGCTAGCACAAACTTTTATTTTGGATTCAGTTTGAAAATGAAATATAGCACCCTGGAATAGAGTTAATGTTTTCTTCCAGTAGTTTTCTGGTGTTTGGGATTCGGTATGAAAATAAGGTAATAACTTACTGATATCTTGGTTGTTGTCAGGGAAACCGAAGAGTTTTTCAGCTGTCCTGCTGTAGGTGTAAATTGGTAGGAGGGGGGACAGGACAGTGCTTTGATTGACATCTAGGCTGATCAATGAATTATTCCGTACCATGAACGTTACACTCCAAATATAAGCAGGAAGTTGCTGGCTGCTGTCAGTGAGGGGTCCTCCTCTTGTCCTTGCTCCTGCTCCTGCTCCTGTGACCTCTGCAATTGACTTGGATTTACTGTGCTCTCAGCAGCCACTCTCTGGCCTTCATTGCTGAGAGCCTGCATTCCAGCAGCCAAGTAATGCTTTGCATCACTCTTCTATTATTATTATTCTATTAAATTTGTTTCTATTTAAACTCATGAATCTTTCCTCCTTTCCCCTTCCTTCCATCCGGGATGGAAAGGCAAGAGAGCAAGAGGCTATTTACTGTTTTAGCCATCCACCATCCAGGGTTAAATGGTAATGGAGCTTAAGGATTAAAATGAAGAGCAGAACGAGATGACTTTGGTTTGATTCCCCTGAGTCTCATATCCATTATCTACACAGAGGCTACCAATCTGTAGCACTTCCCATCGTACATCACAGTAGACCATGAATGCATATCATTACTATTGCTGCTCCATCCAGTTCTCACACACTCTGGACAACTTAATCTGGGGTACTTCCTGGAAGGTTTCTGAAAGACTTCTATGCTTATGTTCTGGCCTGGCCTAGGTTCCATATGAAAAGACATGGGACTTACATTGAGAACAAACTTCACTTTGATTTCTAATGAGAACTGCCTGTCAAAACTACCCATGCATACCTAAAACAAGGCCTTAGGGCTTGAGAAAGTCCTGTCTGTTAAGAAAGTCTTGATGCTCTAGCACATGTAGGTACTCTAGTATGTAATGGTGTCTCTTAGAGAACAGAATAGACTTACTTATGTTTATTCTTCTTTTGAAAAAATAATATACTACCACTTAATTATTTTCCAGAAGTTTTTGGTGCCTTTTTTAACAAACTCTACCTACTGGACTTGTTTTTTTGAAAATCTCAGCTTTCATCAGAATAAAGACTATGTCTCCACAGGTTGTAAGAGTCAGAGAAAACAACTTGAAAGCCTAGGTTAGATATTTTGAAAATCCTACAACGTCCACATAAATTTTGTTAATTGAAGGACTGCTTACATATACTGAGCAATGCTCAGGCTCAGTTCACTGCAGATTTGTAGATTCTCTTCTGCATCATGCCGTGTTCTATACACTTTTTATCCTTAGACAGACCAAATGTTTTGTGTTGAATCCAGGGAAGTGCTTTTTAGCACCTTCCAGACAAAACAGGATTGTAAAGAAAAGATGAACAACGTATGGAAATATAGACACATCTGTATATCAGTGCTTAATTTCCTGGACATTTTCAAAAGAGGGAGAGTAAGAAGTAGTCAGATATTAAGGAGGAGTTAAAGAGAAGAAAATGCACTATCAATATCAATGCAAAAGTGGTTTAATATGTGGTATAAACCTTAAAAAGTTATATTATTTTCCTTCAGAATAAATAGTTGATATAACTGGAAAAAATAGGTATTGTCAAGATAGTGCTACTGTGAAACAGACACTGACCAAATTAGTTGAAACAATCTCTTCTGAGAGATATAAAAGGACAAACAAAGTCTTCCTTAAGTCACAGTTTGTGATTTAAAATTGTGATATTGAGTATACGGGAAGAGAATAATTTTTAAAAGGGAGGCATAAAGAAGTCCTCATGTATGTTAACTGATTTTTGTTTTGCTCTGTTCAGCATGGCTTTAGTTATTGCCTGTTCTTTATAGGAAAAGCAAAGCAGAAAGTAAAATCTTTTAACTCAGAGTAGCAAAAGTTTCTTAAAAGGCAGAGAACAATAAGGAAACCGAAATTCAGGGCTCTGATTAGAAGGTGGCACACCTGTTCTCTAGTCTGTGGGAGCAGTAACTACTAAATGATTAAAAATCAAAGTTCTTAGTGAAGAACTGAAGAAAAGCTTCCTACCTTCTGCCATGTACATTTCAAGGTTTTGGGGGTTTGCCACTGTAAAAGTTTTGTTTCTTTGTGATTTTTTTTTTTTTTTTATTTTTGGCCTCGTTTTCCTCATAATTAGGGAATTTATTTCTTCTTTGAGGTAACCCAAAGCTAACCAAGACTTCTCAGTTTGTTGCTGAACTTACCCTACACTCTAACCCACACCTGTCTTTCCCTGCCTTTTGTAACTGCCTTTTATAACTCTGCTATTGGCACATTGCATTAGTGTATTTAAGAACATAAATTCTTAGCACCTAATGTTTCCTGCTATGCATCTTGTCAGACAGCAGGGTACTAAGGTCCTGAACTGGTGACATGGCACAGTGAAGACAGAGACTTGAGCTGGGGAAACAGCTCTGTTCCCAGGCCCTGAACTAACGAGGGTGAGAGTGTGTAAAAAGCAGTTTGCTTGGGGGCTGGAACAAGGGCATTAAGAAGCAGATGCTCTCAAGCTCCAAAGGAAAGCTGCTCTAATCAGAATACAGTATTCTCTCAGACAGTCCGAGGCTTCACAGGGGAAAAAAAAAATGTTTTAGTTCAGTGCATAAATGCAAGAGGATTGTCAAACTGGATAGGCAGGAGTCTATCACACTAAAAATTATTATTCAAGTTTAAAGTAATGTTTTGTTTAGGTTTTAATGAAAGCAACAGGATTTTAACAACAGAACTTCTGTTCTTTCTCTTTTTTTCTCCATTTCCACATTCAGTTCCACTGCCCCTGCACCTGCTTCCAGTTTTGGCTTCTTGGCAGTGATGCTTAAAGAGACATCAGCTGGCAGTAGTAAACTGCTAAAAGCTCCCCTGCAATGCAGCTTTGCAAATGCCACCCATTTATTCACTGGTGTATGCCAGCTTAACACAACGTTTCTTTCCCTCTCTCTTCTGTGCTCTCAGGTTTCACCTCTGAACAACAGTAGGGAATCTGAGTAATGACCTAGTTCTTCGAGTATCTATTGAATGTGGTCAGTTCTATTTGTTGTTGTTGTAATATTTTGATCCAAAGTGTTGCATAGAATTTCAACTATAGCACTGTTTCTTCTTTGCGGACATAGCTGTTGGACCACAAGTTTTGTTCCATTTTAAATTTTAGTCCTTTTAAACAGATGGTGGGGTAGCTAAGCTGCTGAGATCGTGGAGTTATTTGTTGCCTTTGTATTTTTCCTCTTCTGTTTTTCCAAGTCCAGAATGCTATCCTGGAAAAATAAATATAGAGAAAGAAGACAAAGAGGGTGGCAAGCAACTTAAGTACTCAGCACAAGTGGGCTGTTCCCATGCTGCTTTACAGGTCACAGTTCAGTCTGATCCTCAGTAACCCAGAGCAAACTTAGAGGTATTAACAACATTAGATTCATTAGACTGATTCTAGAATTCTATGTGTGATAGGTTAAAAAATAAGTCCAAATAAGACATTTGTCAATTCATCACATCATTTCAGCAGAGACTCAGAAAATGTCACAAATGTACCAGAATTCTGAAGTATATTTACCTTGGAAAACTGAAGCTTATCTTTAATTTGTGTTGTCTGAAGGTTCTTTCTAGCCACATGGGAAGATTATAAGGAATGTAATTTTCACAGTCTGAACTACTGAAGCTTCTCCCTGTATTCCAGATTCTTTCTACAGATAGTTCTGGGTGGGAAAGAATTGCCTCAGTGCTCTAAATATGGATAAGTTAAAAAATAGAGTTCTACTGCAGCAGCATTTTGGCATGGGGCAGGAACCAGGAGCATTATGGACCTGTTAACCTCACGTTTTCTTTCAATAAGGCCTGAGCGTACTCTCATTTACTGAAAGATTTGACTTTCACCAAGGTGGAACCTAGTCCTTCAGCAAGGAGTTAGGACTTTTGGAGTAAGGAAAAGGGTTGTTGCAGAAGAGTTACCATAAAGCCCTGAGGAATAAAAGCAGTGTTGAGGATCGAGGAATACACAGCTCAGAGAGCATTGTGAGCAGTAGCCTGTTCCAGACACTCAGGTGGATTAATATTTCTTTACTAAGCTTTGAAAAAGCCTAGATGCAATCAATACAATGTGGGTGAAGAACACATTACTAGCCAATAGAAGAGTAAAACAAGTCCATCCTAATACCTACTTATCCACATTTGTGCTTGAGGAACTGTGACAACCAAGACTGATGCTGAGACGTCAGATGTGCTACAAAAACTTAACAAATATGTCTTTCTGTGTTTTAACTCTGCTAATGTTCACATGCACACTGAAGCAGTTTACAAGATGTTTTCCCTACTTTATGTGAACATCAGTCATTCAGCTAGATGTTAATGACAGGGCTTAGGTTACACTATCAGGATGAAGGTCCTTGCATCAATGCGGATACTTTCTGCTGCCCAAAACAACAGTACAAAGTGATTCAGTGGGAGTTCATTCTCTGAAGGATCAATTCCCTCAAAGAAAATAGAAAAACTTGGAAAGGAAGGCACACATGAAGCCTGACCCACAGAAAATGAATATAAGAACAAGCTTAAACAGCTTTCAGTGTGAGGTGAAAAAGGGTTTAAGTTGCACATAAACAGCTCTCTTCTTCTTGATTTCTCCATATTCAGTAAAAACAATAATTTCTATCTTTGTGAATATGAAAGGTATCTGGCTTCATGCCGTGGAAAAACCTCCAATAACCTGATTTTTAGCTAAGGACTTGGGTCACAAGAGGAGAGAAGTAGGATGAGATCATTAAACACATTTCTGCTTGCAGCTTTGAATTTGAACACTAATCCATGGTCCCTTAACCCTAAGATTGTGAGGTGACTCAGAGAAAAAAAAGGCAGAAAATACACCTAACTGAAAATATTGGCAAACATCATATGATCCTTTAACTAAATGAGAGAGAGGAGAAGTGCTCTAACACCATTTTCAATTGCGTGTGTTTCAAAGCTGTAGGTGCCCCAGAAGAGTGCAGTAGTAAATATACCATACTCCTGGTTTTGGAAACTTGATAGTTGAAGGAGATAATTTTCTTGCTGTCTCTGAAAATGAGGAATAGATTTCATAACAAAATATGGGCTTGGTTCAAGTTTGGGTTGGTACCAGAAGCTCTTGATCACACGTTGGGTGTCCTAGATAAACCCAGATAGAGTTTCTCAAAGCATGAAAACCTTCAAAAATTCAGAAGCATCACAGAAACCTGAAAAAATGGCTGATTTTCTTGCAAAATACTGTCTTTGTCCCAGCTCAGAACAGCTTCAATGTTGAGTGGAAATTAGAGAGCTCGGAATCCCTGTGAACAGATGACTGGAAAAGAACTTCTGCAAACCCCATGTGGACCACAGTTCCCAAATTTAAGCTATTTTCGTCTCTTCTGCCAGTATCCTTAGTGAAATTTGCACTCTAACCAGTTCTGATCTCACAGCACAACAGTGATCCATCGGACCACAAATCCCAGTGCTAAACTCACATCTATCTGCAGTACCTTTGGTAAGGTCAAGAAAATAAGCTCTCTAATAGCAGCACTAATAGTAATATCGCTTTCAATAACAGTGCAGGACATGCCTGCAGGCCTAAACTGTTTATGCTGTCACTATAACAGACTACAGAGGTTTGACTGCACCTTTTTTTCTTTGTCTTTTTTTTTTTTTTTAAATAAAACATCATACATTGAAATTTGCCCCTTAGGCTGCATGTACAATCACATCTAAATCCCTGTCTAAAACAGCTACATGATCTGTATGCCTAAAAATATAGTCTTTCCTATCTAGTGTGTAACCTAGATGCTTTTACTGGAATAAAGCCGAGCAGCGCTGAAGCTAAAAACATCTTCAGTAGATAGAATCTTTGATTTTTGTCAATATCAATTAACCTTACAAAACTAAGAAGAATTTTCTTGGCCAAATCCTCTAGACTTGAAAAGTCAAAAAGTAGGAAATTAGTCAGTTATGCTCTTGTGCCTATGATAGGCTAAAGAATGAGAAAACTTCAAGACATACAAATTTGTTATTAAATGAGACCAAACAGGCACAATCCACAGAAAAATGATATAGCAATGGAATGTTATTTTCCATAGTCCTGATTTTGGTGTCATACTGTATGTATAGGACATGTAGAATTATCTAACAGGAAAACAAAAATCAAATGCTTGCATACTCATAGACACATATATGTACAAATTATTGGCAAAAATTTTGAAAGACTTCTAAAAGTCTTTCCAAAAACAACCTTATCTCTTTTGTTACTCAGGTTATTACTTCATTGGGTAAGTCAGTTATGCAGGGCTTCCTAGGCTTCCAGGGTTTCATTTCTGTTAACACAGAAAAAATATAAATCAAATTAATCACCATGGGTTTGAATGCAATAACAGCTTTGGAAGACATGTTGAGTCTTTAATCCTCAAGTGCTACATCTGACTGAAGAAAAAGACAGAGGACCCGGAGCCAGAGCAGCTTCCAGAGTAACACTGAGCTCCCAAAATTCTTTAAGGAAGAGAGAATCTAATAACAGTTAACATTACGAGATAATAACACTTTATACCTGAAAGGCAGCATGCAAGAAGAGTGAAGTTTAAAGGAATCTGCATATACAGAATTAATTTGTCACTGTTTGCTCAAAATCAGATGCCTTCATGCAGGCAAGTGAAAACCAAGGATTTTGGGAAGGTGCAAGGAAGGCTCAAATGAGCTCTCAGGAAAAGCAACATCAAGTTCAGAGATCAGTAAAACCTAGAACCAGGTCTGTAACACTACATTATTTTGTGAAATAAACTACTGTTCGGAAAACAAAAGTTTCACTTATCAAGACAGAATATTTATTAGTTTTCAGATCCTTAGTGAAGTTCCTTAATCCTGAAGTAATAACTACATTTTAGTGAAAATCAATAGAATCAGGGTTCTATTCTAATTTCTTGATCAAATTCCAACATAAATAACAATATTACATCTAAAATCCTATTTTGATTTGGATATATATGTTGTGTCATTCATTTCTCCAAAAATGGATTACCTGGGTGCTGGAAAACAGCTGGCACATTTCACATGGTTACACTTCAGAACTGTCTTAAAAGTGGAACACGATGCTTTCCGCAATGTTTATTTTTAAACTAATACTTTTAAGAAGGTTCATGAGAATATACAATGGTGAGATTCCTTTTCAAGGACCCAGCTGGGTACCTTACATGGGTACTAGATTGCTCAGATAGTTTGGCATTAGATACATCACTTATATTTGCAGTTGTTCAGATCATGTTGATTAATCACATTCCAAGTTCGCAAGCAAGAACATGTTGATTTCATTCCAAACATGTTTATAGTGTTTTGTTCACATGTGCATTCAACCTACATTGATAACTGTCCTACATTTACATAGTCCTTCATCTTGAAGAGCTTTGAAGTATTTTACAACTGCAGAACAAGTCAGTCTGAGGGAAGCCAGACAAACAGATCTCCCTTTTTCTGCATGCAGACAAGGAGAGGGAATGGTGTCAGCCAGCTGTAAAGCATTGTTTTTTTGGTCTCTGAGACTCTGAAGAAGCCTGTAGTCTGGATGTGATGGCCATGAATGGGGAGAGTGTAATGAGAACCTACGTTCCTTTCCTACAATATCTGCAGGGAATTCACTGCAGTTCAGGCTGCCTGGGACTTCAGACACAGTCCTGCCCTGATTTTTACCATATGCCCCTTTTTCCCTCCCACTCAGAACTAATTTTGCACTTGTGCTTCTGACTACAAGAGCAGATTAGAGCAGCAGGTCTCCTTCAAACTGCCACCAGTGTGGTGCAGCACATCCACCAGCTGCACTTTCCTTCCAGAGAGGTGGGGCCACCTAAGCAGAGACCAGCACTTTTCCACACTCTCATTCTTCTTGGGAATAAATGTAGAGGCATGAAAAGCAGGGCAAACAGCTTTCAGTAGCTCCTTCATAGATCCGCTGCTTACATATATTCTCAGGCTGGATGTTAGTAGTTTTCCAGATCAATGACTGTAACCCTTAAAAAAATATGGACTTTGTATCTGGCATTTTAAAAGGTTTCAGACTAAACAGCATATAGTAGTGTCCTATGGCCTCTGCGAAACCTCACTTCACACATGGTTGGACTCTCAAGGCATTTTGCGTTCCCTTTGTTTTTTTCTCCTCCTGGAAGTCAACAGAGGCTGCAAAATGCTAACATCATAAATTTTCTTGCATTATTTTAAAAGAAAAATATATCACCTTTTTTACTAGGGTCCAGGGATAATCTTCTTTTAATAAGTATTTTATGCAGATTTCTGAATTGTTGTATTTCTGTGTCAGGCAGATGTCATTCCGTATCTTTTTCTTTTAAATTTGTTTCAAGCACAGTTGAAAGTTCATCTCAGTTCAGTTATAAACAAACAATCCATCATTTTTCTTGTAACTAAAACAAGCTAATGTTCACTGACCAAATGTTCCTTTAATCAAAATCTCTTTCTCTCTCTACAAGTGGGTTGTCTTTTCCTGTGTTTAATACATGCACTTAAAAGATACTATTATTTTTTCTAAACTATTTTTCAGCTGAGCACTTCAGAGAAGTTGAATTCTAGAGTGTCTTGTTTGCTGTTGATATTTTTTGATGCAATACTCTCCACTAAGTGAGAAATTAGTGTGCTCTCTTCTTAAAATATATACATTTAAGTGTGTATTTATATTTAATATTTATATTACATTTTTTTGTACATAGACATATAATAATAAACTGACCTATAGGAAAGCTTGACTTCTATGACATGCAGAAAAACATAGGTTCACAGGGAGGTAGAAATGTAAGGAAAGTCTGATTCTACCACCATGCAAATGGCTTGTCCTAATCTTTACTGCAGTGTAAGAGCTTAAATAACACTGAAATGTTGAACTATACCCATAAATACAGTATTTTGAAGAGGCACAACAAAAGGTGTTACTGACAAATTTCCATGTAATAATATCCACATGGTTACTCTACTGTAAGTTTAGAGTGGCTCCCTTAACTTGAAGAGAAGATTACAAAGCATCAGATCAGAAAGTGGCTCAAAATCTGGTATTTCTAGCTCTTTTGATAAGAGCCTAGAAATACTATCTGCTTTGTTTACACCAGAAAATAGTTGCAGTGTCTACAGATCTTGGTTTTCCTTTCTGTTTTCATATGCAATCAACCCGTATCACTTCAGAAAACCCCTACATCTTTCAGTTCACGTTCTCAGCACTGGCTGGATCACGTTACAGAGTTCTGCAGACTCAGGAGACCCACCAGCTGTAGATAGTCCCGGTCTCCTGCAGAGAGGGGAGTACAGCTGATCTCTGAGTGTTTTATTTGGGGTAGATTTGACAGGGCAATGTCGGGCTCAGAAACCTGTAAATGAGGGAAGTAAACACAGCAGACACAAGCCAGCACACAGGAAGGGAGATGGACAATTCCTCCAAGAATTCTCCTCTATTTCCCTTACTTTGATATCTCAGTTGAGTTTCTTTCCTTGGTTACATGCAATCAGTTTGCATGTTTGTTTGTCTCTTCCATATGCTGCTTACAGGTGGAGTTTTTATTTTAGCGGGAGAGGAGTAAAACACATGACTTTATGCCCTGAATGCATAAAGCCTGACCAGAAATCCACTGACACCCATGGAAAGATTCCCACTGATTTCAGCCAGGCTTGGACTGGCCCAGTCTGCTCTTTTGAAAAGTCAGTTCACATTTGCCCTCACGATCAGGATCATGGACTCACTCGCTCATCACTTTGTTTGAATTGTCTGTGTAGAATAGAGTCCAGCATGGGATATCACTTCAACAGAGCGTAACAGAAGACATTAATAAAAAAAAGTGGCCATTCGCTAGTAAAAACATGTCCCTGTGTCTCTGGCTGAAGAAGCGAGGCATTACACACTGACAGTAGCTGGAGCAGAGTATATTCAATCTCTTCTAAACTTGTTCTTCGAAAGATATAGCTAACATGAACTCTAAGCTCAGAATCTGAATAAACTGATGAGCAATAGGTTGTATTTTACATTTATGGTAGTCCTAATTTATCCATAAAGTACTTTTTCTATAAACGTGGCCACCGACACAGTGATGCAGTATTATCCTGAGGGAAAGCTAGACTCAGCCTCAAAATAAAACAAAATCAAGGAAAGACAAATCTAATATAGAGAAACTGAACAAGCCATTATGTTCCATAAATGTGGATAATCTCCCATTAAAATTACCAACATCTGAGCAGGAGAAACTTGGCTTTTTAGCCTCATCTTACAAACAGCATGCACAACTCTTTACAAAGAGGAAACTGGTTATGAAAACAAATAAATTTTATTATATTTGGATCATCTGAACTCTAATTGTGAGCTCAGTATCACTGTCACCTGCAGAAAACTCTCTCTCTTGCACCCTTCTTTAGTTACAGAAAACTCTGTGCATGGAAAAAACAACCGAACAGGCAGTCAGCGATAACAATGGCAAAATGCTGTTTTCCCCAGCAGGCTGGGAAATACTCCTGACACCTGCTGTATCCAACAACTATAGAGTGATTAAAGTCTCTGCCTCCCTCTCCTCTCCACTTCTCCATCCTCTTTCATGATTTATAGTGCAGGTTCATCGATTTTTTTTTGGGTTGGGAAAGACATATAAGATCCTTGAGTCCAACTGGTAACCTAGAACTGCCAAGTTCACCTATAAACCATGCCCCTGTGAACCTCATCTATGGATCATTCCAGGTGCTTGATAACTTCATTAGTTTCAAACTTTGAATTTCTATTTTCTACTCTGAAACATCCTGGTCAGCGGGAGCCTTCATCCTTCCAGTGACAAGAGACTGAGTTGGAGCAAAGGAGCAAGTCTCTGAACAGCCACACATTGGTATGTGCTGAAACAAGGACTCATCTGTGCATTCACTATATTTTCAAATACATATAATTTTTATTTTATTTAATCTGTTGTTCATATTTGCATTCAATAACACTGAAGGAATGCAAACAATAATTTTAAAAGCTGGGAAAAGATGATGTAAAAAATTACTGAAAGGAATGAAAGGGATGGTAGAGGGCTAGATGGGAAAAAGAAGACAAGTGGAAGAGAGGAGAGGAGAGGAGAGGAGAGGAGAGGAGAGGAGAGGAGAGGAGAGGAGAGGAGAGGAGAGGAGAGGAGAGGAGAGGAGAGGAGAGGAGAGGAGAGGAGAGAAGAGAAGAGAAGAGAAGAGAAGAGAAGAGAAGAGAAGAGAAGAGAAGAGAAGAGAAGAGAAGAGAAGAGAAGAGAAGAGAAGAGAAGAGAAGAGAAGAGAAGAGAAGAGAGGAGAGGAGAGGAGAGGAGAGGAGAGGAGAGGAGAGGAGAGGAGAGGAGAGGAGAAGAGAGGAGAGGAGAGGAGAGGAGAGGAGAGGAGAGGAGAGGAGAGGAGAGGAGAAGAGAAGAGAAGAGAAGAGAAGAGAAGAGAAGAGAAGAGAAGAGAAGAGAAGAGAAGAGAAGAGAAGAGAAGAGAAGAGAAGAGAAGAGAAGAGAAGAGAAGAGAAGAGAAGAGAAGAGAAGAGAAGAGAAGAGAAGAGAAGAGAAGAGAAGAGAAGAGAAGAGAAGAGAAGAGAAGAGAAGAGAAGAGAAAACAGCCTTGAAGGAGACAGGGGAGATATCCAGGAGAGGTGAGGCAAAGATTTTTAGTTTACATGGAGCTCACTACTTCATTGGGAGAATCTGAAGAAATGCTATGATAGCCTCCCAGAGCAACATGTTTGTCTTGAGGTCCTCTTGCTTCTTTTTCTTTACTCCCCCTCCCACCTCTACCTCCTTCTGCATACTTTCTTCTAGCAAAATAACAGACATATAGTATCAGTTTTCACACCACACCGGAGCTCTTTTTTCTAAAGGCAGTGTTCCTCTTAGAAATGAAATATTTTTTCTGCATTTGCATGCACAAATATGTCTTTCCTAGACAAATACTAAGGAGTAACTTCATTTTTTAGTTTAAAACATCCTATCCACATCTCTGTGTTCTGTGGCTGAGTTCTGCAATGCCCATAGTTTTGGTTTCCCCCAGAGACATCATGAAATGCAGGAAATCCAGTAGGTAAAACCAAAATAGCTCTTGTTTTCTCTTTACTTAGGGCAGCTTGCTCAGGATGTCCCTATGGAAAGCCTGTGCATCTTGTTTATGCATGTCCTGTTTTGCAACAAGCAAATACTGCTGCTCAGCTAAACTGATTGAATATTGATTGGCTTTTCATCTCTCTGTCCTCCCTCTTTCACCATCTTCTTCTTTCTTTTTTTTTTTTTTTCCTTTTTCCTTCTCTTGCATACTCACTGTAGGGGAAAAGAAAATTTAAAAAAAATAAATTAAAAAAAAAAAGAAGAAGAAAAAAATATTCCTTTGGGATTCCTTAAGTCTGTGTTGGCAGGAGTCCTTGTTTGTGGTGCAGGTGTGCAGGAGACCTCCTTCGTGTCGTCGCCACAGCAACCTGCCTGTCTAATCTGCTGAACATAAAAAAAGAAACAGACAGAGAAAAGCTATCCACCCCCTTCTGCTCCATCCATGAGCCCAAAAGAAGGATATCGTTTCCAAGCATTCCTCGTAGTTCCCCAGGCATTTCCCAGGCAACAGCCACAAGGATCTGGCAGGCCCTGTGGAGAGAAAGCAGTCCCTGTCTGGAGTTCATTGCGCCATCAGCACCAAACACCTCCCTCCCCCACCTCATGATTCTCCATTCTCCTTCTTTACCCAGCACAAATGTTTCATGTGCATGCATGAACACACACGCTTGCTCACACAGAGCTTAGACCTTCTCATGTCTTTCATGCCTTCCCTCCATGTGGTATGTCAGACAACAAGCACATACATTTCATCACCCTTGACTCCATGTGACCTCCTGTTCCCAGAATACACATCAGGAGAGGCTGACAGAATATTTCAGAACTGTCATCACCTGAATATTTATTCTAAAATGACCCCATTCCCCTTCTGTTGTGTCTCTTTTAATGATTCACTATTGCCAGTAACAGGGTAAATGTTAGATCTAACTTTGTAAAGTTCATCCTCCTGTAGGAAAAATCTAAAAAGTTTTACATTACATGGTAATTGTTGGGCTCATATGGCTCAGCAGCCAGATACCATAGTGATAGATACTTCAGAAATACCAACCATGGCCTCAGCATATGCATTTGGGAGAGGTTATAAAAAGAGGAGTTTGGAAACCTTTGAAGATATTTAAATCTCCAGTCACCTTTCAGATGGGCTACATTGCCAGAAGTGTGTTTATCAGCTAAAGAAAGGATTGGTGAGAGAATTCTCCTTATCAAAGCCCATGGTTTAAAAAACAGTCCTTTGCAGTTTTAGTTATGACAGCTGTTTCTGGGATATGAAGAGCTTTTTCAGAGCTGTGGGCTCTCTATCCCCTGTATCCAACAGCGAAAGCTCTCATTTGTCTTCCCACCATCATGTTGATGCAGCTGGGTTTGACACTGCTTACCTCAGCAGTTTTTTTTCATTAAAAGACAGAAGGCTTACTTGTGATCCCAGCCTTTTCCTATCAAATGACACTCAGCTAGTGGTTTTGGTAACTTATTTACTGGCACTAACCCAGTAAAAACAAAAATGAACATTCACAACTAATAAATCCTTGAGCACAGATAGCTTCAGCTACATTGGTAGGATTACATCAAACCGTCCAGACTGATACGAGCTCTCCCTGGGAGGCTGAATCCTAGCAAGTACAGGTGAGATGACTATTGCATCCTCTGTGCATTCACATGGGCTGCACTTTGATTGTGTAGTGTACAGGTCAGCTATGTGCACAGTGCCAGAAAGGGGGTGTGCATTAAAAAAGAAGCTACCTTCTTCTCTCTTGCAGATTCATTTGGACACTTCTAGTATAAACTAAGTAGCCTAAAAAGCATGACAGCAAAAACAGTCAGAGAGACTAGGCAGATAAGACTAGGCAGATAGAAAGAGAATTTCCATCTGTCTCAGCTGCAGTGGACACCATTTTATAGTAGACAAAAAGTCAAAAAAGTTTAGCTAATGCAACTCTGCACTGCACACTGCTGCAGATAGGCTGAGATCATCCCCCTCTGTAACGTTATGGGAAGCAAAAGCATTCCTTCAGTATGCTGATGATAACATTGTTTAACATTGTATTCCTCTTTCTGATCACTGTAACTTCCTTATAGAGTTAAATTATAAGATTTCCATTAGTTATAGAGCTCTAATTTCTAAACCTTTGACATAGCTCCCTGTAAAATCTTTTTACATTGCATCTCAGGAGGGACAGTGCTGAGCAATTGAGCTTACAGCAAAGACAATTTCCTGAAGTTGCAGACATGATTCATTTGAGAATACCTTGAACAGCCCAGAGTTTTGCAGACTAGGATGCAGGACTCCATCAGGCATGCCTTGTTTTAAGACAAGGAAGTGGACTGCATTTCGTGAGAAAGTAACTACCTGAAACACAAACACAGCCTAGACTTTTGCTTACCAGCAGCATTTACCACTTCCTTCTGTTTCTTATGAAATAAATAAATAAATATGTAAAAAAATAAATAGATAAAAACAACAACCCAGAAAAGATATAAGATTATTCTGTATACCAATTAATTACTGGCAGGGAGGTGACCTGTTTTCCATGCTTTAAAAAGCAAAACATAAAAAAACCCCAAACTATTGTGCAGAGGAACTCTTTTTTACAGTACTAACATCTTCTCAGGAATGCGCAAGGTCAGAATGTTAGTGCCGCTACCACAGAAAGGAAAACCTATGTAACTAGCAAAATAGTGGGAAGAAGAAATAGGGGGGGCATTTAGTGCTAAACTTTGTCTTCTAGAACAGCTGTGTGGGAGGTACGTAGATGAAGTTTCATTGAAGGGGAAAGTACAGGAAGTACTCTAGCTCTGATGTGCATTCTTAATGAAAAGAGCTTGATAATACAGACATTCTGCCACCCTGTGACATCTACTTATCAGCCCAAAACATGAAAGAGTTAGGAAGAGTGAAGGTATTGTGGAAAGAAATATGGTTCTGTCCTTCAGTTTGGCAATCAGAAGGCAACAATTCAATGCCAATAGTTGCCACAGGTTGCCTGCATGACCCTGGTCACATCAAATCACTTCATCTTGTATTGACTCCATTTCCCATCTGCAGTGTAGGAACAATTCTTTGTCAGATGTTA
This sequence comes from Patagioenas fasciata, assembly GCF_037038585.1. Classification (NCBI taxonomy): domain Eukaryota; kingdom Metazoa; phylum Chordata; class Aves; order Columbiformes; family Columbidae; genus Patagioenas; species Patagioenas fasciata. Next base: position 21,041,185 of record NC_092560.1, on the reverse strand, counting down.
TTTATTTTCTCTTTAATTTAGACCATAAATTTAGCCTTTTGTTTATTTAGATTTCAGGACAATGATTCTTGCTTATGTCACTACATAGTGCATAACAAATTAGAAATCTAATTTCCTATGGGATATCTACATAAGACAAACATTTCAAAATTTAAAAATAGGAAATCTGTTATTAGTGCAGCAGAAAATAGATATTGTCCTGTAATTAAAAATACGGTAAGTTGGGGAACACTCTTTTTGTCCATACAGCACAGCTATAATATTAAGAAGTTGTGTGATTTCCAGAAATTTGGAAATAGAATTAAAGGTAGGAATTAAATTACTACAAAAGAAGAACTCCAACAGTCTAAAACAAATCTGTAGTAAATGATTTAGAATTATATCTTAAGTAAGCTTTTTCTTAAACTTCTAATACTTTCTTTCTTCTGCCTGCTCTAGCTTCACCCAGCACTTCAGCTGCCTTCAGAAATCATCTTCCTGTAGGTAAATCAGAGGTTTGTTTTCTTTTAAGCAAAGGAAAAATACTGATGTTCTAATAAACAAAGGAATAGAAAGATGTGTGTTCGTCTCTGGAGATGAGTTGTATACAGGATGTTACCAACATGCCACCAAACTCCTCAGGTGCTCTAAAATGCATGAGCTTCAAAGAAGAGATATTTGTACTCAGGAAAGCACAGCCACTTTGTATTTCTGCAGGTGAGAGGTATGTACTTCTAATGCTAGAGATTCATTCCTGCTAAAAGAATTGAGGGAAAAGCTAACCCTCAGTTCTCTTTAACATGTATGAAATTGTGGAAATTGGAGCATCTTTGCTGACCACTACAGGTGCCACTGCCTATCTGAAAAATGGGGTCTCATACTTTCAGCATCTGTCTCTGTTGTACAAACATCAGTTTATATCTTCATTTTACTGGGTATAGCAGGCTTATACAGGTGTCACAAATAAGAGACTTGATTCTGCCTTTCTACTCCTTTGTTATTCATGACATGGAAGTGTGTAGATTCAAAGCCTGCTTGCCTGTTATGAGGTAAAGGAAATGTAATTTCCATTACACTGACAGCACTCCATCCAGAAAAGTGGAAAATCTATTTTTCTTTCATCCAGCACTCACTTGTTTTCAACTACATTCAATTAGACCTCTATATAGATTAATGTGGAGCCAGGGAATAAACCTGTTTAACGGCAACATCCTTATCCAGCTACAAGTCCATAGGCTGTAAGGTCAGGAAGGATCATCCAGGCTGACCTCCAGCCCAGTGCACACCATTAGACTTCCCTGGAAGTCATTGATTAATTGCAACAGGTTATGCACTTGAGCTGAGGATAAATGGTTATGCAGAACATTAACTTCTTCCTTAGAAGACAAATTTTCACAATCTTCATTTAACTGGGAAACTAGCTCTAACCAATACGTCAAACAGATAAATTTATTCACCCAAGGGAAGACAGAAGCTTACAGTGCACTGGCATTAAATAGAACTGTAATAACTATCACAAAGCATACCTACCTTTCAAAGTTTCCTCAAAACTGGAACATGTTTTATGAATGCTTTGTTCCCCTGCTTTTTGCTTTCCCCTTCTGATTGATAGTGTCCTTCACTTTTTTGCCTCTCCTCAGTCTTTTGACTGTAGATTTAGTTGAGAACCTAGATGTGGTATTTTCTGAATAGTATGGGATTCAATCAAGACAGGGTTCACTCAAGGCCAAGTTCCACCATACATCAGAGTTTCAGTTGGACCCGCTAAAGCAACCCATGGAGCAAGCTGCTCCAGACTCCCGTCAGGCTATCTGATGTTTCCTGGGCTGAATCAGACCAGAAGAAAACTCATGTGAACTTTGGAGGTAATTTCCTAGACTTGGAGAAATATTTACAGTATCCCAGGTCAGCAGTAAGAGACCTTAAGTGACACACAAAAATAGTAGTACATTAAACTTTTCTGCTCTTTCTCTTTTTATATTATTTAAGGAAGAAATATGATTTACATTTAGATGCACTAAAATCACCAGTCGTTGAATCTACACATAAATAAGTCACTGCATCTAAATAAAACCTGTCAGTGTACTCAAAATAGAACTATAATTCTGCCCCTACAATCATCGGAGATCGATGCAATACCTACATTGCCTGGAAGCTTTGTTTTCTATCAATCATAGGCAGACATGCTGTATTTTTGTTCTTAAGTGCATATTCAGCAAAAACAGAGGTACAGACAGCAAGACAAACATTTAGAGAGACTGGCAAAATGAAAAAATAAGCAGAATTAAACAAGAAAATATGACACTGCTTTATATGTGTAAATTCCCAAGCAATTTCTTCAGAAAAAAATATATATGAAAGAGGAAAAATCAGGATATTAAATATGTATTGAAAAATAGCTAGTAACTATAAATGCAGAAATACTGCACAGGTAGTTTTCCAAAAGCAAAATCCTTCTCTAATACGCAAAGTACAAAAAGCGTTCATCCAATTTGCTACAGAAAAAGCAGGAAATTCTCATGTCAAATAAATAGAGTAAGTCAAGAACTCAGTGCCTAAGCTTCCTTTTTGTATTTTGTACTTATAAGACTACAAAGATTTGCTGGCCTAATTATAGAGACAAAACTCTCTAGCTAATATCAAGAGGCAAAGAGGAATTCTTTACCATCTACCCCACAACAATTCTCTACTAAGATATATCTTAAGAAATTATTTCAACCTAAGAAGGCTCAAATGAAGTTCTTGGTCCAATGCTACATAACTTCTTTGTGGTCTTGGATGCTTTACTTATCTCTTTGTATCCCAGTTGTCCATGTGCACTGGAGGAGGATAACAGACTTGGTCTCACACTCCGACTCTGCCTTTCCTAGTTAGACTATAAAGTCATTAGGAAAAGCATTTCACTGCTTATTGGCACAACTAATAAAATAAGGTCTTGATCTCAATCAGAGCTGCCAGACATTATAGCAGTTTATGTTAGTATTTCTATTACTATTACCATACTCATTGCTATTACTAGTATGATTACATGGTTCTTCACTTGATCACCAGTGAGTCATTGTTTTGCCTGTGAAGACAAGTGCTTCTTGTTCCCACAACAGTCCCTCTAACTTTATTAGAACAGGTCTTAAGTTCTCTTGACCCTGTCTATACCAATGAAATAACAAAAATCAACATGAATTGAAGGCTGGGAAACTTGTGCTGTTTGACATTATCCAAGAAAGATAGTAAAAAATATTATAGGCAACCTCTAAAAAGCTTCCCAAGTCTTGTAACAGACAACACAAATAGATACAGGCTACATTTTCTTTTAAGGTGCACTAAATATGTTACTCCACATTTTAGTATATTTTCTGCCTGCCAGTCTCATCAATGGAATGGAAATAGATTGCAAAACTTGGAAGCTCGACATTTGAACGTGATCCGTGAAAGTCAGTGTGGATTTTCCAAGGGACCAGATCAAAAGTAGTAAAAGAAAATTATAGACTGGCAAGATGGTGCAAAGTTAGCAATCCATTCAACCTCCAGACTGAAAACAGCCATACGGGAAACCTCTGTATGGGTAATAAACCACATAAGGTATAGCATGAGCTAGCACTGATGTGTATCTCCATAAAGTCAACAGAAAATTTAGACTTTGGACCTGCCTCCCAAAGGACTCGAGAACTGGGGAGCATAGTAGTAACTTGCTTTTAGTCTGAAAAATCATTTTCCATCTCAGGAGACAGAGGTCAAGAGTATAAGCTTTAAAAACCAAAAATTACTTTTTCATGAAATATAAAGACATTGTTCGCTGTTGTTCACCCTTTTATTGCCAAAAATACTTGCTAAGGCACACCAAACCTGTCACTTTCAAAGTGTATCTCCTCATCAAAATAAGTCAGAAAAAGACACTGTGTAGCCATTTTCTCCAGGGTCAGAGTACAAATACTAAATGTTGAAATGCATCTCTAAAGTATTAGGTCAAATTGAATACGAAAAGACTCTTCAGTGATTTTTGACCACCATCCCATTCACCAATTATTTGACAAAGGTGACATATGCAAGATGTAAGCTTTTCCAGAGTTAGATATCTCAGTGCTCTTGGTATCACTGAATGGTCAATTTTCTGTACATGTTTTCAGCAGTGAAAGAATACAGAACACCTTAAAGAGATTAATTTTCTCTTTTACACCTGTTATTGCAGGTAGTAATTTAAGAGAGGTTGGTATGGCTGATTTGGCTGCAAAAAGCTCTAACTTAACCATTTCACAGACCCTGTAGACCAATGTCATACATTTATACATTTGCTATCTGTTGAGATACCTACACACACAAAAAAATTCTTCCTAGTCCAACCATCTGTGTGGAAAATACAAGGTGAGACAGGTACAGAGAGGTTTTATTGAGAAGCAGAATTTCCTTTCTGCTATTCTACAGAGTGGAGAAACTTTAATTTCTATTGCTTTTTTATTATTATTGAGAATTTCTTGCTGAGTGGACTACATATACTTGCCTGTGCTTTTGCAATGAGTTTCACAGAAGTTTGATCTAGGATAAAATAATGTTTTATTCAAAACTAAATATGAAATTGGTATGTTTCTCAGAGTTTCTTCTGTGTTTCAACTTCCTTTGCTATTGTGTATTAATGGTGATAAAGGGCCACAGACGTGACTTTGTTGACAAAGCTTGTGGACAGACTGCTCCCTGAAAGTGCTGACAAGTGCACTGCAGTACACTGCAGTCACATCAAAGCACTGAGGAGTGTGCTTCCTCATGCTTACTGCGATGCAGTATTCTCTCTTGGTTTTCACTACATCTAACCATGGCAAGTTAATGGCACAGGTGCTGGCCTACCATTTCATGCCATCTGTTATTCCAAATATCCTACAACAGGGTAGTATACAAAAAGTGATTGGTGTTTGAGTTTAGTTCCTGTTGTATTTGAACAACAGCATGGACTAATTCATTTTTTCAGTAACTAGTAGCATGGTAAGAAATATGATGGGGTTATTATATTAACAGCTCTAGTCAGAGAACCTTTGCAATGTGAATGTCACTTCAAAATACTGGCACAATTTAGGCAGGATAGCACACCTTGCTGCCAACAGCTGCATCCTGGAATCCTTGTATCATCTTCTCCATTAATAGGAGAAGACAATAACAGCACTTCATTTCTTCTTGCACTTTGTCTCCTTCACTCCAGAAAAATGTCTTTTGATTGAACAAAATGTGCTAAGACACAAAACCTGTCTTTTGCCTCAGATTCCTCCAGTGCACATTTGACTAGTCTCCACTGAAAATAAAAAGGGATACACACATGCATAAGACCCCATTGAGATAACAATTGCAATCCTTTGAGCACAAGCACATAAGTTCCAAAAGGTATAAGTCATAAGTTCTTCTGTATCAAGAAAATTTAATTAGCAACAGCATTTGCTTCTGTATTCATAGCAGTTTCCTTAGGAACTGTAGAATAGTTTCCTCCACTGTGAACTGAGAGAATGTCTTTATATCTTGACCAGAGAAAGCAGATTTGCATTATTTACTGGAAGCAGGAGGTGAAAACATTACTCAGTTGTATTGACCAGCAGACCAGATTGAAGAAGGGAGGCTAAGTGAATCCTTGAATTCAGGCTAATACATACGATCACTAAAGTTTCTCAGTTTTTCAAATGTATGAGCCACATCCATAACAGAATCTTCAAAGCATAATCTGTAGCTGACCAAATCCCTAAACCAGTGCAATTTTTGAATGCAGTCATCAAATCTAACCTACTCTCTCACACAAAATTGACATGGAACATTTAATTTGAAAAGGTTTTGGCTGAATTTTTTGTAAGGTTGTTTTTTTTTTTGTTTTGTTTTTTTTTTGTTACTGTTACAGAGATGGAGTTTTTGTTCATATTCAAGAAGAAATCTTGTGCTAAGGTTCTAATTTCATTACTGCTCTCGCCCCTGGCTCTCTTTGCTTTCTTTGTGCTGACTTATGCTTCTCTCCAGTCACCAGAAGCAGAGCTAAAATAATAAATCTCCAAAAATAAATCAGATAAAATAACAAAATGTGCTCTATTAAAATAACCCACACCAGCAGCAGTGTTCATTAATTAGATATAAACACGGACACTAGTAAATCACAGCAGAGAAAGACAGGGAGAGAAAAATTGAATAATCTCACCTGCACTTTGTAATATTATATGCTATTAAAATGGAAGGAGATGTTCCAGAGGCAAGTTTATACATTTCTGATTTGTTTGATATACTTTCTTGAATTATTACTGTGCTATATATATGTTCCTTTCATGTGTGGGTAAGAATGAAGAGAGGAAAAAAAAAATAACTACAATGATATTATTCTTCCTTTAAAACATTAACAAGTGAAATGGGAACATTTTTTTGCCCTAGAACTTAGTGACATAAGACTCCAGTTTCATCATATATTCCATAAAATTTTTCTTCAGAAAAACTGTAGTAGCAGATTGCTAATATCTCCCACACAGGACAGTTCACAGCCCATGCTCCCCTCTGAGAGTATGACAACATTTGGGAAGCAGCTTAGCTTGCTAAATTTAAAGTTAACATTTGGCAGGTTCTGCGAGACTCAAGTTTGGCAAGCAGAGTATAATAAACAAAGTGGTGTTATTTTTTGTCATCTTTAAAAACATAATTCCCTGAATATTAAAGAGTGCTGAGGGCAAAGACGCCCTGCATTAGTTCTGGCCCTTTTGCAGGATGAGACCCAGTTCGTACAAATTAGTTCTAAGTAGTGTGGCAGTGGCCCCTGTTTTGACTCCGTTTTTTCAGTTGTTTGCAACTCCCTTTCCTAAAACTGCCCCTGAGAAGATTTCAAATGAACTCAAAGAAAAAGAACCAGTCAATTACTTTGCTTTGGATATGAGCTTTTCCAGGTAGACTCCAAAGAGCTGTCCACAGGGGAGCAAGTTGTCAAGCTATTGTTACTTGAATGGTTTTCAGCTCCACTGATGACCCTCAAGGTTAATAAGACAGTTCAGTAAAAAATAACCCTAAATACAAAGGGTGGGGGATGTGAGGAACTGACTTGCATTTGGAAAGTCTAGGACATCCAAAGTTAAGGCTAGAGCTCCATCTCTCAAATCAAACTGTTGTGAAGGACAAATAAAAGCACAATAGGACAAGTTAAGAACCAAGTAACAACCTTAGCTTTGATTTTCTGGCTTCAGCCAATCTATGCGATACCCTTAATGCTCATAGGCAGAGGAACTACTAATGTCATTGAATAAAAAGGAATGGATACATTATTTATGCACAAAGGTTTCACTTTATAGTAAACAACTCCCAAAACCCATGCAAGAAAAAAGAGCTTTGATGTCCATCATTCTGCAAAGTTCAGATACAGAGAGGTAAATGGGACAGATGAGCCTTTTACAGTCCACATAACTGCTGTCTTAAGTTAATGGTACACAGCACTTGGCTCCACTTTGAAGGGACACTTACAGATACATCTTTACATTCCGAGAGCGAAAGTGCTCAGTGAGTCTTAACTCTGCATTGCACACACAGTAAGTGCACTCTCAACATAAATGTACACCACATCAAAATCTTCAGGCATAGTTCAGATGTACTCACTTCTGCTAGGATATGGTCCTTCATAAATCTTACATACTCGGTAGTGGTAGATTATCGTCACCCATAAAACTTAAGATATCTTAGCTCCAGAGGAAGCCAAAAATAGTTGTCTTGCACACATATATATTTTCTTTGTTTCTGTCACTATTTGTTAAATATGCTCTCATGCAGGTTTTGGTAAAATTCTCTTAAGTGAAAAAAAAAAAACACACAAAAGAAAAAAAGGCAAGAGGTATTTTTTAATAAAGCTTGTTAATTACAGAACTATAAAATTTTACTTTAGTTAAACATGAAAACTGGCTTCACAAATGGCCTCACATGACCTTGATCAAATCATTAACAACACAGCTTAAGAAAGGATGAAGACCAAGAGCCTAAGCACAAATGCAGTTCCTGAGCTCACGGTGAGAGTCCTCAGGTGATGCTTCTTGCTGTGTAGATACAAACTCTTTAACAAAAGCTGGTTCATTTCAGTGTTTTCTTTGCAGCACATTATGAAATCACTGAGTATACATCCCTGTAAAACCAGTACGTACACCCTTCCCTGTGGAGTCTGCAGTTATAAACTTCGTACTCTCTGTTCACTGCAGGTGGTAACTGCTTCCATTTATTGAGCCTGTGGAAGGTTCAAGAGGTGGTGTCTGTGTTGAATAATGGCAAGACTATCTTATTTCAACTGCCACAAATAAACAGCATTATTATTTCTGGTAGACAACACCATGAATCCAGCAGCCCCCAATTTTCTGCATATGCCAGGAACATCAGTCGGAAGGATGAAGCCTCATTTCAGCAGGTACAGTGTTAGGTATAACCACACCACATCACAGCTTCCTCTGCAGCAATAACTTATCACATTGAAGATTGTTCCACCCCAGTTGTTTTCTCTGCTTCATTTCACCACATCACAAAGCCTTCTGTTCAAGGGCCACCCAGTCTTGTACTCTATTGTTAGACCCTGTTCACTACCTCTCAGCTTGGATCCAAGCCCTTCTTTCAGCCATGCACATACTACTTTGCCCTCCCCACAGCCAGCTCCCAGTATGCTACCTCAGTCCTGCTGCTGGAATTTCTAGAGAGGGCTTCCTTCTGGAGTCATGGCTCCTGCCCTCCTCTAGCAATACCTCTCCTTTTACTGTCCTAGAAGGAATTCAGAGCCCTTAGCCAACTGAGACTTGCAGAAGGAGTTATGGATTCTTCTTTCATTTTACTCCACTATGGATCAAAATTACTTGTACTAAAACCACTCAAATGATGAAGTAAATCATACCTAACTCATATCATAGTGAGTTTGGGAGAGGACAGTCTCTTTTTTCTGCACTCCCATTTAGCGTGCATGACAGAATGTTCTTGGAGGCTTCATAAGACATTGTTGAATAAGTTGCTTCCTTTGACAAAAAGCTTTCTGTCATTACTATTATAAATGTCCTTCTTTCTGCTCTTGAACATATGACAAGAAGTTGGCACTCTCCTGGATGAAATATATATTAATTTTAGATCATAAGAAAAGAGCAACGAAGGGATAATTTATCACAGCAGATTAAGGTATAAGTATCGACTGTTCCTTCAGACTACACTTGCTCTTTTTCTTCTTCCCTTTTCTAGATTCCTTTTTCATGTAAGTGGCCAGCTAAAGACCCTTCCAGATATTTCTTAAGGATTCAAACACAGACAATAAATACATTATACATAACATGAAAAATAGTGCTAAAAATACTGCATTATTTCATTTTTTGAAAAAAACTGTTCATTTGAATCTCTACAGTCTCATTGATAAAATCAGTATCTTCTACCTTATGAATCTACTGATCCTCATAATTCATGTTATCCCTGATTCCAACAATGCTATTTCTGCTTTAAATTGCTGAGTACACTCAAAATGTAAAGCATACCTTGCTTGACTCATGAGCTGTTTGAGACCCTTCATAGAATCTCTTTAAATGGAAGCATGTTCTAAAGACTTTAATGTTTCAATGATGAGCACCAGGATACAATAAAACTTTGTGTCTAGGAAAACCACTACTTTGATTGTGGAACATAAGAAATGCGCCATTGGGGGATTTTTTTGCTAGCATATGACACCAACATGGCTGTATTTAGTGAGCAGCCTTTATTATCAAAAAGTGTGCAGTGCTTTTGTCCTAAATTTGCTGCACATGCACAAAGTATAATTTTTACCAGGTCACGATTCATTCAAATGAAACACTTTTTCCAGTAGAACACTCAGAAAACACTAATCTATTAAAACAATTCCCGTTCTGAATTTTACTATATAAACACAGAAAACGGATGCTGTTTATTTTCTACACTCTTCTACTTACAGCAAAACTAATTTGGTTGAACTCAAGCACTCATTAAAACATTCTCCTTCAAGCAAAAAGATGGTGAAGAAAATTTCAGCTACTATCTCAATGTACATTAAGAATATATTAAGGTCAATTTTGTAGTGATACTTTCATAGACAGTTTTCTTGCCTACAGACAGAGAATTTTTTTTTTTAACAAGATACTCATACCTATTATTGTAGTATTTTCATTCTTAACCTTTATTAAACCCCTAATCCCCAAAATTCCCCGTGTATATTAAACACAATGTAAAAAATAAAAAGATCTTTCTAAGCTACCTGAGTGGACTCCAACCAGAACAGAAATCAATACCAGAGATCTTAACATCTCTCACTCTAATTTACCTCAAAATCTAGTACAAACTGATGATTTGTCAAAGTGTACTGTTACTTATTTATAAATGGGGACACTATAGCTGTACAGACTAAGCTACCTGTATAAGCTCACAAAGGATGTTTGCAGTAGCAGTAGGAATTGAACCCAGATCTTGCAAACTGCAGAACAATGTCTTAACTGACAGAACCATCCTTACCTATGGTCTGATTAAAGTCATAGGATCTATGTACAAACAACCTTGTTCTAAGACACCACAAAATGTCTTCAGTAGCCTTTCCTCCACATAAAGACTTCTACACATCTTTTAAATCTTGACCAACATTCGAGACTTGTCAGTCTATATAGGGCTGGATGGAAGTCATCTATTAGAAGCAGCAGTTTGAAGTGCAGGTGTATGTGACTCACAGCTGCGCCTCCTACCACAGCATCAGTGTAATCAGTGGATCTGGACTTTTCTTAAATTAATCCATGGCTAGTTTTAAGCAGCTGAAGTCCCAGGCCTTCATTCTCAAGTTTGGAAGTTAAAGTGAGGCATAACCTGGACACATACACTTCAATATCTGAAACACAGTGTCTTTGAGAAACATATTATTTACATGTGCAGCTTTTTCACAGCACGAGAAGTGAAGAACAAGGTAGGAATTATGGAACTGTTTACTGCCCATGACCTAACTGCAATAACAAAATCATAGGAGAGTCAGCATGACATGCTCTACGTCAGAACATGCACTGTCTCTGTTCCTCAAAACCAAAGTTTGTTTTCCAGAGTGCTAAAGAACATCTTCTGTTTTGGGTAACCATTTCAACCACTGAGATACATTTCCAAGAAAAAGCTTACACACATTTTTTTCGACATCTCACTTCTGAAATATTTTGTGTAATCATGCATAGAAATAAAATTAGCATTTCTAAGCACATCATTGCTTCTGGAAACCATCTTTCTGAAAAATGACCCTGGTAGCATTTATTCTGGATAGTTTAATTCAGTCAGCTGCATAGAATTTGTAAGGTTCATTACAGAGAAATAAAATACAAAGCAATTTTCAATCAAAAGCCCAGATTCTGCTACTTTTTTGACAGGATGGAGAATACTTTTCTCCACAAGCAGTTCTACTAATATTGAAAGTTGAAAACCATTCAAGATGAATAAATTGAACAGAAATTTGGATGACAAACATACTGCACAAGTGAAAGGCAGAAGCGAGGCTACAGCAATAAAATTAGAATTTTCCTTTAATTACAGGCAGTATTCTCTGAAGCTGTCGTTTACTAAAGTTATACCACCAGGTAGAGTAAGCATCAGTAAACTGTTGAGGAAAAGCAATCTGCAGGAGCTCAGGACAGGTCATTTGCTTGACATGATTAGCAGAGAGTTTTAAAAATAGTTTAACAGTCTGAGAAATGTGCCAGAAAGGACAGTCAAGTAGGTACCCTTATCCCAAAAATTGCATATCTAATTTAGTGAGAACTACATCTGGATTCTGTCCTGAAGGGAATATATGCTGAAACTATAAACCTAGAACCCATCCTGAGACCAAGCTATGATGGTAATTTCCAGATGGATCTGCGTGTGTCCTCCAAGGGTTTCAGCCATTACCCATTCAGATTACAAACCTCATAGATTGTGTAGTAAGATAAACATTCTTAAGGAGTGTGTAATTAAATCAATTCAGTAACAAATTACCTGGTTTATTGCTGAAACAGCCATTTCAACTGGAAAGAAGGTGTTGTATTGCTGCAGGTCTTCCTGGTCAGCACTGTTGACCAAAAATGCGGTTACTGGTATAAACATTTACCCTTTGGTTTCTTTCATTAAAATGATTCAAACAAACTTTGGCTTTAGATAGAACTTTTCTGGTTCAAAGCTAAATCAAGAGGCTATTAGAAATGTGTTTATCAGGAAAACTGATAGTTCCTTAGCTCTGTAACAGCCTCACCTATCACAGCAAATATTAAATAAGATCACAGACATCTTAAAATATGTTAGGAGAATACATGTTAGGAACTGTTCAATTATCAGGCACCAGATGTTCATAAACACAACCATCCCATCTACACAGGGGCCTGGATGGCATCACACCCAGATGTTGATGTAACCAGGATTGACCATAAGCTGATGTAAATCTGCAGAACACCAGAAGCAGTTTAGCACCTCATCCGTATCTTGCCTTGCATTGCCTTGCCTTGTGCTGTGCCCCTTGCAACTTTCTAACTGTGTGACTTAAAAAAAAAAAAAAAAAAAATTGACTGAAATTTTCATATCAAGCTTTTTGCATTAACCATGGAAACAAACTATTCTCTCAGGTAAAAGTGAAAACTGAGATTTTTACAGCATTATAGGTCAAGCTTGAAGAAAATCGCGAACATCAGAGTTCTTATTTTAAATATCGAATGAAATTACTTCATAACTGAACTTACGAGAGATATTAACAGTATTAAATTATCACACAGTGATGATACTATTACTTCAGAGGTCTGCCAAAACAAACAAACAAACAAACAAACAAACAACGTCACAGGTTTCATTTATGTTTTATATATTTAATGTAGAGATAGGTTGTGGACTACACTCTGCTGTAAGGAAAATTCAGGATTCAAAGATGAATTTTTTTCCTTTTATTTTTTTTTTCAGTTTCCTGAATTCAGTTGCCACAGGAATGCTTCCAGCTCTCAGTCACTCCTATTTTAGAGTTATGCTATGTGCAAGAAACATTGTGAAACTTGTGTATTTAGTCAACAAAGAAAAACCCCTGCTGATGAGGGTTCTGAAATGATATCCAGCTATACTTCTCAGAAAAATCATATCTATGATCTTTGACTTTCCAAAAGAAGCTGAAACCAGTACTTTGTCTGGGCTCTGAAATAACAATATTCAGGATACCCCTTCTCTGTAATATCAACACTAACACACCTGTGTAGGATCACTGATCCATTTAGGTGGCACTCATGATAAACAGTTTCAAAACAAGGAAGTGAAGAGCATAGTCCCAAACGCAGGGCCTGCTCCACTCCTGTTGCAGCAGGCAGCTGCAATACCACCTCTCATCAAAGCTTCTCTCTAGGGACTATTGCAGGAAGTGCACAGCAGCTCAACCACACTGATGACTCCTTGAGAGGTACTAGCAGCTCATAGCGCTTAAAGTGGCCTTGAGGCTCCTTTACACACACCCAAGCTGATAAGACATCAGATGTGGGTTTGGGGAATTGTAGCAAACTTGACAGTTCCCTTATTCCAATCAGTTCATGGTCGGTGGAGACTGACTCCAATGAACTGTAAAGTTAAGGATGTTAAAAGTCCCAGAGGATTTGTATGGGTGAAGGAAGAGGAGGTTTAAAAGGATTTGTATGGGTGGAAGAAGAGGAGGCTTTTGTGTTTGTTTGTTTTGTTTTGTTTGTTTGTTTGTTTAAAACAAAACAAACCAAAGCAAAGCCAAACCAAACCAAACCAAACCAAACCAAATCAAACCAAACCAAACCAAACCAAACCAAACCAAACCAAACCAAACCAAACCAAACCAAACCAAAACAAAACAAAACAAAACAAAACAAAACAAACAAAACCCAAACCTCTCTCACCTTTGCTGAGATGTAAGACTTTTTGGTTAAAGAAAAATGAGCCATCTTCTTTTGACCTGGCACAGCCTGCACATTAAGTCTATTGTGCTGCATTCTGCTGACAAAGGTCTTCATAGATGATATGAATGTAACACCCTTTGTTACATTCACACAGTAGGAACTAAGAAAATAACATACATTTTTTAAAAAAGCTGTTGCCCACCATTTCGCTGTCTTACTCCGATTATTTGCTATATGCTTTCTCTTCCCCAAGGTGTGAGACGTTATAGTATACACAGACAACAATCATCATGGCTGTGTGGGACCATCTACCTGAACGCAGCAGCCTAGGTTCATTACATCTCATCATGCTTAACAATATCTCAGAGCAACATTGTCCTTCGAAGACTGTGGTATAGGAGAGAAGAAAAAGATGTCACGGTCATTGAACTAGCTTAAATCCACTAGTTTCTTAGCTTGGTGTATTATGTCAAGCTGCAAAACACCAGACGATTATGATATTGCCATAATGTTTCTGAGGGGATGGAAGAGACATTAGGAAAAATATTTGAGTGGAAAAATATTAGGGTGGAAAAATACTGAGAACCCAACTTCTTACAATTCTGGTAAACTTTCTCAGTTTCCTTTTTTTTTTTTTTCTTCTCTAGAATAAGAAGCAGACATGAGAAAAAACTATGTAAAAGACTGAAATTCCACCTCAACTAGAAGAAACAATGTAATCAAAAGTAGCAAGCAAAGCCTGGGATAACGTTACTGTGAGGAAAATTCTGAGGAATTCAGGGGTTTGGATAAATTTCAGGAGAGCTTCTCAAATTTCAAGTGCTTGTCTGAACAAAATCTGGTCTCCAGAACTTAAGATACGCACCTTGCAACCCCCATTTCTGTGCTAAAAGTCTTTGTAGCAGAGGGGAGGAAAGAGGGGAGGAAAGCTTAGAAAGTTAGCATTCTGCACTTATTCTTGAATAACTGAATGTCAATAGTTTTTCCTCCGCAGTCCAAATCAATTTTATAGCTGAAAGCAGAATAAATTTCTCTACCATCACTACCATTGTTCAGCTTGTAGTCTAAGTGAATCCACACAAAAGAAGGGTTCTGGAATACGGGAATTTTTTCAAGCAAAACACATTCAAACTGTATCCAGAATTCAGAGGGGGGTGGAAGGGAAGGAAAACAGACCTACTTCCAACCTTTCAGACAGGAAGACCCAAATCCCAGTCCCCTGTGGAAAGTCCAACAGTTTAAAACAAACCTGAGTAAATTTAAGCACTGCTTTTAAAGGTAAGAACAAAGTTTCAAAATGTACCTCCACTGACATAAAAGCTTAATTTTCCTATTCAATACTGGAGTTGCTCTGTCTGGCAATTTTATTATGGTATTCTTTTAATTTCTCCAGAGCCAGGTAAATGTACTGTAACATAGCTGGTAATTTTTAGAACAGTATCACCTATAAACATACCTGCCTGTCTAAATGGAGCCCAAAGAATCAGAATTTCTGGGTGAAGTGTAATATGTGCATGTACAGACATGGTGTAAAATTGCCACATTGCATACTGACAGTTATTTTGGTTTTGATTCTCAGCTGCTCAATAATTTATTTATTTACTTATTTATTTTTCCATCTTATTATATTCCAGTAATACAGCAGCCATATTTTATGGAAAAACACCAAACTGAGAGTAAAACTAAGTGCAGATCACCATCTCCTGTAATTTTTAGTTTCAAACCTTGCATCTTCTTTCAAAGTTTACAGCTTCCAGAATCAAGCAGCTGTACAGGAATCTCAACTTTTAGGTGAGTCTTTAACCTTAATAACTGCAGAAAGAAGTGGAAAATATATGGCAAATCTACTTCAACTCCTCAAAGACATCAAAACAAATTTTAAAATGTCAAGATACACTCATCATATGCTTTTTGGGGAAGGTGAGGGCGTCTACTTCCTTTTTTTTTTTCTTTTTTTGTATTTGATATTGGCAGGACTACAAGTGTCTCATCATCTCCTGCAATTGCAGTAAGTGTTGTAAGTTCAAAATCCTAAGTTGCTAAGTTCATACCAAGCCACACACACCTGCACATACCTTCTGAATCAGAGTTCTCCAGTGGCTAAAGTGAAGAACTAGAGGCACTTCTTTACAACAAAATTTGAGATCATGTCAGAGACTCTAGGTTAGCTCTGAGCATGCTTTCACAATTTTCAGGGAGGGCAGTTCGCTGAGGTTTGGTGTGGGCTGATGCAGCTGCCCAGCTAGCAGCACCTTGACTGGAATCAAGCAGTACTTACAGAGGTAGCTCTCGTACTCTGCTCCATGTCACAGTACACAAGCAGCCTCAAAAGTCACCATTAGAGCGGTGCTGGTCTTGCCATGTTGGTTCAACAATAGCATTGTCCTGCTTTTGTTAAAGACACGATCAGATCTTTTAGAGAATTTTCCTTTCAGCTAAGTTCCTCTCAGTACCTTCTAAGTAACTGCACTTTCCTAAAGTTAGCTGCATATTTTTTGAGATGCTGTTCGTTCCAGGACAGATAAGGTGACCAATGGAATGCAGAAGAAGCTCATATTTAGATTTATTATTATGTTAACCAAGGTTAACTGATAACGTGACGTATTTGTGAGGAGGGGTGGACAGAACAGGTGACTAAAACTGACCAACTGAGAATTCCATCCCATACACTTCATACACCCTATAAAAGAGAGAGATCATGAGGGTCTCACTCTCTTTGACCATGGCTGGCATCTGAAGAGGACCTGCCACTCGTGCCTGTGATCCAAGGCCTGAGGCCCTGCACCCCTGAATCCAGTTCCAGTTTGCTGTGAAGTCCTGCCCAGGACCTCTGGGTGCCTGCCCTGCAGCTGCTGGAGCCACACCGGCTCCGGCCACCACAGGAGGCATTAAACGCTGCTTTACCCTAGGACACTCAAGATTGGTTTTGTATATTTTGTATATTTTCTCTATTTATTAGTAGAATTAGTAAAGCCTTTAAAACTTTTCCAACTTGCAGAGTCCCTCTTCCTTCCTCCTTCTGCTTCTTATAACTTTTCCTATCTAAGGAGTGGGTGAGAGGAGGGTGAAGGCGTAAGAGAGAGCATCTGCCACATTTTATTGTCACCTTGCAATTAAATGTTGTCAAGGATTCACAAGTGATACCATACAGTTACCACGGACAGGCTTAACAGTGCAATCAAAGATGTGCTGACAGAATGTGGTTAAAGCAACCTCTGAAGGTTATTCCCAAGTGCTTCACCACCAGATGCTTTCCCACACCTAATCACCTGCTGGAAACATCTCTTCCTGATAAAAAACTAGAAGAAGGAAGATGTTCATGAAGGACTATGAGAAAAATGGTTCAGAAAAAGAAAGGGATTTTGCCAGTTGTAGCTCTTCTTTATACAAATTTTATCATCACAGGCAAGAGATCATGAATCCTGAGATCCATTGGAATAGATGTGGGCGTTCGGTTTCTAGTCCCAATCCAAAGCTATTTAGTGGCCTTCAGCAAGCTCTGTTTTCCCAAGTTTTTTTATCAGTAAAATAAACATAACATTTACATAAATCTCAGGCATCTTTTTGTAAGTGTTAATAAAATAATTTGAGATTCTAGAATAAAAGAAGTACTATGGAAAATGCAATTCTACATTGCAACCCAGCCTTTTCGTTAGATGATGCAGAGAAGGTCAGAAAAAATGGTTAGAGTCCTTCCTTCCAAGGTAGAAAAATAGGCAGATTTCTACTAAGTTCCTGAGGTAGTTAATAATTGCTAGGCATAAAGAAACAAACAAAATTTTATCAAGTAGAGTGGGAAACAGCATTAATTGGGAAACCACAACATCTGAAAGACTAGAGTAGAAGCTCTTTTTTTACCCTCGCCCCCAGTTACTCCCTTAGATCTCTCCCTATTTGTAAAAGTCCAGAGTCTGTGCGTACTTTCTATCTTGGCCCTACCACCTGCTGTCTATGAAGGTGTAACATCCCAGAACCAGCAATTGATATGCCTTCATGCCATTGTACCTATTTTAGTCTAAAATAAAAGGTTTGTCTCTGATATGTTTATAGAATCAATGAGAGAAGAACACAACAGCAGAGGCTAAAGAAAAGTGTGTAAACAAATCCACTTAAATTTCTTGGTTTTGTTTATTGTACATTGTCAGAGAATTTCACATGGAAGGGTTATTTTTTGTGGTTCTTGGCTGTACCTGCAGAATCCCAGTAACCACAAAGTAGAGCAATTATTTTCTTTTTTTTTTCTTTTTTTTTCTTTTTTTTTTCTTTTTTTTTTCAGACTCAGAAAAAGAACTCTGCAGTATTTTTCTTCAAAAAGGTTAAAGGGGAAATTTTAGCTTAAAAGATCTACTACCTGATCAGAAAAGCACAGGCAGTGCTCAGCACAATATACGGAGAACAAAAGGATAAAGAAGTGCCTGTCTTATGAAAAACAGTGCAGAAGACAAGTAAAAGCAAGCTGTTGCATACAGAGCAGGGTCTGCTCTCACTAAATAGCTGCCAAAAGAATATTTGCTGTCATGTGATCTGTCCTTATAATCAACAGTGAAAAAATGGGAGTAGGAGAACAGATGAAAAGTTTTAAATATGGTGGATTTTTTTAACAGGAAAAAAAAAATCAGGCAATCTAATGAAAAATCATAGCTGTTTTAAGGAGAGGACGTTATTCTTGGAAAAAAAAAAAAAAGTTCTGGAAAACAAATAGTTCACAAAAATATTCTTTCCAGAAACTCTCACTTCATTATCCTCCTAAAAAACTTAAATTTGCTGAATTACCTTCAGCCATGGTGAGTCTGTTTATTTCCAGCTGCAAGCTGTATAGAACTGTGCAATGTTCAAAATTTGGAATTTATTAAAAAGTGGTTAACAACAATGTGAATTCCAGCCAGCTGAACAGAAAAAGGAATACTATTAAACTAGAAAATATTGTTATTCTGACCTCTCTCAACACCATAATTTCAGTCTGTTTATTTATAGAGACCTTAAAGAGACATGAACTAAAAAAGGTTGTGCTGTAGTACTCTGGTCAACCGATCTCATCTGGAGAACAAAATTTTATTGGGTAATATATATCTTTCATGATTATCACATGGTGTTGAACACTCACCTCCTCCCCAAACTCCTTTTTTTTTGGGGCGGGGGAAGAATGAAGAGGAGGGAAAAAACAGGAAGGCAAGAGGAGGGGAAGTTTAGAGACTAAACTCACCCTTTTGTTTACATATACGGCATGTACTTTTCCAAAAGTTAATGAGTTTACTAGTGAAGCTTCAGAACAGGAATTATAAACCAGTGGTATAGATCTAAAACCAATGCTGTATAAACTTACAGTTTGGCAGTATCTTCTTGGAACAGGTTTTATATTAGAAATGTGACAGTAAATCCAAGACATTATGGAAATCTTATGACTTGAAATGCTACTAATGCCTATTAATGGGCCAGATCCTGCAGAGTAATGGGTACTGTCAATTTCAGATAAATTATTTTTTTTTCTTGTTTTCTAAGATTGTACTTAAACGTAGTATGGTTTCTCAAACTTATCCTAGTCTGATAATTGCTTAAAATATTATTTCTTCATTTCATAGATAAGCTAATGCTATAATTAATTATATGGTATACATGGCAACTAACTTAGATGTATCTTCAAAAGCCAGGTGGAGATTAAAACTAAGATCTAAGATTCCCTAAACTGCAGGTCTTCCCCAAAGACATTCATGTGTACACATGCTTTTTCTTGTATGGTTAATATTCTGTGAACTGTAGACTATATAATAAATAAAAGAGTTAAACTGTAATTAATATTACTCTTGGACCCATAACTTCTGTGTTTTTTGACCACATAACTTAACCTATTATCTGGGGTTATGACAGTTTTTGTAACCTACTTATGCTCTTGTACATACCAGGAGGCATGCTTCTATAGCAATGTTTTAAATCAATTTTTACAGATAAAACCATGAAATATTCCCAGCTGAAAATTCTCTCTTTCTCTTGTTCTTATTTTTTTTTTCTTGCTACCTCATACCTTTACTCCATGTGGCTTTGTATTTCTTGTCCTGGAACTGATCTTTTTTTTTTTTTTTTTTTTTTTTCTGGCATGCTTTTGCTCTCGTTTTAGCCTGTGTGTAACCTTTTCCCTCCCATATTTTTCCTAATACCTCTTCTACCCTAATCCTTCCTTTCTACTCAGATCTAGTGACGCTGCACCTAGAGTACTGTTTTCAGTACTGAGCTTCCCATCACAAGAGACATGGACATACTGCAGCCAGTCCAACACAGGGCCACAAAGATCATGAATGAACCACAGCATTTGTTGTATGAGGAGAGGCTAAGAGGGCTGGGATTGTTCAGCCTGGAGAAGAGAAGGCTCAGGCGGACCTTATCTATGTGTATAAATGCTTGAAGGGATGGAATGAAGAAGAGGGATGGCACAGCAGGCAACAGGTACAAATTAAAATACATTAAATCACATCTGTACACAGAAAACCACTTTTAAAATGTGTGGATAGTCAGACACCAGGACAGGTTGCCCAGGGAGGCCATGCAGGCTGTTCTCAGAGAAGTTAAAAATCAAACTCGACACAGTCCTGGATAACCTTCTCTAGGTGACCGTGCTCTGAGCAGGGTCTTAGACTGGATGACCTGAAGAGATCCCCTCCCACCTGATTCTGTGATTCTGTAACATGTTTGATCTTGTTACACTAGTCCTTCCCTTTCTTTCATTTCCTCCTTCCCACTCAGTCGCCATATCCCATTTTGATAGTCTGCTGCATCACTCTTAGTTTCATGCAGGTTCCTGTGGCCTTTTTCCACAGGCTTTTTCTGTGACTGTGTTTAGAGACCGGTCCTCTTGAAAGAACTGCATGTGGCCCACTGACAAAAGCTGAGGGGCAAACCCATAGATTTCTGACTCATTTTAGTCCTAGAGTCATCTTAAAATGATTAAACTGATTAAATATAAAACAAACCTGAAACTATCCCAAGCATACAGATCTCTCAACTTGGAGACTCAGTCAGAGTTTAGAAACAAAGAATGGAAATCTAAGCTGAAATGATTTTAGGACTTCTGCTATGTGAAAATAGAACCAGAAGTTTCTGCTTCAGAGCCAAGGGTGCAATCAATACATTATTAAATATGGTCGATGTGGGGAGGAACTGAAGTAATCAGCTCCTGAAGCAGGCTGTGATTGTGTTTCTACCTCTTCATCCCTTTCCCCATGCACAGAATCATTCAGGAGTGTCCCTCTGCCACCCACTTCAGAGCCAAGTAGAGATGATCAGCTGTTCTACTTTCATGTACTTCAATACTCTGGGTGTCTCCAGAATGCTGCAAGAAAAATCATTCTTGCTATCAAGTGACCTGATAAAACAAGGAAGTTCTGGTATGGATTTAGTTAACCTATCCCCTCCAAAATGAGCTTCTGCATTTTATTCAACCCAGCTTTATCACATAAGCACCTGTACCAGAAACACTTCATTCACAAGTCCAGAGACTTATTCATCAACAATATCTTGCTTTCTAATACTATGTCAGTCAAATAACTCCTCTTCGACTCAAACAGTGAGCCTGAACAAGAAAAGTAAGGACATGCAAGCTGCTGCAGAGCTGAAAATATTTACAGCAGCTTCCAACAAGTATGTAACATGCAATGAATTTCATTAAAACTCCTAATTAAGGTAGTATTCAGAGTATCTTGGTATTTTTGGCACATACCGAGTGAAAAGAAGCAGCTGTGTGTAAATGTGTGTTAGTGTGAATGTAGGTAGCTGCACATACCTGTGTGTGTCTATGCGTGTGTGTGTGTAGTTACAGCAGGAACAAGAGAAGATCCCTTTGCCAACAAACTGACTTAGAGTAGATCCTCCACAGTTCCATGTACATTTGTGATGAGATCTTCCAACAAACAAAAGATGATCTGTTAATCCTATCCTGATTTCTGTCCTTGATTTGGAATGGAGCAGTCCCTTTTACAAAGATCCACTCACAGATTGTACAGACCTTACGATACACTAAACACTGAGGCTCCAAAGTAATTGGTGGAAAAGATTAAATACTTTCTAATCAGTATATATGTTAAATGTAGCTCAGTTGCAGGTGTTTTTCCCAAGCAACTCCAGAGGGAGCACCATATAAAAAAGCTAGATCAATTTCCACTCGATCACCATAACAAAAATAAAATTTCATTGTCTGAGGAAAAAGTGTAGGGGGGTAGAAACACATTTCATTATGGAGGACAAGATACTGCAAATAGAAATAATTTGCTATAGCATGATTTATAGATAAAAAACAGCTAAGTATTTTCAGTGCTGTAATACAAGTAGTAAAACACTTGATTTCATATACATGCAATATTAAAAAAAAAAACCAAAACACATTTGGCTTCATGTAAAATATAATGAAAGTATTTTTGCTTTTACTGTACAAGTATTATGAAACAAAATTTTAACTTAGTTTTAGGCAGAATATGCACAACATATGCATGTATTTATATTTGCAGATACTTTTGCATTTCCTCTCTAGATTGAATATACAATATACAAGAAGAGATGCTCTGATGTGCATTTCCAAGTACATAATTTTGCTCAAAGATGTCAGTTGCAGCATCATAAAATTGCATCCTCTGCTTTGTATCCACAGCTTCAGGTATGGTGCCAACAGCAATAACATGAGTTTTGTCACTTGATCTTGTCAGTGGCTCTCTCAGAGAGTGGGAGACATTAACTGAGTCAGCCTTGTTGTGTGGTATTAAATAAGACAGTTTTATAAAGCAGGCGTTAGTCCACTAAGAAAATGAGTAGGAAGCAGAAATTCTGTACTAAAAACCTTTGAAGACCACTTCCTGAGTGAACTCCCCTTTTCTAAGGGATGATGGAGAAGGCAGACACACTATAACTGTGTCACACTGTATGGTAACAGGCATAGTGGTTTTACAATATAAAACATTATTTGGTTTGGACTCTGATATGGTAAATCATGGGAAAAATCATGAATTAGTCGCAGTAAAAATGCCAAAAGCAGTAGGAATTATAGTTAAGAAAAGCACATAAAGTTCACTACATAATACTTGTTTGAGGTCAAATTACCATTTTAGATCACCTTTGATTACAATTATTATTTATTTCTACAACATTTTTTGTGGGACTACATTGATAAAGAGAAAACAATATCCCACCCTGAAAATTTACAGTTTCAAGTGTCAGTCTTGTCACAAGAATCTGTTCAGCTATGGGAGTCTTAAAAGACAGGAATGTTCCTCCTAGATCTCTCCAGCTCTCTTATGTTTCAGAGCTGATTTCTGAGCCCCTGCAGTTGAGACCTTGGTATCGTTTTAGACGTGCAAAGAGAACAGGAAAGCAGCACAAAACAGGGGAATTCCAACACAGGTGGGAATTGACCTGGCTTCACCAGTCAGAACCAAAGCAGGAAGGAGAGAGCCTGTCAGTGTTCGCTCATATGTTGGCTAGTCCTGAGGTGCATCTGGGTTGCACATTAGGTCAAGCTGATACCCAGGATCAAGGTGGTACAAAAACATGTATACCATCATCTGTAAGGACTCAGACACAGATGGCACTGAAAACAGAGTGAGAGATATACAACTCTTCGAAAGATAAGGTACTTGTTGAGGGAGCCCATCAGTCATGCTTGTCAGCTCCAACGGTGTTTTGCCGGGGGCGTTAACAGATAAACTAACAGTTGTTGCTGGAAGGAATCTGTCTTCCTTGTGTTTGCTAAGTCGTACTTTAAGATATGTCTTAGCAAATAAAATGCATCACTAATATAGCTTTTGGAGGAGGAAGAAGAATGTCTCAATAGGTGAATCTTTTTTAAGAGTTAGAGGTCCTAACTCTTTCTACCTTTGCATTACACTGATCACTGTGAAATCTGTGAGACTGGGAGTGTATATGCTTTAAGAAGCACAGACTCTGTGAAACAGCCATGTCATCAATAACTTGACAACTACGATTTGAGTGGCAGCATATGGCAATGTCAATATTATGACAAGATATTCCGTAAGGTGGGAATACTGATGATGAAAGATTTTACTTAAGTGGTAGCACTGGTAACATTGATAGTATTAGAATCAGCTTAGAGTGTTTTCAGTGCCTAAGTTAAGTGAAAATGGGCAAAGAATGAACCTGATACAATTGAACGTTTTTTACTAAGTGTTAAATGTCTAATTATTTTTCCTTTATTGAAAAGGCATTCACTTCTTTTTATCATCCTCACTAGAAAAAGATATCTGAAGGGCTGGGAGCTACCATGATGTTGAAACATTAACTTTGAAAAGGAATAGTGAAAGAAATTAGGACAACACACTGGACCTGTAAGATCTTTAGACTATAATGTCTCTCTTGCTCATTAAAACACCTAAATTTTGGGTTATTAGTAAAAACAAATTTTTAATTATTGAAATATGCTAATATCTGGATGGCTTAGAAAACATCACCATTGTTGTAACATGTATATAAAGAAATAGTGGT
This sequence comes from Patagioenas fasciata, assembly GCF_037038585.1. Lineage (NCBI taxonomy): Eukaryota > Metazoa > Chordata > Aves > Columbiformes > Columbidae > Patagioenas > Patagioenas fasciata. The sequence goes on along the minus strand of NC_092560.1, from coordinate 21,016,889 downwards.
CAGCGTGCTTTAAGGTCTGTGGAAAGAACCTCTTACATTATTGTCACAAAAATAAGAGGAACTTTTCTCAGTGCCCTGTACAGCTGATACTCCCAAAGTTTCAAAAATTATGGGCCTATTGCAGAGAAGCCATGAGAATTTAAAGAACAATACATTTACAAGTCTATCTCTTTCGTGCATTTTCACCTTATACCTTACACAAAAACATTCACCTCTTTTTAGAACAAGGACTAGGGGTTCAATTTCTAATAGAAGCTGGATTGTCGCACCACTCTAGGATATATGACTACGGGAAAGCAATGTGTCAAAGTTATTGTGTCACAGCTAAAAAAAAATTAAATTAAAAAAAAAAATCTAATTCCTTTGGCTGCTGTTTATTGTAAACAAATTTCCCTGTTGTTTCTGTAAAGTAGAGTAGACTCTATATCCTACCATAGCATAGCCTGCAAGGTGCATGGCATTTTATGTTCACAGTTAACATGGTGTCTTATTCAGTTTGCAATGGTTTTTGCATAACTGCGTTTGTTTGTTCATTTCATCTTTTTAAACAATGATTATTTGCTCAGAAAGCATCTTCTTCAGTATGCAGTGACGCTTTCCCCCAGGTATTTACATGTAGACTTCTCACTCTCTGTCCTGATCTGAACAAAGTTCAAGCAAGACCAGCAGTTTTTGCTAACTTTCCTTCAAAAAGGCCTTGCTTTTCTTTTACCATTGTTACATGCAGAAGGTCTTTGCTCTAGCGAAAGTTAAAAAACTATATTGCAATAAATTATTGAATACCACAACTTCTACTGCTATTACTACTTTATTATTACTGTTTTATTATGTTATTATTACTTTTATTACTACTGTTATTAGTACTACCACCAAAAGCAAAAAGCTAAAAGGATCCTTTCCACAAGAACTGTTACTTTGCCAGCTGAGCCTCAAGAAACCTCTTAACTTCAGAGAATTACCATTGTCCACATCCCAGGCTCTCCCACCTGTTATCTCTAGAAAGGCCCATTGAATCACACTGCAAGCAGAAAAGGAATTGAGAAAAATGCAGGCACAGGCTGGCTGGGAGAACATTTTTAATTATAGGTAGGTTAGATATAACACATGTGAGTGCATTATTCTTGCCTTCTGCTAGCCACTGGGAGCCAAGCAGGCCACAGGAAGGCTTCACAGGGGTTAAAATGAGAGAATCTCTGCATCTTTTTGTTATTCAGATACATAGTCAAAAAGGTCTGGTTTCTATGAAAGTATTTTCCTTTGTCTAAAGCCTGTATTTTGGCTTGGATTTGGAAGGGCAAGAAAAAAAAAATAGAATTCATGTGATTTCAGATGGAGTAAAGATACACACAGGAAAGTGTCAGAAATATGTGTTGTATATGCTACAATATGTTTTACTAGAAGTAAGCCCCCCCTTCCTGTTTTTTTTTTTCACGTTTGACCACTTCTTCATTAACCTGTATATCCATGCACTCCTCTTGAAGGAAGTTCTACCAAGTGAAGTCAGGAGAAAACTAGAATAAAGAGGTCTGCATTTGCTTAAATGGATTTAGTGTTATATGAGGACAATTGGGGGTTTAAGAATAAAATTAGATAGATACAGGGAAACACGCTGTGAGAGAAAAATGGAACTAAGAGGAACAGCAATACAGTTTGAGCTGTTCAAGTAGAAAAATTCACAGGAAAAAGAACTGTGAATCTTCCTCCACCCCCACCACCCACCCTCAAAATTTAATTCCAAACCAAACTGCTGTTTCAAATGAAAAACTTGTTTTCTCATCAAGATTAATATATTACTGTCAAGTTGTTTATCAAGTTCACTACTAATAAAAACATTTTTGAAACCTGCTGTGGTCCCCAGGGTTGCTTGAAGCACTCTGTTCCATGATCCTTCAGGAATGCTGTCCAGCTACAAATCTGTGATGAGAGAGGAAACTTCTGGCATGCCCGCATGTACCACAGGATTTTCTCCCTGGAGAAGCTGTTCAAGAACATAGTGTGTTATAAAAGCAATGCCACAAGTGCTGTGAAATCTAACTTTTCATTAAAGGGCCTTCAGTGAGGCTTTTCGTTAAAAGTCGTCTTCTAGATTGAAGTCAATTTTTTTTGCTGGTTTTGATGCAAAATCTGAAGTGATACGTAACAAGCGTCCTTACTGGTAGTGATCATGCTATTTGGTAACTTAAGGGAATAAGTCTGAAACTATGAAACATCATGTCAAAGTTCAAGGTACTAAAAAAGACAAGTCAATAAGAAACATGACTGCATTTTTCTTTATGGAACTATCATTGGGAAGACTGCGATTTCATTTTTCTACATCTAAATACACTGTAAATATAATTTCTTTCAAAGAAAATTATATGGTTTTTATGTTTACCTCAGTTCATCTGTACTAGCCAGAAAAAAAACAACGTGAAAAGTTTGAAAACAACAAATTGTTTGAAACTTTTGCTGTTTCCTACATCTGAACAGTCCAATAAAATGGAGAGAATGAAGCTTTCTTCGAAGTATTTTGGCACTTTTAATCCAGATCCAAAGCAAACCAGGGAATAAAAAAGATGTCAGTATATCAAAGATAATTCTGTCTGAAGCTTTATGACCTTGGTGTCCGTCAAAGTAAACTTTTTTCCAGCTGTGGAAAGTATACGTATGTGGTTCACAAGAGGTTTCCAAAATATCACCAAGACAGATTTTGGCCCCTAACTAATTCCCTGTTATTTATCATAAAGAACCTTCTGCTTTATCATAACATGATCTTACAGCTATCACTTCTATATTATTATTACTTGTATCTGGAAAGAACTGGAAAGGCAATATTTGCTTGGTACTACATTAAGGAGAGCTAGAATATCAGTCTGAGACAAGTACAGCCACTGAAATCCAGCTCCATCTTGAAATTATCCCCAAATTATGCCTAAAGAGCCAGGTTTTATTTCATCCTAGCAGACAGATGGAAGTCAGAAGAAAAAAAACGAAGGCCTATGCATACCCTAAAGCCAGAGGTTTTAGTAGAGGTGTGCATCCAATACTTTTCTCAATAGCAGGTTACACTGAACTAGGAATAGAGAAAAAGGTCCTGAACTTACAGAGGTATTTGTAGCATTCAGAGAGTACTGTGTCATTTACATGATAAATGGAAAAAGATGGAAGTTAAAATTACCCCATAGTAAACATAGAAAATACCACCTTGGAGTTTTAATACCGAAAAGAAAAATCATCATTTACTAGTTCAAAATTATTAGTTTACAGGAAGAATGTAATAAATTTATTTTATGAATAGGGCTTCTTATGATGTCTGTCTCCATACAATAATATATAGAAGTTTCAGCATTACTGAACTTCCTAGAACTTCATTCTCTAAACATGGAAGTCTAAACAAAGGTAGATTTAGTATATGCTCATACTTGAATGCATGATGAGACCCTAGGTCTTGTAATTCTCAATCAAATACCACTGTATCATATAGAACTGTAGTTCATTCTCCTAGCCCTGTCTCTAACTAAAATAAATAAATAAATAGATGAAAAGCATCTGCGAGGGTGTCACTCCTGGGAAAAACAGAAAAAAAAGAAAAAAGGAAACCAACTTTTATATCATAGGTCCCAGGCAATGGAGTGTGGAGACCTGTGTACCCTGGCAATGCCTCACTCTCCTCATCATTACCAAGCGGGTTTTTTAAAAGTCTAACTTAAATCTTCCTAGATTCACCCATGAGCTTTGATTTTCTTTTTTTTTTTTTTCTGAGTGATAATAAAGGAGCTGATACTTTGTTGGGTATTTGTTGTTGTTATTTTTGTTTTTGTTTTTCTAACACGAATTCTAATAGTTTTTAGGAGGTGTAAATGTCTATAGGAGTAAAGAAAAAATGAAGGAAAAGCACAACCTCCCATTTGGCTTCATGTCGTACAATCCCAACATTCTGACTATAAGACTATGTAAAAATTAAATATGAGAATCAGTATGTCCTGGACAACCTTTCAGAGAGTTCTGGATTTGCCTTACACCAGGCTCACTTTTTCATGCATAACAACCCTACATCTTGGCAGGTACTCTTCCCCCCTTTCTTCCTCCCCACACACCAGCACAATACTTCTTGCTCTTTGCTTTTCTGTTAGCCACTAGAATGTTGAATATTTTAGAATGAAAACAAGAGAAGGAAATAAAAGTGGTTTTGATTTTATACCAACTAAAACTGAAAGCAGATGAACCTGTCCTGTCAATCTGAAGTCTGTGTTCCATCATAACATCACACCAGAAGACTTTACAGGTGCGCATTAAGTAGAAGGAGAGAGTTGAGAGATGACAGAGTCAGCCAGAGCTGCTTTCCCTCTCAGCCTGTTCCTGGAACCCAGGCTGAAGTGACATTCGAACATCACATCACCTTCTATCGTACCAGAGTCACTTGAGTGAATAGCTCTCACTCACCTCTTTAAAAATACATTCACTTACACATTATTCTATCAGTAAAGACTACCGCCTGTGAAAGATGTGATATAGCAATTTCTGTTGTTTTTACAAAAGGATAATTGCTCATCTGGAGCTGTTCTGCAGGCAGGCATATATATATTCTTTTATTTACTGTATAAAAGCATGATATGGCTCTGGAGCTGCTTTATGGAAACAACAAGAAAATAGTACAGAAGGAAGGATAATTCTGTCCTCCTTACAAGATACTAATTGGTAGCTTCAGGTCATAATTACAGAACATGGTGTCACAATTCAGAAGAAAAACAACAATAACAACAACAAAACTTGTTTTCAGACAACAAGGAGAGAATAGTTTGCTGTTGCTTCTCTCAAAGAGGTCTTTGTTCCATACAGCATTCTAGGTCTTCAAATATCTTTTGTAACCTTCAGTTTGGCAGGGTTAGTTATGTAGACAGGTCCCAAGCTGAACAGGTGTTTATTAGTCAGGTGTGGCCTTGCAGAGATAAAATGCAAAGTACACTTCAGTTCTTGCCTTTTTTTCTATTCACTCATGAAACCTACAAGACTGGGTTTTAATGTACTTTGTTAACAGAGGCCTAAAATATAGACTTTTAGGGCCCTTGAGTATGAATAAGAATGCACGCATTTTCAGTGGAAAACTATATTGAGTAGGAGAAGTCTATTTGATAGAGATTTGTATTAACAGTCATATTCAAAGTTAATCAGAGTGTTTCCACTGACACTGACTGATCTGATTCATTCTCTTTTTGTCTCCCAATTTGAATTTGGAGGTGATTGTGTCTGAGACTTGTTATATAGACTTTTTATCTTTTAGACTGAAGAACACTTTTGCAGCAAGGTTCTATTCTCTAGCTCTTACTGCAGAAAAAAGGACTCAGTTATTTAGGGTTCTCCTCCCACTTTGGTCTCCCACATCTTTTGTTGTAACTTGCGGCTGATGATACTTTGTAAAATACTTTGAGAGCTACTGATAAAAATTATATACAAAACCCAGTCAGTATTACACTTACGGTAGAAGTTATTTGCATTAATATATCTTAATGTTTGCCTCTTAAAAGTATCCTATTGTTTACAGATCCCCCTTTGTCTGATCCTTTTTATCTCCTATTGTTCCAGACAGAACCTTTGTGCCTTTGATGGTTCTAGTTATTAACACAGATATCCACTTCTAGTCAGTTTACCCTATTGTATATATGAAAATTTCCTTCCACATGAAAAAGAAAAATCAGCTTTTTTTAAAAACAGAAAATTTGACTACAAGACTGAGCTGGATTGACACAAGACTTGGAAGTAAGTTTAATTCTTAAACTGAAATGTTTTTACTGTCGTGTTTTTTTGTTGTTGTTTTTGATTTTTCAATGGCTGTATCTAATCCAGTGTAAACTTAAAGTCTAGTGTAAACTTTATGTGGCCACTTATGTAGGCAACAAAATATTTAAGACTGGAATCTCTCTATAATGAAGATTTGGAGATTTGTGCTGATTTTACTGGCAACATGAATCTCACCCTGAAATTTTATCTGACAGTCCTGAGTATTCAGATTTCACAGACATAAAATTGCATTATTATTTCTGATGTTCTCTTTGTCCACCCTTCTTGCTGCATTCTATATTTTCCCACCCTGCAAAACTCTGTAGAATCATAGAATCATAGCAAGGTTTGGGTTGGAAGGGACCTTCAACGGTCATCTAATCCAACCCCACCTGCAATGAGCAGGGATATCTTCAACTACTAATAGAATAGGTTGCTCAGAGACCTGTCCAGCCTGGCCTTGAATGTTTCCAGGGGTGGGGCATCTACCACCTTTCTGAGCAACCTGTTCCTGCATTTAACACCCTCATTGTAAATTTTTTTTTTCTTCATGTCCAGCCTGGATTAGGAGGGAAACAAGAGAAAGAAAAAACTCTGAGTTTTCTAATTTCCAAAAGGCCTTTCTGTGAAAAGAATTACCAATATTCTGATATGGTATCTGGATAGCCTCATCTGTTTTTTGAAGTAAAGTCGGTTCCTCAGGGGAAGCATAAATGCATGGCCACACTGGCCAGAGATGATCAAGGGTACCAAACTCACCAAATTCACTAAATGATTTCAAACAACCAACTAGAGTCACAATATTGTCAAGAACAAATATTTTACTCAAGCAGAAGAAATATGTGTTTGGGGAACAACTGTAGCACAATGAAAAAAGAAAGATTGGGTACAACCATAATCCCATAGTTCAGTGTTGTTACCCAATCTGCGGTCAGTTCTGTGTTCTTACAATTATACTAGCTATCAATGAGGACACCCATGAGGATATAATTTCCTTGTACAGAATCTCACACTGTGACTTGTCCTCAAAAACTGGGATGTTATCTAATTGGTAAAACATCATCAACATAGTAGAATTCTTTCACCTCAAAAGTTAGTTCTTTCTGAACATCCTTAGCTTAATTACAACAATCAATGCCCATCAGTGATTAATTTGTTTCACAAATGTTAACAACTCCAGGTACTCTACTGATAGATTGTCCTGGTGATCTTCAGGCTGCTCCTCTAGAGATCTGGCTTTACTCTGTGTCATTTACTTCCTTTTACTAACATGTCACTTTTGGATGCTATGAGTTTGGATTTTTTGGTGTGTGTAACTATCACTTGTTAATAAATTACTACAACAAACACATACAGGACATCTGAAAAAAACTACTAAGAACTGGCCAGCATCTACTTAAAATTCAAGTGCAGCAGCAATTTAATAAAAACAACTCCTCCAGAATGTGGCCATAAGGAAAGAGTTTGCACAATCTGTTCATCTGCATAATTAGTAATTGAGGACATGACAACAGTTGGAACATTGCTGTGGGCAACCCAGGTCAGATCACTGATAACATAAATAAAAAAGATTCAGATTTCCATAAACTACAAACATCAGAATGGAGCTAACAACAACCCTAATAAGAGCACACAAAACAGACAGAAAGAGACATAATTCAGAAAGCCAGGAAAGGCCATAAGGCTACTAAAAGAAATAAGTTGTACTAAAAAAAAATAAAACAGAACCAAAAACACACACAAAAAACCCCAAAACATAAGTATAACATAAGTATAACATAAATTTCATCTGAGGCTTAAAGGAATTGAGAAAATAAAATAGGGAGGGAAAAGAGAGGAAAGATACATGGGGAAACACAGTAACTTATTTTGTTAATCATTTGCATAATGGTATAAATATATTAATGCTTCTACTAGATATATTTACAAGCATTAGAGAAATAATAAATCCAATTATTTACAGTCATGTAGTTGTATGACTAATCATTTCAGGTGCAAAAATCCTTGTAGTCACAATGCAATCCATAGATTTCACCAGATCACAGTGAAAAAAAATGGAGTGCACCAGGTGTTGCAGAGCCAGATGTTTACTTTTGGGAGATGAAGAGCAATACAGGAAAGGTAGTGATGCACTAACCTGCTGTGGATTCGTTCTTTCCAGTTATTTAGTTGATGGATACAGATGTGCATCAGGACACCAGAACAGGGTAGTTCTTTGCTAAATCAAAACCTTTTATACAATGGCTTCAGTTTGTCATCTTTTAAGAAGTTTCATTTCTTATTCATTGTACAAATACATTATCAAATGAACTAGTTATCAACATGTAGTTTATGTGTATTTATTTGTTTCACCCTCCTGGGAGATCATAAGTAATAAGGGCACAGAAGTCTGTTGATTAATATTGGCAGAAGGCCAGAGTTTTGCCATGTCATACTAGATCAAAAATTATTTTTTCTGACAAAAACATTTAAGGTGGCGTATCTGCTTGGTTGTTCACCAGGGTTTGATTAATATAAATGCTTGAGGACACAAAATATCAGAGTAAAACGGGACTCTAGGATCTCTGCATTAACAAAAATCAAGATTTAATTATCTCAGACTCAGGCGACACAAAAAATAACACCTGGAGGCAAAGCTGTGTTTGCAATTCTGTCCCTTGTAGGAATATTGTTGTATTTGCAGTGGTATTAGTATAGTGGTTGGAACTGTGTCATGGCTTAACCCTGCCTGTCAACTAAGCCTCACACAGCCTCTCACTCCCCTCCTGGTGGGATGAGAGCAAGAATCATAAGAATAAAGGTGAGAAAACTGATGGGTTGAGATAAAGACAGTTTAATAAGCAAAGCAAAAGTTGTGCATGCAAGCAAAGCAAAACAAGGAATTAATTCACCACTTCCCATGGGCAGGCAGCTGTTTAGCCATCTCCAGGAAAGCCGGACTCCATCGCATGTAACAGTGACTTGGGAAGACAAGCACCATCACTCTGAACATTCCCCTCTTCCTTCTTCTTCCCCAAAAATATATACTGAGTATGACATCATATGGTATCGAATATCGTTTTGGCATGTTTGGGTCTGTTGTCCTGCTGTGCCCCCTCCCAGCTTCTTGTGCACCTGGTATGGTGTGAGAAGCTGAAAAACTTAGCAATAAGAAAAATATCACTGTGTTACCAACATTATTCTTATACTAAATCCAAAACACAGTGCTATAACAGATACTAGGAATAAAAGATACAAGGTGAAATCAGGACAAACTGTAATGTGTTTGTCTCTTGGCTATGTCAGGTAAAAAAATTAGGGTGAAGGATGAACACAAAAATAAAAAATGCCAGAAACAGGAATATAAAAATGTGACAGCAGTGAAGTCAGTTGTACAGAATAGAAATACCATGAATCAACTAGTTATTGCAAAGGACAATTTTATTTTCATTACATATAGTATCTCCAAGATACATACCTACTGGAAGCGAAAATACTAGCATGTAGGATGTGCAAAAAACTTTTTATCTCTATTCTCCCAGACTCAAGCCCAATGAGTTGTTACCCAGTCTCTTGGTCAGGATCTAGAAAGAGGCATATAAAAACTATGCAAATGGCTGAACAGAGAAAACCCTCCAACAAACAAACGAAGTGCAGAAAGGAGGAGAAGTCTTGAGATTCTTTCTAGTGATGGTAAAAGCAATTACTACAACCACTGAGAGAAATAAAACTGGTATCAGCAAAAAGAACATCAAAGCTTTTCCCCAGTTTCATTATGCCTTAAAAAAATTGCTTAACACGTGGGCTACTGCATTTCCCCATTTCGAGTTAAAGAGCAGTTATGGACTCCAGTCTGAAATACAGATTAAGTCTACCAGTCTACCTGCAGATTACTTTTGGTACAGGAAAACCTGATATAGCTGATACCATTGCTTACAATTGTTATGCAGTAATAATTAAATATCTATCAGACATTCCTCTCACTCTTGCTTAAAATCCACCAATTGAAAAGTTAAATTCCTCTGGACCCTCAAGATTCTCAGCTCATTCTGTTGAAGGAAAGATGTGGAGTCATTTAATGGATCAATAATCTAAATCTTAGCTACAAATTAAATTCTTTAGGTAGGTCTCATCTGACTTTTGAAGGATAAGATTTCTCAAAGTACCCTCCCTTTTAAGTATAATTAATTTCACTCTCTTATTATTTTTTTAGAGTTGTTTTCTAGCAGTGCAGTTTTACAAGCACCAAGTATCTCCATGTAATTTTCTCTCCACCACAGCAGCATGGCATAAACTCTGTTGTTGCTTGACCAACTTGATTAACTTCTATGATGAAATAATGAGCTTGATAGATGAAGGTGGAGTGTAGGATATTGCCTACATGGACTTCAGTAAGGTTTTTGACACTGTGTCCCATAGAACCTTGTAGACAAGCTGTCCATGTACAGATTGGATGAGCAAACAATGAGGTGGATTGAAAACTGGCTGAACAACCGGGCCCAGAAAGTGGTGATCAGTGGAACAAAATCTAGTTGAAGACCAATAACTAGCAGTGTACCCTAGGGGTCAGTGCTGGGTCCAGTCTTGTTTAACAACTTCATTAATGATCTGGATGATGCAACAAAGTGTACCCTCAGCAAGTTTGTTCATGACACACAACTGGGAGGCGTGGCTGATATACCAGCAGGTTGTGCTGTCACCCAGAAAGACCTTGGCTGGCTGGACAAACAGGCTAACAGGAACTTCATGAAATTCATGAAGGAGAAGCCCAAAGTCCTGCACTGGCAGAAGAACAACTCCATGCACCTATATATGCTGAGGGTCACCCAGCTGGAAAACAGTTTGGCAGAAAATGACCTGCTACAGTTCTAATATGCCTGACTTCAAAACTGGATACACTACCAGACGCCTCTTCTATCTCAAGAAAATTTTCAGAAATAACATAAAGACACAATTGGTGCTTTGAGACAGTTCTCTAGTATGTCACATTCCTTCAACAAGAGGAATAATGGCTACTGCCTCTTCTTTGAAACTCTTTTTTGCTTTCCAGGAATACAGCACATAGCCAGAAAGTACACTGCTAAGCCGCTTATAACAAGGGTTACATAGGGATTTTCAAAGCACTCCATTTACAAAAAACGTTAGTTCCTAAATTATCCAGGGTATGTCATGCCTCTCTCACCTTCAGAAGGCAAAAACTGCACACACAGACACTGTACACAGCTACCTTTTTTTTTTTTTTTTCCCATTGTTCACTGGTCACTGAAATCAGTTTTCTGCTTCCTTACTGAATTATCAGGATTTAAAACAGATGAATACTGATGAAAACCAATGCACACCTGTGATATTTACATATGTTTTTTGTTAAATCTCATTAATATTTTATGAATCTTAAAAATCAATTCCTGGGTACCCAACGATAGTGTATATACCACTTGAATAACTTGTCTCAGTTAGTCAGAATACACTGAACTCTGCACTTTTATTCATGAACAAAGTCATCAGTCTGGTTTTAGTTTTGGAGATCATTTGTTTGTTACAATTCCGTCAGATCCATTCATCTGTGATCAAGAAAAGTCATCTGTCTGGATGAATAGATATAATGGTACACATATATCTATCAAGATCCATATGTGTGCAGTATACGCAGTTGAGATCATGGAATAGCTTATCATTAATTTGTAATATACAATTGATGAGCCCAAGCCCAGGCAGGATAGAAAGCAAATGAGAATATGAGACTTGCACTTTCTATAATTCCTCTTTTCAGCCACCAGATTTGTATTTTTCTCTATTCTTCCTACATTGTGGGCCACATTCCCAAATAACTTGGAATTCTAAATTAACTGGAAAAGATTTATTTAGGAGAAAACACAATAGCAAGTTTGTACTAGTTTGGAAATGTCACCAAACTCCTTATTTAAAAGAAAGCCAAATTTATATTAAACATGTAAGATATTGGAGGTAGACTAGGTGGACTTTGTCCTATTGGTCCCCTTGATGAACAGTTTCTCCCAATGATAACCTTACCTACTGTTAGCTGTACCGTTCTTCTGAGTGACTTTGCACTGGTAGAAGCAAACCTCCATCACCTGGCCTTGCACTATGTGTAATACAAATATTGGGGTGAGGAGGAAAAGGCATAGATATCTGGCATTCTACTTGAAGGAGAGGAAAAGATTTGTCATATATCAGCTAATGCCTTTTGAACTCAACGCAAACTTGAGGTCTTGAGCACCTGTAATCAGATCTCTGGCACCTTTTCTGTGTGTGAAGAATGTTAGCTCTGGTGTCTTGGTCAGCTTCCAAGAAGGGTAATTATATTCTTCCAGCATAATTTCCCCTGGAACTGCAGTTGGAGAGATTACTTTTTTTTACTTCCTCCTAAAAAGAGTGTTTTACTTTTTCTGTAATTAAAGAGTTGCTGTGTTCCACCCTAGAGATGGTTGCATTTCAGTGGTGGTTAAATTGATCTCTAAGTGCATGCAGCTGTCAAGACACTCGGAGTCCCTTCTGGAATAGAAGGCATTTTGTGTGTATAGGGTAGCAAGAAGGTAGTACAAGATGACATGTTACACACCAGAAACCTGACTCATTTCATACTCTCTCAATTTGACTAGACCAGCCCTCGAAACAGATTAGTGTAAAAACATATTTTTGCTCCTGAATGTTTGACATAATTACTACAAAAAACTACATTTTTTTTCCTTCTTGGACAGAGGATGCTACATATGGCTTAGTAAAATGTGTGTGAATTCAATACACCTATCCACCTTCCTTCTGCTTCTCACAAATACACACACTACATACTAGGTAAGAATGAGCTCCCTGATTTAAGAAACAAGCTTGGTGGGTGGCAATTTTTAAAGCAGCTTAACACAAAACACACAACAGAACTGTGAAAAATACTCTGGTTACACTGTTTGGCACTTAATGGTTTGGACCAATCCCAAAGCCAAGCCACTTCAAGGGCTATACAAGGTGACATTGCCTCCTCTAAGAAACATAAACTTTATTCATATGGTTTAGAGTGCCAATTGTTCTCGTGTAGTAAATCACATATTCTTTGAATGTGCTTTGAGACTAGCATGGGGAGAAGTTGTGAGAAGTTAAATTGTGTGGCTGATGGAGGAAGATCTGGCTCTTTGATCCAACTATCTGAGCATGCAATAGAGTAAATATCCTTCCAATATTTTCCTCATTTCTGCAAGCAGCATCAGGAAAAATAATTTTCCAATTAGTCAACAGGTTTCAGCTTCATTAGCTTCTATATCAGATTTGCTACCATTCAAAAATGCATCAGGAGACAAAGCAGGAAGAATTAAGTATCTTTACTGGAATCTGAGGTCTGTAAGGAGGTGAAATTAGATTAGCTCCGTGGAAATGGGGACACTTTACATTACCAGAGGGGCCTTACCTGTCTCTAGGCTTGACAGTGAACAACGCTTTCAGCATATGGCATTGCAATGGATTAGTGATCAAGTGCAATTAATCCTAATATATCCTCTTGTGAACCTCAGTGGCTTGTTAGTTGGAGGCAAAAAAAAAAAATATGCTGTCCCAAAAGTGTCAGGTGAAACTCTTATTTGAGGTAAGGGTTCCATGTGGAGCTGTGCCTCCATCTGGTGACTCCCTTTTGTGATATTCAAACAGAAGGTGTTTTAATGAGTCTTTTAAGCAGGCACCACCTGCCACTGATCTTTCTCTCTAAAAAGGTATAATTGAGGGTTGGTTTTACAGTGTGGCTTCAATCTTAACCTTGGGAATCCATCAGGAGATGCAAATCTGGGAGTAATGTTGTAATTCTAAAATGCCATTTTGGCTTTTGGTTTAGACTGAATTTGTTAGTGAAAATTGTGGTTTGGCTAATTGCAACCAGTTATATGGTAGCTTCTCCCTTTTCAGATGGATTAATGGAAGTGTCATCTCAAAATTAAATATCCAAGCTGATGGTGACCATATGTCTCCATTCAGACCATTGTATATTAATGTTACAGCTAAGCTACAGGCAGCTCCTAGGAGAATTTTTTTTCAGCACTTCTAATATTTACATGGTTTTGATTTTATGACCCTTTATATTGTGTCCTGGTTTTGTTAAAATACAAGTTTCTCTTTTAGTGAATTTGCCTGTCAGCTAAAGCCTTCATATTAGCTGCATTTTCCTGGAGAACCAGACACATGTTTTGGTAAACACAGCAATGGAATACAAAGTTATTCATAAGCATGGATGGACATCTTGCGAGAGAGGCAACAAGAAACTGACCAACTGTTTATAGCATTCCATTCATGTGAATACTTCATATAAAAGTGGGAGATCACGAGGATCTTGTCCCTTTTTTCATCCCTTTTTCCTTATGGCCAACATTAGGAGAGGACCTTGGTAGTTGTCCCTGAAGAACTGAGGCCTAGTGACAGACCGAATCCAGCTCCGGTTAGCTGCAGAGTCCAATCCAGGACTTAGGGTGCCGGCTCTGCAGTTGCTGAGACTTTCAAGGTTGGTTTTGTATATTTTGTATTATTTTCTATATTCTTATTAGTAGCATTAGTAAAACATTTTTAATTTTTCCGACTATCTTCTTTCTGTCCTTCTTTTCCTCCCAATCACCTGTCCTGAGTGGGAAGCGGAGGAGAAGAAGGGGTGAAAGGGGAGGGAGGAGGGAAGAGGGGGGTTGACAATACATCTGCCACGGTTTCATTGTCACTCCACAATCAAAACCCTCAACATATTGTTAACAAGTCTATATTTAAAAAAAAACACTAAATAACAGTGACGAAAGCTGAACTAACTCTACTTTTTTTCTAAAAAAAATAATTCAAGTTACAAGAAAAGTGGTGTCTAACTTCCACCACCATGCATTTATTTGTGAATTTTGGACTTGCTGATGCTTAATCATTGGTTCTTCAATGATTGCACGAGTTGCTTTACTGGGGTGCATACAACACTTTTTGTAGTACCCTGTACTGAAACTCTTGCTGGCAGCTGGCAGCATGGCACAATCACCATCAGAGCACGTTATTCTTGAAAGAGCTGTTAACTCCCCTCTGTCCAAACTGAATGCTCATCTTAACACTATGCCTGTGGAATCAGCAATGAATCCCAGAAGAGTGCCACAGGACTAAGCCAGACTTATTTTGTGAAGTGTGGGGTCAACATCATTCCTACTTCTGTCCTTCCTCCAGAATACTCTATCCTCTTTCATGGCAGAGATGTGGACTCCCCATACTATATCATGGGTAGTGGTTAGTCCTTGCCTTACTTCTTCCCCATTCTTATCAACTCATCTGTTCAGAAGTTTAAGGATAAATCCTTTTTCCATTAAGTTGGGTGCCAGAGAGTCTCCAAGTTATTTAACATGACTTTGAATTATCATACTTCAGAAAACCTGGGTTGGGGTAAGGGAGAGGGAAGCATGGCATTGAAAAGCTTTTGCAGCTAAGAGAATAATAATATTTTAACCATACATGAGCTTCAACAAATCTTACAATAGTCACTACAACAGCAATGGAAGGACAACAATTCTGTGATGTTTAAACTTCAGTATTAAGGTAAGTTTAAACTATGGATTTAAATTAAGAATAAACTTTTAGTCTAAAGTAAAGTAAAAAATAACTTCTTTTGCCTCATGATGCCTTCAAGTCATAGCCTGGGTACAATTTAGCCTGAAGGGTGTAGCAGTCTTTCATACCATGATCTCAGGAATGAACAAGATGGAGGTCCTGGCTTCACCTCACAGAACTTATTTACACTTTTACTACCCAGCTAAATTGGCTTCTCATATAGGCACAGCTCAGCACTGCTCATGGTGTGAGCTGACTGGGAGCCATGAGCACAAGCAGTAATGAATTCTATTCTCAGAGATTCACAGTTCAGTCAAATCAACAACCATTTTTATGTTCAAGACTCCTCTGACCATGTTTCCATTCCTGATGTTTGTGGCAGAAAAAAGTAGTTTCTTTTATGATGCATGTGCTTTCAGAAGAATCAGGGGCTGGGGAGCAAAGGCAACAGGTGGATTTTTTGGGCAAAGCTAGAAAAGATAAAACATTAATGTTTCCTCAAAAGAGCAAGTGACTGAAACAGGAGTTTGGAGCAGAAAATATCGCATAGTCTCAGCTGTGGAGGTGATGAGTGCACTTAAGTGCATATCACAGAGTTACTCTATTCAGGTGATGCTCTATGGAGAGAGAAATGGAAGGCAAGGCATAGGAAGAAGGAAAGGTGAGCTGCCTGTCCTGTGTTCTCAGCTCTTTCATTGTCAATGTTTGAGCACTATTAGCCATCCTTATCATATCATAGGCCAGAAAATAAGATTTTACCAGAATCCTTTTTGTACTTTTTGTAAAAGATATATCTTGCTATAAAAAACTGAGTAGTCTTTACATGTGAATTCATTACCTGTAAAATGGGATAGAAGGAAACTGTTCCCCAAGGCAGTGTAATATTTAAGTTTTCTTCTAGAACACTAAGGCAAGAATTACTTAGAATAAGACTTGTTTCTGTTGTATGTTGCCAAAAAGGCAAGAATTTGCATAGTTTTAGTGCTGGATTTAGCCTGAATCTTTAATAATAGGAAGTTAGCCAACTACACCACAGAGCAAAGCAAATTACTTTCACAAGCTTCGTAATGTGTCATTCATTAAGATGACTCTCTTGGCATCCAATGTGGGTGTCCGCTTGCTCTACCATAGAGCCTGAGGGAATATGAAAGATGCCAAGCCACTGAAAGAGCTGAGCAATAGCAGCCACTGTGGTCACAGCGCTAATGCCAGCACCAAAGGCATGTACCAACCAAATTGCAGATGTTAACTCTGGCTATGTAACGCAGTATGTGGGCCTTTCAGATTAAATGAGCTGAAAAATTACAAAAGTTTCATCCTTTAGCTTGCATGCATATGCCTAAGTAGACCTATAGTTCATTTTTGCTCAATATAATCTTTAATATTTTTTTCCACCATCATATTCACTTATTTTCCCAAGTGTCCTCTAAGCAGGCTGATTTTTTAATGGCTAATGGGTATTCCAGAAATGTTGTATTAGGAATAATGTCCTGTTTGGATGAGCAAATATTCTTAGGCATTGATAGGTGAACATCTATAGATATGGTCAGCAACACAAACGCACACAATTATTTCCTGTGTTTTTATGTCTGAAAAATTTCAGTCCCACTGAAAATAATCTGCTGTATTAACTCTAAAGAAACTAAAAAACTTGAATGCCAAAGAAATTAATTTTCAGATGCCTGAATTGCTTTCAAGAGAATAACCAATCAAACTTTTTCACTTTCATGCTGTTTTTGAGGCCAGTGTAAAACAGTGGTATTTCTTCTAAATGAAAGGTTAGCATCAAAATGAAGCCTAAATGAAACAAATCAAGCCCTTCATCTCTAGAGTTTGACCAAGTAGTTTTTAAAAATCCTCAAGTGAATTGAGAGGTTTTCAATGAGTCATATAAATTTACAAATGTAGGCCTCCTTATGCTAGGTGAGGAGAGAGGATTCCAGCTGAATTTTATTTTTGCAGTACAACTCTAAATCATAATTTGTATTTTTAAAGATGTACTACAAAATGCTGTTCTTGTTCGTTAACTGGATGAATGCACTGACATGTCTATCATCAATTGTCTCTTATGTGAATTCAGAATCTGATTTCTGTAAGTATCTCTGTTTCTATATGCACAACCTGAAGCCTGAATACATAAAAGCGAACACAGAAATTTTGTGGACTTCACGTTGGAAAGCTCACCTTAAGTTGGTGACATCTTAGAAAGAAACTGTTCCATAGTGTAGCATTTGATAGTGCATATCGGAGGAGAAGTAGAGGTAAGCTTTCAAATTATGAGACAAGGATTACACCAAGCACACTTACTGACAAGCTCTACCTGCAAGATAACCTCATGGTGTCCCCTGTTTACAAGCTAACAATTGCAACCTAGGAAAATAAACTTCAGGGCTGAACACTGAGCTGGTTTTGCAGTCAGACAAGAATTATATCTGCAGAACACTTATAAGCAGGTATTAACCTGTTCAGTATTCTCTGCATTTCACGTTATATTAGTATCATGCAACCTCTCCATCTCAGAATCTCTGCCTGCTTCCTCTTCTTCCACCTGCTTCCCCATACAAAATCTTTCTCTGCAACTTGGTACCCACAGCCACAGGCTGAAACCCCTCTGTGCTTCACTTCAGGAGCCAACATGCCCTGCTCTGCGATTCTTCTCTGTTGGCTGCCAACTATTACAGTGTGAGGGGTATAAGCTGCTCACAGCATAAATCCAACCAGCCTTGCCAACTCCCACAGTTTTATTGTGAATATTGCAATATGTGTTCTTAATTAAAGTTTCATATGATACTCTAATTCCTGACTTCAAGTGTCCTAATTTTTCTTCATTCAAAGTGTCAGTCACTGTCTATTTTTATTTATAAAGCCAAATTTTATGTGTTTTCCTACTTTGCAGTTTTGTGAAGATTACTGGGGCTACACTTCATAGAGATGGCCACCAGCTCCCTCCGCTTGCAGATTTGTTGTGACCAGGACTGATTGTCCACAGTTAAGCAGCCATCTACCTCCTCACAGGAAGCCTGATGAGAAGCAGATAATGTGAACAGCTGGCAAGAGTCATGAAGCGCAGGATAAAAACCTTGAAGGTGGTTGAAAACAGGGAGTGGAAAGAAGAATACCAAAGAAAGTAACAGCAAGACAGTCTGTATGAGGCCATATTACAGAAATCAGTCACTAATGAAGGGCCTGAACCATGACCTACTCCAGAGCTCTTCTCTTTTCCTATCCATTGCTTTTTGCATAACCTTATTGAAGAACTGTTGAAGAAGATAGTGCTGTTCCTCTCTTACTGCCAGGCAATGAGGTCCAGAACAAAGTTATCTCTGAACAGTTCTCAGGACCCACTGATTAATCTGGCAAAAAACCACATGAGCTGGAAGCATGTCCTTGCCCCTGAAGACCAAGGTAGCAAAGGCATCTCTCTCCCCTCTTTTTCTGCTTATAGAAAAGACAAAAGAAGTGAGCTGAGTGGTCAAATACACCTTTCACCTTAATTTCTGTAGAAATATAAGGAATATATGAAAAGACAATGGTGCGACTGCCCAGGAAAATAAACTGGATGAGCTCCAGATTGTCTGTCACCCCTGGTTTCTACAAATCTGTTACTGAGATTGTCTGCTTCTTTCCTGCTATTCCTTTCTATATCTGGAATTGCAATCTTTGTACAAACTGGTGTCAGATGCTTTATATCTGTACATTTCAGAATGGTCATTAATTTGTTGTCATTTTCTTTTGCTCCCTTCATTGTGTTCAGAAATAAATCTGTTATCTTCCTATTGTGCTCTTTTTTTTCACAGCTCCAGTTCACCACCTGTCTCCTGCTGTATCAAGGCATTCTCTTGGCTCTGAACAGGGACTTCCCCAGCTGGACCTCTGTATTTTGCCCATATGGCACAGGACAAAATTTTCCTTCAGTTGAGTGATAAAGTTGCATTTCTATTTCCAGTGGCAGGCATCCAGGACCAACACAAGGTTGAGATTGAGTCACAGGACTGTCAAAGCTCTGTTCAGTTGGGTTACTGCACACAGGAGTAAAACTGGAAAGAGTTTTTCCCCTGCTGTACCCTGGGACTGCAATTGGACTCAAATTCCTCAAAATGTAACTGAAAACGTTTACATTCTAGCTACAATATCCAACATATATTATACTTGACTATTCATCTCCAGCACTGAAATCTCCAAATCCCAACTGGAGAGAGAGAACCCAGATGGCAAAAGGTTCCGTCCTAATGAGGAGCACTCAGTCACTTCAGACAGATATCTCCTCAAACCTGTGATAACATTTGTGGTGTCTGAGGTGAGAGAGAGAAGAAAAGGGCTGGCAGTTATTTGTTTGCTGCAGGGAACTTTTTGAAGTGGGGAGGAGCAGAAGGATTTTCCTCTTCCAGGAGTTGTGCTTGAAGATTCAGCCCAAGAGGTGCAGCTGAGGAATCCCCTCAAAAGTGTCTGCGACTGTTTACACACTGGGTATTGGATTAGATCAAATACAGAGGACCAGCACCATGTCTGAAAACTCATTTAATGCCACTTAAGCTTTTGAAACAAGGTTTGTGTGGTACTTGAGTGTACATGTGTTTTGGTTTTCATCCTTTTTTAATTGTTGATTTGTCAGTGAGAAAAATAACATGTGACTCCCCATAAGGAATTAGCTGTTGAGCAAGGTCACTTGGTAAACATACCAGTAAGGCACAGAATTGGTTAGCAAAAAATCACCAAACCTCATCTCCAGTATTGCTATTCCTTTCTTTTATAAAACTTTTATCTATTCTTGTGTGACCCTGAAGAAAAGCAATGATACTGTAAGGAAGAAATCCTTCCTGAATACCCAAGATAAAATCTGGTTGAATAGGTTTTAGTAGAAACATATTCTCTCTTTTCTTTCACTAGATAGTACAACTAAACAAGCTGGTGGTATTTAGGTCATTTTTGTGGAGCATGAGACTATAATGGCTGTGATAACTGTGTCATTATTGCTACTTTAATGTCTGTCAGATCCTTCCCATCCTAGCCCTCGTATGTCCCTTACCACTATAGCATCTAACCAGCTACTGTTTTAATATATCAACTGCCATGCTACATTTTCAATGTAGACAGAACTGGTGTGAGATGAGATACCACTGAGGTGGCGGCACTGGAGACCTTGCCCTGCAAGGAGAGGCTGTGGGACCAGGGCTGGTTCAGCCAGGAGAAGGGGTGACTTTGAGGGCACCCAGCAGCAACCCCAGCATCAGCAGGAGGGGCGGGAGGAGATGCAGTCAGGCTCTTCATAGAGGTGTGTGGTGAGAGGGTGAGAGACAGCAGCAGAAGCTGAAACATGGGAGGTCCAGGTTAGAGTTAAGGAGAAGCCTTTTCCCCATGAGGAGAACTGAAGTGAATCTGAGGCCCAGGGAGGTTGTGCTGTCTTCAATCTTAGGCAGGTTCATACCCTGACTGGACGAAGCCCTGAGCAGCTCGGTTGGACCCCACAGATGAGCATACTCTGGGCAGGGACTGGGGCTGGAGACATCCACTCCTGCCAGCCTGAATTGCCCTGCAAATTCTGTGGACTGTTTACCTCACTGTATTTGGAGAAATGGAAGCACAGAGAAATCAGGTGCCTCATCCCATGACCCAAGGTTACACAGAAAGTCAATGGCCTAGCAAGGAATTTAATTCCAGTCTCCACTGAATCGTGAACCTTTGGATTCCACTGAACCCAAGGACACAGGTTTCAAAACTCTAAGATATAATTGTAGCTAGAGGTTTGTTGAAGACAGTGATGTCCAAAGTACTGAACAGAAGAAACCACTTCTGCTCTTTCTCTCCAGTCATTTATGTTGTCCACAGAAATCGATTTTGTGGGAAAGAATATATGAAAGTATGACCAGGATCAACTGATTACTCAAGAGGCCAAAACCACTGATGTGAGGAGCACAGCTTGACTGGAGGTGCTTGGAGGAGGAAGGGTTGCTGCATGCAAAATTTAAATTTTGGGTCAGGTTAGCACAGTTTCCTGTAAGAAACAAAGGCTAGACCCTGTACTCCTGCATTATAAATGTACTTTGGTTATGTAAGCTGACACTGAAGAGCACCAGACTGAAAAGCTACAGCAGTTAGCTTTTACATGTGATTTACCAACTGGATTCAATCTGATTAGAAATGGGACTGTATGCTACAGAGCACAGAGTTAAGAAACCCACAACACAGAACTCCCAAAACTTTTATGCTTAAATCAAAGAGTAGGGATTCAAAATTACAGGGGAAGGATGGAAATGAGGAAAAGACAGTGTAAGAGGAGATTTTGGAGATGTGACAAATGTGGCTGATGTAAATGAAGGAAAATATACAGCAGAGGTTCTGATCCAAGGACCACTCTCACAGTGAGCAGTACCATAGTTAGAAATCTCCTATCCATTTTCTGTGAACTTGGAACAAGCTACTATCAAACAGAGACTAGACAAAAACTTCAGAAAAAAGAAGGCCTTATGGCTTGACCGAGATATCTAAGAAATGAAAGTCTGAAGAACTACCCCTTGCTTGATGCCAAGGTGAAAACTGAATAAAAAAATGAGTATGTTAGTTTGTTCCACACCGGCATTTTCCTTTAATACTAAATATAGGCTTCCAAAAAATTATGTTAAGATCTAAGACGCACATATAGAGTTCAGAAAAATGTTTGTGCCTCTGTACCTGGGTTTTTTTAAGAGCTCAAAGAGCATAGTAAATCTATTTTTCTTAGGCATCTTGTAATTACTACCTCACTGTAACAGCTGATTCCATTTTTTATTGACACTTTAATTTTTTCAAAGGTTGTTATTTTGTCCCAGCTAGTCAACAGACTTAATAAAAAGACAATGCTGGCATGTTCTATTTAGAAAGCAGATTTTGGTTTAGGTTTGATCAACACATAACACATTTTTTCTTGTTCAGATTTGTTCCAGAGTCATATGTAAGTGAATGCTGATACATGCCCTAGGCCTGTGGCTACCTTAGAGAAGGTGAATAAAATGTTTCAAAAGTCCCCAATTTATAACACAACAGATAGCATCGTGTTGTACAGATACCAGTGACAATATACACAGTCCATTTATAAACAGCTCCATGGCTGCTGTTACCTCCAGAATTTGGCTTTTTCAATAACTAGGTAGTCTACATGACACCAGGTCTGCTGGTGTCAAATAGGATTCATCTTTCTCAAGGTGGGTAGAGCAGTTTTGTGAGTTTTGCTAGTGAAGCTTATTGACAGAACATTAAACTAGACTTGAAGAGGAAAGGGAATAACATCAGTGTTGCCTGTGACAAGCTGTGGGAGGTAAGAGGGACGATGTGCTTAAAAGGGCCCTCAGCATTCTGTTCTGAGACATGCTGGGTACGCTGCAGAACACCTCAAGTCTTGGGACAATGGGCCAGGGGATCCTGACGTAGTAGGAGCCAAAAGGGGAACACCAGGAAACACCTCAAAGGAATTAAGCGGTGTTCTCTAGGAGGACAACACAGCTGACAGCCTGGCTGAAGTGCCTCTACATCAATGCACACAGCACAGGCAACAAACAGAAGGAGATGGAAGCCACCATGCTGCTAGAAGGCTACGAGCTAGTTACCATTACTGAAACTTGGTGGGACAAACGCCATGACTGGAGTGTGGCTATTGATGGGTACAGGCTGTTCAGAAGGGACAGGTGAGGAGGGAAGGGTGGAAGGTTTGCCCTCTACACTGAGAAATGGGTAGAGTATGGAGATCTGTCTCTGAAGAATAGCCACAAGCAGGTTGGAACCTTACGGGTGACAGCTACTGACCAAGGCAACAAATAGAACTTTGTGGTTAGTGCTTAGTACAGGCAGCCTGATGAGTAGGAAACTGCTGATGAAGCCTTCTTACTTCAGCTACAGGGGACATCTTTCTTGAAGGCTCTTGTCCTGCTGGGGGACACCACCTCAACATCTGCTGGGAAAGTAGCACAGTGAGCTGTAGGCAATCTAGGAGACTCCTGGAGTGCTTTGAGGATAACCTCTTAAACCAGATAATAGACAGCTCTACCAGAGGGGATTAATTACTGGACCTGATGGTCACCAGCACAAGTGAGAAATCAGAGACACCAAGATTGGAGGCAGCCTGGGGTGCAGTGATCATGCACTGGTGGAGTTTGCAGTCCTAAGGGATATGGGGCAGGTGAAGGATAAAGTGAGGACCCTGAATTTTAGAACAGAATATTCAAGCTCTTCAACAAGTTAGTCAATAGGACTGTCAAGCAAACTGCTCTTGGGGACAAGAGAGCAGAACAGATCTGGTAGATCTTTAAGTACATCTTCCATAGAGTACATGAGTCCTTCATGTCCAGATGTAAGAAATCACGAAAGGAAGGCAAAAGAACGTCATGGGTGAGTCAAGACCTGCTGTTCAAGGTAAAGGGCAGGAAGGAAATCACAGACAGTGGAAGCAGAGACAGGTATTCTGGGAAAAGTACAGGGACACTGCCCAGTTGTGCAGAGCTGGGGTCAGGAAGGCCGAGGCACAGCTGCAGCTGAACTTGACAGGGAACACGAAGAATAATAATGACTTCTACAGGTATGTCAGTTAGAAAAGGAAAGTCAAAGAAAGCATAACCCCCATGGTGAACACAACTGGCAAACTAGTAACAACAGACAAGGAGAAGGCTGAGGTACTCGTCAACTTTTGTGCCTCAGTTTTCACTATCAAGCTCTCTCTCCACACTTCTTGAGTGGATGAACCTCAAGACAGAGACTGAAGGAACAAAGTCCCTCCCTCTGTAAGAGAAGAGCTGGTTCATGACCACTGAGGAACCTGAACGTAAAGAAGTCTGTGGGACCTGATGAGATGCATCCCAGAGTCTTGAGAGAACGGTCTGATGTAGTTGCCAAGCCACTCTCCATGATGTTTGAACAGAAAAGCTCAGGCAAAGTCCCCAGAGACTGGAAAAAGGGAAACATTGCATCCACTTTTAAAAAAGGTCGTAATGAGGACTCCAGGAACTACCAACCTGTCAGCCTCACCTCTGTATCTGAGAAGATCATGTAACAGATCCTCCTAAAAGCTATGCTGAGGAACATGAAATCACAGGGAGGTGATTCAACACAGGTAGCATGGCTTCACCAAGAGCAATTCCTGTTCAGCCAACCTAATGACCTCCTGCGATTGAGTGACTGCATCAGTGGACAAGGAGAGAGCTATTTATGTCATCTATCTGTACATCTGCAAGGCCTTTGACATGGTCTCCCACAACATCCTTCTCTCTAAATTGGAGAGATATGGATTTGATGGATGGAGTCTCTGATGGATGAGGAATTGGCTGAATGATTGCGTCCAGGAAGCAGTAGTCAACAGCTCTTTTTCTGGATGGAGATCAGGGATCAGTGGTGTCTCTCAGTATCTGTATTTGGACTAGTACTGTTTAATATGTTCATTAACTACATAGACAGTGGGGTTGAGTGCACTCTCAGCAAATTTGCAGATAACACTAAACTGGGTGGTGTAGTTGACATGTCTGAAGGACAGGATGCCATCCAGAGGGACCTGGACAAGAAGTCAACCCATGTGAACCTTATGAAGTTCAACAAGGCCAAGTGCAAGGTCCTGCACCTGGGTCAGGGCAACCCCTAGTACCAGTACAGGATGGAGGATGAAGGTATAGAGAGCAGCCCTACAAAGAAGGACTTGGAGGAACTGATGCATGAAAGACTGCACATGAGCTGGCAATGTGTGCTCTCAGCACAGAAAGCCGACCATATTCTGGGGCTGCATCAAAAGAAGCGTGGCCAGCAGGTCAAGGGAGGTGATTCTGCCTCTCTACTCTGCTCCAGTGAGACCCCACCTGGAGTCCTGTGTCCAGCTCTGGAGCCCTCAGCACAAAAAAGACACAGTCCTGTTGGAAGGGGTCCAGAGGGGGGCCACCAAGATGATCAGAGGATTGGAAAACTCCTATGAGAAAAGGCTGAGAGAACTGGATTTGTTCAGGCTGAAGAAGAGAAGGGTCTGGAAGACCGTACTGCAGTCTTCCAGTACTTAAAAGGTGTCTATAAGAAAAATAGGGACTGACATTTTAGTAAGGTCTGTAGTGGTAGAACAAGGGATAATGGTTTTAAACTAAAAGAAGGGAGATACAGACTGAATAGAAGAAATATTTTACAATGAGGGTTGTGAAACTCTGGGACATGTTGCCCAGGATGGTTGTAGATGCTCCATCCCTGGAAACAATCAAGGTCAGGTTGGAGAGTTCTCTGAGCAATCTGAT
Source organism: Patagioenas fasciata (assembly GCF_037038585.1). Lineage (NCBI taxonomy): Eukaryota > Metazoa > Chordata > Aves > Columbiformes > Columbidae > Patagioenas > Patagioenas fasciata. Next base: position 20,991,366 of record NC_092560.1, on the reverse strand, counting down.
GTAGTTGAAGATGTCCTTGCTCATTGCAGGCGGGGTTGACTAGATGACCTTTGAAGGTCCCTCCCAACCCAAATCATTCTGTGATTCCATGAAAATAATTCAGACATAAAATGAATACTGATATTAAAAGTTAGTGGCACCAGTGAATAGTCTTTTACCTAAGATTATGTAACCATACTCATTTTTCAAGTAAAATGTACCTGTGGCAACAGAATAGTTTAATTCCTAAGTGCTACTTTCTGACTTTGCACTCAATCTGAAGGTATAATTAGTCTTTATCTAACAGTACAGCAAATGGTAGTCTTTCCAACTGCCTTTAAATTATGTCCTCCTGAACAGAAACAGAGAAAAAAGGTTGCATAGAGAAAATAATTGGTCATCTCCTCTCCCACCCCCAACTCCTCAGGACATTCTGAATGCATTGTTAATCTCAGATCCAGCGACCCAATGGAACAGCAGATTACAACCAAGATGGTGGCATTTTTGAAGCTTTCATCCTCCATTTGGCTGTGATCCACTGGCCTTAGGAAAGCAGATAAGATTTTACACTTCTTATCAGTCACCAGATGGCTTTTAAAACCAGAGGCTGTCTGCTAGGATTTAAGTTAATGAACAAAAGTGCTTTTATGAACTACTGGTATGTACAGTCAGAGATGTAATTCTGGTTACTCAAGACAGTGCAAGAGAATAGATCCCACCGTATTTAACTTAATCTAGCAATTGTATAACAGCATTTCTGACTCATTTTCCACAAGCACTGTAACTCTAAACAGAAATGGATTAGCCTCAGCATGTTAAAGCTTTAGGAATTGTGCAGAGTTCAGGATTAAATAAAATTGTAGTGCTGTTTAGTGGACGTTGATACAGAATTTTATGACTGAAAAATATTTTTAAAGAGAAATAAAGCCAATAATGCATTATATCTCCCTGTCACATAAAGAAAAGAGATGATTTCCTATCATTACTAAAAAGATACGTGATGTCTGTTTTGAGAAGACGCAGTTGCAAATCCAGCTGTAAGGTTATGCATCTAAAAACATCTTTTGCAGAAATAATAGTTGCTATCATTATAATAGCAAGTCAGACAGAACCGAATCCTAATAGCAGTCACTGCCATACTGAGAGCCAACAGAGGAACTGAGAGAATAACAGAAACATATTCTGGAACTGGTCCCTTTATATAGAATAGATGAAATTCGTTAAGACCGTATGTTAGTCATACTGAAGGAGGCATGGTTTATTTTTATGAATTCTGGAGTTCTCCCAGCAAACTTTCAAGGTTTGATGTCTCTCAGATTTGCTGAATTTCTCATGTGGTTGCAGACTGAATGCAGGTTAAAGAAAAAGTAAAAGAATCTATAGCAGAAGTTAAAGTTGCTCTTCATCAAGCTCACTATCAGGTTCCATTAGAAATCCTATTGGCAACTGTCTTATTACAGTGACTAACAAAATTGGCTTGATGGAGAAGTTGCCAGGTTTATTCTGAAAAATAAACATAATTTTCATAGAGAGACTAAAGAAAATCTGACCCTTTCTTATGTGCAAGCCATTTTCACTAGTCTTTTACTTCTTTATACATTTCTAATAAAATACAACTATGAAACTACTCATCCACATTTTATTTACCTTTAAACTGCCTTTTAACTGTATTAGTACACCTAATTTTAAAAAGAAGTTGCAGCAATTTACTCAGTTGCTGAAATCAAAGAAGTCAGTAGTTAGCTCAAAAAAATCTAGAATCCTTTCTGTTTCTTACCCAAAGTTATAAGATGTTTTCTTTAGTATTACTGGTGAGGTTCTTTTTTTCAAAAAAAATTTTGGTTTAGGTCACAATATGGGAATCCTAGAATTCTACCAACAAAATAAAATGAAACTGTCTGGATGTATAAACATGTTGTATATTCACGACCTCTCATTATACTAGCAAACACTGAAAATGGTTCTCATCGAAGTGGGCTTCTGACCTTGATTTCCAGCTTTCAGCAGTCTGAATAAAGGTCAATTATATTAATAAATTAGATAAACCAGCACTTTTTGTTGTTGCTGATCGGTCTTTATTACAAGATGCTTTTCATAGCAAAATGATGCACATTATATTTTAAACAATTTGTCTATACTCTGTAAACACTCCTGTACTGAAATGGTTAGGACTAGAATTATTGCACAGTAAATTTATGCATAGATACTGTGATAATATTTGGCTTTCAGTTTGGTGCTGAGCAATACCCCAGGAATTATGTCTCCCTAATTTGTATCCTGTTGCTGATTTAACTTCAAGGTTCTGGTAATAGGGTTGTTTTTTTTTTTTCATCATAAATATTATGACCATAGCATAAGATGCATCACAATCATTCCTATTACAGGATGAGTAATATGGTAAAATAATGTCATTCTCATCATTAAATTTATAGTGAACTCCAAATGTAGTGTTGTTTGAGCAAGCTCAACATTTTAGATATCTTACACTTATATTATTAAATCTCATGTATTTATCTGCTGCATTCTTCTAGGGATTAAAAAAAAAAAAAAAGAATTAAAAATAAATATGTACGACTTGGCTGCGCTAGTGATACCAAAACAATTCAATTCTTTTGACTTTGATTTTGAAGTACTTAAGGTCAGAAATTTACCATTGGGTTAATCAGAGCTTCACACTCTGAACTACTGGTGCATGCTCAGCTGAACTGTCTGAGATCTTATTCAAAGACAGAAAGTAAATGCAGAGATATGCAGTTTGAACAGCTTACAGAAGAGTTCATAGCTTCACATTCACTTCAGATATATTTCTCTCCTCTGTTTGCGTGACTTAGCTACTTTTCTTTACAGAAAATTTTCACTTTTCTGTCTGTTGTACTCATACAAATTCCTTGAGAGAAGCTATGCATCTTTGTATGAAGTATAGTGAAAGGGTGAGACAATCCTGTCCTCTTTATCTGTAAAGTACAGGAAGTTGTTAAGCAATTTGTTGTTTCTAATATATATGCAGAGCATCTACATTCAAACAAAGAGTGACAGTATGCAATTTAAAAGACCTTTCCCCTGTACCAGGCTAAAGCCTTGATCCAGGGATACTACTTCATGATCCCATCATGAGGAAGATGGAAAAGAATGGGGTAAATCTTTCCGTAAAAATATTTTCCTCTGTAGGTGTCAATCTTATTGACAGCTGTCTGCATCCAAGGATGTATATAGCAAGAAATCTAAGAGTAAGTGCACAATGCAAGAAGTAGGTACCATCCCATTGTGCAACATACAGCACAGGAGCCATTAACAAAAATTCCTTTCCATGTTGCTTGAACAATTGTGTGTGAAATGAAATATTGTGACATCTTTAAACCACTTCCTGATATCAGACAGACCTAACTGACAGCAACTACATCTGCACCTCAAAATCCTGGCTATCTTATAGTAGCCATGGCCACAGTAAAGCTAAAGACTTTTTAGTTGAAGGAATTACTGGGTTGTTTGTTTGTTTTTTGGTTTGTTTTTTTTTTTTTTTTTGTAATTTCTTATTTAAATGGTCTTTCTCTTTTTGTTTAGTTCAGATGAGAATGGAAAAATTATTTTAGTTCAAAAAGTTTCAGACAGTTATATGTTCCTGAAGACAGAGGCAGAGTGTGTAAATAACACTGTTTGGCAGCACTTAGTATAACATGGTGGTGTGAAGGATATAAAGTTTTTCATTTAACTCCCATTGCTGTGTCTCTTTAACGCACTGCTGAAGCTACAGGCAAGCACAGATTCAGACTGTGTTATTCGTATAGACAAAAAAAAATAGATACAAGTGTAGTAGCTACAGTGTACAGTCATGCAAGGATTGTATTTATGCACACGCATGCACACACAAAGCTGAGAGCTCTTAACAAACCACTATAATGCAAAGACTACAGAAATAGATTTTGTCACTTCGGAAGTCAAATAAAAACTTTTTAAAATCTTAAGAAGTAATTTTTGCCTTCTCCTTTATATGTTCAAGTTTTAACACATCTTCCACTTCTCTCAGTAGATCTGTTTCAGGTCCTGTAGGTGTGACTCATAGAGGACAGACATTTGTGACTCGTAGCAGAAGACGGAGGGGAATCTCCCCAGAGCTGACAGATGATATCAGCTGCTAGCAAGTTACAGCCACTGAAGCGCTATGTAAAGCCTCACAAATTAAGAATATGCAGCTCAGAGACCAGTAAATTTTTCCAGCTGCACATTCTTACCTTCTGCAATCCACAGCAGACACAGTGGACACAGTCTAGCTGCTCATACAGTTTCCATATGAAGGCTTATATGAAGCCCACAAATATGGTCTTCATTTTCCGTTCCATGCAATCTCTGTGATGAAACGTTCTGTTTGGTATGTAAAAAAAAGAATGCAAATATGCAATGTTATCAAAGGCATTTTAAAAATTAAGTAACAAATAAAATATTTAGCACAGACACAGCGTTACCTTCTCTAGAAGTAATCAAGTATCTCACCCTGATATTAAATATTTTTGTAATTTCTATTTCACTGAAGTGTGAAATAGATTACATGCGGCCAGATTCTGGCAGCCTTACCTGGACAAAGTTATTCTCTCTGGGAGGTGTTCAGAAGAGCTACAAACCGCCCTTGCCTATGAATAATCTGTGTGAACACCCACATTTCAATACATCTGTGACTTGTGGGCATGTACATCAACTGCAGTCTTCAAAAAGCATTCCACTGACTTTCATGGACAAATCTCATCAAGTTTTGTGCTCAATGAAATATTATCACTGAACACAACGTACAGTTGAGGTCTTTGGCTCCAATTCTTGCTTAATCTCCAAAGTACGAATATCTTTCTCTGAGATGCCTTCATAAGCTTTAATTATAAATGTAGTCTTTCTCTTACATCTGATATAGAACTACCTGATAATTCTTGACAAATAAGATTTTTTTAATTAAACCGAACAATTAATGAATGTCCAGCTTATTTTAACTCCCATAGAGTATGAATCATTAATGTTAATACTAAAGATTTTATCATTTTTGAACACAAACACATTTTTTCTTCCTAGAAAGACAACTTGTGACAGAAAACACAGGAAGGGTGATAAAGCTGTCATTATCAGGGTGTTAATAACTGTAGCACTAGGTATCTAAGAAATAATATCAATTTCAGAAAATGTAATGAAAATTATTATAAATTGAAACATTACTCCTCTGAAGTATATGAGTTCATTGAACTCCATAAAGCCAAGTAAAAGGGGCCTTGAAGATGCACGATAGATTTTGGGTTGTGTTTTTTTTTTTTTTTTATGGAATTTTAGCTCTTACTTAAAATCTAACTCTGATGAATACAAAGTGCCAAATCTGTTGCTTTTGGTAAAAAGGGCTAAAAAAATTCACAATTTGTTTACATGTCTTTATTCAATTTTCTCTGATGCTATCCGATTTTTATGTAGAACTCTGTGGCCACATGCCTAGCAGATTCAGGGAAGAAACAACAGACACCTCATTAAGAAAGATAAGGGTCACTATGTTACTATGTATTTGAGTTTTTGTAGTGTCTGGCTAAAATACAGAAAGACACAGCAACCTTTTCCAATCCGTTCCACTACAATTTAGTGTCCACATGCCTCTGCTCTTTGCAAATTGCTTTCATAGTCATATGCTCAGGCATCCACAAAGTCATTTATATTTTCCTACATCAAAGTGCAGAGTTCAACCAGCAGCAAAAGACTGCTGCAAGTGGCAGAGTAGCTGGTCTGCTCTACAACTGATTGTAGGTTGGACAGCTGAAGTATGCTGCTTATCTTGGTAACATCCAGAGTCGCCTTGGCTTTGTCCCAGTTCTTTCCTTATTTCTTCAGGCTGCCTCCTGTTACAAAGATTGCAGACAATCTGCAAGCAATCCCTTTAAACAGGATGTAAATTTGTGCAATAGTGGTTTGGAGCTATTTTCAAAGTTAAGCAGATGCTTATGCACTTTTCCTGGGCCAAGTCCAGTGTAGTCAGTAACATTCCAAGTTCACTGGAGAACACCAGAATTCCTCATGGAAATAAAGTCACTGAGAAAGTTAGAGCACAAAGCGTGTTATTTGGACATTTGCTGTGACTGCTACAACCCTATCACCTCTACCACCCAGAGAAGAAAGTCACTCATCATGACAGCAATTATACATCACATTTAGATTGGTTTTTAATATGTGGAACCAATCAGGACAGTCTTTAGCAGGTAACCTTCCCCAGATTGTGCTGATGCTCCCATAGCTCTTCTTCTCCAGCATTTATTCAAAACCGCATTCTGCTTTGACTCTCAAAAGATTAGAAGACCAACAAAGTCTCCATTTCTACTTTGTCACAGACAAGAATTGCTGTACTGACATTGGAAGTGAAGTTTGAATCTGATTTGAAATCCTTTCTTGTTTGTCAGATTCTGTCTTTTATTTTTTTAGCAAGCACACATTACGAGAAATTCTGTTAGAATTTATAAGCGTATCACAGTTTTAAATAACCTATTTGCATTGACATTAAAGAGAGTTGTACGTGTTCATCAGCATGAAAGTATGCCCCTTGTAGTAGTGAAAACCTCAAGAATGCATCTTCTCTAGGAGTTAATGTTTGAAATATTTCTGTTATCACTTAGAATTCAGTTGAAAACTTCCAAAACTAAAATATTTTTCCATTATATTTCACTCTTTATTGAGTGACTCCATTAAAGGTACTATAGCAGATTTTTTTAATGGTTGCCATGTTTACACAGTCATATTTATCCACAGTGGTTTGGAATGTGAGCTTTTTCTATCTGTTTTTTGTTGGTGTAAAGAAAAAAGCAGCAGCATAGAGTCTACATATTTTCTCTGGATTTATAAATAAAAGTGTCTTTGGACTCAGACATTCACAACACCACCATTGAATGATCAACAATGCACTATTCGTCTCTCTTATTGCACCTTCTTTTGACGTTAATTACATTCTCAACATGGACATATGTGTCACGGAAGTATTTCCTTAAACCACATATAGTATTTGTTGAAAACGTGGTTACGGTTAGAATAATAACTACTTTAAATGGCAATTTGTAGTTCAACAAATCTTTGCATAGAAAGCATTCTGACCTTGTATTGATTAATTTTCTAGTCACTATGAAGCTGATATTACCTTTTCATTTTTTGTACTTCTGTTAGCTCTGCAAGGCCAACCTAGCTACGTGAAAGTAAACTATACTCCAGTTAAGACATCACCAATAAAATGTTTATACTTAAGATTCAGCTGCAGACTCTTTAGGAATACACTAGAAGAGACAAAAGTTGGCTTTTAGAATCCTGTCTGAATTTCCAGAGCAGGAACACTGGTGGAAAATACAAGAGTTAGAATTTCTTGGCATTTTGTTTTTGTTTTTGTTTTTTGTGGGGTTATTTGTTTGTTTGTTTGTTTTGGACTGAATATATTTGATCTTAGACTCGCAAGGAAACTTTCATTAGAAACACACAAATTAGTTATTGCATAGTATATAGTGCATATCTATGTAGAATATATATCTATTTTCAGCATTCCTGAAATTTTGTCTTCCAGCTGAAAGCACAGAACATTGAATGCAAGTCTTAGCAAGTCAGAACTGGTACAGGGTAGGCACTTTGCTCTTCTACTGACTCATTTCTGGTGAAAATCTGAGATACCTTGAATTAAGCCTACAGATATTCTTGTAAGTCTTTAAGTCTTGACCTTACATCTATTTATTCTTCCCTCTGAGTAAATGGGATGATGAAACTTTTGCTTTCAAATAAGGAAGCTGCATATAAAGGGTAACCTTAAACATCATCTCACTACAGAAACATCAGGACTTTACAACTTTATGTAAGATGTCAAACGCTGCAAGAAGCAGAAAAAACTCCAGAATAATTACAACCTTAATGTGCAGCTACTGTGCATATGGATTTTCTGAATGGAACTGGATGGATTTTTAACATAACCTCTATAAAATACCACTTTAAATTAGGAAACATATACTCTTACTAATCTGATCTTAAATAGGATGTGATTTTCATTCTTCTAGAAATTTTTGTTTCATATTACTACCACAATGCCACCTTCAGAAATCTCAAAAATACAAAGCTGCCAAAATAAGAAAAGGGACAAACATGTAGTATGTGGTAACATTAACTTTATCATGATACAAGAGTTTTCCCCACTTCTGCTCTGTTGCCGAAGTCCCACAGAAGTGTTCACACTTGGCAGCAGCTAAAGTCAAGAGAATTTTGCAAAGAATTTTCTATTTGCATCATCAGTCCACATGAGACAGTGAATCACCTTCTGTTATGAACATGCCTCCTTTTTGACAGTTGCCCAAGAAACATGGAGAGACTGGGTTTTACGAAGGTGATGCGATACAAAATAAAAGGTCAACATTGCTGATATATCTCTCCACAAAAGAGGTTTTAAGTTGACACATAACATAATCATGTATTTGGATGCTCATTTGCACCTCCAAATAAAAAGGAGGCAAAAGGATAGGGTTGGTTGAAAGTTTTCACTGAGAGGTAACTTTTGCCTCAGCAAAGCCATTAGTTACCAGCTATATGCAGCTAAAAGACTTTTGCCTTTTCATAGCTTGACCAACTCAAACTCCTTCTTTGGAACAGGACAACTCCAGAAAGTCTACGGAAATAATTTTGACCTTTTATGCCCTTCTTCCCTTTTCTATAAAAGGAACAGAAGCATTTGCACTACATGTTTTCAGAAAACATTTAGTTTTGCCATATTTAATGGTTCTATTCCGACAGTGAGTGAGGAGGTAGGAGGTTCAATGTAGATCTGCAATTTGATATGCAGCATATGAAATATCACTTGACGAAATGAGTTCTCAGAAATTCTGGATTAAGGTAGATCTTTTGTAAATATCTTTCCAAACCCTATAACAGATTACAGGAAAGGTTTTCTGAGAGTTTGAAGTCTGGTACAATTTTTTCCTGCATGTGACTTCCTTTGATTTGAGTTGAAAGTCCCTGAAGAAAAGATTAGTTATATAGATTTAATGGTACAGTCAAAACCTTAACAATTTTCAGTCTGAAATTGTCTCAGTTTCATCAGAGTGCCATTCTCATTGCACTTTTTGTTTTGCTTCTGACATGCTAGTCTACATCTACAGACAGGACACGTGGAGCCAAATGGGTTCCTGATCAAAGTCTGTTGCTACAGCACTTTGACATTATAATACCAAAGAACTTGGCCTCTGAGCTTCAGTTAGATTTGTGTCTTAAATGCCCCCCACTATTAATGTGGGAAAAAAGAAGCCTTGTCTACAAAATCAGCCCAGAAAATAAAATTCTTCACAATATTTGTGGAGCCTTGAAGAAAACAAGCATTTATATTTTTTTGCAGGTCTCTAAGATAATAATAACAACATTCATACATTTTTTTCCTTGAATTTTAAGAGAGCCTTTATCTGCAAAAAGTGTAGAAAAAAAGATCTCCTTGAAAAAAATCATAAGTAGGTCTTTTGCAAAATTTATAGACATTTTCTGAACTAAACCTTGACAGTTTGCACAGTTCTAGCTCTCTCATGGCTGCTGTACTCTGATTTCAAACTCCGTTGCAGTCAAATATAATTTCCACAAACTGTATGTGCCTCACTATAAAACAAGCACTGTTTCAACAGAAAATTACATGTATCTCTGATGAAGCCTTTGCCATGTTAATATTACCTTCAGAAAATCTGTTGTTGGTAAGCAAGCTGCAAAAAATAAAAAATAAATTAAAAAAAAAACACTAAAAAACAATACAAAAGAGATTTGATGAGCTCTTGATTTCTGAATTTCTAAATGGCATAATCTTTTTATGAAAGAAATGAAGAAAAAAAGTAAAGAGAGGCCCATGCACCTCCTTAATACTGTATAACAGGAACATAGATCCTGCCATATGAGCCTCACTGGGGAAATTTAAAGGAGTTCTAGCAATGCAACGTGATTTGGCAAGAGCTGAATTTGAATGTGGTTGTGAGGTCCCCATAAGCAACATATGCTTTTACTAAGCTGTGGTATTCCTTCCTTTCATAGTTCAAGCTTTTAAAATATTACTTTATATTTTCTAAGATTATATAGTTCTAGGCCAAACCAAAGTTGTTAGCTCTTGATAAAACTATTGTATTATGAAATTACAGTTCATCCAGAGGAAAAGACTAAAACTGGATATTTAATTCTGACCTCTTTAACAACAACAACAAAAATTTAAAAAAAAAAAAAAAGAAAATACAACATAGAGAGAAAGAGAGAGAAGGAGGAGGAGAGAATGAAGGAGGAGAGGGAAGGAGACGTCTGCTTATGATTATGAGATGAACTCTGAACTTTTTCTATTCCTGCAGCCAGGGATTTCTGATTTTTTTAAATACCTTACCAGAGTTAAAATTTGAAGTGTTCACTGAACATATAAAACTTTTACTTATATGGTTATGGAAAATTATATACTAAAAGGGAAAAAAAATCCTTCCAGACACAACTGGAGATTGAAACATGTCTAAAAGTAAAGCTGCCAATCTTGAATTTGGAAACAAAGAACATTCTTTAATTTCTTCTTCTTCCCACTTGTTGAGTGGGATAACAATGTTGCCTAGGAAAGCTCAGACATGCCCTCAAATTTTTCTGCATACTTTTACTTCCTGTTCTCTTCATCACGTTAAAGCTGACAAACCTTCTTTTTCAAAACAGATTAATTTAATAATCTTAATAATAGCCCCCTTTAAAAAATATATATATTATTATTAATACCATGCCAGAAGCATGCCAGGAGAGGAAAGACATCTCTAGCACATGACCTAGAGACCAAGAGATCAAGAACACTGCTTCCGTTCTGGGAATTGCTTGCACAGGGAAGGCATGCAAGGTGAAAGAAGAACGACTAGAGGTTTACCAGGATGATTGCTTTCTTTTCAAATGATATTTCTGAAATCAGTGTCACTGAGCTGATGCTGGTGTAACGACATGGCCCTGGGCTGACACAGGTGTGCCTCCTTATGACACAAGACAGGACCCCCCATGCAAGCAATGTTTCACAATGAAGCCTGTCCTGGCTGTGGAAGAAGAATTGCTTCCCTCTCCTCCGTCTGTCCCAGGTGATATTTGTCTCAGGTACATCTTCAGACATTCTCCAAGGGCTGTTTTAACCTCTTACTCAAAAACACATATGCAAAATTGCATGGAAGCTACCTTTTCACCAGGTGAAAAGAAGCCGGGGTTGGGAGGTTGGGAAGGAAGAGGGAAGAAATCCTTTCTAAGGAAGATGATATTAAAATGGACATCCATTAATATCAAATGATAGAAAAAAAAAATAAATGTGCACCTCAGGAAATTCAACAAGGCCTAGGGCAAGGTCCTGCACCTGGGTCAAGGCAATCACCAGTATCACCAAATACTGAGAGATTAATAGATTGGGAGCAGTCCTACGGAGAACGACTTGGGGATATTGGTAAATGAAAAATTATATATGATCGGGCAATGCGTGCTTGAAACCCAGAAAACCATTCATATCCTGGGCTGCATAAAAGGCAGCATACCCAGAAGGTCGAGGGAGGGGATTCTCCTCCTTTATTCCACTCTGGTGAGATCCCACCTGGAGGACTGCATCCAGCTCTGGTGTCCCCAGTACAAGAAAGACATGGACCTGTTAGAATGTTCAGAAAAGAGACATGAAGATGATCAGAAGGCTGGAACACCTCTCCTATGAGGAAAGGCTGAGAAACTTGAGGTTGTTCGGCCTGAAGAATGTTCCAAGAAAACTTGTTACAGCCTTTCAGTATATAAAAAGTGTTTATGAAAAAGACAGAGAGAGATTTTTTTACAAGGAAATGTAGTGACAGGACAAGGGGCAAGGATTTTAAGCTGAAAGAGAGTAGATTTAGATCAGATGTTAGGACAAAATTATTTACGGTAAGAATGGTGAGACACTGGAAGTGGTTGTGCAGAGAAGTTGTGGATGCCCCATTCCTGGAAATGCTCAAGGCCAGATTGGATGGGTCCTTGAGCAATTTGATCCAGTGGAATATGGCCCTTCACATGACAAAGGGGTTGTATTATATGATCTTGAAAGTCCCTTCTAACCCAAACCATTCCATACCAGGAAACTGGAAGTGTTAATGTCAAAGTTTTTGAAAGCTGAGATTTAAAGCTTCTTCAGAACAAGATGCCTAACTGGAATAGAAAGTGTTCATAAAAGGCATGAGGGAGACTTCAGTTGTCTTTTGACTAAGAGACCGTGACAGAAACATGAACAAATTATTTAGGTGAAGCTGCCTATCAGAACCATACCAAACACTGAGAAATTTCAACCCCTTCGCTAGACCCAGCCTGACTTACTCCTTATAATGAGCAAAATCTAAGAATCACAATCTCTGAGGAGGTTTGGATCTGATTTCAAAGCTGACAGCTTCCATTCTTCGCAATTTGTGATGCAAATACCTATCCCATGGTCTCCAGGCATAATTATCATTTAAAAACAAAATTAATCGAGACAGATATCAACAAATTCACTAAAATTTGAAAATAATAAACAATCCATCAGTTAAATCCCAGAAATTACTGAAAATCTGTAGAAATAAAAAAGCACAATTCCTAACCAACATTTAAGGCACAATATATGCCTCTCAAATTTTTGTTGTGTCTAATGTCTCAGTAAATAAACACCTTGCATGGTACCCTGGAGGTCAAAAGAGACAAACGATATCTTATTTAAGTCATAGTATTCAAAAATATACCCTCAAAACCTGTATTTGTGTGTTTACATGCTACTTTTACTAAATAATAGGTAAATTAATATAGCAAATCTACAGTTCAGTCCTTTTTCAATAAACAAATGGAAGGAGGACAGTGCTGATGCATTTGTAAACACATTTTCTTTCTTCAAATCTATCGTATCCAGCTTATTGGTTTGGCATCTTAGAAGATGGGCAGAATAAGTCAAATACAACAAAAGAGCAGAGTATTCTCTGTAGTTTCATGGGTAACTATGCCTGTAGGTAAAAGAAAAAAAAAAAGAAAAAAAAGAAAATACACAAAATACAACAACAGACAAGGCTCTTGAATCTGTTTCTTTACTGGAATTGTTGAGGAGAGGTTCTTTCTCGTGAAAAGTATACCTTCTGCAACAATGTCAAATTCATTAACCAGGGATGATGACTGGCACAATAAGCACTGGATTTGTGCATTGAGAGAACATTACTTAAAAGAATTTTGGATATTGTTTTGTTTGGTTTTTTTTTTCTGTTGCTTTCAAAGTTCTTAAATAATGTTTCTTGACTTGATACTCATTTACTTTTCCTTATAGCATATTTCTTATTGCAAACTCCACATGGAAAATTGTGAGGCCCTCTTTATATTTTCTTACTTCATTATAAATCAAGAACAATATGTGAATTGAATGTTAATTAACTGGTCTAGTGATCACAGCTTAGAATTGATAATATAATGAACAAAGAACTAGCTGTAGTTTTAACACAGGATTGCTGTGTGACCTTGGGCACACTGTAATCCCAGCCAAATTACTTTCTCCATCTATAAAATGGATTAATGCTATCTGTACTGCACTACAGTATTATGAAGCTTGATTCAATTATTCTGTAAAATGTTTCAGGATTTTCAGGCCAAAAGTTCTGGAAGAACATTACAGGTAACTACTTCTGCAAAGGCCAGAGAAAAAAATCATAGTAGCACGAGGTGGTTTCTTTGACACTTAGTGATTTACAGAAACACTATCTGTTATTATTTTTTAAAAAGATATTTAGAAGACATTTTCACCTGCATTTCTCAAATACTCTGCCATTAGTTTACTGGGTTTCCAAGTTTACTTCTGTGAGAATTATAGCAGCATTCATTCCAAAATTTTTGAAATAAAATTAAAAGGGTGTGCCTTTCTTATTAACCTGGAATAATTTAACAATTTTCTATGAAGTGTTTTTATTGCTCTTTCTTAATTACTAAGTATACTTGCTAATTTCACCTACTTCTTACATTTTTGCTTCTGGCAGATCTTCTATTACATAAAAGAGTAGTTTAGCTAGGTTTTGTTTCTAAACATTTAGCAGGAAGCCAAAACTAAGTAGTTGGAAAAGGTTTTGAGTGGAATTTTGAGAGTGAAGAAAAGAGATTAATAAATTGCTCTGTGGATAATCCAGTTTTTCTTATTGTACTAAAATGAGTTTTTTGTTGGGTTTGGTTTTGTTGAGTTTTGTTTGTTATTTGTTTGTTTGTTATCTTGGTAAAAAAAATCCCAACACACTAATTCTTTACTATTCTGTAATTTCGAGACCTAGCAACTTTTTTACCCTGCATAACAATGACAAGTTTTTTGCTGAATTTTGTTGTGTTCTCACAGGATTTATCGTGACAAAGAATGCTTCAGAAATTAATCACTGTGTAATTTAAATTATTTAGTTTTTTGTTGTTGTATTATAAAAGACCAACAAGATCTAAGAAAAGAAAACTTACAAAGACATTCATTACCTGATAAAGAGCTATATATTTGTAATTTGCTTGGTAGCACTCACATTCAGTGACATACTTGTTTAGTTTTGCCTCATACATTTTCAATGTACTACAATAATAGAGTAATACAACAATAGACTAGAATCTATACAAAGTTTTTGCAATGCATATAAAATAAGGAAGTGTCTTAAAAATGAGGAGGTGGAGATATGGTGTTTGGGTTCCTTCTTTTCAGTGTTGTTCTGCAACTCCATGAAATTACAGTCGAATTTTCATCACCACAGACTTTATGATATCAGAAAGCCAGGCTTTGTATTCTGCACTTTGCCATACCACTTCTACCTATAATAGGTACTATCAGATCAAGTTGATTTGGCAAACTCATAATACTCAGATCCAAGACTTCTTCTCATTTTACTGACAAGTAAAATACATTTGGTAACACTTAATTAATATTCCTATTCAGATTATACTGTCTGAATATTAAGAACTAGGTTTTAGCTGCCCAACTCCCAGCAGCACGGTTAAAGCCACAAATATCAAATTGTGAACATAACCCTTCATTTAGATTTAACATGGAGAGTTTTTGTAAACTAAATAATTATCAAGTGATTGTTAAATCCTACCTAAAGATTAACAAGCATTATTAATTTCATAGCTGTTAACCCTCTGTAATTGTGTCCTTTGAAATCAGCTGGCATTTATTCATTAGTCTTATAGAGTGCTGTCACAGATTTGACTATTACACAACGTTTTTATCATCATTAAGGATATTTTAATATTCTTTAGTTATTTGTATTATGAGAAATAGTCATCTTAATTAATTAGCATTTTATATGCTTTTGAGAACCAAACTTCAAACATCAACTACCTGATAGCCATATCACAGTGTGAAGGCAAATGACAAGAGGGATTTTGGGTCTAGCATATCAGTTACAAGATGTTTTGTACAGAATAATATGAACATATATTTATTTTTTGGATTTTTTTCTTTCATGTGGGAAAACATTTTATAAGCAGAACCTCACATTCAGCAGGTGTAAAATACTGAAGCAGCCGATACTGAACACAACAATACCTGGTGTTCCAAAATTTAGTGCTGTGGACTTGATCCTGCAGAGCACATGTATAGAGTGCTACAAGCATCAGTTTAAGTGCAGTACAAAATGTGATGAGTAGAGCAGGAAGCTAGGCAATCTTATCCTATATTGACAAAAGCACTGTGGTATAGACACTCAGGGACTGCTGACTGAAGAGAGAAGCAATGCTCAAACAAGTGTCACTAGGGACTTAATTCACAAGTTGATAATCTCACATAAAATCCTCTTTACCCAGGTCAGCTTGCTACTTTGTTGTGCCATACTCATCTTTTTTCTGTTTTCTTTTAGCAGCATAAGGCTTAGTAGAATCCCCTTCTCAAAATGGAGTGCCCATTGATTCATTACACTATTGCCAACATAGAGGATTTGGTTAGATTTGCGTTGAATGCAACCATTTTCAGCTCCTGCAATCTTGATGTAAGATTACAGAATCACAGAATGGTTAGGGTTGGAAGGCACCTCTGGAGATCATCTAATACAAACCACCTGCTAAAGCAGGTTCACCCAGAGCAAATTGCACAGGAATGTGTCCAGGTGGGTTTTGAATGTCTCCAGAGAACAAGACTCCACAACCTCTCTGGGCAGGCTGTTCCAATGCTCTGTCATCCTGAAAGTAAAAAAGCTTTTCCTCGTGATCAGATGGAAACTCCTGTGCTTCATCTGTGTCCGTTGCCCCTCATCCTATCATTGGGCACCACTGAAAGGAGTCTGGTCCCATCCACTTGACACCCACCCTTGAGATATTTATAAGCATTGATAAGATCGCCTCTCAGCCTTCTCCAGGTTGAACATATCCAGCCCCCTCAGTCTCTCCTCATAAGAAAGATGCTCCAGACCCCTAATCATCCTCATAGTTCCCTGCTGGACTCCCTCCAGTAATTCCTTGTCCTTCTGAAACTGGGGAGCCCAGAACTGGACACAGTACTCCAGATGTGGCCTCACCAGGACAGAGCAGAGGAGGAAAAGAACCTCCCTCGATCTGCTGGTCATACTTTTCTTAGTGCACCCCAGGTACCATTGGCCTTCTTGGCCACAAAGGCATATTGTTGAGTCATGGTCAATCTGTTGTCAACCAGAACTCCCAAGTCCTTCTCTGCAATGCTGTTTTCCAGCAGGTCCACCCCTAACCTGTACTGGTGCCTGGGATTATTCCTCCTCAGGCGCAGGATCCTACACTTACCCTTGTCAAATTTCATCAGGTTCCTCTCCATCCAGTCCTCCAGCCTGTCCAGATCTCACTGAATGGCAGCACAGCCTTCCAGTGTGTCAGCCCTTCATTTCAGTTTGATGTCATCAGGAAACTTGCTGAGGGTGCTCTCAGTCTCTTCATCCAGGTCATTGATGAACACATTGAACAGGACTGGACCTAATACTGACCCCTGGGGAACCCCACTAACTACAGGTCTCCAACCATACTCTGCACCATGGATCAAAACCCTTCAAGCTCTGTCATTCAGCCAGTTCATGATTCATCTCGCTGTGCACTCACCCAGCCTGTACTTCCTGACCTTATCTATGAGTATGTTGTGAGAGATGGTGTAAAAAGCCTTGCTGAAGTCAAGATAGACAACATCCATTGCTCTTCCCTCATCTAACCAGCCAGTCATACCATCATAAAAAGGTATCAAGTTGGTCAAACATGATTTGCCTTTGGTGAACCCATGGTGACTACTCTGATAAGCTTTTTTTCCTTCACATATTTGGAGATGACATCCAGAATGAGTTCTTCTATCACTTTTCCAGGGATGGAGGTGAGGCTGGCTGGCCTGTAGTTTCCTTGGTTGTCCTTCTTGCCCTTTTAGAAGATCAGAGTGACACTGGCTTTCTTCCAGTCCTCAGGCCCCTCTCTTGTTCTCCAAGACCCTTCAAAGATGACGGAGAGCAGCTTAAGAATGACATCTGCCAACTCTCTCAAAACTCATGGGTGCATCCCATCAGGGCCCATGGATTTGGGGATGTTCAGTTTGTCTAAACAACCTCTAACCTGATCTTTCTCAACCAAGGGAAAGTCTTCCTCTTGCCAAACTTTCTCCCCTGTCTCTAGGGTCTGGGATACCAGAGGGCTGGTCTTAGTAATAAAGATCAAAGGAAAGAAAATATTCAGTAACTCTGCCTTCTTTGTGCCATCCGTCAGCAGGGCATCCTCCTAATTCAGCAGCAGACCTATGTTTTTCCTAACCTTCATTTTGTTGCTGATGTACTTGAAGAAGCCCTTCTTGTTGTCCTTGACATCCCTGGCCAGATTTGCTTCTAAGTGAAGCTTGACTTTCTTCACTGCATCCCTGCATACTCTAACAGACTCCTTATATTCCTCCCAGGTGGTCTGTCCGTTTTTCCACATTAAAAGTGATGCAGTTTAGAGTGCCTTTTTTTGCCTCTTTTCTTTTCTGTTTTTTCTTTGTTTTATGTTTGCATGTATGTAGTTATGCCATCTCATACAATAGCAGTCATTCCAGCCCAAAATGGCTTTTCACTCAATGGAAATAGATCTGGCTACAAAACCAGTAAGGAGTGGGGCAGGGGCTCTGGAGGTGTGGTGAGGAAGCAAGCAAAGGCATAACATGTCACTGAGAAAATTCTGTTAGCAGAGACTGAGGCAACACAGAGATGGGCAAAGTCAGTGTTCCTGGTTATAGATCAGACCATCTAACATTCCCCTCACAGGGCTTTCAGATCCTAATCATGTCTCTGTCCTTTACATGGTATATGCACATATACATAAAGCAGGGATTCTTCATAGTCCAGCTGTAGTAGCAGTTGCCCTGGGGAAGAGCTAGAACATCACTTAGATGCAAATGGGCTATTCTGGATCTTTTCCTCCTATACTGTGGGGATGATACTAATCCTTGCCAAAGACACAGGCAACCTCCATTGCTGAAGCATGGTAAAGTCTAATTGTTCCTAGCAGATGCACTGTAGGTCTGCTATGGTATGGACCTTTCCCCAGACACTCACCTAGAACATCTTCAACAACATCCATACCTCCACCACAATTGTCAGTTATAAAATGTGGGGGGAATTTCTTGTGAGTTAGATTCATAAGTATGAGCAGCTCCTTTTTTTCTGGGATTGTTAAACCTCACTTTGTAATATAGAGTTTCATTCATCTCCTGAGATCATGTGGACAAACTTTACACACACAGTATACTGCAACGTACCATGGTCCTTCCTGTTCCTTTTCTGGTTACCCTTGCTGCTTTCTGAACACAGAAATGCTTAATCTGGATGACAGTTTTGAGGATTAATGTAGGATAGCTAAGTAAAAGTTTAATGGCCTGTGATGTACAGAAGGTGAGCTGGGATGATCTAATGGTCTTCCCTGGTTTATTAAGTCTCAGGAAAACAAATTTCATAAGCACACCTTCAGGGATATTTCCCCCTCCCTTTTATTGTTAATTTGGCAGTATTTCTCTGTGTCAATCAACTATAGGTATGTCAGACTGATGAAAGACTGCAGAGTTTCTGTCCCTGGCTCACCCCTAGATGGGTTGCACCAGTTCAAATGAGGAAGTTTCCATCCTGTCTCTGCTATCTGGTATTAAAAATCAGTTGTCTAAATAGGTAGTAGGAATGTATGTGTCCGCAAGCAAATTGTCCCAGTCCAACCATTTTGTACAAACCAATGAAATTACATCCCTGAGCAATGACAAACTCAGCCCTTCATAGAGACCACATTAAACTCTGAAGCAGTTCAACTCCTCTCTCACAACTGTCTCAGACTATGGGTAGTGACAGTTCAAAAGATTTAAAGGGTGGAAAATGCCTCTGCTTTTACTCGGCACTGAAAAAAATGGGACCAATTATATTTTTTTAAAAAAGAATTTCAGTCAAACTGTAACAATTAAAAGTTATATTTTCTCATTTGTAAAGACTTTCCATGTGAGTTAGCTGACTGATTAACGGGCATCATCAAATTACTGTATTTAAAGTGCTGTAATGTACTCAAGTGTTGGCTTGCTCTCCTACCAAGACCAAGGATATGAAACACATTTGCAACTCTATAAAAATGCTTCTAAAAAAGAAAGTCACAAAGTACACATAGCTGTTTCCTCTGTGAAGTGAACTGGTATGTCTCTAGTGGCTTCAGCAGAGTAAGCGTGATTTATACCAGCTGCGGGTTTGGCCCATGGTGTCTATTTTTTCTCACCAAAAGAAGCTTCTTTTGCCTGCCTCCATACATGTTAAGATATTCAGCCTATAAGGAAAGGTTGGTAAAACGTACTAGGACTGCTAAGCATGAAAAAAGTACATGTAGTAGTTGTCCTGGGAGCATATTTAAAGATCACATATGCACATATTGATGACACCAACTCCTTGAAACTGATAATGAAAACTTGCTTGCATCTTCATGAAAGGTTAAGGGAACATGGCCCAGAAGGGTCATCCCTGCTAAAACATTCACCTATCCCCATTACCAATGGAACTGGCCAAAGGCAAGCAATGTTTTTGAAAGAAGTCTCTCACACTTGGAAACTTAGTCTCTAATAGACTGAAAACCTGATATCTTTCATTGCACAATATGTTGATTTTCAGCACACTAAAAGTCATCAGAATCCACCAAATAAGTTGCCATGTATCTCAGAGGTCATTGTGAGGTTAGCACATAAAATAGACCACCTACATATGGAGAGTGTCGTGTGCCTTTACAATTTGGTTTGTCGAAGAAGGACGAAGGAACTGTTTTAATGAGGTGTTTTTCAGTTGTCTTTTGTTTCGTATTTTACACAGGAAAAAGGAAAATATTTCTTCAGTTCAGGGCATCTGAATCATATTTCCAATGGGACAGGCACTTTTAGGACACTAAGTTCTGAGGTATAAATAACCTTCAGTGAATTGAATCCTAGTCATTTGTTTTTTTCATATGTGGAAACACTCAGATTTCAGTAGTTGTGCTCAAGTTCTGTTTCAGCCAAATATTACCTCTATGTTAAAATTAAAGGTATTATGGCACATGACAGCTCAGAAATACTGTTTGGACAACACAGTGCATCACATACTGATGAGAAACTCAGCTGTATCAATGAATGCAAATTTATGCCAGGTTTCTGCATACGGTCAGCATCTCTGGTCTATAAATTGCAGAAGACTCTCTCAATGCTGCAAAAATTCAATCCAACAGTTAAGCACTAACTGTTAAAAAGGAAGGATGGGGAACAGGAGTAAACAAATTTTCAGACTTGAGGACACACATTGATCCTCTTCTCAGAAGATCTTTTAAATGGACAGAGCAGCATCCTTATTATGTATTTGTTTGAATCCTGATGCTAAATATGCATTTCAAGCTTAATTTATTTCTTCAAGCTTTCATTAAGGCTAATCTGAGTATCATAATCAGAATAATGTAAAATATTACATTTAATACAAGTTCAGTTCTATACATTTTTAATGGTCTGTTTGATAGGAGCAGAACTTGAGTACACGTAGGATAATTTTTTTAAAAAAACATTACTATACTGCTGTCCTAGGGTGAAGTGGCCATGAAGCTGTGATGACCATGGCACCAGTCTCCCAGCCCCTTTCACACAGCTACACCTACAGAGATCCCAGGAGATCTCCACAGAGTCCCAGAGAAGACAATGGATGGGTTCAGGGATTTAACTTCATCCATGATGCCTTTACATTTCTAGATGTGCATGAGGCAGCTAAGTTATAGTCTTGGAGATACTGCCTGTTTTATGAGGAGAGAGTGACATAATGCTATTGCACATATATATATACACATATAGTTCTCCAGCCTACAATAATTTCTACCCTAAAATAAAATTGCTGGATACTGATATTTTGAAGCATTTCATATTAGCCTTTTACTCAACAGCAACACAAGCTAGATCAGCTTTAAATAAAGCAAACCTGAACATTAAGTACTGATCAGAACGAGTATTTTAAAACACATACACAAACACAAAAACAGTTTTCAGTGAATACTGGCTCTCTGTTTGTACCATAAAATATCTTTAGCAGAAGAGCAGTCAAGATGACTGTTCAGAGTCCAAGGCAAAAGAAATATTATTACTGTTTTGCAAGAAATCACTCCAGGGCTTTAATCACTGTAAGTCACGCCTGGATACTGCAACAGTGTTCAGAGTTTGGGCTGGTCTTACCTCAACTACAAATGTTTTACAGTTTTGCTGGTTTAATGATAGCAAAGTGAATGGAAGACACAGTGAAGAGGATCATTTTCTAACAGAGAATGAAATTAATCATATTTTTCCTGTTTTTGTGTGTGCAGAGCATTGTCTCTGATAGACAGTTGTCATGAAAATAACAACAAAACACAAGCGAAACACTGCACTGAACCTTAGAGTTCAGTCAATACTAAGTGTGTCATGGAAGACTGAAAGTCTTGTTGAAAAGCACCTAAGATAGTGTCACAGAAAATGGAGAGATGGAATTGGTATTGTTTAGTAGCTTCTGTTTTTCAAACAATTTCTTCAGCCTTGAAACAATGCAGTTAATATTGTCCATACCAACAGCAGTGTCAGAAGACTACTGCTACTGTCCAAGAGTCAGTGATTTGAAGTGGACAACACTGTAAATCCAGCTAGAAGGGACTTTCTGTGTTCATGACACAAAATTTTACTGAGAGAACTTTTACTACTTTGTTTTTATGCCATCAGACAAAAGAAGCTTCTAACTACAAGCATTTGACTAACACCTTTAAAGAGCACAGGGAACTGTCCGTACATCTCAAAATTAACGAGTATCTTTTTGATCCGAATCGTGTTGCAGTTTCAGATGAGGTTAGATGGCAGAACAGCACCTGCTTACTGATTAGTCTAGCCTAAAGCTTACCACATTGCTAGCAAAAAAAGCCCCATCAAAACAATATATGTTAAAAACATTCTATTTGTAGAGTCATCCTCACCTTCAGTTCTTCAATACTGATAATATATATTCTTGATCTCAGCTCAGAGCTCAATTTGATGATGGAAGATTCATTAAAAAGATCATAAAGTACAAGCACAGACAGGTGACAAGTGAGAAACCAGTTTCATTGCAAAACCTGACATGAACAAGAATGATTGAGCACTTTTATAGCACTTTCATCTTCAAATGATAGCTGCTTTCACACCTGGAGAAGCTGAGACTCGTGATTAGATAAACTGCCAAGTTAAAATAAGCAGCGGCAAAATTAAGCAGAAACAGAGTAAATGGGAAACAGTTAAGGCAAGGTTCAGCTTTCCCTGCCAGAACCCTTCATGATTTGGAGAGATGCATTTGCTCTCGGGGAACTCACCTGGGGAAAGACCTATGGAGAATGGCTGCAGGAGGGGTTCAAAACAAGATACCTCAGGCATAAAAGAAAAAGTGACCAGTTTGACACAGGTCTCCTTTTTTCTGCTCCTTAACTATACTTACCCTTTTATGCTCTTCTTATTTCATCTTGTCTCTTTCATTTTGGCTTCCTTTAATCCCATTTTCTTTAAGTAATCTTCCTCACTTCACCACAGGTTCCCCTCCCCAGTCATCACACCAGAGTGTCATCTGCTGTTGTTACCTTGTTCACACTGTCTATTGAATTTGAGCCTTCCTTCTCTCCCATTTGTCCCTCTTCTCTGCAACAAGTAAATTAGGCAATTCTGAGAGCTTTTTCTTTTTACTTAAGCCTCTAGGCCTTATCATCATAAATGTCATTAATTACAGTAAAGCAAGGAGCCAGCAGTCAAGAACAGAAATCTCTGCTCCAAATCTTGAATTGAAATCATCCTGTTTTGCCACTGCAATTTTAACAGGTATTTGGACCCATCTACCTTAATCCAAATGTACTAAAAACCTCTCTGCTTCTTATGTTTGTATGTTTTGCTTTGTTTTTAGAAACATTACCATCCATACTCTGAGCTAAAATAGCTGATGAGGCTAAATAATTCCACTACCTTCAAATGGTTCAATATCATAAAAGTAGGATCCTCTACTGAGATAAACCAAGGCAAAGTGAAACCATGTGAGAATCTGGTCCATATGTTTTAAATGGTTATTATGCACTTGTCATCCATAACTAACCATTAAGTTTTTCCTCCTATCTGTGCTTGATTTTTACCACTTGTGTAGATTTTAAGTTGCACATGACTTCAAGAAAAAAACAAAAAAACTTTCCTTTTTGTAAATGTAAAGGGGAAAATCCCCGATTTCTCCTTGCAGCCTTCTAAAGATATGTCTAGATGTATGATTTACAGTGCTTAGAAATAACTACTAAACACAAGTGAGACGGGAAAAGGGATGTATCTTGTAATTAATATAAATCAATGAATTTTTCTTCTTCCTTCAGTTTTACCTATAGGCTATGTGCTTTGATGGAACTGGGCCATCAATTGAAGCAATCCACCCCAACACTGGCAACTGTTTGTTCAAAGTCACCAAAGAGTAAAACATCTCTACAACTCAACAAATAGAGTTTGAAAAGGTATAATTGTTTGTATGCATGTAAGTTACAAATTTCCTACCCAACCTCAAAAAAAAACACATTGGTTCACTTCAGCATTTCCTCTCTATGTTTTTGATGTTAGATTAAATATGACAACCTGTATCAGTCAGCAAAATGAAGCAATCTCACTCAAAAGCCTCAGAGGTAAGGGATTTCTTTTATCACATTCACACCAATTACAAGGATTTTAGCTTCATGTGGTAACTTAGTTCTGTGTTAACTGTTGCAATTTAACAGCCTATGAGGAAAAAAAAAAAAAAACAAAACAAAAAAAACACAAAACAGCAAAAAACAACACAGGTTATGTCCCCTTTGCTAAATAAGGGAGGAGAGTAAGTGTAAATCATGGGTGAAGTGGTGACTGGTGGCTCCCTTGGCCACAGCAACCATAAAGCAGTCAGGTTCAAAATATTCGCGAATGGGAGGAAAACTTTCAGCAAGACCTTAATACTAGATATGATGAGAGCAGACTTCAGGCTGCTCAGAGAACTACTTAGTAAGATTCCCTGGAAAGAAGTTTTTGGAGGTGTTGGGGTCCATCAGTGTTGGTCATTTTTTAAGTACCACCTGCTAAAAACACAGGACCAGGCAATTCCAAAATGCCAAAAAATTAGCAGGAGAGGCAAAAAAACATCTTGGTTGAACCATCATCTTCTTCTTGAAATATGAGGGAAAAATAAATTATATGGTCAGTGAAAGCAAGGTCAGGCATCATGGGAGAACAACAGAGATGTTGCTTGCCACTGTTGGGTGGAAATTTGTGCTGCCAAAGCTCAATTGTAATTAAAGTTGATCAGTATTGTGAAGGACAATAATAAAGATTTTTTTAGATATATCAATAGCAAAAGGAAAACTAGAAATAACATTGGCCCATTACTCGATGAGCATGATCACTTTATTAACAGGGACACAGATAAAGCTGAGACATTTAAAGCTTTGTTTACCTCAGTGTTCAGCACTGATGATGGACTTGGGAACCCCCATAACCAGCTAGAAAACCATGGCTGCAAGAATGACAAACTCCCAATCAATCTGGAACTTGTACGGGATCTGCTACTCCAGCTAGATCCCTACAAGTCAATTGGACCTGATGGGATTCACCCAAGGGTGCTCAAAGAGCTGGCTGATGTCATAGCAAGACCCCTTTCCATGGTTTCTCAATGGTCCTGGCAATCTAGAGAGGTCCCGGAGGACTGGAAGCTGGCAAACATTGTCCCAGTCTACAAAAAGGGCAACAGGAATGACTCTGGCAACTACAGGCCTGTCAGCCTCACTTCCCTTCCTGGTAAAATTGTGGAGAAGACTGTTCTGGAGTTATCAAAAAACATCTGAATGGCAATGCAGTCATTAGTCCCAACCAGCACTGGTTCATGAGGGCAAAGTCCTGCTTAACAAACTTCATTTAGCTCGATGACAAGGTCACCCACCTAGTTCACTAAGGGAAGCCTGTCAATGTGATTATTTTGGATTTCAGTAAAGCCTTTGGTACTGTACTTCACAGTATTCTCTCGGACAAGACGTCCAGCATACAGCTGGATAAACTCACAGTACAGCAGTTAAGCAACTGGCTGATGGTATGAGCGCAAAGGGTTCTAGTAAAACGGGTCATGTTGGGCTGGTGATCGGTCACTAGTGGGGTTCTTCGGGGATCCATCTTCAGCACTCTTCAATGCCTTCATAAATTACTTAGACTCAGGAATACTGAGTTCACCTATAACACAAAATTGGGAGGAACTGGTGACACTTTCAAGGGTAGAGAGGCCCTGCAGAGGGTTCTGGACAAATTGGAGAACTGGACATCACCAACTGCATGAAGTTCAACAAGGGCAAGTGCCAGATTTTGCAACTAGGACATGGCAACCCTGGCTGTACATACAGACTGAGGTACAAGAGGCTGGAAAGCAGCTCTGCGGAGAGAGATCTAGGGGTTCTGGTCAACAGCAAGTTGATAATGAGCCAACAGTGTGCCCTGGTAGCCAAGAGGACCCACTGTGTCCTGAGGTGCATCAAGCACAGCACTGCCAGCCGGGCAAGGGAGGTGATTGTCCCGCTCTGCTCTGCACTGGTGGAGCCTCACCTGGAGCACTGTGTGCAGGTCTGGGCACCACAGGATAAAAAAGATACTAAGCTACTGGAGAGTGTCCAGAAGTGGGCTACAAAGCTGTTGAAGGGTTTGGAGAGGAAGCCGTATGAGGAGCAGCTAAAGTCATTTGGTGTGTTCAGCCTGGAGAAGAGGAGACTGAGGGGAGACCTCATTGCTGCTACGGCTTCCTCACAAGGGGAGGAGAAGGGGCAGGTACTGATCTTTTCTCTCTGACAACCAATGACAGAACCTGAGGGAATGTCAGGAAGATGGGCCAGGGCAAGTTTAGTTTAGACGTTGGGAAAATGTTCTGCCCCCAGAGTGTGGTGGAGTACTGGAACAGGCTCCCCAGAGAGGTGTCACGGCCCCAAACCTGACAGTATTCAAGAAGAAACTGGACAACGCCCCCAGACACATGGTGTGAACTGTGGGGTTGTCACATGCAGGGACAGGAGCTGGACTCAAGATCATTATGGGTCACTTCCAACTCAGGACATTCTGTGATTCCCCGAAAATATTTTTGCACTTAAGTTTTCTTTTCCAAGAATCCAATTCTAAGACTGCCCTGCTGAAAGTATACCCAGCCTAGTTTACAAGTGAACTGAGAGAAAATTCCAATCTTTTCTAAGCTTCAAAAGCTGCAGAAAGGGAAGATCATGTATAGGATTTGTGCTGAGAGAGACAAGAATTGCACAGTGGTCAGCAAAGACAAACTGAGAGTTAAAGTTGCCTTCTTTTTTATGGGGGCGACATATCATCCAATACCAATTTACCCTGAAATCTAGTAAATAAACTTGAACAAAGAGGCTCCTTTGCTCAAAGGAACTTTGATTTATACAATTCCCAAAATTATTTTTTTTATAATGTGCGTCAAAACAGATAAAGAGTGTGAAAACAGACAGAAAGTGAGTGCAACAATTGGAGTGAAAAAGCTAAGAACAAATTGTCTCCAGCCAAACTGTCGTACTGAGGACCTTCAATTCTCCAACAGCAGGATTAAAGAACCAGCTTTCCTAAACATCATTGTGCAGAATCACCCTTTCCTCATAGGAGAAGTGCTCCAGTCTCTTCAATATCTTTGTGGCCCTTTGTTGGACTTTCTAGTGTGTTCGTTTCTCTCTTGTACTGGAGAGCCCAGAAATGAGCCCAGCACTGCAGGTGTGGTCTCACCAGTGCCAAGGAGAGGGAAAGGATCACCTCCCTTGACCTGCTGGCAAGACTTTGTCTAACGCAGCACAGGATCCCACTAGCCTTCTTTGTGGCAAGGGTGCTTTGTTGGTTAGTGTTCAACTTGGTGTCCACCAGGACCCCTAGGGTCTGCCAAGCTGCTTTCCAACTGGACAGCTTCCGGCATATATCGGTGAGTGGGGTTTTTCCTCTACAGGTGCAGGACCTTGCACTTATCCTTGTTGAATTTCATGAGGTTCCTTCATGTTCAATTCTTTCAATCCTCATTTCTTTAATCTTTATTGCTATTAGTACATTGTTGTGGTGTCTTGTTACTTCTTCCATTCAAGGAAAATAAAATGAGTTCTAGAAAGATTATATTATTGCTCTGGGGTCTAATACAGAAACTAAGAGACATGTTTTCTTCTAAACAAATTTAAAATATTGCATCACTTTGTGGAAGAGTAATGGCTCAACTGTGCATTCAAAGTCATCCTCTCCTCAGCATGGTCACTACAATACACTTCTCACAATGAAATTCCGCCCTGGTGCTAATTACGTTTTAGGGGTGGTATGTTTTGAGTTCCTAAGGTTGCAGAAGAACAATTTATGCCCCAAAGCAGGACTGAAAAGCGTGTTTGATTCCCTCTGGATAAAAGGAATTACATAAATGCAAGTTGAGATTGTGTAGCACTCTGTAGAAAGTGATTTCTGTGCTGGAAATTATTAGAAAGAACCATGACTCAAATCGAAGGTGAACTGAATATAAGGGGTCTGCAGAATGCTACACATGTCCTGTGATAAGGACAGAGGAAACCAAGTCTGGTTTCTTGAAAGTTTTTTGATTGCCCAACAATTTTATCCATGAAGGAGCAGACAGGTAGATGTGGTCTTTTTAGACAGGAAGACGTGCGCAGGTGGTCATACATTGACATGAATCTACACAACAAGACTGCTGCTCAGTAACTACCTCTCAAAACCAGGAAGGTATAAACTGGGTTGTACTTATTTTGCTTTGATAATGGATTTGAGTACGAACTGATGACAGGGAACAAAATGAAAATATGAGCTAGTGTATTTCAGTATAATTTCATTTGCAACAACTAATAACATAGGCCATTCAGATGACAGTCATCCCCAAAGGTACACAATTGCATAGTTCAGAAGTAACAGATGCAAAAAGTATTATAACAAAATAAAAAATTAAATTAAAAAGAAAGTTATAATAACTATTCCTAGATTGTAGCATGGAACTAGAAAAGCAGTTAATGCCTCACTGACAGCTTCTAGAGAAGAGAGAGAAAATTTATCACCAACAAGAAAAACTTTGTACATTTTGATACATCAAAGAAACAGACTTCCCAAAGGGTAAGTCTGAATGCCAAGAGTCAAAGGTTGCATCAGCAGCAAGGGATTAGTAAAAGAAATGAAAACTCAACTAAATCATGTTCTAGACAATTAATTGAGCATGGAAAATATTTCCAACTCATCTTCCTAATTTATACTAGAATAAAACATCAACATGAAGCCTTATAGATAAATATTTCAACTTCATTCCTTCTTTCTGGGAGCAATTACTGTAGGACTTAGGAAATCTTAGGAAAAAAAATCAATTATCTAATAAGCTCATATCACTTCATATCTGCAATCCTCTCTTTAATACTGCCCAATATGACAGTTAGTGAAGTTAATATATATATATATATATATATTCAAGAGGCAGAAAAGCCTTTATGAAAAAGTAACTTGCTGCTCTCTCAAAATCTCACAAGCTTATTTCTGCTGTGTCGTAAGTGGGCATTTGGTCGCTTTAATTGGCTTGGAAGCACAGAAATCTTGCTAAGATTAGAACCACGCAAACATGACTTTGTCTTCCTTGTCTTGCCTAGTGTTACAAAAAGGTACCTCTTCAGCATCTGCCAGAAGCACTCATTTCTGCATTGCATCCTCAGTTTCTGTTTCCCATTTCTGAGGTGGTATTTCCTCTTAACCCTATCGTCTACATCCCACCATATCCCATAGCTTTTCTGCAACACTCAGCTGTTGCAGTAGGCCTAAACCTCAAATCTAAGCTAAAATTTTGACTTTCCACCAGAACTACTACAAGACCAAACAGCTCTTTATTAAGAGAATATCTTGTATCTCTGACCACATCCAGTGCTGCAGCAGGGGAAATGAGGAGGCGGTTTTGCCCTCCATGTCAATGACTGGCAGGAGTGCATGGAGCTCCGCCTGGGGATGGATGAGGAGACAACTGAGAGCTTGTGGGTCAGGATTAAAGGGAGGGCAGGGACACGTGACATTACAGTGTGGGTCTCCTGCAGACCTCTCAGCCAGGAAGACCAATTGGATGGGACCCTCTATAGATAGATAGGAGTAGCCTCATGTTCACAAGCCCTGGTCCTCATGTGGAACTTCAACTACCCTGATATCTTTTGGGGGGACAACGCAACAAGACATAAGCAAGCCAAGAGCTTCCTGGAATGTGTTGATGGTAACTTCCTTTTCCAAATAATAGAGAAGCCACTGAGGAGACTGGATGCTGAACTTTGTTCTCACCAATAAGTAGGGGCTGGTGTGGAATATGAAGCTCAAGGGCAGTAGGTTGCAGTAACCGTGAAATAGTGGAGTTCAGGATCATTAGGGTGGTAAGAAAGGTGCACAACAAACTCACTACCCTGGACTTCAGGAGAGCAGACTTTGGCCTCATCAGAGATGTGCTTGTTAGAGTACCATGGGATCAAGCCCTGGAGAGAAGAGGAACACAAGAAAGCTGGTTAATATTCAATAATTTTCTCTAAGCTCAGGAGTGATCCATCCCAATGAACAGGAAGTCAGGCAAAAATGCCAGAAGGCCTACATGGTTGAACAAGGAGCTGCTGGACAAACTTGGACACAAGAAGAAAGCCTACAGAAGATGGGATAACGGACAGATAGCCTGGGAGGAATGCAAAGAAATTTTCTGAGAAACCAGGGATCAGCCTAGTGAAGTAAAAGTCCTGATAGAATTAAATATGGCCAGGGACATCAAGGACAACAAGCTTCTGTAAGTACATTGGTGAAAAAAGGGAGCCTAGGGAAAATGTGGCCTCTTTCCAGAATGAAACAGGAGACTGGTTACCCAGAGTATGAAGAAGGTTGAGTACTCAACAATTTTTTTGCCTCAGTCTTCACTGGCAAGTGCTGTAGCCACACCACCTAAGTCACAGAAGACAAAGGCAAGGAGTGAGGGAATGAAGAACAACCCACTTTAGGAGATCAGATTCAAGATCATCTAAGGAACCTGAAGGCACACAAGTCCATGGAAGCTGGTGAGATGCATCTGCAGGTCCTGTGGGAAAAGGCAGATGAAGTTGCTATATCACTATCCATCATATTTGAGAAGTTTTGACAGTCCAGTGAAGTTTCCATAGACTGGAAAACTGGAAACATAATCACCATTTTTGAAAAGGAAAAAAAAAGAAGACCTGAAGAACGATGGGCCAGTCAGTCTCACCTCTATGACTGGAAAGATCGTGGAGTAGGTTCTCTTGTAAACTATGCTAAGGCACATGGAAAATAAGGAAGTGATTTGTTACAGTCAACATGGCTTCATTAAAGGCAAATCTTGCCTAACAAATCTGGTGGCCTTCTACTCCTGGGTTACAGCTCTGTTGAATAAAGGGAAGACCAACTGACTTAAGCTATCTGTACAGGCCCTGCAAATGGTTGGGAGCAATGCCAAGCACAAATACAGGTTGGGTTGAGAATGGTTTGAGAGCAGCCCTGAGGAGAAGAACTTGGGGGTGGTGATTGACAAGAACCTCAGTGACCCGACAATATGTACTTGCAGCCCAGGAAGCCAACTGTATTTTGGACTGCATAAAAAGAAACATGACCAGCAGGTCAGTGGAGGTGATTCTCCCCCTCTGCTCTGGTGAGAACTCACTTGTAACACTGTGTCCAGATCTGGGGTCTCCAACATAAAAAGGACATGGACTTGTTGGAGCAAGTCCAAAGGAGAGCCACAAAGATGCTCAGAGGGCTGGAACACCTCTGCTGTGAAGACTGTTTGAGAGACTTGGGATCATTCAGCCTAGAGAAAAGAAGGTTTGAGGAAGACCTTATAGCAGCCTTCCAGCACCTAAAGGGGATCTATAAGAAAGCTGGAGAGGGACTTTACAAGAGCATGTAGTTGTAGGACAAGGGGTAATGGCTTTAAATGGAAAGAGGATAGACTGAGATTATACACAAGGAAGAAATTTTTCTTCATGAGAGTGGTGAGGCACTGGAACAGGCCCCATCCCTGGAAGTGTTCAAGGTCAGGTTGGATGGGTCTTTGAGAAACCTGGTCTAGTAGAAGTTGTCCCTGCCCACAGCTGGGGGTTTGGAACTACATGGTCTTTAAGGTTCCTTCCAACCCAAACTATTCCATGATTCTATGAATTCAGGCTAGATGTGCAAGCCAAAAATTTAGGTTATCTGTGTAGTACATGCTTACACTCATAGTTGATTCCTAAGTTGTTTGGTTTGGGTTTTTTCTTGCTGGTTCACTAATGCATCTTATTTATGGAACATTGATACAATAGATCAATTAATTGAATACCACAGAAACCCCTGTAGAGGGGTTGAAGTAGAGTCTTTGAAACTTACAGACACATTACTATTCAAGTATAGATTCAGCCTGTCACAGTATTCCTGTATCTTGAGGAGCAAAGGACAGCTGAGGCACCCTTTATTTCCTAGGAAGCAGAGTCACTTCAAAGCATGACAGTATCTCTGCAGATGTCTGCAAGCCCCCACCACAAGCTATCATAAAATCATTTGTCATTTCCATCTAGTTAGCCTGCAGCATACTACAAAAATGGCAGCAACAAAAAACGTGCATTGCTATCCACTTTCTAAAACCAAGTGTAAGTTAATGGATGCACCTGGCTTGCTCTAGTTCAATATCTGTAAGGCACTTCACAAAACCAGGCAGGGAGATACAATGTGGAGAATATTAGAGCTCTCAGAGCACAAGATGAGGTAGAGCTTAACACCAGTGTGTGATAGATCCAAGTGCTTTCTTGTACAAGTAGATCATCTAAGCATTCCAAGAGACATGCTGACACCTTTCAAGGTGAGAGAATTCCAGCTGCCTGGTTCAGGATCTGTGTTATTAAGAGAACTAACAAAAGTGGTTTAATTCCAGTCGTAATTCCAATATCCCTAAATTTGCTCATCTTCCAAATCAGGACATAGTTAATTTATCATTTTAAATGCAACGAAAAGTAAAATAATTGCATTACAGACAATCCTGATATGGCAGTGGTATAATGTCATATAAAAGCTAAAACTAGCCAAGAATCTAAACAACTTATTTAAACAATTTCTCTCACAAGAAAAGGTTCTGATATTAAGGAAACAGGGTTTTTTTATTATTATTTTTACTTTTTCTTTTTTTTTTTTTTTTTTCCAGCCTCAGGTGTAGAACTGCTGGAGAAAAAAAAAAAAAAAAAAAAGAAAGGAAAAATCAAAGTAACTGATCTTACTTGTGTTTGGAAACCACACACAGAATGCAGAGTTCTGTGTCTTTCAGGCTGTAAGGCATCTCTTTGGAAATGGATCAAATTTGGTTTGATCTATTTGAGTATTGATTGACTTAACCAACTGAGTTAAGTGCAATGAATATTAAGTACTGCTTTGCTGGCTACAAACCAAGGCTTAGCTGTATATTTTGCTAACAACATCCTGTAAAAACACACACACATGTATTTATTTAAAATGGAAATTGTTCATAATTCAGTAAAACACTTTTAGGCAAAATAGATTAATAATTTATAAAATGCAGCATAGAAAAAATATAAGTGAAATCTTACTTTCATACATTATTTTGACATACATATTGGAACTGAAATAAAACCCTTCCTTCTTTTAAGTTTCCTAATTTTAAGGTAACTTAGTTCCCTGTTCAACATCTATATGGCTGCATTGTGCCTCTTCACATTTTGGAGTGACAGAGCAACTACGTAAGCTATGTAATCATCCCTCTTCACAACAGCTTGCTGGGAAAATTGAATACAACAGTGTGTTAAAAAGCTATTTGGAAGTTCTGTTTTTCCATGCTTTACCAGCATTGTAACCAAATAGGTATGAAGAAAGAACCTCTGAGACACTAGAAAACAGATAAATGCAAAAAAGTTTGAACAACAACAGTCTTCCCGGTTTCACTCCTAAGAAAAGTAGAACAAGAAAACAGGTTTTGAGATTTTTTTTAAAGGCTTTTTGTTGCGAAACACAAGCTGATGACTCTTTCCTTTCTTGAAAGTACATGACAACATGAACCACAAAAGAAGATTTAGAGCTCATTATTTGCTATTATCTTGAGGCGTGTCAAAAGATCTTTTTGGAATTTGAAGGTTGCTCTGTAGCTGCAGAAGAAGATAGCATTATATGTAGCACACAATCTTCCTGAAGATCAAAAGTAGTAATCGGTAAGAAAAAAATAAATGGAATAATCAATTTGAGAAGAACTTACACAAATTTGCACATGTGAACTGGAATAATTTTTTTCTGATCAGAAATTTGTATATTTGCAATCTATTTCTGAGAGTGAGGGATGCATATGTAGCTGCCTACAAATGTACACTGTTGATATTACTTGACAACCAAAAAATGAAAATTAGTTAAAATTGAAGATGCACATAAACAACATTGGTATATAAAGCAGACAGGATTGAAAACACTTTCCTAGGACAATATTCACAATGAATTAATGTGCTGATGACATCTACACAAGTTGGTATTAACTGGGTGTTGAAATCCAAAGAGCAGATGTAACATTTTGTAAAGAAGCCTTTTCAGTAGATATTCAGGTACAATATTTCAAAAATACGCAGAAAGTTTCGGAGTTTGGTTTGGAATCTAGTCTTTTTTGATTTTTTAGATGTTCAGTGCAGGAAACTATTTGAGGTGGTCAGGAGGGACTCTGATCTACCTAAAATTCACACTTACATCATTGTCAGTTGTCACTTTCAGCTTTGGTTTAGAGCATGGAAAAGATATTTGTATCCCTAGAAACATTCACAACAACAGACTTGTTTAAGTCTTTAGGATAAACTTGTAAGAAACAGAGTTGTTGTGGTCAAGTCAGGCTTTCACACATCAAGATGGGTTGAACGCCTTTAGTAGATGCCAACATGCCAAATTTCCTTTCCTGCATGACATTCTTACTGTATGAAATCCTGCCATTAAAAACTTCCCTCCACAAATCCTCCATATTAAGTCAGCCAAGCAGGCAAGGGACAGAAAAGGGGGACCCTGTCCATCTCGCCTGTCCAGCTTTGAGGTGCTGGTACCAGGTGCACCAGCTCAAAGGCTATTCCTAGCAAAATGGAGGGGAGTTTGCCCTTTTAACTAGTCAGGTTTCCCAGCCAATCTATCTGTTGGGGTTTTTTTTTTTTTTTTGTTTTTCATTTCTACTCCATATACAGATATTTTGAGTGTAATAACAAAACAAAACCAAACTAAACAAAGAAAACAAAACAAACAAAACCCCAAACACAAACAAAGTCAATACAAAACAAAACAAAGACAAACAAAATAAACCAAACCAACCAACCAAACAAACAAAAACAGAGTGGAAGTAAATGTTTTAAAGGGATACAGATATTCTATTAAATTGCTTTCTTTTGTCATTTCATTTGCATAAACAGAACCCCAGGTGGCCTCACACAGAAGAAGACTACAACAAATGCATGCTGTTTTTGCCATTTTTCTTGTTGATGCCTGTTACAGAAGCAACCTGTGGGTAGGAAAAAAAAAAAAAAAAAAACACAACCAAACTATATGGTCAATTTTAGACTCAAGAGGTTCTTTTTCCACAGTAAAGGACAAGCTATCTAAGGCAAAAATTCATTACCTTATAAACAAGTATCATATTATTCAAGTGCTTCAGCAAACTGTGGATTTTATAGCTAAAGGTATTTGAGAGAGTGAGATGTCCTGAGGGCGTCCAGCTTGGGATAGTTTAAGAAAGATTTTTAAAACTTGTTTAATGGCTGCAAGACCAACTTAAAAA
Source organism: Patagioenas fasciata (assembly GCF_037038585.1). NCBI lineage: Eukaryota > Metazoa > Chordata > Aves > Columbiformes > Columbidae > Patagioenas > Patagioenas fasciata. The sequence goes on along the minus strand of NC_092560.1, from coordinate 20,956,126 downwards.
ACAGACACTGGACATTCAAAACTAGTGAGACCTCCAATGTCTAAAATTGAACTCACAGTCAAATTGACCTTTACTTTTTGCCTCTAAGGTGCAAAACAAACAAACAAAACATTTTGATTTAATATCAGTACCAGAAACTGTAAGAGGCAGTTCTCAAACTTAATGGGTTCCAAGGTGGAAATATGATATCACAAAGACCTCCCTGCTCCAAGGTCTTCTTGTACCTGAATAATAAAATCATGAGGCCTATATTCCCCATGTTTGGTTTCTGCATGTATGCAAACTTTCATTAAGCTGTTTCTTGCAAAATTGTGTTGACAGACAGGTAGTCTTCATAGCCACTGAAATAAAAATTCCTTTACCTCTAAGTAGGATGTAGAATAGACTGACATACATCCTGGTCCTAGAAAGAAGCTATTGCATGTAAAATTTTAATTGGAAGACCAAACATTTAGCAGCTCTGTTGCTGTGTAAATATTATTTATTCTGAAGTTCTTCCATTAATATAATTAGACCTTTTTTCCTCCACTTCTGAGATTCACAGCAGTGCTACTGACTCTAAGAGTGAATCAGAGAAAAAAAAAAACATACCTGCTGTTAATTTGTGTACTTACAAGTGTCATTAAATTTGCCTGCTTACAGAAGAAATTTTCCCTACTTTTCAAGCAAACCAACACATTTGACATGACAAAATCCAAACCTGGAATGAGTCCAAACCCCAAAACCTACATCAAACGTCTCTAAAATATGGAGTTACTTATAGCAGGGAGTGATTTGGGTACATATCTAATGCAAATCTCAAACTGAAGTCTGGTTTTCATTCAAAGTGTTAAAAATGCAGGTTCTGTCTCATTCTATACAAACCATTTCGTTCAGTACTTGTCTGAGATACAAATTACTCAAGCAGGAATTGTCCAACAATTTGTCCACAGAGTAGTGACTTAATCCTTTCTGTAAAGACATCACGTCAGAGCTGATACCGTAAAATTTTATTCATAGATAAAGCATTTGCAATTGGAGGTGGCCCACACTAGGAATTCCTAAAGAGGCTCTAAAAACCACAAGATGTACAAACTAATTTTTCCCTTCCACAGCCCTTTCTTATTCTTCCTTTTTTTTTTCTTCCTTTTCATCTCAGAGTGCAGTTTGAAACTTGATCCTGTTTCACCAGGTAGGACTGGAGTGGACCAGGAGGGAGAGGAAAAGAGGAAATTCTAATGTCTACAGAAGAAACACACCAGAAACACTCGAGAGCTATGCTCTGTTGTAATTAATAGCATGAAGTTAGAACTTGCAGCTGACATTGGTTACAGTAAAAGGTCAGCATCCTGCTGCCCTCTGCATTTACTGATTTGTAAGATTGTTTCAGACTGTCTTTCCCACTCCCACCTACTCACACTCCCCTGGGTTCCCCTGTCTAGCTGATCCTTGCAGCATTTTTTCCTTTAACTGCCTTACCGTTTCTATAAACAGTGGGCAATGCTCCAAAAGTCAAATAAATTCAATGCATTTCTCCCTGCCTGTTTCCCATCCTTCTCCGCTATCACCTTCATATGCCGTTTTTATTTTTATCACTGCTCTGGGATCAGGTCTGATGGGACATCATTCACCTTCCTGACTCTGGGTGTGTACCCCGGCCAGGTCCCAACATCTTGAGGTAGGAATGAGGACAGATAAATTAGAAGCCTGATTTCTTAACTGTATTACTGTGAGACTCACTCCCGGGGAACACCTTAGAGATTGTCCATGGCACTGTTTCAGCACAACCACTACACTGCTTGCGTATGCATTGCCCAGTAGCATGGTCTGACCCACATTGCAGCCTCTGGACACTACCATCACACTGCTAAGGAACTCTCAGTGAAGCTGTGAGAGCTAGCATGAAATTAATCATGGAAAAACAAAATGGTTGAGGTTGGAAAAGACCTCTGGAGATCATCTAGCCAACCTACCTGCTAAAGTTCATCCAGTACAGATTACACAGGAATGTGTCCAAGTGAGTTATGAATGTCTCCAGAGAAGGAGACTCCACAACCTCTCTGGGCAGCCTGTTCCAGTGTTCTGTCATCTTCAAAGTAAAGAAGTTTCTCCTCACATTCAGATGGAAGCTCCTATTAGTCCATGCCTGTTGCCCATTGCCCCTCATTCTATCACTGGGCACCGCTGAAAAGAGTCTGGTACCGTCTTCTTGACACACACCCTTGAGATATCTATAAGCACTGATAAGGTCCCCTCTCAGCCTTCTCCAGGCTGAACAGACCCAGTTCGCTCAGGCTTTCCTCATAAGTAAGAAGCTTCACACCCCTAATCATCCTCGTAGCTCTCCACTGGATTCCCTCCAGTAATTCCATGTCCTTCTTAAACTGGGACCCCCAGAAGTGGACACAGTACTCCAGTACTGGATGCAGTACTCCCGGTATTTACCAGGGCAGAGTAGAGGGGGACAATAACTTTCCTCAATCTGCTGGCCAAGTTTTTCTGCAATGCTACTTTCCAGCAGGTCCACCTGTACTGGTGCCTGGGGTTATTCCTCCCCAGCGGCACGACTCTACACTTCCCATTGTTGAACTTCATCAGGTTCTTCTCTGCCCAGTCCAGGTTTCACTGAACGGCAATACAATCTTCTGCTGTATCCACTACTCCTCCCAGTTTGGTATCATCAGCAAATTTGCTGAGGGTGTACTCAGTGCCTTCATCCAGGTCATTGATACAATGGTTCAACAAGACTGAACCCAGTACTGACCCCTGGGGAATATCCCTAGATACAGGCCTCCAACCACACTCTGCACCATGGATCACAACCATCCAAGCTCTGCCATCCAGCCAGTTCATGGTCCATCTCATCACGCACTCATCCAGCCTGACGCTCATTCCTGAGCTTGCCTAGGAGGATCTTGTGGGAGACAATGTCAAAAGTCTTGGTAGGCAACATCCATTGCTCTTCCCTCATCTACCTAGACAGTCATACAATCATAGAAGTCTATCAGATTGGGTAAGCCGGAGTTCCCCTTGGTGAATCTATGTTGACTACTCCTGATAACCTTCTTTTCCTCCACAAGCTTGGAGATGACATTCAGAATGAGTTGTTCTATCACTTTCCCAGGGATGGAGGTGAGGCTGACTGGCCTGTAGTTTCCTGGGTTGTCCTTCTTGCCCTTTTTGAATGCTGGAATGATGTTGGTTCTCTTCCAGTTCTCAGGCACCTCTCCTGTTCTCCAAGACCTTTCAAAGATGATGGAAAGTGGCTTAGCAATAACATCTACCAGCTCTCTCGGCACTCATGAGTGCATTCCATTGAGGCTCATGGATCTGTAGGCATCCAGTTTGACTAAATGATCTCTAACCTAGTCCTACTTGACCAAGGGTAAGTCTTCCTTTCTTCAGACTTCCTCTCTTACCTCTAGGGTTTGGGATTCCTGAGGGCTCATCTTAGCAGTAAATATGGAAGCAAAGACGGTATTCAGTAACTCTGCCTCCATCATCAGGGCACCTATCTCATTTGTCAGTGGACCTATATTTTCCCTAGTCTTCCTTTTGCTACTGATATACTTGAAGAAGGCCTTCTTGTTATCCTATACATCCCTGGCCCTATTTAATTCCAAGTGGACCTTAGCCTTCCTCACCGCATCACGGGTGGTTTGTCCTTTTTTCTACATTATGTGAACAACTATCTTCTGCCTGAGTTTTGACAGGAGATCCTTACTCATTCATGCTGGCTTCTTAGTCCCTTTGCTTTATTTCTTCCTCATAGGGATGCATTGGTCTTGAGCTTGGAGGAAGTGATGTTTGAATATTAGCCAGCTCATTTGGACCCCTCTACCTTCTTGAGCCCGAATCTATGGGATTCTTCCAAGTAGGACCTCAAGGTCCTACAAGAGGTCAAAGTTCACCCTTCTGAAGTTCATGGGTTTAGTCCTATTAATTGTCCTGCTTCCTCCACAGAGGATCCTGAATTCCACCATCTTGTGGTCACTGCAGCTAAGGCTGCCTACAACCCTCACATCTCCAACTAGCTCTTGGTTTTTTAGGATGAGGTCCAGCATCATGCCTCTCCTCGTAGGCTCCTCCACAACCTGTGTCAAGAAGTTATCATCAATGCTCTGCAGTAACCTCCTGGACTACGCGTGTTTAGCTGTGTTGTTTTCCCAGCAGATGTCAGGGTGATTGAACTCTCCCGTGAGAACCAGGGCTTGTGACTGTGAGACTACTTCCAGCTGTCTGTAGAAGGCCTCATCAACTTCTTCTTCCTGACCAGGTGGCCTGTAGTAAACACACTCAATAGTGTCCCCCTTGGTAGCCTGTCCCTTGATTTTTGCCCATGAACTCCACTTCCCCCACGTCCCGTTTTTTTATTCTTTCTTCGTTATTTTAGTCAAGAAAGCAAAATTTGAAGTTGATTTCTTTCTCCCACCTCTAATTGGAGGGACATTTACTGTTCAGCAGTAATTTCACTGTTAGCAATTCTTATTTAAAAAACAAAGAGACATTTTGATAAACACTTTTGTAGTGGAAATCTTGATAGGAAAGTAATGACTCCTGGCAACCCTTCTTGGTTGTAGCAGTTAAACACTCCTCATGAGAGACAGACACTTCTATGAACAGCTCAGATAACAATTATGCCTTTGGGATCCAAGGAACAGCATGCCCCTGTGTTGTTGGTGCTGAACAAACACCTAAGAACTTTACTGAATAAATGGCAATACAGACGTAAAGAAAATAACCATTTTGAGTGGAAAACATAACTTCAACAGTCCCAGAGACTCATCCATAAGAAAAACCTGTCTCAGAGCTGGGAATAAAGCATGAGTAATCTACATCTGTATTACCTTCAGGACAAACCCAGGTGGAAGTGATAGGAGACTAATTCCACTATAGTTCCTCAATATACTATTTTTGTGGACAGTGTTAAGTCACGCAGACATAGTGCATGTATGTTAGCAGTAAAGAGTGTCAGGAACTGTTTGAAATTCAGGACAAAGTCATGTTATTGGGTTCTTGAGTTTATTGCTAACAATGTAAAAATTAGTATCTGGTTGAAGGATAGTGTGCTGTTTTGTGGAAGGTGGTTGCACACAATCTTGTAGCGTGCAACATGACTCATAAAACTTCTGAGCCATGCTCAATGGTGTGACCTAACTACCATTTGTTCAGCTTCAATGGTGGGGTAATTAAAAACTATCATATACTTGGAAGGATAACACTTTTAATCCAGCATGTGACTTGCAGGACAAACTGAATTTACACTGAACAATGCACATTTCAGGCACCTTTCACTTACAAAAAAAAAAGTCTACGAAAGAAAGCAGATCCCAGAATGCAGAGTTTATGGATGATCTTTCCATAATGAGATACTGCTGTAATTTAGTGTACCTGTGGACTTTACCCCTTTTCTCTCTCAGTTATAGGCAGTGGTTCTGTGGTAGACAGTAGGTTGGTTTTGTTTAGTTCTCGGTTTGCATTACATTCCTTCTAGGACAAGTGTTCATGTGAGGGCTCTCAGAGACAAGGAGGAAGGGTAGCAGTGGGGGCTGCAGGAGATGGGAACATGTCCTGGAAAAGGCTGAGTGAGCAGCCACACAAGCCAGATGTGACAGAAAGAATGTCTCAGTGACTGGAGGAGGTTGCAGTGTCACCAAAACTCTGAAGGTTACGGAAACCAACTTGAAACACGCATGGGACCTGCCTGATAGGCCACAGTGGGAAGCGGGAAATTTGTGTATGAACAATATTTTTAAAAAGAAACTTATTTTCTTTCCCTTCGACATTTTATGTTTCTCTTTCAAAAGTTAAACGCAGTATTGTTTATTTTTATGAAATCTAACTTTTTTTTCTTTCTAAACTCTTCTGTTCTCACCCCGGGAGATGATCTCAGCATTTTCATCTCAAACCTTTGTTTAACTTGGTTCCTGTAGCATATCAAGAATTATAATCTTACTCACTAACCCCTCTTGTAAGAATCTTTGCAGACCAGGGATTGGCATTTTCTCTTACTAACTGGAGTTGTACCCTAACAGATGAGATTCTGAGAGGAAGTGTGGCCAAGCTATTGTAAAAAATATTTTGTTATTCACAGACAGCTGAAGTCCTTTGCAGAAGAAAACATAATTCCTGCAAATGTCTTAAGCAATGTGTAATCACTTAACAAATACCCCATTAGTTGTCTAATGATGCAAATGAATGTTTAAACCCCATGTCTAGAAAAAACACAATCTTTGAGCTTTCAGTGTCTCCATTTTCCAATTATTAAAATATTTTCGTACTTCATAATTGTGGCAAATCACACACAAAACCAAAAAACACACCTTTTCAGGTTCCTGCAATAAAATGAACTGAAAATTAAGAAAAAGATTAATTGATCAGCTATGCGTGATTGTTGTCTTGTTTGCAGATATGTATGGCACTCCTAGCACAATTAGAATTCTGGAATTGTTTGGGTTGTAAAAGACCTTTAAGATTACCAAATCCAGCCATCAATCTACCGCAGCCAATTCACCACTAAACCATGACCCTAAACACCATATCTACACATCTCTTCAAACACCTCCAGGGATGGACACTCAATCACTTCCCTGGGCAGCCTGTTCCAATGCCTGACAACACTTTTTGTGAAGAAATTTTTCATAATAACCAATCTAAACCTTTCCTGACACAACTTGAGGCCTTTTCCTCTCATCCTATCACTTGCTGCTTCAGAGAAGGGATGGACAGCCACCCACTGCAATCTTCTTTCAGATAGTTGTAAAGAGCTAAAAGGTCTCTATTTTCCGGACTAAACAACCCCAGTTCCCTCAGCTGCTCTGTATAAGTCTTGTTCTCCAGACCCTTCACCAGCTTCCTTGCTCTTCTTTGGATGCACTCCAACATCTTATTGTCTTTCTTGTAGTGAGGGGCCAAAAACTGAACACAGGATTCCAGATACAGCCTCACCAGTGCCAAGCACAGTGGGACAATCACTTCCCTATTCCTGCTGGCCACACTATTTCTGATGCAAACCAGGAGGCTTTTGGTGTTCTTGACCACCTGGGCACACTGCTGGCTCATATTCAGATGCCTGTTGACTAATATCTCCAGGTACTTTTCCATCAAGCTGGTTTCCAGACACTCTTCCCTGAGCCTATAGCACTACCTGTGGTTGTTGTGACCCAAACACAGGACTCAGCACTCGGCCTTAGTTGAGCCTCACACAACTGGCCTCAGCCCAACGATCCAACCTGTTCAGACTCCTCTGTATGTCCTTCTTACCCTCCAGCAGATCAACACTCCTGTCCAAGTTTGTGTTGTCTGCAAGGTTACTGAGGGTACACTTGATCCCATTGTCCAGATCATTGATAAAGATATTAAACAGAACTTACTCCAGTACTGATACCTGGAGGACATAATTTGTGACTGGCTGTCCAATGCATTTGACTTCATTCACCACAACTCTTTGGGCCTGGCCATCCAGATGGATCTTTACCCAGAAAAGTGTATGCTCATCCAAACCATGAGCAGCCAGTTTCTCCAAGAGAATGCCATGGGAAACAGTGTGTAAGGCTTTACTAAATTCTCAGTACAGAACATCCACCGCCTTTACCTCAGCCACTAAGTGGTCACCTTACCATAGAAAGCCATGTTGGTCAAACAGGATCTGCTTTTCATAAACTCACGCTGGCTCGGCCTGAGCACCCGTGTGTCCCATATTACTGTATACTGCAGAATAAAACCCTACTGAGAGTGCTTAGTGTGATTGTCTGGTTTGCTTAATCTCATCTATAATCATCCTGACGGAGGTTATTCATTTGAACATATGTAAACTTCTAATTTTCAATATTTTGCCACTTCTGCTGTCAATGGGCCCAAAAAGGTACATCCAACAAAATCCAAATTTATTGACAATATTCTTAATGGATTAGACTTCAAAACTATAATAACCATATATTATTGAATCTCTTCTGAAAATATACATTTTGTTCTCAGAGTAGGAAAGAAAATGCTTTCTTAGGAAGCCATTGCACTGTCTCTTCAAGTAAAAACAGGAATATAATCTACAGCACAGCAGAATTTTTTAACATTAATATATAAAAATATTGCTGCATGAACACAAACATTAATAGTAGTAGTTCTAATCATCTCAGTAAGGGTATTTTGCAATGTGAGCTGGAATTTGGAGAGTTAGGTTGTCCAGGACCAGGTTGAGACAGATTTGAATATCTCAAAGAGTGGACATTTCAAATTCTCTGTGGGCATCCTGTGCCAGTGCTCCATCAGCCTCACAGTGAAAAAATGCTTCCTAATGTTCAGAGAGAACCTTCTGTGTTTCAGTTTGTACCCATTGCCTCTCATCCTGTCACTGGGCACAACCGGAAATAACCTGACCCTGTCCTTTTTGCATTCTCCCTTCAGGTAGTTATATATTAACAAGATTCCCCTGTGCCTTCTCCAGTCTGAACAGTTACCTCTTAGCCTTTCCTCATAGCAGAGATGTTCCAGTCCTTCGATCGTCTTTGTGGCTCTTTGCTGGACTCTCTTTCTAGTGTGTCCATGTCTCCCTTGTACTGAATCCAGCACTGCAGGTGTGGTCTCACCAGTGTCAAGGAGAGGGAAAGGATCACCTCCCTTGACCTGCTGGCAAGACTTTGTCTAATGAAGCACACGATCCTACTAGCCTTCTTTGTGGCAAGGGTACTTTGTTGGTTAGTGTTCAACTTAGTGTCTACCAGGACCCCTAGGGTCTGCCAAGTTGCTTTCCAACTGGGCAGCTTCCGGCATATATTGGTGCGTCGGATTTTTTCTCTACAGGTGCAGGACCTTGCACTTATCCTTGTTGAACTTCATGAGGTACCTTCATGTTCAGTTCCTTCAATCCTCATTTCTTTAATCTTTATTGCTATTAGTACATTGCCAAGGTCCTTTTCTGCCAAGTTGTTTTCCAACTGGATACTCCCCAGCATATAGCCGTGCATGGGGTTGTTCCCCACTCAGGTCCAGGACCTGGCACTTCTCCTTGTTGAACTTCATGAAGTTTCTGTTGGCCCATTTCTCCAGCCTGTCAAGGTCCCTCTGGGTAGCAGTATGATCATCTGGTATATCAGCCACTCCTACAGTTTATTGTCAGCAGCAAACTTGCAACCTCTGCCCTATCATCTAGATAATTAATGAAGATGTTAAACAGAACTAGATCCAGTATTGACCCCTGTGGCGCACTGCTAGTTACTGGCATTCAAGTAGACTTTGTTTCACCAATCACCAGCCTCTGGGTCTGGCCATTCAGCTAGTTTTCAATACACCTCATTGTCTACTTATACAGCCCATACATCCGCAACTTGTCTACAGGAATCTGATGAGAGACAGTGTCAAACGCCTTGCTCAAGTCATATAGACAAGGTCTATTGATCTCCACTTATCTATCAGGCCACTCATTTCATTGTAGTTTATCATGCAGGTGAAGCATGACTTCCCATGGTGAAGCCATGCTTCTGATAATTTTCTCATCCTTTGGAAATGGTTTTCAAGATTAGTTACTCCATCAGCTTCCCAGGGATCTAGGTGAGGCTGATTGACATCTCGGGGGAAAAACAGACGAACAAATAAAAGTAGATCAATCATTGTCAGATTATATGTGCAGAATGATGTATTGTTTTAAAATGGTTTAAATTTGTTATGACCCGAGCAATTTTTGGCCAAGGACTCCATAGGCATCCTGAACACAGAATAAAGTCAGTAACAAAGGAGCAGGGAAAGAAAGCATATAGGGTAATTCCATGTCTTTGCTGTGTCAGAGTTCAGTATGGAGGGTTAATTAACTGTAGAGCACAATAAGGTTCATTAACTGTAGAGCACAGGAAGATTCATTACATGCACTACACCACAGCTTAGACTTTCAAAACTCTGCCTTATGCACAACTTTGTACTCTCTATTTTCAGTTCAAGAATATCATATTTAAAAGCAAGGAGAAAACAGCAAACTCAATACCAGCAGTACTTCAGGTCTGTTCTAACTTAACTAGGACTCTAGTATTAAGCACTGTGACACGCACTCTGATATTCCTGTTTTTGCATCTCAGTGTAGAAAGGCTAATTGTTTTGCTGAAGTAGTGTCATGTGCCAGAAGTGGCTGGGAAGGAGTCAGATAATTAACTAAGCCCCTGCTGAGAATGTAGACCTTTCCCCCTTGATTTTCCCTCTTAATAAGTTTCTCTTTTTTCCCTTCTCAGAGCCTTTATTAACTTTTCCTTAACTGTTGTAAATTGCAGAGAGTGGACAACCTCAAACCTAACACATGGAAATCCAAAGAAAAGGGGAAAATGATTGCCCTGCAAAGAATTCCTTGAAAGAAAAAAAAAAAAATCATGTTCTATAACAGAATATTAAAACTATGTAAGTGCAATCACAATGAAAACCTTGTGTTTTATTCAAAATAAATCTCGCTTAAGGCATCTATTACTCATTTATGGATTAAATAACAAACTTTCAAATTTTGAAAGAATAAACTCCCTTCAATTGGACTGTATCTGGCAGGTGCCAATAATACAGCATCTTTTTGATATCTATCCTTCATCTTTTATAGCTGTTTCATTGCTATTTTCTGGACACTCAGGTCCCTGTCTCAGATTCTGGTAGGAAAACAATAGATATGGCTGTATACTCAAGTTTAATGGAATTTTTTGGGTTTTTTTTCTACATGTTGTTTGTTCACTTCATGCGTCGCCACCACATTTGTTTGTCATGAGCTTGGATGTTGGCATTTTCTCTGACCTTATCTGATGGCTCCATTGAATTTTCTCCCAGGCCTGAGCTTCTTCCCACACTAGAATTTTGAGAGGACACCTTCTGGCATGCAATGAAGCCCATCTGCAGAGACAAATGAGTGACTCCCAGGTAGCACACAATAACACTCACACCAGTTCCTCGTCTGGAGGGTGGAAATACCACCTGGTCTTCGTTAACATCACTGCTGTGGTTAATGCATTGCAGGTGTGAAAGTGTGTAGCTGAAATCTGACAAAACACCTGTCTTTTGTAGCAAGATTAGATCTGTCTAGTGTGGGACACTACCCCTCAGGTATATTTCATCCTACTTTGAAAGCCATAGTAAACGTTGTCCTGTAATTATGAAATCAGAGTCATCATTTGCTGGGAATAATTCTTTTACAAATTATACCTAATTACACTGAAATTGCCTTTGATTCATGGTAAAAGCATGGCTAAACTCTACTCTATAACACCTTCCTTTTTATCTTTATGCAAATGTGATTATACACTATCAAACTGACACAGCCAGTCATCATAAACATCTGCAGCTAGTTCTCTGGTTAGTGAATGGGAACTGGACATGTGTCATAGATTATGTTTTCTGGAATGCTGCATCACAAATTATCCAGTTCATTCCCTGACAATACTAATTTTTTCCGTCCCACTCAAGCCAAGAGTGTTCGGATTTGAGGTATTGGTTCAGTCCATTATAAAGACCAGAAACAGTAGAGGAGATTGGATCTGTCTCCAAATTTCTTCAGAGCTTTTTGAGCAACAGCTTGAGCTTATCTATCAATTTACTACCTATGGGAGCCAAACATGGCCTACAGATGTTGCTTAACTAACTTGTTGCTGTGTAAGATACAGATTTCTAGACACATACAACTCTCTCATTCTTTTACTATTCATATTATCAACTTCAGAAAAGGTGTCCATTTATGTATGTTAGGAAGATAATGTATTCAGAAGCAGAACTTGAAATGGATGGGGAAATGCAACTATTTCACTATGTAATTACACAAAAGATTTTAATCATGAGAAAAATCTTTCCTCAAGTACACAGGATTCATTACCAAGTTATAGGTCATGTTTGGACATGATCAACTTCTTTCTGAAGTAACAGTATTATAAATTCATTTTTCACTTTAGTTTCTTTTTGCAGTCACTGTACCATTTAGAAGACAGTTTTAAACGTATTTTCTTGTATGGTGATTATTTAATATAAATTTCGGTCCCCAGTAGCACCCACCCGAAGACCAACCATGGTGAAGTTGACTGTTATGGAATTTACAGACAATGACAGCTTTCTTCCTTCTCTCTTCTCTTCCCTTCTCTTCCCTTCTCTTCTCTTCTTCTCTTCTCTTCTCTTCTCTTCTCTTCTCTTCTCTTCTCTTCTCTTCTCTTCTCTTCTCTTCTCTTCTCTTCTCTTCTCTTCTCTTCTCTTCTCTTCTCTTCTCTTCTCTTCTCTTCTCTTCTCTTCTCTTCTCTTCTCTTCTCTCCTCTTCTCTCCTCTCCTCTCCTCTCCTCTCCTCTCCTCTCCTCTCCTCTCCTCTCCTCTCCTCTCCTCTCCTCTCCTCTCCTCTCCTCTCCTCTCCTCTCCTCTCCTCTCCTCTCCTCTCCTCTCCTCTCCTCTCCTCTCCTCTCCTCTCCTCTCCTCTCCTCTCCTCTCCTCTCCTCTCCTCTCCTCTCCTCTCCTCTCCTCTCCTCTCCTCTCCTCTCCTCTCCTCTCCTCTCCTCTCCTCTCCTCTCCTCTCCTCTTCTCTCCTCTCTCCTCTCCTCTCCCCTCCCTTCCCCTCCCCACCCCTCCCCTCCCCTCCCCTCCCCTCCCCTCCCCTCCCTTCCCCTCCTCTCCCCTCCCCTCCCCTCCTCCTCTCCTCCTCTCCCCTCCCCTCCCCTCCTCCTCTCCTCCTCTCCTCCTCTCCTCTCCTCTCCTCTCCTCTCCTCTCCTCTCCTCTCCTCTCCTCTCCTCTCCTCTCCTCTCCTCTCCTCTCCTCTCCTCTCCTCTCCTCTCCTCTCCTCTCCTCTCCTCTCCTCTCCTCTCCTCTCCTCTCCTCTCCTCTCCTCTCCTCTCCTCTCCTCTCCTCTCCTCTCCTCTTCTCTCCTCTCTCCTCTCCCCTCTCCTCTCCCCTCCCTTCCCCTCCCCACCCCTCCCCTCCCCTCCCCTCCCCTCCCCTCCCCTCCCTTCCCCTCCTCTCCCCTCCCCTCCCCTCCTCCTCTCCTCCTCTCCCCTCCTCTCCCCTCCCCTCCTCCTCTCCTCCTCTCCTCCTCTCCTCTCCTCTCCTCTCCTCCCCTCCCCTCCCCTCCCCTCCCCTCCCCTCCCCTCCCCTCCCCTCCCCTCCCCTCCCCTCCACTCCCCTCCCCTCCCGTCCCCTCCACTCCCCTCCCCTCCCCTCCTCCTCCCCTCTCCTCTCCTCTCCTCTCCTCTCCTCTCCTCTCCTCTCCTCTCCTCTCCTCTCCTCTCCTCTCCTCTCCTCTCCTCTCCTCTCCTCTCCTCTCCTCTCCTCTCCTCTCCTCTCCTCTCCTCTCCTCTCCTCTCCTCTCCTCTCCTCTCCTCTCCTCTCCTCTCCCCTCTCCTCTCCCCTCTCCCCTCCTCTCCCCTCCCCTCCCCTCCCCTCCCCTCCCCTCCCCTCCCCTCCCCTCCCCTCCCCTCCCCTCCCCTCCCCTCCCCGCTCCTCCCCTCCCCTCCCCGCTCCTCCCCTCCCCTCCCCTCCCCTCCCCTCCTCTCCTCTCCTCTCCTCTCCTCTTTCTTTCTTTCTTTCTTTCTTTCTTTCTTTCTTTCTTTCTTTCTTTCTTTCTTTCTTTCTTTCTTTCAAGCAGGTTGTGGGAAATATACCTTGTGTTTAAACAGTACACCATAAAACAGGGTCTCAATCATAGGCAGACATTCAGGCATTATTGAGATATGAAGAATCCTTAGATACAAAGAATTCTGATACTTCCAGATGTTTCCTGACACATCTGATGCATTATTCGTAAGGTCTGTCCTTTCATTGGAAGTTTGTGTCTTCAAGAAAGTTCTCTCACAAAGCAGTTAAAACATGGAATAGCAATAGGCTTAATGTTATTTTGTTATTTTGCTATTCAGCATTTATTTTTAAATAACTTTTTTTTACGTGGCCCTTCGGAAACTATATTGAGCTCTCTCTAAGCAACTTTATTCATGGGATTTCCTTTTTCTAGTATGAGATGCAACTGGTGCACTATAAATCAGTTTTCAGAGGTTTTTTAATGACAACATTTTCTTCTCATTTCATGCTCCCAATGCAGGATCGCATTCCCTTTTCTGTTGCAAGAATGTCTGGTTGTTGAACTAAAACACATAGACTCCAAAACCACTATAATTGCAATGTACCTACCTCCTAAACCTTTTCAGCAGTTTATTACTAATTTAATATGTTGTTAAAATGTGGTGTCATTGTGCAAACACTGTCCAGCTTTGAAGGAAATAATATTTTCAACATTTCAATACCCTTGTATGGCATACTGTATATAAGCTTGTCACAGAGAAAATAATTACCCCTTCTTTTTTTTGAAGTTTTCAACTTTCTTATTGAAATAAGCATAATTCTTCATTATGCAACAACAGAGCTGAAAAGTTCGTAGGTGTGCTGATCTGAAGCATTTTGGTAGTCTTTATTTTCAGAGTCTGCATGAGTCCTGTTTGAGCAGGTGGGTAGAAAACAAATAATGAAAAAGGATCCAGTTGCATGTACAAAATAGCTTTCACCAAAAGGACTCTATTAAGCACTCCGACTTCGTTAGATTTAATTCAGTGACCACCTTTCTACTACAATATTGAACCATTTTGCTGAGAAACATCTCATTCAATGTTGTTACTAGGGACAGTATGGTATATAAAGGAAAGGCTCAGTGGGAGAGGAGTGCTTTAAAGGGTTCATTACATCACTACAGTTCTGGGCACAGCTATCATAGAGCGATTTTTGCTCCTTTCATATTGCTCTGGATACTTAAATCCCAAGACCCACTAATAGGCAAGCCATTAGCACCTTTACCCACTGACCCACAGTTGTGGATGTACCAACTGTTGCACAACCACAGCTGCTTCCTTCTTACGAATTCTCTGTTCTAGAGCCAAATCCAGAAACACAGTTTTCCTCCAGTTTGGTCTCAAGTGAATAGCTCCAAAGTACCACAAAACAGCCTACTCTGATGTATTTCCTGGCAGCACAGAAACCCAAGAGTACTTCCTAGGGCAGTTATACAGAGAATTTGTGTCCTTTTACAACTTCACCCTGTCTATGCTTGCACATATCTCAAACACACCCCCAAAGAAAGCGCTAGGAGAACTAACAAGAACTGCACAATAAGCCTTAACAAAGTTTTGTTGAAACAATTCCCTTTTTCACATAAGTATGGCCTTTGTTTCCCCAGTATCCTTGCACATCTTTAACAGCTCTTCTGATCATTCCAGCAGCTTCTGACACTGATATTCCTGGCTGCTTTATTTTGTTTTCTTTTAGTGGAAAGGTAATGAAAGGATTATACTTTTCACCTCACACTGCTATTATTTTATATTGCTGATAAGTAAGAGGTAATAAAAAAAAATACTTTTGGCCCAAAAATGAAACTAGAGAACAAATATTTGTTAAGTACAAATACACATAAAATCTGAGTCAAAGAGAGCCCAAGTTGAGTGCCTGTTCCAGGGAAATGGCTGGTAGCTCAGCTGCCTGTTCAGAGAGGCTGTAGCTGTCTCAGCAGACTAGCACACATCCTCATCCAGACCGGTGCCCTTGCCTGCTCCCTCCCATCCAGTCAGGTAGGCATATGGGCAATTATATGTCCCAAGGATACTGGAGATACAAAAGGGATTTGGGACACAAATAAATTCAAATGTGGAAACTGAAGTTATGATGGGATTGTGATGCAAGTTGAAATAGGACTCTTATTCACTGAAAACCTGTTTTCACTAATTTTGTTGCTTGCATACCTACTTTGATGTTCTTTGTGTTTCTCACTCCACCCTTACCAGCATTCTTTAATGATCCTAATTTAATAATGATTGACCCTTTCCCAAGTACTCTAAAAATGCCATAATTTTGCAGTTTACAACAAACATGGACTAAAACACAAGTGATAACAAAGCAGTTCCTTTTAGCTACAGTACAATAAATATGATTTATAAGATAATTCATTATTAAGTGTGTATTTATATGAACCTATATTGTGCCAGAGCAAATTATTTAAAACGAGCAAAACCGGTAAAAACAGCCCAAGTCAAAGTAGTAGAACAACTCTGGGGATTTTTTTAGGAGAAAGAAAGAAAAATAACTATATTTGTGTCTTCATAAGTTCTGGACACTGAAAAGTATTTTTATGCAACAATTTCAAAATCTAATTCCCTTTCTTTTTAGTGTAAATGTGAAGTTGTTGGAAGATTTACTGATATAAATACAGTGGAAATGAATTCATCACTTACTCAAATCTTTAAGTTTTCAGTCTTAAAAGATATTCTGTCATAGAGTGTTTTGTGACCCATTCTGAGCAGTAATTGGTCACATATTGCAATACTGCTGGGAACAGACACTCAGGAACACAGTTCTGTTCCCTAGCCTCTGCACTTAAACAAAATTGAGCTGTTTACCAGTTTGGAGCAATGTTATCATTTAGTTCTACACAGCAAAATGCTGCTCTGTTCCCATGTCATGGGAAATTGTATCAGTTCTTCCTTCATTCAAGATTTTGGCTTGTCTTTCCTAAGATAGCCATTGGTTTGAAAGGTCATAATTGCTTCTGGAGAACCCTTGAATTGCTCTTAGTCCCTTTAACCATCCAGAGAGTCACAGAGGTTTCTTGAAGCACAGGAACTTCTGTCTTCATAATGAGCAGCAGAGATTTAATCAGGGTACAAACCATCTTCATTCAGTTGCTGTTTGCTGCTAATTGAACAGCATTTTTCCTCAGTCTTGTATGTGAGTGCACCATATAGGTATAGCTATTTTCAGTATCCATACTTTTACACATGTATCCCAGCAACTGCAACAACCCACTCGGACTGATACAAAGATTGTACTTGCTGCAAAAGAGACAAAGGGAAGGACTTGGCTGCTTGTCGAAGATCCAGCTAACCAGTGTCAGAAAAAGACAGGCTCTATTCACAGTTCTCCCAACCAGGTGCCTTGTATCCGTTTTATCTTATTTTCTCCATATAGTGGTAACTCATCTCTATCATCACTAAAATATAAAATGAGACCCGAGGCAATAAAAACTGAGTGCCATTTAGCCATTCAGAAATACCCAGTAGAAAATTGCTGTGTTACTGTCAGCTCAGTGCTCCTCCTCAAGTCACAGGATTTTGGCACAGAAGATAGAAGAGGTCATATTTTCCTTCAACAAGAATGCCTCTTTCCAGTGGTCCCAATAAAATTAAGGTAGGCTTGGATAACAGAAAAAATCAAACTGAGTTTTGTTGCGATTGGATTATAATGTCATAACAATTCTTACTGAAATTTAAGCAATTACATGGAAGACTTCAAGCTGTTCACTGGATCTTGTTCTTATGCAGACACTTTAACTGCATATACGTACATATGTGCGTGCAAGTGTATGTGGGTTTTTTTGTATGTAGCATCACATTTATTTATTTAGTTAGTTAGTTAGTTATTCATTCATTCATCCATTTATTTATTTATTTGTTTGTTTGTTTGTTTGTTTGTTTATTTTTAAATCTCACACAGATGCCAAGCTCTGAAGCTGTGCGTTATGATACCAGCAGCTTTGTAGTGAGAGGAAGAGAAGACAGCATTTACCTCCCCTGTCTTACACTTCCTGACACATTCACTTCGCTCCTCCATGATTCCAAGAGCTGCTTAAGCCAATAACAACTCAAAAACTAGTACTGCAATTAGCTGAATTTGAGCTGATATTTTGGCAAGTTGTTTTCATACTCCAGCTGAGTTAGGAAGATTTTCCAGGTGGCCTTCACAAGAAATAAAGCTATCCAGAGATGCTCAACAGGGCATTCTCCAAATAGTTCCAATATTTTCCTGTAACAGTAAAAGAGTTCACTTCAGGGTTTATCTCCTGTCTCCTCCACCAGACTCCATGAGTACCAGTTCAAAATGCCCTGTGTTCTGATGGGTTTCCCTCTAACTAAGGAACTCAGGGTGCAAATGTCTCCAGGATTTGTCAGCCACAGAGGAAATCAAGCCAAGCATCCTCCCTTTGCATTGCTTCTGGCTGGTTTTGCAGTGCTTGAAGCAAGGAACTGGGATCTGTAGACTAGCCACAGTAAGATATATTTAGCCACCATCTACAGACTTCACATGTTGCTGCTTGGCACTGTTCCTTGACACAACCCAAGTTTAAAGTATAAGAAAAAACACATGCCAAGCTCTTATGCAACTCCAGCAGCACAATAGTTTAATTGCACTGTGGTCTGTCTTAAAGACTTTAGTACTAAATGTTAGAAATATTTTCTTTACTATGCGGTTTGGAGCAAGGCAGAGGATATCCAGTGTGAAAGATAATTAAAGAACAATGCATGATAAGACATGTGTTATTACAGTAGTTACTAAGCCTTATGCGTTTCAGCTTACCAGGCTAATGTATGACACTCTCTTAAAGAGAAGTATACTGGTTCTGTTTGTTTCTTTGGCTTGATTTAGGACAAGTAGCATAAAATTTCACTTTGAATATTTCTCAAAGGTTTAATCCGTGCCTGGTGAGATGAGGTATGGAAGACACTAATGATCTTGTCCATCTTGCAGGGGCACCTTGCTAGTTGAGCTGGAAGGCTTTTGTTCCTTTCCACTCCTTTCGACCTACAGTAGCATGAGCTCAGAGATGCTCTGGTTTTTTCGCTGTTTTTGAGTGGTGGCTCTCTCTTTTCCAGTAAGTCAAAAACATAGATGATCTGCCTTTAACCTATTAGGTGAATTGGATTATAACTCTTCTTTCTACCTCAGGTTTCCCAAGTGTAAGACAGCAAGGATTGCACTTCAAGATTAACAACTTTATGTTCTAAACAATGGAACGTTTTGGTGGTATGTATTCAGAGCTGCTGAATCTAGGAACCCAAGTGGTGAGGCTGCTGCAGGTCCATATCCCCAGATCCAGCAAGTGGAAAGGCTGACCGTATGTTCCCTATAGGCAGATATGTACACATAGCCACAATGGATGTATACAAGTACACATGGCCAGCCTCACAGACTGAAGAAACAGGGTTTATGAAAACAGAAACAGAACTAACATTCTCATCCTGTTTCCTCTCTGGCTGACCAGGATGAAAGCCCATTAGTGGAAAATTAGATAGACAGAGATAGAGAGATAGAGATAGAGAGATAGAGAGATAGACAGAGAGATGGATCCTTCTAGTAACTGGTCTTAGACATACACCTGTACAGTAACTCTGGACCTCATTGTCTCCCAGTTGCTTCATGCACACACACATGCAACCAAGTACCTCTGGCAGCTGGTCCAGACCCATGAAACTTAACAGTACCCAGCTGAGACACCTGATTTCTGCAGCAGCTGGCTTGGACCTACAGCTGTTCTCGTCAACTCTTAGACCTTCTGGTCTCAACAGTATCCAGCCCAGAGTTAGGGCCACTCAAATATGTAGCTTCCACATCCCTTATCCTACTTACAGCTAGTTTAGTTCGATGTTTGCTCGTGACTGAACACACAGACATCCGCACCCAGACAACACACAGACACCCCAGTCTCTCCAGTTGTAGGCACCCTGGTACACACCCCTGTGACCTGTGGTGCCACATCCATGGCTGGCAATGAGCTGCCACACAGACATATACACAAGTAGAGCCCCTTCACCCAGGAAACAGAAATAAAGACCAGTGACGAGAAGAGGTGGAGGGGGAGGGCAGGCCTCCCTCCCTCTCTCTCTCTCTCTCT
The DNA here is from genome assembly GCF_037038585.1 of Patagioenas fasciata. Classification (NCBI taxonomy): domain Eukaryota; kingdom Metazoa; phylum Chordata; class Aves; order Columbiformes; family Columbidae; genus Patagioenas; species Patagioenas fasciata. The sequence goes on along the minus strand of NC_092560.1, from coordinate 20,936,522 downwards.
CTCTCTCTCTCTCTCTCTGTCCCTCCCTCCCTCCCTCCCTCCCTCCCTCCCTCCCTCCTCCCTGCCTGCTCCTGCCTGCTCCTCTCCTTCCTTCCTCCCTCCCTCCTTCCTTTGCTTGCTCTTGCTTTCTGTTGCTTGCTTTGTTTTGTTTCTGTCTCTTGTCTGTGTGTGTCTTGTTTGTTTGTTTGTTTGTGTTGTGGAGAGGAGAGGAGGAGAGGAGAGGAGAGGAGAGGAGAGGAGAGGAGAGGAGAGGAGAGGAGAGGAGAGGAGAGGAGAGGAGAGGAGAGGAGAGGAGAGGAGAGGAGAGGAGAGGAGAGGAGAGGAGAGGAGAGGAGAGGAGAGGAGAGGAGAGGAGAGGAGAGGAGAGGAGAGAAGAGGAGGAGTGCTGATCAGCCCTTGCTCACACACCTCCAGCTCCTTGCAATAAGAGGAATACTGAACCATCTATAGGAAAAACATCTGAGGCAGATTCTTAACTATCTACAGCAAGGTTCCTGCTTTTTCCAGGACTGTACACCAAGACGTATTTGTCTCCCTGACAGAAGAAGCTCTTCTAAAGACTTTTAACATCATGAACTGAGGTTTGAAAGCAAGTTGAAGAGTTCAAGTTCCCTGCTAGAAAGAGGAGAAGTGAAAAATACACCATGAGATTTTCTTACGAGGGTGTGAAAATTCCAGCCATTAGCTGGAATGATGGATGTGGGTAGTTTTAGAGGATTTTTTTTGGCCCTGTCTTTACAGTTATGACCTAGGAAAAGAACTGATAATGGTGAGCAATTCTTATTTGAATGACCAAGGTGTAAACTCATAAATAAGTAGCAGAACAAAGGCCCAGGCAAGCTATGTCACACTGTCCCTAACATATGAAAATAAAAGCATATTCCACTGTTCATGAGTGTTTGTGAGACTGAGGCTGTTTGGATGAAGAGAGCAAAACAATGTTCATAGGTACAACATGGGATTACATAGTCAATTTTGTTAGAAGTTTCAGTGTAGGCTATTACATTTGTTTTACTGGCCTGACTATCAGATGTTTTCATCTTGGAAACATGTTTCAGAGAAGTAATTCTGCACTCTTGCACTAGTTCCTGTCTGCAGCAGACAGCACTGACTTAAGGACAAACCCAGCCATCTGCCTAGTACATTAGGACCTTACTATACAGGCAGGTCCTAACTAATTTAAGCCTAGTCCTAGGCTAAGACACTGATCAAAAGGAGGAAGTGTCACAAATAACAGAGTAGAATGACATAGCAAGATTTATGCCTTTTTACTGACCAAGCTAACTGAGAAGTAGACGAATAAGAAGCTGAATGTTAATGGAAAAAAAATGTTCCCTTAGACAAGAATGTTTTCAACATAGGTTTGTAGTCAGACTTTTTGTAACACCTTTTTTATGAAAAGCTGAGCACAAATGAATAACTTCTTTGTAGAAAAACACCTATTGTTTTTTGTTTTAATTTGTTTATATTTTAAATACCGCTGGCTCAGGAAATCCGACAAATCCTGTTTCTCAGGAGAAGGGAGAAAAACATTGTTGATTGACAGTTTTTTGGGAGGATAAATGTTGGTGTAAATCATCCCACCCTTTTCACTAAACATTTTTTCCAAAGACAGCTGGACAGTTGAATGATTGCTTATCCAATTTAATCATGTTGATGCTGTTCTAAGTAATGTTTCCATTGTGCAAACATCTTGCAATTCCCCTTGTTCATATCTAGGCTCTTGTCTATTGTAGGCCAGGATGGAGAGAGTCTAGTCCTACCAGTGTTGTATCGTTAGCCATGAAGGCTTCATTTTCTCACTGAAGTTAAAAATCTGGAAAGTAAAGATGGTAAGAGCAATAAGTTTCTCTCTTATTTACTACCTATGCACTCACAAAACCACTTTAAAAAATTGGTCAAAACTACTGTTTGCTTCCCATCAAAGTACTGCAAGTGGATGATACATGACGACGCTATGGAAGCAAACCTAACAAGTCTGACAAGTGGAAGAAGGGCTTAGTACATCTTAGTACGCACTGAAAAAAAAAAAAAAACACACAAAAAAAACAACAACAACAAAAAAAAGACCTGCTATGGAAAAGAAAACATGCATGCCTGCTAAAGGAAAGCATGAGTAATTCAGTGGGGCTGCTGTTCAACAACAATTTGTCCTGGTGAAAATATTACTTCTGTAATGCAGCCAACGTGAATGTCAGCTTAGGTTATCTGCTGTGGAAGTGACGAGATGTGGGTGAGATCTTCCCAAGAAGACTTAGCAGACATGCACTTTGCTGTGAGGTCCAGCTTCAAGTTTTCTTTAGTCATTTATACTGGCACCCCTTTTTGCTTCATACCTTTCCCCTTGTGTAGACTGTGCACTCCCTGTGGCTCATCTTACCTTCTCATTCAACCCTATTAAAGCAGTATTTCTGTGAGAACATTACAGGTAATATCCAGGTTATTTTAGTGCACAGTGTTTTTTTTTTTCTCTGCAAGCCACAGCACAAAACATGAGACAGTTTAAACTGGAATAACTCTTTGGTAAACTCCATTATGTTTTCAGGAATTAATCAGCTCTTCCTCACCCCTCCACAGATTTACTCTTATCTCTTCAACCTTGCTGACCATAAAGAGCTGTGGAGTTACTTACCATGGAAATTCAGGAAGTGAAGGAAGAGAAAGTTTTTGTCTCACCAGAGGCTCAGGTTCAGACATGCTCCTGCTTCTGTTAGTCCAAATCTGGAGTAGATCTTTAGCAACACTAATGCACCAGAGTAGCAATGGCATAAGATCTCACCAAGCCTTTAGTCACATCACGTTTTCAGGCAGACATGGTTACTCAACACCAGCAGTGTTACACCACCTCTAGCAGTGAACTGTGATCCCATAGTAAAGGCACAGGTCCTTCTGGATCTTTAATATACTCTTAAACTTCAAGTGATGTGAACCAGAGCTCCACACTGTTCCCAGACATTTGGACATACTGTGTACAATGGGTATATTTCCAGACAATGCTGCTAAGCTTCAGGGAAAACATTTTCTTATTTCCACTTTTATTAGCTGAGCAGAAACCACTCTTTACTGCACTGTCATCCACCTGGGAGTGCTGCCATACTGAGAAGGGAGGGGATCTTAGTAGACAAAGAATGAGAACACTAGTATAAAAGTTAATAAAAGCTCATTATAGCTGCAGCCTGGTCAGCGGTCTTGGCATTCAATTATTCCCTAGGAGAAACTGATGTGTAAAGATCATTTCCTACTTTCTTATGCACTCTCTTCCTTTCCTAGTAAAGAAACTGAATATTTCTTTAATTAATTTAGTGAAGGCCAAATAGAGTGTTCAACAACGGAAATAGCATATTGCCTACATTCTGATAAAGAATTTATACTGCTACTAAAAAAATACCTTTCAAAGGAAACTGATAGAAGCTAAGCTGACTCAAGAAATCTTTCAAAGGAGTGAGGGAGTGTGACAAGGAAAAAAAGGTGTTTCAGAACCAACAGGATACTCAGCTGCTGTGCTGTTAACTCCTTTATTACTGGAAGGGGTTTTGTAAAATGTTCAACGTTATTGACATTAAAAAGATATAAGGAGAGACCGTTAATTCTGAAATTTCATAAACATCACTTGCCTTTTCAGGTTATATAGTTCACAACATTACCATTTACTGAGACTTCCTCTTTTGTGAGATTAAAAAAATACTGACGGTGTTTTTTCTGAAGAGATACCTCTCTGAGACTGTGTCCTTATTGAGCACACAGACTTCTAGGAGAACTCCCTTCTCCTACAATTGCTACCCAGTTCCTTTTTCCTAACATATCTCAAAAAATTTTTACTAATGATATTTTTTCTGGCAACTTGAAGCCTTCTACAAATGTTATTGATCTACAGCCACACTCCCAATAGGGAGACAAGCAATTAGGTGCTCAGGGTGACATAAGTAGTCAGTGATATAGCTTTTATTAGAAGACGTATTCACATACTTATCACACTCAGCATTGCACAAATCCACATTTCTTTTTCAGCACTTATTCTCCGTGTTTGAGTCCCAAGCACACACACATGCAAAAAAGAGAAGAGTGCACAGAGCATTTCTCTGGCTTGACTCCTCTTAAATTGACACTGATCTCTTTTGGGAATCATAATGAAGGCAAGATTTAATGTATGACATGAGCTGCATACAGACTGTTGGAACCATGTTTCCCCTCAAGCAATCCCAGTAATTTATAATTTTATTAATCTTTGTTTGCTTTGTAGGGGATGTACTTCTTATTTTTCTTTCCTGTTCCTGAATACTTTCCAAAAACAGCTTGAACTGTTTTATGGAAAAGCTTATGAACTGCTAGAACTTTGCTGGAGTTTTTCAAGAGGTGAAATGGAAGAAGAGAGTGGTAACATCAAAGCAAGTACTCTTCAGATAGCCCAAGCAAATTACAAGGTCTGTTCAGAGTCAGTAATTAATGTAGGACCCAGAGAGAGGCCTTTCACTCTGTAAAAGTACATTAGGTCGAACATGGTACAGGAAGTGTCTGTGACACTGATGTACCAATATCCACCAGGTAAAATGTTTAAATCTTTACTAGTCATTCCATTTTCTAATAGAACACTGACAGAAAATCAGCTCCTGCTGCTTGGAAAATAGCTTCTGCATTCATGAAACAGCAGGAGGCCATTAACCTATGACAATATTCTATTCCATGGGCACTAGTTCTTAATTATAAATTGGTTTAAAATGTTCTGTTGAATTAGTGATTATATGGAAACTATTTCGCTAGAAATAAAGTGTTTATTAAGGAATTTTATGATCAACACATTCCTACGGTGTGTCTATATCATTCTGTTTCCATTGAATGAGGCTATTGTGGAAAAAAAAAAAAACAAAACAAAAACATGAGCTAAGAACACCAGGACATGGGAGAAATACATTTCTTGTCACTCCAACAGCTACTTTTTGTGACTTCCCATAAGTTTTCACTGTATTAAGTGTTACCACTTTATAATGTATTACATGTGTAAATCTACTTACTACTTTTATCTGTAAAAAGACCCTCTTTTTGAGGATTGCATGCTGTTCTTAACTGAGTTGGGCTGAAGCTTGCTTTATATGTTAGTGGTGATAAATATATTTGTGTTTTTATTTCACCCCCTCAGTAACAGAACAGAGCAAATCCTTCTACCTAAATTTTCATTAATAATAACCTCAGTTTTAGAATAATAGCTTAGAAAATAAGAATAATTAGCAGATACTAGTAAATTAAACATTAACATTTTGTTGGTCAAGGTTCTTTCCAGACTTGGAAAAAGAAAAGGCAGAATATTAATTGTAGTTACACTTTGAAATATGATCTACTACTCACAACCATTTTCCATGTGATCTCTCAGTTTACAAAAAAGGTAAAACCTAAAGATCACAGCCCTTGGATACCTCTCAACAAGCACCATACACTGAGGTGATTTGTTGTTACAATTGAGTGTCTGCAAAAAGGAACACTGAGACAGAACCAATTTCACTGGAACATTTTTGGAGTCATTAAGGCATGTGTTAACAAGCCAAAAAATTTCAACACATGCAAAATAACCATTTAAATAATAAATCTGGCTTAAACCTCCTTAAACCAAAGCTAGGAAATTGCCACATCTCCTTACTATAGACCACCGTAAGAAAGATGCACATATGGTCTTCTGCCAGGAGACCCCGCAACAGTGGATCAGCTTACATACCCTCCATGCATACCTGGAAACTTTCATGCTTGGCTACCCCTGAGATTTTTCAACAAACACATATTTTTAAAGAAAACAGTATGAATGTAACATTATCAGCCATCTTAAGACAGTTTTGTAATTGTGTCCATGTAGAAGGTCTATTGGCCACCATAAGCCACGAGATTGAAGCTTTGAAGCATTTGTTAGAGCAATTCTGTGCTTGATAAAGGTAAAATCTCATATAAGAACTGCATTAAAATTGGTATGTTCTAACCCTAAACTAGCCTCCATTTATGAAGTACCATTGCACATTTGCTTTATGTCTAATAAAAGGCTTTTAGGAAAATACAGTAATGATTGTCTCTTAGAACATTTTTAAGAACAGTTTAAAGTTTTAAATTTGGAAGACAGCATGAAAGGTTTCTAAAGGGACATCAACAGCAAAAGGAAGCCTGAGAAAAATGTGGACCAAATTCTAAATGGAGTAGGGGAGCTGATTACAAAGGACAGTAAAAAGGCAGGGGTACCTACCACTTCTTTCACCCCAGTGTTTATCGATAAGGCTAGTCTTCAGGTAGCACAAGCCCCTGAGACTGTGGAAAAGTGAAAAGGGAGGTAATTGTACCCTTGATGGGGAAAGATCAGGTTAGGAAGGCCTTAAACAAATTGGACTTGTCTGAAGACCCTGGTGAGACATAGTAACAAACACTGAGGGAGCTGGCCCATGTCATTGCAAGGCCTCTCTTGATTATATTTGCAAAACTGTGATGACTGGGGAAGGCTCCTGACGACTTGCAGACACCAAATGTCACACTTTTCTTCAAGAAAAGAGACAAGGAGAATCTAGGGAAGACCATACTGGTGAAGCCTCCCATCAGTCCCTAGGAAGGAGATCGAGTAATTTTGGAAACTGTTTCCAAGCACATGAAGAACAAGGTCAATTGCAATAGTCAACATGGATTCATGAAAGCAAATTCCCAGCAGCTTTCGGCAATGAAGTGACTGGCATGGTACATGAGGAGAGAGAAGTCATTTACCAGTACTTCAGTAAGGCTTTTGACACTATTACCTCTCTCTTAACATCCTCATAGACATGTTGATGAGGTATGGGCTAGGTAAGTGGATAGTCATGTAGCCTATGGAGAAGTACTTAGGGGTACTGGCGGGTGAAAAATTGGACATGAGCCAGCAATATGCACTCACATCCCAGAAGGCCAATCGTATATTGAGCTGCATCAAAACAAATGTGGTCAGCAGGCCTAGGGAGGTGGTTCTGCCCCTTTACTTTGCTCTGGTGAGACCCCTCCTGGAGTACTGTGTCCAGCTGTGGTCCTCTGTCCTCAGTACGGGAAAGACATGGACCTGTTGGAGAGGGGCCAGAGGAGAGCCACAAAAATAATCAGAGGGATGGAACACCTCTCCTATGAGAAAAGGTTGAGCGAGTCGAAGTTGTTCAGCCTGGAAAAGAGAAGACTTAGAGAAGACCTTATTGCAGCCTTCCAGTACTAAAAAGAAGTCTCTTGCAATAGGAAAAGGGATAATGGTTTCAAACTAAGAGAGAAGTGGTTCATGCTAGATGTTATGAAGAAATTTTTTTACAATGAGGGTGGTAAAACACTGGAAGAGGTTGCCCGGAGAACCGATAGTCGCTTCAGCCCTAGGAACATTCAAGTACAACCTGGACAGAACCCTGAGTGATGTGAGCTAGTTGAAGATGTCCCTGCTCATTGCAGGGGGTTTGGACTAGATGACCTTTGAAGGTCCTTTCCAACTCAAACTCCTCTATGATTCTATGGTGCTATGATTGAAAACTGGGGAATGGCCAGTGCTAGAGTGTTGTGATGAGTGACACAAAGTCCAACTGGAGGCTAGTAACCATTTGTGTTCCCCAGTGGAACCGGTACTGTTTGACATCTTCATTAATGACCTGTATGATGGGACAGATGGCACTTTCAGCAAGTTTTCAGGTGAGGAGAGGCTTATTCACCACAGGGTTCTGCTGCTATCCAGGAGAACCTACACAGGTTGGAGAAACGGGCAGACAGAAACTTCATGCTGTTCAACAACAGGGAGTGCAATGCCCTGCACCTGGGGAAGAACAGCCTCAGTCACCAGTACACACTGTGGACCGACAGGCTGGAGAGAGGGTCCTGGAAACTTCTGATGGACATCAAGCTGACCATGAGGCAGCAATGTGTTCCTGCAACAAAGGCAGTCAGCAGCCTCCTAGGCTGCATTAAGAACAGCATAACCAGGAGGTCAAGAAAGGTGATATTTTCCCTCTCTTCAGCCCTTGTGAAACACATCTGCGGTGCTGAATCCAGTGCCATGCTCCCAAGTACATAAGCATAATGGTTTGAGTGTAGCAAAGGACCAGCAAGGTGGTTAATGAACTGGAGTGTCTATCATATGAGAAGAGGCTGAGAGAGCTGGGAGTGTTCATCATAGAGAAAAAAATGCTCTGGAGCACCTTTCACACGTGTATAAACACCTGATGAGAAAGAATGAAGAAGAGGCAGCCAGTGCGTAGGTTGGGGGTGGGCAAGAATTTTAATGGGGTCACAATTAGGTCAAGTGCTAGGTCCTGCATTTGGGTCACAACAACCCCATGCAATGCTACAGGCTTGGGTAAGAGTGGCAGGAAAGCTACCTGGCAGAAAAGGACCTGGGGGTGTTGGTCAACAGGCATCTGAATATGAGCCAGAAGTGTGCCTAGATTGACAAGAAGACCAACAGCATCCTGGTTTCTATCCGAATTAGTGTGGCCAGCAGGACTAGAGAAGTGAACATTCCCCAGTACTTGGCACTGGAGTGGCTGGACCTTGCATGTTTGTGTTCAGTTTTTGGCTCCTCACTACAAGACACTGAGGTGCTGGACTGCTTCCATAGAAGAGCAAGGAAGCTGGTGAAGGGTCTGGAGAACAAGACTTACGCAGAGCAGCTGAGAGAACTGGGGTTGTTTAGCCTGGAAAAAGGAGACCTTATCGCTCTCTGCAACTACCTGAAAGGAGGTTGTAGCGAAGTGGGTGTATGTCTCATCCCTCAAGTAAAAAACAATAGTATGAGAGGAAATGGCCTCAAGTTGTGCCAGGAGAAGTTTAGATTGGTTATTATGAAAAATTTCTTCATAAAAAGGTTTGTTAGGCATTGGAACAGGCAGCCCAGGGTATCAACAGAGGTATTTAAAAGACATGTAGACATGGTTCTTATGGACACTATTTAGTGGTGGGCTTCGCAGTGTAGTGTTTATGGTTAGACTCAATGATCTTATAGATCTTTTCCATCCTATATTATCATACCATCTTTTGAAAAATAACTGGATTATGTGGACCTTTGTATTTAATGTAGCAGTCAACATAATTGTAGCACTATAACAGGAGACTTTTACACTGCATTGGATTCTGGAGAAAACAAGCTCTACTTAAACATAAACATAGGAATGCATGCGTACAATTCACAAAAAAAAGTTTTTTTGGGCAAGTACAACACTGCCAACCCCTTTCAACTAGTAAGAAAAGTACTTTTCTGATAAAGTTGGTCTTTTAATTTTAATCTCCCTTTCTCAAAAAATCAAAATGCCTTGAATTACCACATCTTCAAACTACAAATTCTCCCCTAGTACCTTTTAAAATCATGTTTTAGAATACTATTATAATCAATATTATGAATACCAACCAAAAACTCAGGCAAGTGAGTCTACGTCTTCTGCAAACACTTAACAATACTATGACTTTGTTTTATTCCTGCAGTTGTGAATCATGGCCTTACCTTTAAATGGTCTGGTTTTTGTCATTTAGGTCTCAGTCACTGCTATAGTCACTGTAATTTTGTCAGAGAATTATCCAGGCAGTGCAGAATGGGCAGGAATACTCAGCACAGATCTTCCACATCATCCTAATACTGTCTGACTTGGCTTTGCTAAAGTACATAGCTCTAAGACAGGCAACAGTGGAAATGTAATTTGTAAAGAATTATTGGAAGGCAGAAGCCCCTAACAAAACAAGTAATTCAGAAGTCATGATACCAGTCCTATTTCTCCCAGTAGCATTTTTGGCAGCTAACCAGCTTCACTCTCTCTCACCCCTGCTTTTCTGTTTTCAAAGGGTTAACAGCAAGCTGGACTGAAGTGGCATGTTTTACCATGTCTTCTGCATGACTGATACTGCAATCGATCTGCAGCGGTTCATTTTCTCTCTGGAATCTCTGCCTACTGAGAACAAATACAAACACATGTGGAACCAATAGGAAGCAGACCAAGGGGTTTAAGAGCGCGTACCAACCTATGTCAGAAAGTTCTCACTTAACAGATGGGGCAATTAATAAAACAGTCAAGTGGTATGACTGCGTCAAGGTGCCTTTAAGTGCTAACAATCCTCTTTTGTCTTACTACTGTAGTGTACACATGGATTCCAACTGAGAATAAGCGCTGCATTGTGCCCATGTTTGCCGTTGTACAGTGTCACAGTATTTATAGGGTGCCAGGTGTCCAATGCCTTTTATTTTAAAAACAAATAGGAAACTGGTTCCCTCCCTTCTAATTCTCCACTGCTCTAGCATTTCAAGTGATGAAGTGATCACTAATCAGGGTGGAATTAAACTCTACAAGTAAAGCAGCCTTTTAAATCAATTTGTAAAGGAAGAATTTGCCATAAAATAATACTAATACAATGCAGCCTCAGTTAACATGAATCTTTACTCTACTGATCCTACACAAGAAAGCACTTTGTAGGGCAGCACATACTCTGCAGTATGGCTCACTATATCATATGTTGATTCCCAGAATAAAATAATGATTCTCACCTCTGAGTCTTGAATATGAAATGTAAAATTCTGGTTATTTCCCGTTTAAGACTTTGAGGGACTTTTACCAAGATTACTAGTCTGAGTGTCCTGACCAAATTCCACTCTCCTGCTCTATGTCTATATCACATTTTCTTTCCCTTTTCCTTGTCTTCCTTTCCCCTCATTTTTCCATTAGCTTCCTTCTCAACATTGCATACCACAGCTGGCAAGGACAACTCTCACCTTGGAGATGGCTGTTCTGAGTTGAGCACAAACCATTTTTGACTACTTTTAGGTGGAATGCTTTTAAAATGTTCATAGATCCAAGGGAAAGCATAATAAATGTTGATTTGTTTATTTTTTTTCAAATGTCACCAAACTTTACTTTTCAGTCCAGGACAGAAATAGAACAGTGAATGAGGCTGCTTCCTTACCATCACTGACTTACAGACCTATCAACACCACATGCTGCCCAGCTGACAGCTCTTGTGCAAGCAGGGCACTAGAAGGGCATTCAGCAAGGGTCCGCACAGGCATTCTGATGATCTTTTGAATTATACTTTGTCCCTCCATTCAAGCACTGAATGAAGGAGTATTGTCTAGCAAAAAGACACCATTGCAAGGTATTGGAGTATCCTAATTCTGTTGTTGCACTGTGTAACTATTTGATTATGCCACCTTTACATTATGTTTTGTTATACCATGGTGAATAATTAATAATCTGTTTATCCTGTGAGTTGTGTGTTGTTATTGCTATTGTTGTAATTTTTACCTCAGGCATCCAGCAGAAAAAAACAGAAGACTGATTCGTGTCTCACAGCACACGGGAATGATCATCCTTTCATCAGCTGCAGAAATAATCTGCTGACAGTAAAGCTGGGGAAAAAAAAAAAAGGATGGAAAAAATGTTTATTTTTATCTTTATTTGTTCTTTATTTTATACATAACAATGGCATTACCTCAAACTATTTTTCACTTTGGTGAGTAAGGTTTGCAGGATCAAGTCCTGGCCATTATAAATGTAATGAGCCTCTCAACTCACCACAAATTGATGGAGTTGCCCCCCACCCATTTGTGAAACCATTAAATTAAATGCCACTCACAGAAAAATCTCTTCACTATGATGAACAACACCTACATGCAGCTTCTCCCATTGATATTTATTTCAGTTTCAAAGATAATGTGCTGTTGCTGTTCTTTCACTTTTTTTTTTTTTGTTTTCACTCAGTATACACACCAGCTGATCACTTCACAAGGAGGAGAATCTCTTGACTATAGACAAGATTTTAAATTAAGGTTCGACAATAATTGTAGGAAACCTGTGTTTGATGAAAATGAACCAAAATAGCTGCAAATTCGAAGACCAGTTGTGATGGTTTTGGGTAGGACAGATTTGGTAATTTTTTTCTTTCAGCTAGTTTCTTCTAAGTAACTACACTTTCTGAAGTTAACTACATTTTTCCAGTCACTGTTTGGTCCTAGAATTGATAACGCTTGATGTTTACAGTTATTACCAAGGTAACGGTAGGAATGGCATGCAGAAAGAACCATGTTCATCTTTATTCCTATGGAAACCAAGGTTACTGCTAAACCTCTTATATTCCACTAGTGAAGTGGCAGAGAAATGTTGCACCTGTGGCGAGCAGAGGACAGAATAGGTGATTAAAAATTGACCAACGAAGTATTCCATCCAATACAGGTCTTACTCAGTTTAAAGCTGAGGGATTACAAGGGTTGTGTTTTTTCTTCTCTGACTGGTGTCCCTGAGGGATTCTGCCCATTCTTCTGCCTCCGATTCCAATCCATGCATGTATAGATTAAGACATTACTTACAGAGGAGAAATAACGAACTGGAGTTCCACTGGATTCTCCTTGTGCCCTGTAACCCATGTAGGACACCTAGCACACTCACCTACAGTTAAGGGAATGTCTACATCAATCCATGCATGTGTAGATACTTCATGTGCACAGGAAAGGAACTATAGACACAGCACTTGTCAGACAATTCTTTCCAAGTGGTTTTATATTGTGGCAATATACTGATTTCCAAGGGAGTGAGGTGTTCCAGTAGTTTCCATAAAGCTCAAACTGTTGGCTGTCCTCAGAATTTTCTTTTGCACCTGTCAGCTTATCTATGTTGTTTTTTGCAGCATAATAGCTCTTGTATGGCTTGTCAGATGCCTAGCAGGTGAAAAGCACTTCAGAGAAATCCACAGTCTACTCCAGCAGAAGTTCTGCTTTGCATTGAGTCTGTCACTGTAAGGCAACACAAATGTTCTTATTTCTGACCAATGAAGAGAAACTCAACTTTCTCACCGTTATTTGAATTTGCTGCCAAAATTGATCATGCTCCTTGCTGGAACCATTGTTGATATTAAGCAATTGCTGTTGCAAAGGGGCTGACATTATAAACACCTTGTAATTCAAGAGCCTTTCACAGTAGTTGAAACTAATAACTGCAAAAATAACAAAAAAATTACTGGTATCTTATTTCCTATTCAAAAGTTATTGGAAGCTCCTTTCAATTTTTTATTCTATATGTTTATAACAACCAGATCTAGAAGTCATGACATTCCCTATTTCTTTTATTCCATTGATAGTCAATCAATTCAGGATGAAACAGAACAGAAAACCAAGTTCTGCAGATTTTCTCATGTCCTGTGCAGAGCTCTTTCAGATACAAGATAGCTGATTCACACCTTCACCACCACACTCTTAGTCATCATTTCCATGTTTTGCATCCCCTTTTATTAAGATCTAGCTGCAATTTACCTCAGTGGCTTCAGAAGACACTTTTGGGTATCACAGACAACCAGATGTATTTCTGCCTATGTCACTGGGAAGAGATAAAAATTAAAAAAAATCCCCTAACGTGTTTTGACCAACCTTCAAATACAGTCTGATTCAGCAGGCCCCTCCTAAAATGCCTTACCTGCTTGGCTGCTGTATAGAAAGCTAAATTATTTGTCTGGTTGCCTGTACAGATGTATAAAACTAATACAGCACTTCAGATTGCTTTTCAGGAGGAAGACATCAGAGAGAGCCAGAAGGCTCTCAGATTGAAAGATTACAGTCACATATAGACCTTCCTCTCCCTCCTCCATCTTAGGAGCTTCCAGGACTCATCATAATACTAAGCGTTTCAGAGAATTACTGGGGAGGAGACAGGCAGCTTGGGAACATGCTTGTTAGGCATACCCACACTGCAACTTTTTATAGCTGGACTCGCATACAGTGCCCCACAGAGATTAAAACCTGCCTCCTTCTGCACAATGCTGGGATGACACTAGTGGGACAAAAGCATCTGGACTGCCTTGTGGTGTTAGCTGAAATGGACCAAATAAACAGAAGGACATCTGCATTGCCCACTGAGAGGGAAAACAGATCTAGTCAGACCAAGATAATGTAGCAACTTATGCCAATATGGTAGGCTAGAAATTAACTCCAACAGCCTGGAAACATACAAATAGATGTTTTCAATTACTTGCATACTAAAGTGTGGCTCATACACGGTCTACCAGAAAACAAATATGTGCATAATGCATCAGTTATATTAAGCTCCAGTTCTGTTTTAGGCAATCACACCCTCTCTCAGGCCCTCCCCTCCCCCCACCTTACCCATGCAACTTACTAACCTAACAGCAAATATTTTAATAAAAGGCTCCTTTGGTTTTGTATCACGCTATTGTTTTGGGAAAACAAGTCTATAGCTTTTGTAATGTCCATCTTCCCTTTCCCCAAACACAGTTTCCTGCCAATCATGTAGGAACACAGAGTGCCAGGCACTTTGACAGGATGTTTGTTTGCTGCAGCCACTAGCCAAGTTGCAAGTCTCAGCACTTACTTGGACTGAATATCCAAGCATAAGAAAATGCGTGAACAATTATTTGAACATTAATAGAGTTGTTTGTACTCTGAAACAGTGACAGATTATTCCCAAGTGAGGAAAAGTTGCTGGCGAACCCGTAACCTTCAACAGTTTCCATATTCTAGCAGTTCCGCAGAGCAGATATCAGACAACTTACAACGTTCTCTTAAACATAACTAGATGTTTTCAGTATTGTCAGTAAAGTAACAGATAATATCAGCATTCCCCAGGTTGAGAGGCCTGAAGACTATTTTGACATTTTTTGCTTGTAGTCATCTAAAAAAGTAATTGCTTAATATTCCATAGGCACACTTCTACTCTGATAACAAAGCACCATTATCTCAGGACATCAAATATTGATGTAATACCCTGAGATATAATGGGAAGTCAATCAGAATGGCCTGCCATGAATCTCAGTGGCTCATTACGGATTTTCTGTGTGCCACTCAATACTCTGCTCTTAACCTGCTCTTGTCTCTTCCAGATAAAGAGCAGCTGGCTCATGTTTGCATCCCTGTGGCAGAAGAAGCTGGATCCCTTTACACAAAACGGTGGTAGTTGTGCCTGTTCAAACTGAAGAAAGTAAGGACATCAAGACAGATGATATCCTGGCAACAGCTTAAGCAGTGGTTTGTGTAGCATTATTACTGTGCATTAACTATCAAGCCACCCAGGAAGGAGGATTAATTCAGAACATAACTAAAGGTTCACACTGATCACAGGATAGAGAATTAGTCTATTCACAGGCTTATGTCTCTCTCTGTTAATCCATTATTAAATGTTGAAAGTATCTGTTTGTTTTCCTCACAATATTCTATGACTCCTTACATATCACAGATATTGTAGTGACTGTGTTCATATTCAGGGTGCTATTTGTGTTCTCAAATGGGATGAAAATGCGATATCTGAGAGCAACTAAGTTAATGTTTGAGGAACAACTTGAAAAAGCCACAGGTTTGTAAAGATGTATTTCAGAATACCTTAAAATTCAGCTTAAGGTAAGAAAATGGTACACTAAAAATCATTTTGGGAAATGCATACACTGAAGTCACACAGCTGCACAGCTCTGAGCGATATAGTGTCTGCATTGACCAGCTAACTATCGCTTATCTTCTAAGCATGTGCATAGCTCCTAGTCAGAGATCCATCTTGTATCTTTTCTCAAAAGTAGTCAGTTGCATTACACCACAACAGCTCGCTACTCCTGGACTTGTGGGTAACACAAGAAAAAGCAATGCTATTGAGAAGCCTTCAGAGTGCAGCTTTCCTGAGTTGTTGACTTGCACATAGCTGGAACAGGCCAACAACTGAGCCTGAAGACATCTCTCTATAGCATACTGACCCAGGAACTGAAAGAATAGTCAGCCTCAATAGCCCATGTTGATTAGGTTTTTGGGGTTTTTTTTTCTGCTATTGATTGACTAGTGAAATTAACTTCCAGAGATTTAATTCTGACTAGGCAGTAAAAATAATCTATGTAAATAGAAACGTGTCACAGTTTATTTAGCCAGGCCCCTCAGCAGTCTCTTCTCTGTCTTGATGATGTCTGGGACCAGTGCGTATTTCATCTCTACAGCCTCTGGTCTCTGCACATCCCACATAAAAGCCTGATCTTCCATCCTGACAGCCTCAATGGACTGAAGCCAAAGTGACCTCTCAAGTCCACATTATGATCTGCAGCTTCTCCAGATAACTGTGTTGATCATGTATGTGGAAATTTTCTATGTCCTCAATGAATATTCTAGAAATAAGGTCCTGTGTTTAAGGACTTTACAAGGACTCAGAAGATGTAAAGTAAGTTCGTTTTTCTGCTAACAATTTCCTGTTATGTCATAGGGTATACTACTTTTTCTTTCTGGCTGTATCTGGACTGAGTAGAGGATGAGTGCCAATACACAAGCTATTGTCCAGTGCTGCCAGCTGCCTTGGCTGGGGATGTGGGCAGAGCATCCCCTAGCTCCACTGGGCACATAGCTTTCAGCAAAAATCCAGATGCAGAATAGTGCTACCCTGGTTCTGGGTCTTCACTTGAGTACGGAGCTGAAACAATGCCACAGTATACCTGCAAACAACAAAAGAAAATGTTTTGCTTGTTTAGGTTTTTTTTTTTTTTTTTCAGAAGCAGACTTCACAAAAAAAAAATAGAGAGAGAAAAAAAAACAAAACAAAAAAGATAACACAGCAGCACCACTAATGAAATGAGGGTTAAGTGAGTTTAGTTTTGTTCCTTACATAAGTTTTGATGTTGTAAAATATGGCACGTTTTGTACTGTATGTTCCCTCAGAAAGCCAAACAGAAACTTGTCATCATGGTTTTGAGAGCACAAGGCCTCTCCTTTCTCATGTTTCAACTAAACAGTCTCCACTTGGGCTGAGGAACATATCATATATCATAAATCACTCTCTGATAGTTATTTGGCAGCTAGTCAGCACTCCAGGCTATGCAACGTACAGTATGGAACATTTTTAAGGTGGAATCTAGATTTTGTAACTTAAAGACTTAATAACATCTCGAAACATTTTACTACTTGCTAGTAAAAAAAAAAAAAACGAAAAGCCAAGAAAGAAGAATTATCTGTATGGTTTTAGGTTCTGAATACTGCACGCATAAATACATACATACGTACATAAGCCATGGAACTGTAAACTTGCAGGTTTTATTCAACAGAGTGAAAACAAAATATGCATTAAGTAGCATTCCTACAGCTAACCCTTATAGCAATGAAACAGTAAAGAAATACTGGAATCTATTTTTCATCTGCTAAAGATCTTAACTGTTTCATTGCCTAGGTAGACAAGGGATTTTAGCTACTCAAACACACATAGTCCAGACTCAGGTCATTTTGATAAGATTTCATGCAAAAATTTTTATCTTGCTAGTTACTTATGAAATGCAGTGTGTGAATAAAGTATAGAGAGGCCTGAGGAGAAAAATGGCACTGAGCAGAGAACATAAGTGATGGCAATTAACCCTTTCATCACAGAGTGTCATCAGTGTAGTCAGGAAGGTATCCTTTATTATAATTCTCTTAATTTCAGGCCAGTGGCAGCTGCAAGGAAATGTGTATTGATTGGCAAGGTTGTGTAAGAACTCTTTCCCTGAGTTTATGCAGTGTGTCATGGGACACTTATGGGTTAACTTCATGTTTTTGAGATGTTTTGTAGTGTTCTCAATGTACTTAGACTGAGCAGTTCTTTGAAGGATGAAATGGAAACAGGAGGAATTACAGAGCATGTGGTATGGGGGTTGGATTGGAAGAAGCGGAGACACATGAGGAACAAAAGAAAGCTGCCACACAAAATCCAGAGCAAGTTACATAGAAGTTAGGTAGTTACTGAGTTTTTTGAAGAACAAAGTGTGACAAAGTGTTTCTTTAAGCTCCAATTTTACTAATGTTTAAAACTGCAAAGAAAATTACTCTTAAAAAATTATTTTGGTTAAAATGGATTATACCGCTTTTGTTTAATTTATGCAGTTTGTTTTATTTAACATGAGACTATGAAAAATTATAACTCAGTCACTGTTTTGCCCTAGTCAGAAAGGTTGTTCATGCTGAAAAACTACATTTCTGCTTAAATCCAACCACTACTTCATTATCGAATTTAAAATTGAGGGCAAACAATCCAGAGCCTTCTGATGTTAGAATGCTGAAAATTTGTGTAGACATTTTGCTTTTTAACCCCTCTCTCTGAAGCTTTAGAAAAAAGCTAGGCACATAAAATTTGGCAGGCAATACCACATTGCACATTTCCAAAATGGTCAGTACAAGGACACGAAACAGAGATGTCTGCCTTGTTACTTGCATGTTTCATAGTTTCACTCGTCATCTGAATATCAATAGATGACTCTGTAAAGTAGCTGATACAATACATTGGCAAAAACACATTTTCATTGCTCTTTATAAAGACAGTTCCCTGAGTGAGCAGCAGGTTGTTTAAAACATTAAAAAATGACAAGTCTTTACTAATTTCTGTTCTTGCTTTTCCTTCAACTCACAGTTTAAGTGATTCTATCTAAGTGTTTATATAGATTAAATGCCTACTCAGACATGCCACAATAACATGCTACGAAGTTCATCTAGTTGTTTTTATTCTAAGCTTCTTTTTCTGAACTTCAATTTTTCATTTTTTCGGTCTTGAAAAAGACTGCAGAACTTTGCAGCTTTCATCTATACCTTGAGGAGACTATTCATTTATTTAGCAGGTCAAGCGGGTCCTGTTCAGCCCTAGGAAAAAAAAAAAAAAAAAAAAGAGAGAAAGAAAGCCAAATAAGCTAAATACAACAGTATTCCATGAAAATCAACATAATTAATCCAATTTGAACACACACCAAAAAGCTTCTTCCTTACCACCTTTTCTGCAGTTAAGGGGACCATGTTCTTCTAAATGCTTCAGCTCTGTGTTTACTTTCATGCCTGAAGATCAAAAATTAGTGCATTACAAAAAAATTTTAAGAAGGATTCACAGTCTGTCATTCACAGATACAAACTCTATGCAAGAAACTGCTAGAAATGAACCACATCAAGACTGGTAGAGCTTTTCTCATGTTGGCCAGTGATGAAAGATGGCAGTATCCTCAGTACTAGACTCATTGCCTTGATAACTTGATAATGGTACCTTATTTCTGCAAGCACTCCTTCAAGTTGCTTCTAAGCATGGAGATCAAGCACAACTGACTGTGTATTGTCAGACATCAGCATATCAACAAGAAGGAATAATATGATTCAAAAGATGAAGTAGAGCACCACCAGAGTCCACAGACTGAGGAAATGACAAGCCAGGCTGTGACGGACAATTTGATTTTGAACTGCAATAAAAGGCTCCTTGGGTTATGTCAGCCTGTACCATAGTTTGGGACTTTTTCTAAGCTTTATTACATGGGATGCAAGTATTTATCTATTTTTATTGGACACAATAAAGTTCTTTAGTAATTTCACTAACAAGGACAATTGGACAACCAGTGCTATGTAGGCTGCATAACAAATGAAGATCAGACTTCGTAGTTTTCCTAACTGGCTTTGACATAAATCACTGATAATCATATACAGGTTTAAGGAAAATGACAAGTGCACAACCCTAAAGATTAAAACTGTTGTACTAAATGCATTGCATACACAAAGGGGCTTTTATATTTTGTTCTAACAATGTCTATCAGATGCAAAAGTGAAGAAAGAAACTCACAAAGCAAGAATTTCAAAATGTCTTGTTAGTATTAATATAAATGAAGCTTTGCTAAAATTTCAGATGCTGCATATATTATTTTGCGTGCACACACACACACATACACAAAAGGGAAGTAAAATAAATCCCCACTACACTTAGCAAAACTAGTAAACTGATCTCCAGGAATGGCTTTAGCTACAAAATTTTATTTTCTCTCTCGTATTAGATGAACAGACACACTTCAGGGAGTCAGTCTACAGCCTGATCATACTCTCCAAAACTGGACGGCCCAGGAATGCATCAAACCTAATTTTCCTGCATCCTAATTGAATGGGTGGGTGGTCCCAAATGAGGCATAACTGGTTTGAGTCCTGATGGTGCCAAATTGCTACATGCCTTCGGAAGGAGACCTTTGCTGGACTGCGAATTTTAGAAGATATATTACCTTGTTGATGACTGACCCCAGCATTATTTGTGCAAACAGTTGTTAAGAGCTGACCTATAAATGAACAGCAAAAGGAAGGTGAAATAGTAATGTGTAAGATAGCACATTTCCATACAGTATAGAAATAAAAATATGGTAGCATGACTTTATGTCTACTTAAATATCTGTATAAATCCATATTATGTCAATATGTTTGTCAGCATTGACACTGAGGTTATATAAATTAACCCAGAGCAGGTAATTGTCAGAACTTCACTTTGTTTTTTGATATATTTTGGCTACATTAATTATTCATGGGAAAAATATAATTATTGACCTGAAAAAAACCTGGGCACCTCTAGAGTGAGGTAGGTCTAATTAGGCATAGTAAAGATCTCATTTTGATCTTCATTCTTTCTTCCTATGTCTCAGATCTCAGGTCACTTCTTGCACCTGAGGAAATTTGAAGTTCATGTTTAAACCTCTAGAGACTTTTGTAAGCCTTCCTATAAGGCTAAAATTAGGTGCCTACTGCCACTGAAATTCGGTAAGTTTGATATTTCAGTCTGTAAGGCATTTTTGAAATTGTTCTACTGAATAAATGATTAACTTCAAATTAACTTTCAATTGTATTTTTAGCTTCAGTTCGAAACAGAGCAGAGCAAAACCGTATCTTCCTAAACTATCTTTGAACAGTGTCCACTCAAGCAAGCCTTTTGGGACTATTACTGTTAATAGGGAAATAAAATTCTGCAATCTTACTACAACAGAATACATTGCACCTGTGAACTCTGAATTTTTATTAAGTATCCACATTTAGTTTTAATTCCTCCATGCTTCTTTCCTACATAATGTCTGTTTAAAAATGCCTGAAAATATATCAGGGAGGAAGAAGAGAAAGAAAAGCTCATTACTACAAAAAAGGGCCAGTCGGTGTTAAATAGTCTTCCTGACTTTAAAAGCTCTGCCTTGATGACTAAATTAGACCTGATTTTGGGGGGTGTGGGAGGGATAACATTATTCATTAATAATTATAAAATGGGCTATACAAAAGGGTTGGTAAGAGTTATGAGTTTAGATGTTATCTTCTATAATTCATACTTATTAAACAAAAATAGAATCACCACACTTCCACCAGTGAGGTTAAATAAGGAGTCACAGACACTGCTTTAGGTTGTGGACAGAACAAAACCTTTGACTTTGTGTCTAACAGCACAATAAAAATGGGGCATCTGGGAGGAACCAGGCTACCTTTTTAAGGGAATCTGCTAGCACTTTTCCTCTTTTTGATGCCATAAGTTGGCCATGAGTGTGTCCAAACCCTAAAATGTTTAAACAAGTTGTCAGCTACAGGAGTAAAGTTTTACTATTTCCTGTGTAATCTTCACTCATCTTCCCAGTGTGAATCCCAGACAGCTGCTTTCCAAGCTATGGGAACACATCCTGTAATCCAACATTTCTATGTGAAGACAAACAGTGGAATTCTTTACATTCATAGGACATAGATGAATATGAGACACAGAAGGGGAAATAAAGAAGGAATATCCTCTTCAGTGTGCTAAAACTTGCCTCAGTAGAGCTTTATTCTTTATACTTTTTCTAATTGTAAAAGTTCCAGCAAGTCCTTTGGGAAGAAAAACATGGAAGGCAGCCTGGTTGCATAAGATGTTTCAGGTGCCAGCATTTCTGATAAGGGGATATGTGGACATATCAAGCTGCAGAATGCAGCACTTCAGGGAACTGCAATGGTTTTTGCACAGGATAAGGAGAATCTGAGCACTCACTGTGCTAGGAAGCCCTCTAATGGGTCTCGAATGTCTGCAATGTCACTCACAGTAGTTAGAAATGGTTTCTTTTGTAACCACCTAAAAGGCAGTTTAACAAACTGGTGAGACACTGCAGAAGAATTGTACACATTGTAGAATGGTCGTCTCTGAGTTTAAAAAAAAAAAAAAAAAAACAAAAACCACAAAAATCTATTTGAAACTTAAACAAATTGTCTAACATTAAACCACTGCTAAAAACCACTTACTTTTGGACATGGTAGACCCACACTGGATGAACAGATTAGTTTTGCCTACTTGCCTCACTTAACTTGTTGTTTTAGAGAGGTGATCTCTAACTACACACCTTCAGGAACAGCACTGCAAATGTCACTAGAGTATGAACAGCACCAATCTGAAGATCTGATTTGAGGAATTGTTCTTCAAAGAGCACCCAGCAAATACAAGCTTTTGAACTTGACTTTCTGTAAAATAATACTGCCTAGGGCCAGATGTTGCTTACCGCAAAGTAATTTTCGCGGCAAGGTTATCACCACAAGGACCCCCAGTAGCACTGTAAGACACCTGCTACGGAAAGTGGGTATGGCAAGTAGCCTATAATAAAGGCTAGAGGTTTCAGCCTTCCTCCAAGGCAGCTGCTTCTTTATTTAAGAAAGTTATAAATGAATACTTTACCTAAAATTGAAAACACTACTCCCATTAAAGAAAAAAGTTAAAATAAAATTTAAAACGAAACAAAATAAAAACAAAACAAAACAACAACAACAGCAACAAATTAAAAAAAAAAAAAAACACAAAAAAACAACACAACCAAAAAAACACCACCTTGCTGTTTTGGAATACTTATGTCCTGTCCTCTGTAAGGTGTTGAATTGGGCACTTCCAAGCAGTCAGTCAGGATTACAAACCTGATTAGGACCCTGTCTTTCATTTGGTTTTGCTATTTAAACACCTATAAGAAACTCTTTTTTTTTAATTTGGCTGGCAAGACAAATAGTAATCCACTCTATTTTTATACTATGGAAACACAATAAGAATTTATTCATAAAGCCTCCCGCCGCCCCCCGCCATTAATCATGTTGTGCATACACCCAATCTTCTACATAGTGAAAACACCAAGTGTTTATAGTTAGTGATGAAATCCACAGTTCATCATGGGTTTTGGAATTTGTTTGTGAAAAAGTACTTTTGTGCAGCCCCCACTGTTTCTACTTTGATCACCAGACATTGAATTTCAGGGATCCATGAGAAATCAAAATCACAAGCAGTCAAGGAGGGCTTTTCCTTACTGCCGTTATTGGCTCCTCCATTTGATTATTCAAAATTTCCTTATGATTGTAAATTTTAACACCATGCATCTGGTTCTGCCTCTCCCTCCCATTTGTCTCCCTGTTCCCACGGTAATTACATTTTGACAAAAAATTTATTGAGACATCTGCTTTTTTCTTTAGATCTCCAGGTCATTCTGCAACTGTAACAGTAGAGCAGCACAGCTCAGCCATTTTCACCAAGGAGGGGTCTGCAGTAACTGATGGCCACACTGGGGGGAATTTCAATATAAATCTGTCAGCTGGTTTAAGATGGAAAGTGGCAGGACTCTTGGGATGGAAGGTGAGGTGAAGAAGAGCATTTTTCTGATAACGCTATACTTCCAGCGCTTCCAGTGCACTTCTAATAAAGCTAACTCACACAAAATCAGCAGTACCATCAAGCAATCACTCTGGCTGTCAGGAAATGTTGAGTTATTGCAATAAGGGGCAGGTAAGACTGGCAAAACAAAAAGAAATTTTTAATAGCACATCAGGAAGAATCTAGATTAGAGCATTTTGTGTAGTGGTGAGAAGCAATAAAATGATTCACAGAAAGGAGGGGGCTGCATATTTAAATGTATGACCTGCATGTTCAAAACCACTCTATCCCAGCTGGCCCAAATTCGGAGCTGTGGCACAATAACCTAGATTACATTTCAGTATCCTGTCTAACATATGGCTACCTTGGAATTTAACACATACAGGATGAAAACAGTATGATGTAAAGGCTGCACCATCAGATGTTATTCGGGAGAAGAAACATGAGTTAAAATGCTTTGTAACTGCTGCCACCACTACTGAGACCTAAAATTGACTGCCAGTCTCCCTCAGCGGTAGTAATATTTCCATTTTTTCTCCATTTACTTTGAGCATGTGCTACAAATATTACATGGTTGGTCAGCAGTATTTATCATCTCATGAACAACTAAAATAGCATCCAAAATGCTCAGTGAATGGTGACATTCAGTCAGTATTCATGTTCAACTAGGGCAAAGAGATCTTGAAGAAGTTATTATTAGGATTCTAAAGGACACACTAATACACACCTCCCAAATTCCAAACAAACTACAGTTTATCATTACTAAAGCTCATCTTAGCTAAATCCTACATAGTGAAAAGTTTACGTTACTCCATAGGACTCCTCTCACAAAACACAAAGATAGCCTTTCTAAAGTTAACAGAAAAAGATAACTTTCCCAGCCTCTCTTGAACCAGCAAAATATCCATTTTTTACCATGACATCAGTGACTTATTGCCTCATCACATTTTCAAAGGCAGGGCTACTTTCTTGTGGAACCCAAAGTTTGTCTTTCAGGTATATCAAATGAGCTACTTCTCTTGAAGATGAGATGTTTCCTCCGTACCCAAGGCAAATGATGTCACACTCTAACCATCACCTTAACACTGCATAAGGCAGAAGTGTTCATGGGCCATGAAAGAAGTTACTTTATGCACTATTTTTATGTGAATTGGAACTAGTTAGTAGTCATCCTCTGAAGAGAAATATGCATTGCAATGGGAATAGGTAAACCTTACTGCCTGTTAACTTCACAGACTAAAACAGGACAAGAGAAAATGCAAAAAGATGTTTGTGTTTTTTTTTTTTTTTGTAATACTGTAACACAGCAATTCCTTATGTTAGGTCATTAGATTTAGAAGAAAATAACTCAAAATGGTACTACATGACTGCAATTGCAAAGTTTAGTTGGCCTTTACAGATAACTTCTTCCCCTGCACCTCAAGGTAATCGCTGGGCATTTCAACTTGCTAATCAACTTTGTTGTGGGTACTCTTGGTAAGCAGATCTACTCCTCTCTTTGTTTCTTTGTAGTCACTTCTGGTTTAGTGGTCTTCACATAAACTGTTTCATCTGAGCAAAACCAGTCTGACTTTGAGAAGTTAGGTGTGTTTTGGAGAAGGGAAAAGGGAAGGATCTACTTCCTGAACTGCTTCCCCTGTCTCTGGGAAAACAAATATTTCCACACACACCCATGATCTGGGAAAGCAGGCGAATGCAAAGTGGATAAACTGGTGAGCACATGGACCATTGCCAAGCACTGTTCACCTTGTTCACCTAAACATTGCCCTTGAGAAATTGCCCTTTATGGCATAAATGAGGTGTGAATTTAATCTCCACCTTCACTCAGTTTCTGTCATTTACTGAGCTTACATTGCCAGCTGTGACAAACAAGATCAGTCGGTCTAGTGATGAGTATGTCAGTTTTAGATGTTACCCCAAGAGGCCTTGCAAACTCACCGCAGGTGTAGAACGCATTTCAATCTCCGATGAGACAATTCAGATGAGACAGGCAGGGTATCATCTGCATGTTACTCTTCTGCAGCATGAGGAAAATTCACTGTTGAGAGCTCATAAAAGCCTACTTAAAAACAAAGAGGACCTCCAGCATAGTTCACTTTTCTCATATTTTCTGTAGATACAAACTTGATGACATAACCTATTTCTACTTAAACCCAAACAGACTGTGTGGGGAAGAAAAAAGACAAATAAACAAACAAAACCCACAGAGCAAAACAACACGTTCATTGAGATTCCCATGTAGTAGCAGAATCAATTGCAGTTCATTTAGCTTCATGAAATCTCTGAGAATAGGCATTGACAAGGAGGATGAAATGTATCTAGGACAAAGGAAGACCCAAACCTCTACAGCTGGCATGTTTATTAAAGCCAGATGCTTCAGTGGCTGCTCAGATTTGATAAACATTACAATGGTAATGACCACTGTATAACAGTAATTTTATCTCACAGACCCATTCGGAATTTGTTTCCCATATCAGTGTTCGCAAAGACACAAGGTACATCATTTATTAAAAAATGAAATGTTTTTGTAAATGTTTAGTGTGTGCTCTTGTTTGGTGGCTGCTGTGTATTCCT
Organism: Patagioenas fasciata; assembly: GCF_037038585.1. Lineage (NCBI taxonomy): Eukaryota > Metazoa > Chordata > Aves > Columbiformes > Columbidae > Patagioenas > Patagioenas fasciata. The sequence continues at coordinate 20,910,612 of NC_092560.1, read as the reverse complement.
GTGGTTTAATGCCTCTGTTTATGCCACATTTGCTATGGCAAGTTTTATCTGATACAAACAAAATGCATTTTGATTCCTGAATTAATAATATGCAAATAAGAACAGTGATTGAACAAGAGCCATTCAAACAGTTGGAGTGAACACAATGTTTTGGTTTAATCCAATTAATAAAACAGCAAGACGCCCTCTTGAGTGTTCAAAATTGCTGTTCTTTCATAGGTAACAGTATTTTACAAGTCTTTGGGATACTTCAGGGCTGTTTGCAGCAAAAAGAGACAGAAAAACACACATGCTATCTTACATGTTGTATTTTCACAGTTCATTGTAGTGACTTGCTAAATTGGCTTTTTGGAAACATGATAATCCTATAAAGATGTTCTTAAACCAAGACCAGCAAAAGTGTTATTCTTACTTTACCTCTCCCTTTTGTCCTATTACTTTAGTCTGCTCCCATCCTGAACCGGCGTTTACTTCTACTGTGAGAGCTCACAAAGTATTGTATTTGAACACCAATATGTCACTGAACTGCAGCATGGAATAGTGCAATCCTAAGAGTCACAGCAAGAAATAGTAAAGGATTTTATTTGTTCTAAAATGCAACCCTGATGCTCCATCTCAGTCATGAGGCAAAGCTTCCTAAATCCCACTTAAGTAACATTTTGTGCATTCTTGATGTGAAAAAAAAAGTGGTTTGGTATCATTCAAAACAATATACATACACAAATCCATTCTTATTCCCTTCTTCTTCTCAAGTAGACCTGAGTATCTCATGACATGATAATTAACGCAATGAACAGGCATGTTTGGGGATAGTATCTGAGGAAAGGTCTAACAAAACGTTCTGCAGCCTGTGAACAGGCATGTTTGGGGATAGTATCTGAGGAAAGGTCTAACAAAACATTCTGCAGCCTGATTTGGAAGTCCCAGATCCTGAAACACCTGACAGACTCCAACAGAAGTCAAATATTCAGTCATACAAAAAGAACGGCTGAGAAACAGCAAAGGCTATTTGTAGCATCATTTTTCCTTGGGCTCTGCCTCCTGAAGTAACTGCTGTAATAGAGCTGCAGCACAATTCTGTGTGCTTCTCTTCTCTCTGAAATTACTGTTTTGGGATGAGAGAAATGCTGGGTCTTTGGACAAAGTCATTGCATCATATTTCATCACACTTTGGTACTGTAAAGTAAGTCTTATGAGTTTGTTCTGTGTGTCATCTCCATCACTTTGTGACCATGTACGAACCTTCTCTTACAGTTGATAAGATTGACCTGAAAGGGTCAAAATCATTTGAACGAGCATTAAATTTATCTAGTCTATGCACAGCTTACATTGAACAGAGGGTCCCAGGGTTTTTTTTTCCTCATCTCTGGAACAGAGTGAAAATGTAGTGATAGTCTCTGGGAAGTTGGGCTGGCCTTCAACTCACTGCACACAGAGAGAACTGCGATTACGCACATTCTGTGTGATGATAAAACATGTGCAGCTGTTAGAATTTGTGCTGTCACACAGAGCTCAAAAGAGGGGGAAAAAAAAAATGAAAAAAAACCACACTATATTTTTCATGCAAATCGGAAAGTGTGGGGCAACTGGTTGGTTCAGCTGGTGCACAAGCTTTACATACCACTGCACATTCTTCATTTTCCTGTTATAAATTTGTTGCAAGACTTACTACTGCCTCTTCCCTCCAAGTTGCTTACTCGCACAGCTACGCTATTGTCTGCCTCTCTCTGCTGTTCCACTTCAAGGAGCTGCTGGGCCATTTTCTCTCACAGTTACTTAATTAGAGACTTTTCCAAGGAAACTGTCATGCATCTTGCCTTGGAAGTTTACAGGAGAGGAGTTATTTCAAATTCCTTATGGAAGGAATCCCACAGCCATGGGCTGGCTGTTAGCCCTCTGCTTCAGCCAGCTCCATCATGCTCTGCTTCAGACTCCTGATGAGAAGGGGGTCCCAGTTACAAATGTGGACATTGTTCTTGTGTTAGTCAGTAACACCAGGAGTTGAATCAAGGTCTGGGCTAAGTTAAACAACGCAATCTTAGCATATGAAATATGTGGCAATGTTGCAGTTCTGTTAGAACTCATTTACCAGTATTTTTCCCCTTTCTACATAATCTTTCCAGGCTTCAACTGGAAATGACACCTAGACGACCATAAAATAAGTGTGACTCTTGTAGCATTTGTACCCCAAAGGAAAAGACATTCTTGTGAATCCCTCAAGCAAGCTGGATCTTGTGAGAGCCCAAGTAAAAATGTTACACAAATCCAGTAAATACAAATACTTTTCTGTATTAAAATAATCCTTCCAAAATTTATGCCCCTTCCCAACACTTCCATCAAGAAGCTCATCACTTCCTTCATGACTTCATTCAAAGTAATCACTTTTCAGTAAAACCAAGGTTGCCAATAGAAGACTGAACTTGACATAAGCTGTTCCACAAAGTAAAATCAACTACAGCTACTGAAACTTTTCTATTTTATTGCAGCAGTAGAAAGTATATAGCCTCTGATTCTAAACCATAGATCAGATGGTGGAAAATGGTAAGGATACTGTACTGGGTGTAGGTGTCAAGGTGTTGGGGGGGGCAAAGGGTTAACCTCTGTGGAAGAGTTTGGGGCTGCCCCGTGCCAGGCACAGGTGGCTCCGACAGACCCACCACAGGACAAAGCTTAACTTGTCATCCAAGCAGGTAACACCTTGGGGAAAATGTATTTAAGAATGAGCAATAAACACTGCACAGGCAGTGAGTAATGCGGAAAAAAAATGCAAGAAACAGCCCTGTGAACACCAAGGTCAGAGAAGAAGGAGACAAAGGAAGATCTGAAGCAGGGATTCGCCTGTAACTGCTGGAGGAGACCACACTGGAGCAAGAATTTCCCTGCAGCTCGTGGAGAAGACCAAGCCAAAGTGGATGTCCACACTGCTCCCAAGAGAGTACCCCATGATGGATCAGGTGGCTATTTCCTGAATGACTACACCCTGTGAGAGAGACCCTATTCTGGAGCAGAGGAAGAGTGTGAGGAGGAAGCAGCATCAGAGCAGAGATATTACGGACAGACTGTAACTCACCATTGCCCATCTCCCTGTGACACCTGAGTAAGGATTGAGGTAGAGGATTTGGGAAGGAAAGAGTGAAGTTGAGCCTTGTAAAAAGGGGACATGGAGAGAAGGTGATTTAGTTTTTGTCTTTGCTTCTCATCCAACTCTATTTTTAATTGGCAACAAATCAAATTAATTTTCTGCAAGCCAAGCACGTTTTGCTTGTGAGGTCAGTTTTTAAGTGACCTCTCTGTCTTTATCTCAATCCACATGCTTTTTCATCTTATTTTATCTCCTCTGTCCTTTTGAGGTCAGGGAGTGAGAGAGCATGTGGGTAAGGGTCTGACAACCAGCTGAGGTCAACCCATCACAGACATAAAAGGAGCGATTCTGGTTTCAAGAAAACTGAAAGCAAACAATTATAAACCTTTAGGTCAGCAAGGAACAGCTAGATCTGTTTCCTCTAGAGAACGTGTTAATAAGCTCTGTAAGGAACCACAGTGAGTGTCCAGCATACTCACACAAGGGGTTCAGCTACACAAACTTCACTTGAAGTGCAAATAGTCTGATGGGAAAAGAAACAAGGAGTTTTTTAAAAATAAATTTAAGCCCACATAGAATTCAGGAAATTCTTGTTTTTTTCAATAGATTACTGTAGTCAATTTTTTAAAAAGTAAACCAAATTTTAAGATAAAAGGTATGGGAGTCTCTCAAACAGAAATGGATAATTTAAAACTAAACTTGAATAACATGCAGAGTTCATTTTGAAAGTGAAAGAGTTCAATATCCACCAATCCATTTAGTTTCAGACTCTAGAACTTATTTGTACATAGAAATACATAGTCCAGATAGTAAACCTCCAAATAGAATCAAGGAATCATAGAATTATTTAGGTTGTAAGAGACCCTAAAGATCAAGTTCAACCATTAACCTAACTCTGGCACTAAACCATGTCCCTAAGAAGCATATCTACCCATCTTTTAAACATCTCCATGGATGGTGACTCAACCACTTCCCTGGGCAGCCAATTCCAATGCCCAACTACCCTTTCCATGAAGAAATATTTCCTAATATCAAATCTAAACCTCCCCTGATGCAACTTGAGTAAAAATCCTCCTTCTATCTTTTCTACCATTACCATGTTTACTTATTGCTTTATTATTTCTTATCAGTAAGTCAGTCCTCAGCACTAACACAGAAAGACAATAGTACAAGGAATTCAAGTATTACTTGTCCACAAGGAGACCTCACAGAAAGATGCTAAGTAACACAGTATGGCAACAGTCTGGTTTGAACTCCAGTACTCACAGTTAGTTAATTTTATGCAGGTAGTCTTGTTTTGATATTAATAGAATTTTTGCATTTGATGGAAAAATAGCTTCAACTATTCATATTTTAAATAGAAAGTTGAAGAAACCACCATCTATCTAAAGTGCGCAACTTCAGCTTACAGACATTTTCCTACTATTTTTTTGTCTCGTATTTTTTTTATAAAGAAAGCAGACAGACCTCTCTAAATTTCCCATGACAATGTTTTTTCCTGAATTCCAAGTACATCAAATCTTTCTCCCTCCAAGGTTTTTTTTTTTTTTTTACTTTAGAAGATCACCTTTGAATTATTACATGACAGCAGTGCTGCTTTCACTACGGTAGCAGATACATGTAAAAGCACTACCACTGATAGGTCAGGTAAAAGGACATTTATCAAGTTGCTTCAGAGCCCAAGTTGAGTAGTTTGTTCTTTGCATCTATTGAAACTTTTTGAAAGCCATCACTGCCATAATGTTCAGTATTTCTTGTATTAAATATGTGCTGTAATCCAGTCCTTTCATTTGTTTGTTATAACATTGTTGTAACGTTGTTTATTATAACATTGACTTCTTTCAGTTCTCATTACTCCTTACAAAAGATTTATTTTTCAACCTACCAAACTGCCCATTCAAACTGTAACACTTTTCAAGGCTTTTGGAACTTCCTTAGTGCTTAATATATAGTAAGCGAACACCTTTGAAGGTATAAATAGCATTTCACTCACTTTGAGAACCCCTTTCTGGCCTTGTGTGTTTTCCACTTACTAGATTTTGCAAACAACTAATTCTCTTCTTCAGTAAAGCACTGATAAGCATGCCAGCATCCCGACAACATACAGGGACTTTATTCTGTTTTTTTCCAAACAGGAACACATTTAATGGAGCACTGCTCTGGGGTCATTCTGTCTTTCCAGCATCACTATGAAAAATTTTGTATCTCCATTTAGCAATGGCCTTGTTTCACTGCAAGGTCTTCTTTATTCTTAAGTTATTCTGTCTCCTTTTTGTTCTGAGCTCTGCCAACCATGTTACTTTCTTTAATGTTCTTCATTCCCCTCTGTCATTTTTCTCATGTTACATCTTTCCCTTTTTGTCTGTTATTTTGGCAAACAGATTCATTTCCCCACTAAGGTGAGATGTGCTTTTATGTAAAGTTTTATTTTTCTTCACAGGCAGCCTGGGTTTCAGAGCTATTTAATGAATTACTTCAACTGCCTCAGAAAATCAGAAGACTATGTAAACACTCTCTTTTCTTTCTTTCTTTTTCTTTCTTTCTTTCTTTCTTTCTTTCTTTCTTTCTTTCTTTCTTTCTTTCTTTCTTTCTTTCTTTCTTTCTTTCTTTCTCTTTTTCTCTTCCTTTCTTTCTCTCTTTCTCTCTTTCTCTCTTTCTCTCTTTCTTTCTTTCTCTCTTTCTCTCTTTCTTTCTTTCTCTCTTCCTCTCTTCCTCTCTTCCTTCCTTCCTCCCTTCCTCCCTCCCTTTCTCCCTCCCTCCCTTCCTCACTTCCTCCCTCCCTTCCTCCCACCCTCCCTTGCTTTCTCCCTTCCTCCCTCCCTTTCTTTCTTCCTCCCTTCCTTCCTTCCTTCCTTCCTTCCTTCCTTCCTTCCTTCCTTCCTTCCTTCCTTCCCTTTCCTTCCTTCCTTCCCTTTCCTTCCTTCCTTCCCTTTCCTTCCTTCCTTCCTTCCTTCCTTCCTTCCTTCCTTCCTTCCTTCCTTCCTTCCTTCCTTCCTTCCTTCCTTCCTTCCTTCCTTCCTTCCTTCCTTCCTTCCCTTTCCTTCCTTCCTTCCCTTTCCTTCCTTCCTTCCTTCCTTCCTTCCTTCCTTCCTTCCTTCCTTCCTTCCTTCCTTCCTTCCTTCCTTCCTTCCTTCCTTCCGCTTGTTCATTTGTTGTTTGTTTTGGTGTGGTTTTATTTATTTGTTCACTTGTTTCTTTGTTTTCTGAAACTCAACACTCATATTCATCAGAGAAAAGAAGACATGTCAGATTATTTAAAGTCACAAAATATACCGCAAATGAGGAGATTTAAGTTGTTATAGCAGCAGAAGTTGCAACTCAGACATGTTAATAACAAGAGATCGGTTAGCACTTGGCTTTGAGCACATCCATTATGATTTAACAAATTCTGGACTCATGTGCACCGTACAAATCCCTTCACAATAATTACATATTAATAGATGTTGAACAGACTGAAGAATGGCAGTCACTCGTTTAATCGTGACTAAAGCCCCTTCTTAATTAAAGGTGCTTGTGTTTTCTGTGCTGTCCTATTGACCTAGACACCAACTCCCATTTAGCAGTTATTAATTTATTTTGTGTTATTTGTTATATTTTGTGTTAGTTTTTATCAAATCCTTCAGATCTGCTTATTAATCCTTTAGGAAAGATGGTTGTTTCAGTAACTCAGAGATAGCACTTCCCCCACCTCAAATTTCCTGGTCAGCTGAGAATATTCTTCTACAACAAACCTTAAGAAAGAGATCAAAATCTTCTGCTGATCACATAAATGGAAAGTAGATAAGCAGAGGAAGCACAACAGGATAAACAGGATTAAGAGGTAACCTCATTTGAATTTCTACGAGTCATGTTTAGGTTATGGTTTTGATAACTGTTTCCCAGAGATATATTTCCTGCCACACCTAAAAACATAGTGGATCATAAGATCATTAAATATTCAATACATATTTTACACGCCCTGTTAAAATTTGCCAGTTACATCCAAAAACATAGGGTCTTTATTACAGATCATGACTTGAGACTTCAAAAAAAATTTAGTTTGACTCAACAACAACTTTGTATTCGGTAAATAGATCTCTCCTCTACTACTCAGTAGGGAAAAAAAAAAAAAAAAAAAAGCATGACAACCCAGCATTCTCAAAAACTGTGTATGGCTTGACCGTGTGCAAAACCTCCCAGCCTCCCATTATCCTGGTGCAGCTGGGTGATAAAGATGACACAGTTTTGGTAAATGAGCTTGCATTTTATTCTGGTCTTCCAAATGTTACAAATGAAACTTCAGATTAAAATAACCACAATCTATTCTTTTGTGTATGACTCACCTCCCTCAAAACTCTGAGACCAGTCTTTCTTACTATTATTAATATTTCCAGGAATATTAAAGAGAAACCTAGGGGCCCTAACTGGGGATGTGGAATTCACTGGATCAGGTAGAGTATATGTGCCTGATTTGCGAGGGAAGTGGTCGAGGAAAATAAAAATCGATAGTTTCTGACCCCAGGAGACAAATAACAGCTAACACACATTGCAAAAAGGACAGCACACAACTTTACTTGGTCTCATCTGCCTTAGCAATGCTTCTAGCTTCAGATATACTCAGGTAGAAATCCCATAACTTGATACAACATTTTGTTTTCTCTGCAGCCCTTACGTGTTGTTAAACATTCATAAAAGATAACTGTTCAGTCAAGCAATAAACTGTATCAATCATGATGACAGATGAAAGAATAGACAATGGAACAGGCCTCAGTTATAAGTTTCCAAGAAATAAAATATTACTAAATGGAAACACTGGTGCAACAAAACAGAAGGAAAGTTTTATTTAAGTGGAAAAGGTGGGCTCCTCGTGTGTAGTTTTCAACAGTAAAAAAATGGAGAAGCATCAGGCAAGACCAACATGGGTGATCCCCCTGCTTTCCTTGATCTCTGCAAATGGCAAATTGTGCCATAATACAGCAGTGCATTCCTGTACTTTATTGGCAGCAATTCATGTCTTCATCTTACCGTGTTTTCCCTACAGAGTTGCTCAGTAAGTCACTCCTGTTGTGTTCCTGGAATGGCTGTTCAGCTGCAACTTACGAGACTGTTTTTGGGACACTTGTTTTAGTTTAAAGTTCGTAGTACTTCATTGTGAACTGCTTTGCCATATAGATCTGTATCTCTTCATGGTTTTTATTCACTTTCAATAAAGCCATACTTTAGAGAATGTTTTTAATTATGTTATATACCAACACATAATTATGGTAAAGGCCTTCACTCTGGTTCTGAACATAACATCAAAATGGTAACAGAATCATGGCGATCATGTGAAAATGTATGAAGTAACATCAACAATCAAGTGATTTGATTGCATTTCCTCCTGCCTCTCAGTATATCTACATGACTGAAACAGCTGAAGAGAAAGAATCTAATACAAAAGTTGAAAACAGTTAATCAATATAATGTCAACAACTTCTAAATAAACACTCAGCTTTGGAAATTTCATTCTCTGATTATTCCTGCATGTGGAGTTTAACATTTCCAGCATCCTACTGTGGAGACAATGCAGTGTATTTACTGGATCATGCAGCTCAGCCCTCTACCACAAAGTACAGAGTCTGTATATGGAGTAATGTACTTTTCACAGGACTTTTAATTTTTTTCCCTAAGTATCAAACTTCTTAAATAAGTCTGTTGAAGTTGTCTTCACTGTCTTCATCTTTGCACTTTCCCAAGTTACAGAGAGGCAGCTTCAACAGTAAAATGTAATCTAATGCTATATTTTTAGGAAGGCAAAGATAGGAGCCATTTCTTCCCAGAACTGCTAAGGTGAAGACATCACTGGGAATCATATTTATTTCAAACCCAGGCTTCTGCTTAATCAAAGACAAGTTGTGGGAAGTTAGATAATTCTGCATATTTCACTAACAACCAATCAGACCAGTGCTAAGAGCCAATGCAAATCGGTGAATGTTTTAATTCTTTGCAAGGTTTCTGCTTACAAGAAAGTTTTCCTGTAGATGAAGCAGTTTTTATTCTTTCATTCAAGGTAGAGTACTCTAGGTGGAAAGATTTGACATCCAGCAAAACTCTTAATATAGTGAAGTGACTTCCAAGTAGAGAGAGAGAACCTGAAGTTGAGTGAAGACAACCTGTGTTAGATGGCTACAAAGCCACATGCCCACATGAAAAAGCGATGAAGGGAAGGGAAAACAAGACAAAAATATCTGTCTAATAATTGCATCCCATACCAATATGAAAACAGACAGTCAACACCAGATAATTTAGAATGAAATTTACCTTCAGGTCAACACTCTCTGAACAGAGCTTTAAAATTATACTGTTTTCGAGGTGTGGTTTTGGTTATGAAAACACACAAATTATCGAGTCTGGGTGAACTTTATAACCTCCAGCAGCTGTGCCATGTGCTTTGCTTCACCAAGAGTTGTTGATAACAACTGAGGACAGGCTGAGAAAGTTGGAGTTATTCATCCTGTAGAAGAGAAGGCTCCAGGAAGACCTTATAGCAGCCTTTCAGTACTTAAAATGAGCCTGTAAGACAGATGAGAACAGACTTTTAAGAAGGGCATGTTGCGACACGACAATGGGCAAAGGTTTCAAGTTAAAAGAGGGGAGATTCAGGCTAGACATGAGGAAGACATTTTTTGCCATGAGGGTGGTGAAACACTGGCACAGGTTGCCCAGAGAGGTAGTAGATGCCCCTTCCCTGTAAACATTCAAGGCCAGACTGGACAGGGGTCTGAGCAACCTGATGTAGTTGAAGATGTCCCTATTCATTGCAGGGGGGTTGAAGTGGATGGTCTTTGAAGGTCCCTTCCAACCCAAACTGTTCTATGATTCTATGATTGTGGGATGACCCATGCACCTCAGAAAGTGGCTGGATTATTTTTTTACGCATTTTTTTTTATTCTACCCGTATATCTCTATACTGTACAGGTGTCATCAGTGCACCTGAAGGACCGGTGTGCAAGACCAAGGGCAGAGCACTTAACAGCAGCTGGGACCTGCCTCAGTGCTGCACACAGCAGCAGCCACTGATGAAGCTGATGCCAGACACAGAGCACAAGCACATCCTGGGGCAGGCTCCTGACCCCAGTTACCACCTCTCTGCTCTCTCAGCCTGGGAGCTTGGCCACCAGTGGCCGCCACTGCAGTGTGGAGCTCCTGAGGGATCAGGGAGCAAATGTGCCCCTGAAGCTGCTTCCAGGTGCAATTAACTTTGAAACATACCCTTCCCATACCAGTTCTTTCTTCATTTTATAGCTTATTCCAATTCCACAGTTTTGCTGTAACTGCTAGAGAAATTCATTCAGAAGCATAATTTTGCCTTATACCGTGCTCACCCTACAGTAATATTCCCCCTGCTGGATGCTTCCAAACAGGATCTCTGGACACTGGAAGCATTGCTCCAGACATGCTTAACAAGACCTCTCAGAAAGATTTTGTTTACCGGAATTCATTAACCATCTTTGTAAAGCCTTTCTCCCTCTCATCACACCCCTGGATCAGATGTATAGAAGTGAAATTTCTACATTTCTGCATACAAACCTACAATCACCTTGATTATTTCTCCAGGACAAAACGTCCCAGACCTCAGCAGTCACAGATACAGCTACTGCCGACTCTCAGCTTTTGTTTATTTATTTTAGCAACCACTACAACCACTATTTAAGACTGGAGTCAAGTGCAACCAAGGCAGAACACATACCATGATCTGAAGAAGTAATTCTGACACAACTAAGCCCAGAAAGTCCCACCTTGTCCTGAAACAGCAGATAAGCCAAGCTCAAGTCTGGCTGGAGAGGGGCTCCAGACGCTGTGGCACCTTGGCGTAGCTGGTCCTTTGCAGAAGTGGTGCTGTGGGAGGTGAAGGGGAGCGAACGTATGCCTAACATCTCTGCAGGTGCCCTTGGGGCTCCTGTCAGCCTCCAACATCTCTTTTGCCTCCTGTCTCTCTGAGACAGGAAGGAATCCCCCTAGAGTTCCCGCTCCCCCATCACATGTCACCTCCCTCCTTTAGGCTGAATGATCATAGTCCACCCTCAGAAGGATAAGGGGGACACATGGCACAAGGAAAGCATTAGGAGGGCTGCCGTTGCGATCGATAACCACCTGAGATCGTGGGGAATGGTAAGGTGTCTGAGTAGGTGAAGAACAGTAAAAGCATGAAAGGAGAGGGAGAGTACTGAGCATACGGAGGTTTGTGAGTTCATGGGAATGTCATGACAAGCCTGGCAGTAGAAGCGGCTCATGAAACCATTTGTGAGTCTGGATATGTCACCTGTCTGTCTCTCCAGTCCCCAGCACCCTGGGAACACAGAGTTTCGATGTCTCACAGTGGGATGCTGGGCCCAACCTTGGAAATTTCCTCCCTGAGTGTAGAACAAGACTCCTTATTATCCTGTTTTACCCTAATAACATCCTGGGACCCTCCAAACAACTATCAAATTGCAAAGCGAATGAACTTATGTTTTTATAAGACATCGGGGCTTTCTGTTCCTCACATTCTTCCTGGCGTGAAACCTCACAGGTCTGAACAGAAGTATTATAAACCTAAAACATGCTTGGAAAGGGTCTTCCACATCTCCGCCAAACCTTAATGTTGAGACCGGAAAACAAAACATTTCTACTTACTAGAACACCATCATTGTACCACTTGCTTTATCTTCTCTGTTCCACTCTTTTTTTTTTTTTTAAGAAAACATTGAAAGCATGGAAATAACTTTTCTCAGTTTGCAAGCCCTGAAATTTTTCTAATGGTCATTGTATAGTGAATTTGAGCCTGTTGACAGTAAGTTTTCTTTCCTTAATTGCCTTTCAGAGTCCCTACAGAAGTACTCAAAGGACCTCAGGGTTTATTATGACCACAGATTGAAAGCCTTTAGCCTACAGGAACACATCATTCACAGCAGGCACTGTCAAAGCTTCCTAATGATACAACAGTCTGAGCTTGCCAGCACCCTATTGTTCTTGCTGCTGACTGCTCCCAGGCAGAGCAAGCTTGGTAGCCATAATGGGACTTTCAGCCCTCTGTGATGCTAACATAACATGACCAGAAGACACCAAGTAAAGACAGTCTAACAGGTGACCACCTGATTGCAGCTACTTATGCATGACTGACTCAACTCACTTCCACATCCTCTGAAGTACCTTAACTCATTAACACTTAGTAAGATTTCCAGCTTGTGTGAATTCTGAAGTCCAGAACGTCGTCTTGGCTCACCACAGCATGCAAGACACAGCTAGGATTCAAATGCTGGTCAAGGACATTGTGTTGATATGAAGATCTGCTCCAGAAGCCAGGCTTATGGAAAAACATACTCACACCATTCACACTTTATAAATCACCCTAAAATCCAGAAATTTCTGAGTATTCCTCTGCTTTTGGAAATTTCTCAGTCTACCTTTGCTTGACTTTGTGTCGTTTCAAAACCGTGTCTCTTCAACCTTGTCAAATAATTTGGGAGAGAAGTGTTTTACAACCAGAATTATGTCTGAAAAGTGTTTTAAGTGCTAAAGCCCCTTCTTACCCTTGAGTGACCTCATTGCATTCAGGGGCATTTCAGTGGTCTTACTGGGGACACCATTTGTTTCTTGAAACACCAGTAACTATCCAATCAGAGAGTTTTTGAAAATTGAATAGGCAGCTGCTTACAATTGATATGGTTCCAGCTTCACAGTGCTACAGTGCTTCACTTGTCAGTTATGGGGATATATATCTTTTATCCCTGCCTCAGTCCTGTAGCTTATCAGACTTCCTTGCTTGTCTACCCTCAGCAATGCGAGCTGGTTTTGGCAGCCTGCAGTGCAGCTAAACATAGTCAATAGAAACCTTCATTTTAGTAGTGGCCACCAGCTCAAGAAGTAGAAACAGTTATGTTCTGCTTTGAATACCCTCTTTCACCCTAAGGCACCTCCTTTAGGGAAATAAATATAAATAAATAAATAAATAAACCACAAACAAACAAAAACAACAAAAACAAACCACACATGTTAAGACCTGGAAATCTGCGTTCAACCCTAAATTAAGGTGCCTTGCAAATAGTGTAGCCCTCATCCAACACTTGTTAAAAATCAACTGGAAGATTTCTATCAGCTCCAGGGGCATCAGATCAACCTCCTAAATTAGCAGGTTTCCCCTCCTTTTCTAAAGAGTAATTTCTGTTTACTGCACAGCAGCATGTGCAGAAGTCAACTGCAAGTCAAGCCTGAGATGAAGTACTGGTGGTTGTGTCACCTCCTCCCATATTTTTGAAAGCTTCGTATTTCAGAAATACTATCCTGTAACTTTGCTTACTCCATTCTTTATCTGGAGAACATGCTGACACTCTGGCACTGTGAGAAAAGTGGACCAGAGTACCATGTAATGGTGAATGCCATAGAACATAAATTGAGTTTAAGACACCCTTGAATCCTCACACAGCTTTGCACAGATCTTTACAGCTCTCAGCAGCTCCATCAACATTTATGGGTAATAGCCTTGGCAATGGTGGCTCACCTCACACCAATAAGGACCTTAAACCAACCATAAGTGGATGCTCTAGAGATGCATTTTTCAGGCAGAAGCAGAATAGCTCTTCTAATGAAGTTCCCTTTGCTAGATCCTGCTTACATCTGTCAAATTTTGACCAAAAATGCCAACCATTTGCCGTAGACTGCTGTTCGTTGCTAAGTCTAGGCAGACATGGTTATGCCATTCCTGAGGATGATGTGCATAGCCTATATATAAAACAATCCTCTAGTTATTTTATCAGAAAGACTTAAGGCTTCTGCTCTTTTAAGTGGAGATGTGAGAAAGGGCATGAAAATTACCTCAATAGCAGCAATGAGTCTTTTTTCCCTCTAGATAAGTACAGACAAAATTTGTTCATAGACACTCATGGATGTGACTCAGATTCTGGCAGTTAAACACAAACAAGGGTCCCCTGGTACTCAGTGGCATTCCCAAGGAAACAGATGCCTGTGGGCCCAGGCTCACAAGCAAGGAGCCAAGACTACATTTCTTTTCAGCTTTGCCCAATCAGCCAGAAGTTGACTGAGTAACAGCTATAATAAAAAAATTTAGGTCAGTAACCAGAACAGAAAGAGAAATAAGACTCAAAAAGAAACCTATGCATGGCAAAGATAATAACTTCATTTAATGACTTAAGGGGCAAAAAACTGTAAAGTGGCAATGAATGTACCTTAAATATACCTTAAATATACCTTACTGCTTGTGCATGTGTTTGGATCTGGTGGAAAGATTTCTGTTCTTTTTCATTCGTAATTTTTAAGCTCATGGGAAAACACCTAAAAATAACACTGTCATTTAAAAAAACAAAACAACAAAACAAAACAAAACAAAACAACAAAATTAAACACCTGTCCACAAATTGTTTACTCATTTCTTCTCAAAAACCTTGCAAATGGGAAAGCAGAAAGCTCTGAACCAGGATCTTCACCCCTTCAGCATGAAGTTGCAACTCATGGTCTGCTTTGCATGCTATTCATCCTGCTTCTTTTATCTTTGTGCTCTTGGGCACTGCATAACTTGAGTGTGGTATTGCGGGTCTGGCCGTGGAACTGGCAGTGTGAATAAATGCAGGTAGCTGCCATTCTTTGTCCTGAATCACTGGCATCAGTGTCACTGTGCAGCTGCTACAGACAGAGTGGAAGATCAAAGTCCTATAGGAAGCTCGCTGCAGGACTCTGGCGGGCTGTACACAGCAGCAGGTTGCTTTGCAGGGGGCTGCAGAGTGGCTGAAGAAGTAGAGAACTTTCTTATCAGAAAGGGGAGACTGGACTGAATTTAAGCATCTCTGAGTTATGCAGGAAGGTTTTCTGTTTTGGAGGTTTAGACATGGCACCTGAATTTCTTTATATAGTTTTGAAATCTTGTCCAAATATCAGCACTCAAGGAAACTCCAGCAGGACAAGTTGGTATAATTTCCTAATTTTTCAACACCTGACAATTTTTTTTGGACAGACGCACATACAACAAAGGATCTCTTACAGAAAAAAAAAAAAATTAAGCCATTTAATAAATAAACTGTATTTCTGTAAACAACCCAGTGTGGAAAAATAACAAACCATTTTGCATTCATTTTTCACACTAATGTTTGAAACTGGATAAAGCTTATGTTCTAGAACCTGCAGAATATTTTTATCTAAGTAGACAGAGAGTTGTCAGCTTTGTTGTGCGACAACGTTTGACCATTTTTATACAATCCAGTTTAAGTGTTTACACTATGATACAGTCAGTCATCTCTTGACCAGGTTCATGCTACCTCCTGACTATTAGTACTAGTTTACAGATTCCTAATGATGCAAGAAGAAAACAATGTGTTTCTAAGACCATGAGCTGAATGAAACACCCCATATATAATTCACACTTAGGATAAAGAACTCTTCCTTTGTATAGTTCAAAGACCTTGACCCAAAGCAAAGCTATCTGAAGTCAGGAGGAATTTGGGGAAGATTGGATCTTACTTCATGAAAAAGTTATCACAAAGGCTGTTGAGAAATCAAAGACTTACTGTCTGTCATAAGTCAATAACATTAAAAGAAAACAGACGTCTCCTGCCCTTCCACTGTCATGCTCAATCTTACATCACTGGAGAAGTAGTTCAGGTCACCTGGTAGAACAGGATGATGAAAACTAAATATAAATTTTTAAATTGAGTTTATTATCTGATTGTATCTTCCTTTGTTTCTGTTCTCCTCCTTTTTCAGTGTAACTGCTAAGCCAAAATATATGTGAACAAATATGTTAAATTTAAACTAACTGTACACTGAACTCTCTAAGTCGTGCCATGCTATCAGGGTACAAAGTTTAAGGTTAGTTTCTAAGACATAATTAATTATGACTCTTAGAGACAGAAAACATAAGACCAGGGTCTGTAGCATAGCTCATTTTTATTGTTTAAACAGTTTTTGCATAGGAAATATATCCGCTTCCAGTAATTGACTGCAGTATGAGCAGCTGCTAGCAGTATAGGCTGGATATAACAGTAACAATCACATTAAATCAAGCTTGATTTACACCAGTTTAAAACTTGTGGCAGTTGAGTTCATTTGTAACCTAAAAAAGAAAAAAAGAAAAAAAAAAAAGTACCCAAAAGAACATTATTATCCTCCAACCAGGCACAATAAAAACCTTTGTTAACACTCAGGCTAAAAACAGGTCTGATGCCAGAGGACCATAATTCCAAAATTAAGTAGGTGTACTGTAATGCATTCTACTAGTGAAGGTTCATTACACAAAGACTGTGCACGCAACTCCTTTTTAATTAAAATGTAACCTTCAGGATTTATGGCCTACAGTATGGGGGAAAATGCCAAAAGTTTTAAAATGGATCAACCCTGGTGTGTAGCTAGCAAGCAATAACTGACTACTTGTCACCTACAGTTGTACTAAATGTATCTAAAGAAACACACAGCCCTACAAAAGTTGTTCTCAGAGAAATATCATTGAGATGGGGTGCCTCTTCCCAGTTTACTAAAAGTTCTATATGATATAAGCACAAATTAACAGCTTGATGAAGACATAATCTAATGCAGCTCTCGAGAAGCCTATGCCTGGGATTGAGGAACCCCTCACATTCTACAATGTTGTAGAGTTTTTTTGAAGAAGAAGAAGAAGAAGAAAACGTTATCTGAAACATATTTACAACTGAACTCAACAGAGACTGTGAAATTGAACAGGCACTGCTCATTTGTTTGAGTTTTTTGGTAAACATTTTGCTGGTTTTTGTTTCTTTCTCATTTTGCATCAACTTTTGTCAGTCCATGCAACTTCAATGCCCTCAATGAAGAATGCATAATAGGCCATACTTCTTAAAAAACTTCCTTCTGCATATAGAGATACATTTGCCACATCAGTCCCTGTAGCACAGTTTTCAAAACCATTCTGTCAAAAATACAGTAATACAAAGACTGGCTTTAGTGTCACTAGCTCACACTTCTCCATTTATTTAGGCCACCTTTTGTTTTACTGTTATTATGTCATGCGATGAAAGTATCAAAGGCTTATTCTAGGATACTATGATGCTAGTGGCACTGAAGCCCTTTTCACAAGTTCAACATACATTTGAATTGCAACACACAGATATTTCTAAAGAGTAATAACTAGTGAACCCTTTTATCATATAAAAAATAACAAAAACAAAACAAACTACTTACAACCATTGAAGAAAAAATTGCAACAAAAATGTAAAAATTGACCGTCTCCAACTTGTCCCCTTTACTATTAACAATGTGACCAACAGAGCTGTGGCATGGAAACAGTACAAAGAGTTGGCATGGCAAGTTTGGCTGATGCAAAGGTCATTGTGCAGGGTTAAAGGGCAAAATCAGTGGTCCGTGTTATCCTCCAACTGCAGTGCTCCACCACACCCACACAATTTTGAGGAATTAGAAAAAACAGGGGAACTAGCAGAAAGTGCAAATAAAGAAGGAGGCAGTTTTCAGCTCCCTCAGCATGGAGTAGAACATTCAACTTTGAGCTTCTCCTGTTTAACTTGATTGGCCTGTATATGATTTTACTCTCTCTTTTTTTTCTTAAGTTTTCTATAGAAACCAAATAAAAAACGTCCAGGAGCATGCAGCTGGTTAATGTTCACAAAAGACCTTGACAGAATCATGTAAACTATATTGGACGTCATGCTTGGGGCCTTACTGCCAGCAACATTAGAGAGTTGTTTCATTAAAAGTGAATACTGTACACTGAATATGGGATAACTTTCTGCAGCCTTCATAATCTCACACAGTAAATATATTTTAGATTTAGGTACAGAACACACTCCGGTGTCACAGCTGAGTATGTCCTTGTGCAATCTCTTTCATTAAGTCCTTATGAAGCTACAAGTTGCAAATCCAAAATTCTGCTCCCTGAGGACAAAGCTATGTGAGACATAAGTACTGTTTTAGTTCTCTGCCTATCCTGAATTGCTCTGTGAACCTAATCTTAAATATCATCATGTAACAATCACAAAAACTTTTGCTAAAGGCCATATATACTAATAAAAAGACAGTGGTGCTTCCAACATTTTGAAATGCTCTGAAAACCAACTTTTCCAATACTAAATACAACAAAATAACCTTCATAAAATATAACTTTTCTCCATTTACATTTTAAAGGATTAGTAACCTATGCTTTTCAAGCACAGGAATCTGCGAAATAACTCCTAACATGGACATTTTTTTTTTTTAATACATAAATTAAGAAACTGGAGAGTTTTAACCCAAGTCCAGTTTCCAAACAAGGAATATTCTTGTTTACTTTAAAAATGGAAATGACATGCATTTCCATTATAATTGTTAAAAAGTTAGCTTTACAAACAAGGGTAGTTTAATTAAAAAAAAAAAAAAAATCTTAACAAAACTATACAGTGTACAAATTACTGTCTACAAGGTAGGCGGTTCATTCAGAAGATCCTCCTTTCTGCTCGCTACTTGCAGCTTCACAGATTCATTCACATATTTTCAATGGAGCTGCCCACCTGAATATCACCCCACAACTATATTGCTATAATTAATATTTTTGCCATGTCTTTATGTACAGTCTCCTTCACTGCCTTTTTTTTCCTTAGTCAAGCCTCAAACTTTCATGTCACTCCAGGGGAAACACACTTCAGTGGCACAGCCATGAGGCCAGGGCTGCAAAGCAACTTAATAAAGGCAGAACAGTGCACATAGAACGGGGTGGCTCAAGTTAGTCAGAATACACTTCCTGGTGAAGGAGGAGGCCAGAGACTGGATTTGAGTTCTCAATCTTATCTTAATCTTTTGACCACTGAGCTGAAAAACAGAAAAAAAAAAAAAAAAAAAAAAAAAAAAAAGAAAAGAAAAAAAAAGGAAAACAAAAAAAGCAGCTACCATAACTGAAAAAGTCCTTTTCTTCCAAAAAGGCTTTTCTACTAGAGAGGCAGGTGGAAAAACACCCACAGTTGCTTAACAACCCAATTCATTCACATGGAAGGAAGAAGTTTGTTTTTTAAATATTGCATCCGGAAGCTCTTTTTTTTTGGTTTTTTTCATACAGGAGACCAGAGATTACAGAAACCTCTTTTAAGGGCATCCATTCTCCTACAAGCACAACCATCAATTTCACTATTGCATTTTAGAGCCTGAACTTGTTTCATTTTCATCTGACGTCCTGTTAAAAGCTTAAGGTGAGTCTCTCACTAGTGGCACTGATCAAGAACAGCCCTCCAGCACACCCCTCTGCTCCCGAATTGCTCAGTATCAGTGGTGTGCAGAAAGGACAATATAGACTTTGTTTTACCAGGCCAGAGACTGAGGTGCACTCTGGGTGGGTCTAGCATATTCTGGTAGTCTCAATAGCCACATACTTAGTGAATTAATTCACTTACTATGGGGCTCAGAAAAAGAGCAACATAAAGTCAATTTTCATTTCCTTTTGGTGTCTTATCCTTTTATGTTGGGTTTTCTTGTTTTCAGTTCAACTATAGCTATATCTCATGGATTTGCTTTTCTACAGCTCCTGTCTCTGTGGCCATCCAGGCCCTGCCTACACAGGTATCTCCAGCTGGGATGCAGGGATGCACACCTCCTCCACCACCACCACCACCACCAGCACCACGCTGGCCAGAGCCCAAAGGGACTGACTTTGGTGTTCTCAGTGCCCAGGGTGGGCAGCTGCTGCTCGAGCTGCACCTCTGAGGCTGCTTCAGGGTAGGAAAACCTCCAAAATGCAGAAACAACTACAAAGGGATGAATTTTCCCACCAGGGTATCCCATATCCACAAGTCTATACCCTCCTCTGCTTTCAGCCTAATAAAAGGATGTGCTTTAAAAAAAAAATTGACTTGTGTCAAACCATATGTCACAAGGATCCCTAGTGCATAAGAGGTCTTTAGAAGGAGGTCCACTATTGATCTGAAAAATGTGAATTTACTGGAAATACAGGGGTTTTTTACACCATAGTCTAATTCTCTGCATTAAGAACCTCCTTGCACACAACGACCCAGAGCTCCCCTTCTGACCTGCTGTATGAGAAGACACTACAAACCTCTGACACAGCCTGAGCAGGTTGAAAATTGTAAACCAGATGCTGTGAGTTAACAAACTTGGGGGAAAAAATGTTTTGACATGGAAGAAGAAATAAAAAAGGAAAATTTACCAGTCAAGCAGACTAAGAGAGGCAAATTCTCTGCAGCAGCAACTCCAGAGTCAACTGGATTCAGTGGAATTATGCCAGCAAATATTTTGGCCCTGTACATGCGTTTCCTAGACAAAGCAAGTGTCTCTGTCATTCTGAGCTAAAAACATTTTCTAATGTGAACACTTTAGGTTGCAGTATCTTTACCAGAATGGAAAGGGCTTCATCTCACTGTGGGTCTTGATCTCGTCCTCTGTCTGTCTGTCTCTCTTTCCCTTTGTCAAGAAAAAAAAAAAAAAAAGGAAAAAAAAAAAAGCCAAACAAACAAACAAACAAACAAAAAACCCAATAAAATAAACAAACAAAAAAACCCCGCGAAACTCAAAGTAAACCAATTTCCTCAAGTCAAGTCTGCCTCCAACAGAATTCATTATTTATTTTCTAAATCCAGAAATGATTTCAGCTTGCACCCCAGGTGGGAAGTTAAAAAAAGGGAACCGATTTGAGAGTTTGTCACAGTAGGCAGAACAGTCGCTTTGCAGCCCTTGCCTGGCTAAGGGTGCACTGCTTCACAGCTACACTGTAAAGTGTTAAAAATCCTCCCCACCCACCCCAGAATATATATATATGTATGTATAAAAAAAAATCCCCTGTCCACCTCTCAGTACAGAAAAGGACCTCATCACACTGCAAAAATAGCAGTACCCACTTTGGTCAATTAAAACAAACAAAAAAAGCATACATTATTCTTTTTTTTTTTTTCTTTTAAATCTGTGTACTTACCTATAATAACCAATGCAGCTAAAAGCACTACCTACATAGGCAAAACTCGGTATTGCATAATTCATATAAATTTGTATCCCCTCCCCCCAATATTAATTGGAAGATGAAAAACATGAAAGGTTAATAGAAAAAACACCAAAATACTGAAAATATTGCTGGTCGATTACAATTTTTAAGCGGCAACTATACACAGCCATGATATGCTTTATAAATGTGAGATAAAGGTATAACTGTCTAAAAAATCCATGATGTCACACTTTTTTCCCATCTGGAGTACAAAATATTTTGTCATAAAAATGGTAAAGATTTAAAATTATAATAAATGCAGCAAAACAAGTGTAGTGATGTCAATTTTTTTGTGTTTTTTTTTCTTTTTTTTTTTTTGTTTTTTTCCATTTTTTAGATTTCAAGGCAAGGCACGTAATGTGGACATTATATCTTCGTGCAAATTAGGATTACTGGAAAGAGTATTTTAATAACTTTTGTAAAGAGACATAGAGGCAAAATGTCTGCCCATGCACATTATATTTCTGTTAATATGTGAAAATTGTTGAACAAGGCTAACTTCTGAAAGCACCATGCAAGTATTCAGCACCCTGTAATTAGACTTACATTAAGAGTGCATTATTTAAATATAACATATCCCCATCCTGGTATTACCAGTTTGTAAACGGTAAGCTTTGCCGTTGTGGCATGGATTTGCCTGTCTCTTTGTCGCTATGATGCAGGTTTTACAGAAATACGTATACCCTATGGGTTCTTGATGCAACCAGTAACTTTAAATAAATAAATCCTACCCCTCTGTGCGGGTAGCAGCTAAACCAACATAAGTGCTGTGTTTCAATTGATTTATATTTCTCAAGGACATGATTTGTCTTGATTTAATGCCTTTTAATGCCCTCAAAAACTGAGGAGAAAAATAAGTTTGTTCAAAGTAATTTTTAGTTCTATTTTTAATCCCCTCAATTTAGAGTCCAAGGGCTGAAGGACTTATAGTGATGACCCCTTAGATACGATTTTTAGATTGCACTTGCCTCTGTTAAGTGTTTCTTTAGTGGGGAAAATGTTTGCTTTTTTTCCTTTTCATTTTTACTGTTGCATGAGGAGATAACACTTTTACCTACATAGAGGCATTTCTTCCATAGAGCCTGTGTGTTCATACTGATTGAAAACTTCAAACTGCATAACACACTAGAAAAGTCTGAATTAAGGGCCAAAGTTTAATAAATCCGTACTGATAACTAAAGGCTACAGAGCTTATTTTTAAACATTTAGAAATCAGAGTGTTTAGGAAATGGCTGGCTCACGGCCCTTATCCTGCAGCTCTGCTGCTGCTGCCTAGCCTTTGTTCTGTGAGATAACCAGGAAGTGATCCCATGCGTAAACAACAAGAATACTAAACCAATAAAACTAGCTTATCATGCAAATATTAAGGCATCTAGAAAGTCAGTTAAAATATATTGTCAGAGACAGAACATCTATTTCCCAGCGGACTTCATATAACAAAGGCTACTTAGCAGGGGCTACATTCTACCCATCAGTGAAATATCTTCGACCCTTTGTATGACATTTCAGTTTCAACCATAAGGGAATTATTGATTGTAAGAGCTGCAATTGCTGGTCTGTTTTTTCTTCTTTCTTCAGTTTCCTTTCTCATCCTGTCTTCATTTCTATTTTTTTTTTTTAATTTTTTCTTTTTTTTTTTTTTTTTTCCCTCAGTTGCTTGTTTCTGCTTGAAGGAAAGGCTCTCCAATTACGTTCAAACCATAATTTGGGACGTTTGTCGGCAGGATCTGTGTCCTATTTGATACTTGAAAAGGAACGAAGCTAGCCCAGGTACCAGGACTGTTGAAAAGGGAAAAGAGATAAGGAGAAAGAGAGAGAGAGAAAAAAAAATTAAACATGTTTCAAAAACTGTGACACAATTAATGTGCATCACGGTTAAGCCAATATTCATTATTAATAGCACTACTTAAGAAACCAAATACGTGAATATTACTTGAGATTCTATTGAACAGTTTTCTTTGTGAAAGTATGACTTATTTGAAACAAAAATAATTGCATTGATCTCAGTTACAAGTAGTATTACTGCTGTGCTACACTAAGTGGCCTGCTTGTTTGTCAAAATTTCAGAGGCAAATACATAGAGGAGACACAACTAAACCATACAAGTGACACTATATGGCTTCACAGGTATTATTTAAGAGCTACTGAAATGCACTACAGTGTGCAGGTTTGCTCTTCTCAAGAACACACTATCAAGGTTTAGTGGTTAAGCTTCCTGTGTGATTTTCTGCCATCTTACAACCCAGCAGTTTATCTTGTCTCAGTCCTAAGACATGCCTCTGAGGTTCATGGGTCCCCACAAGAACAGAGGACCTTTACTATTCAAAAAACCCAATGTTTTTATAGATTCTTCCTAGAAAGTATCAGTGCTTAAGGACCATTGGATAACACAGGACCCAGTCATGTTAACACTTGCAACCAAGGGTAGCTGTGAGTCAAGGGCAGCAGTGAGTACCATACATTTTTCAACAAATGTCTGAGAAAGAAAATATTTTCAAAGGCAATTCAATGACTTTGGAACTTAAGTCATCATTTCAAAAACACTGTCACTGAGGAGTTTATGAGACAATGGCAATCACCCATATACCAGGCACCAACTAGCAGTAGGAACCATACTCAACAGTATTTGCAGGATGGATGCTCAAATAGAGACCTCAGCTGTGTCTATTCAGGGCCCAGGGCAAACCCTGAGCAGCCTTTTCCTTAGATGTGTTTCTGGCAACCCAGAAATAATGGACTTTGGAGAAAGTCCCATCAAATTTATTCAGAAGAAAACCAGCATCATTATGTCAGCAATCACAGCCAAAGAACTAACCGCAGAACTGGACACACAGCATGCAAACACATACTTCTCCGCATTTCATTGTATTGAGTTTTTCTCCACACTAAGTGTTTCCACACATACAACAACTTACTTGTGAATACACATTGGGATTGGACTGATAAACTGCATGATACCACATCTCAAGACTAGAACCTCTGACACACGATTTTTGGGTGATGGAAACTGGAAGGTTTTCTCCTTCTCTATCTTTGGTCATCCCTCTACACTGCTCTCTCTCTGGATGAGCAGATACAGTTCTGTGGCATTGAGTGTAAAGAGGTAAACAGATCCTCTTTATCTGTTTTAAATGTGCATGAAATAACTACATTTCACTTGGTAGACTTATGTGATCCTTTCAGTTGATGCTGTACGAACATTAAAGAAAGAGGTCAACTTATTTTGTGAAAAGCAGGGGACATGTTCTGCAGGTCTCTTATATTAAAAATAATACAAGTAGTTACTGTCATTTACTCCTGTTTGATACCCTTTACCTCTCTAAACCTGTTAATTTACTATTTTGTTTCCTAATAATTAATTTCAGGTGTTCTGTTTTATACACAAAAAAGTAGAAAAAATTGCCGGCCTGCTTGTGGTAAAATTCTGAAGTGAGGGTATATTCTTGAAAGTGACCTGAAAATCTGGGTAATTTTAACCTCTTCAGAAATTAAAAAAATCTCAATATATTTTCAAAATCTAAGATCAGCTAATATGTTTAATAAAAGAGTTTTCTTTTTCTTCTTTTTTTTTTTAATTCTACTGTCTGTTAGAAATAAGATAAATTCTGTTGTTGGAGCAATAACCTCTTTGAAGTTCAAAAATAACTGCAAATCTTGAAATATTCACAAAGACTTAAACCCAGTTATGTATGAAAGCTTGTCCAATATGATCTGATGAAAAACTTATTTAAAAAAAAAAAAAATCAATACCCGAATCTCATTTAACAGGTTTATTTGTTTCAACTTATTCTTCATCTTCCTTCACAATTTGTTTTAAATGCAGCAAATCGTTTCCAAGCACAAGGATTTGTAAAAATAGGAACTAGTAATAAAAACCAATTTTTTTTAAAAAAAAAGCAGATTTGTTTTCTCAGGTTCTGTCCAAATACATGCTTTGCAGTGCACAGTTCTTTGCTGTCCTGTTACACAGGAATTACAGTGTTCAGTGACTTTAAACAAAACAGAACACTAACTAAAAGAATGTAAATTTTGTATGAGGTCAAGACGGTATTTAAATAATTTCTGCTGCAAAGGCTAAACACACATCTTCCAGGTTATCTTCCTGAAGATTTACAGTGCACTTCAGTAGTTGGATACGTATATATGTGACTTTTTTCCTTTGTTTTAAAGTTGACAAACTTCTAATGACTATGGCAGGTGAAGTAAAACAGCAGTGCCAACAAAGAACAAATTACTACTTGTAGCATCTTTCTTATCTACAGCTTAATGAAGAAAACAAACTACTTGATTTTGTGCAAAGTGCACAATAAAAAGAAGTCCTAGCAAGTAACTAACAGGGCTGTTGTTGCCGTATGACAATAATAATAATAGAGGTGTCTATTTAAACCTTTCAAGGTTCCCACCCTATATTACGGCCATGGTAAAAATGCTGATTGCAACAAATTCATCAATGCTGCTTATGGATCCTCAGGGATTGATAAATCTCTCATGTTAACACTGTGTAGGTCCCCCAGGAGTTTTGGAAGCCCCCATGGTGCTGGCACAGAGCTTCCTGCTGCCTTCCCACCTGAGGCAGTGGTGCAGGACAGCAGAGCTGTGGTGCCACAACAGCTCCAGGTCCTCTGTGTGCAGGGATGGCAACACCATCACCCGACATCTCCGGGGGACAGCTGGAGTGCCTGACCTACATGCACCCTGACTGACAAGCACCTGGCCCTGCTGGCTGCAGAAAGGGCAGGCCATGCCCTCTGTTTGCTAGCACGTCCAAAGCCATGGTAGTCAAGGCTTGACTTCCAGAATTAACCTTATCATACCACAGTTTGATGTAACTCTATCTCACACCACCCCAGTCATGATACCACCACCAGTCATGTTTACTGCAGAGAAAAGAGGAAACCTGAATGAAAGTTACTGAGATTAACAGCACTAATCACAGCACAAAGCTCTGAGAACAACTATGATACAAAAAAATAACTCAGAGTCTCCTAAGATGCATATGTATGGCTGTCTATCCAACATTCTCACATACCCCATTACATTTATAGTAAATTTAATTGAACTTTCAACTACTATACCAGTCACACCCTTCTCTGTAGCTGCCCAGTCCTCCTGCATGCAGCCAGGCCAGACTGACAGTCCGAAATGGCAAGATCCCCTACCAGCTTTCTCAAACCTGCCCTAAAGGGACTTATGTGAGCACCACAGAGCTTAGCTTCTGCCACGGAAACCAGCTATGGCTCCTCTGCAGAGTGTCCCAGCAGAAGCACCTGTTACTGCTGTGTGCAAAGCAAACTCTGCCCAGGCGCCCACATGGGTGGCAACAGCAGGAAAAGGGAAAACATCTTTACCTTCACCACACTGTCCAGCAGTTTGCGTAAGTTCCGGGTAAATTTCCAGCCCTTGGTTTCCCAAAAACAGAGGCAATGCTCTGTTCACTAAGCGTCTCAACACAAGGGGAAGCCAAAGCTCTTTCCACTGGCAAGCTGGTTGTCCCTGCAGAAGTTAATGAGATGCTCCTCCACCCATGTGGCTTCTCCTTCAGATAAAAAGGTTTTGTATGTATGACTGGAATAACACAGATCTGTTCCACTCTTCCCCTCACTTCTTGTGAGGAAACCTGTGAGCCCTGCTCTGACAGAGATTAAACACCTGTCCCTTGGAACGTGAGACCTCCAAAAAAATGCCCTAGGCTGTTCTGAAGGAAATTACATGAGAAGCACCACCAAGTATTGCTATGAGATTCAGACTAGTAGCCTTTGTGAGAGAGAGTATGCTCTGCCGGATGACCTTCCTGAAGCATTATAACACTAAGTAATTTCACTACCAGAAAGAGTTTTCTCTCACTATAACTCAAATATCAAGTGTGTTATACAGTCATCAGTTTCCTTTCCATCTACAGCAAGTATAAAGTATTTATCTGTTCAAATGTAATAAAACAGCAACGGAAAATTCTGCAAGCAAGCTACAGGTTTAACATTCTCCATTACAGTTTCCATTACAGTTTTCACATGTTAATTCAATCAAGATTTCTGCTGTGATTTCCTCTTAAAGATAATAATCGCTGTTTCAAGAACCTCTGATTAAAATATTACTGGAATGGACCACAAGCAATGCTAACATTATATGTCTATACAGTCCGCTTTGGAGGTTATAATAACATAAGGAGTATAATGATGTTAAACTATTAACTAAATGCAATAAAAAATAAATCCAATCAGATCTGAGTAAAACTGAAGGATTTTAAGGTTCCTATTTTCCACCAGTTACTAACTTCTTTCTATCACAGCTTCAGAATTCTGTAAGTGTTTCACCATTTGGAAAAGTACCCTTAAAACAGTTTTTCCTTTGTGCAAATTTACTACCCTGTGCATGAACATACTAGCTTAGACAAGGCAGATCAGATGCCAAGTCAGCTTTGGACATAAAAGGTAGAAATGCCTTCAATATTGAGAGAAGTGGCACTAGTGAGTCACCAAACAAGATTCGTATCTCTTGTACTAGGCAAGTGCTTGCCCACACAAGTGCAGGGAGCTTTAGCATTTCAAATTCTTAAGATCATATGAACTTTGGAAATGTAATTGTGCTAACCTCAGTGCCCTGGCTAAATTCCCACTTGTGCATTTCTGCCAGAAAAATAACCACCCCTACAGCATCTACTTAATGCAGCACTTCTGTTACTATTCCAAATTGGTATCTGTAGCTAAACAGCTGCCAAATTTCACCTCCAAAGTGATCATTTACTTCAAGAGATATCTTAAGTATATCTCAGCTTAATTTAGGATGACTTTTATAGTCCACCAGGCACATACCACCCATCTAGCAGATGGAGGAATTAAAGACTTACTGATTAATACCCAGAGGAGTGAAAAGTGAATTCTGCTGAAAGAATACTTATTTTATTCCCTGCAGACCAGGGAATCGTGTCAAAAAAAAAAAAAAAAAAGTACAGAAAGATCAGGAAGAGGCCACAGACCCCACAGACCCCATCACTAACAAAGAAAATCTACAGCAGAGGAAGGGCCCAGCGAAATGGTGCATGTCCATGCTGTGGTCTGGACCATGCATGCATGAGTGTTTGGTGCAGGGATAGGGTTAAAGGAGATTTGCAAATATGCAGATGCACAGAGGGGGTTATGACCAAGTGAAGGACTGCTTCCCATAGAGCCAAACCATAAAGAATGTGGGCTTCAGTTACTGAAGACCATTGGGTTGCCTATGAAAAACTGACTCTGCACTTTCCACGTCTGTACTATTTGTTTCCCCAAATATTACCATGTCTAATTTTAATCTGTTAGATGTTACCTTGGCACTTCTGAAACAAAAAATGTGATTGAAAGTTAATTTATCAAATTAGCTTGCCTAAATAATAACACAAATAATCCTAAATGCACACACACAAAACAACAAAACAAAAAGAAACTAAAAAAACCCACAGAAAACAACAGTGTATTTTTACTGTTTCAAATGAAACTATTGGAGGTAAGATAATTAAGAATTAGAAAAACAGGGTAACCAAGGGGTTAAAGATACAATTTACACTTGGGAATTCTCTGTAATATGCTCCTCCTTACCTAGCAGTGCTGCCAAAAATCATCTGACAGGAAACATGAGATTAAGTTTGCCCTACCTAAGTGAACAAAGAGTACTCAGAACAGGCAACCAGTTCATTGCAGAGCGGGAACTTTTCTAATCCTGCTGGAATCTGCAGTGCTGCTCAGAAAATATTACTGAAGTTGTTTTCTTTAACATCTTGCTTCTGGATTATCTCATTCATTTTGATCACACTGCAGTTCTTGCTGTTTCTCCCATAAAGTTTAACTTAAAGCTCCAAACATAATCATGTGGAAAATGGACATTATTGATTCCTATGGTCTATTGTTCCCCCATTCTAACTCCCTGAAGTTCAAGTTCAATCTGGAATTACATCATGTCTGGTTTCTCCTGGTTACCAGACAGCTTGAGACGTGACCACAGCCACAGAGAAAACAAACAGCCTTCTTCACGCTTCTGCTCCCCTATCGATTCAAACATAAACTTTTTTTCTTTCTCTCAAGTATGCTTCAAGTATGGAGCATGGTTAATTTAGAGATTAAGTTCCAAATTAGATTATCTAATGGCATCTTAATGGATTGCTGACCCATTTCCTGTGGGATGGCAGCATTCAAGTCTGGCTTGAATACAATTAATTTCTTAGGAAGTGTTCTGAAGATGTTTGCCTAGATGGAAAGGAAACATAATGTTCTGCACATCTTTCTGCATTACACAGTTGGGTAAAACTATTAGAGTTAGCAATTTAAATTGATAAAGACCAGAAATCATCAGGTTTTCTTTATGTGAATATTTTTACATCAGGATACTTCAGGATTTTTTTTCTTAAATTATAATGAATTGATATTTCTATTCCAAAACATTGCTCAAGGCGATTGAGGGGGATGGGAAGCTGGGGAGGGGGAGAGAGGGTATTGCTCTAACAGGTGTCTGTGTTTGCCAAAATGTGCTTGCCACAGCAATGCTGCTGACTGTGTTAGTCACACATAAGGTACAAGTTAAACACACACAAGGTACTGTGCTACAAAAGCAATGTGCACCCATTCTCAGTTCCCCTCCTCCTTCTTTCACAAATCAGAGATTATCCCATTTGATTGTCTTATCAGCATTATTATCATAAACCCAGAGTGGTGCTAGGGGGAAAAAATGGTGCCTGGAAAGCTGAACACTCCTACAGCTAATGCTGAGAAGGAAATTCAGCACTCTGAGAACACAGCTTCCCTCAGCATCTCCAGGAACAAACCAGCTGTTGTACTATGCTTATGTGTCAAGATAACAGACCAAAAGCAGGAAATACTAACCTATCGCATTTGCCTGTGTAGTATAAATGTAATGCTAAAGTAACAGTTAACCTGTAAAACTAATACAAAAAGATTGTTAAAAAAAATGAATATTAATAACAATAGTAGGGGATAAAAATATATTTGTCAATAGCTAAGTTAAAATGTACACTTTGGCAATAAAAATTCACTTATTGTCTGTGAAAGACTTGCAAATACTCAAAATGCTCTAAAAGAGAACCATCATGCCTGCTTTTATGAGTGGTCTAAATATCAATAGCACAAGTGGCTGGGATTCAGTCTAAAGCTCATGTTATCAGACTTATACACACACACTTATCACTCTCACTCCTGTCTTAAGTCTACTTGTGTACACTTTTCCTCTTATGTAGCAACTGGGACTGTATTTTCCTGAGCAAACCTTACAGATTTGCACAGCTTGCCCTCACCCTCTCTCTTTAGGAGAACAGTTATTATCACAGAACTGTGATTGTGAAAAAAATAAGGGTTTTTTTTGTTATTTTTAAGCTATTCTAAGCATCTTCATATTTACAGGAAAAATTTACCCAAGTGATCTTAAAAGTACTTCAGAACTTAATTCTACTGATGTGCCTAAATGCTGTTCAAAGTTCAGCAGGCATAATAAAATATATACCATAAATGCTGTAAGTAAGCAACAACAATAATGAAAAAATTGTAGAAGATTAGGGTATCAGGAGCAAAATAAAAATTTCTACTTGCAAATACTTTACCAAATAACAGGGGTTTTTTTCCCTCTTTTTTTTAGAATGCTCACGGGTACAGGATGTTTTACATAAGTATTTCCTTTAAAGATACTACAATGTTTAATTCAGCTAAGCAAAGAATTTATCAGTTATTAGTATCACTATTCCTTGAAGGTCTTCTGGTTTTGAAGAAATTGTACATCAATGACTTAAAGTTTTGTGGGGTGTTTTGTTATGTTTTGTTTGCCTTGTACTATCCATATTCTCTCTCTTTTTTTTTTTTTTTCCCCAAAATTCAGTCTTTTGCATATGGACTACTACTGTCTCATACCTGGGACTTCAAGTGCCAACAGATATATCATTCTATAAGGAAAAAAATAAAACCAGAAAATGTATTTTGAAATCTATGTATCATGTTTTGAAACCTACATATTGTATCTACTATCAGGTATGACAAGCAGCTACTAATAAGGCAAAGAAGATAGAAATAACAGAGGTTTCTCATAATTCATGTTCACCAAGTTTCCGAAGTGTGGTTGACCAACAGAGCTCTATGACAAAGCTTTCAGCTTGGCCACCTCTGCTACCTGACTTCTGCAGAGACAGGACAGCTAACACTGAGGAACTGCTCACTTTATCTTCTTGAAGTCAAAGATATTTCTGAAAAATCAGTATTATTGAAATAACCACAAAAGTCTGCTGTAAAAAATCAGATCAAATACCATCACAATAATCACTGCAGATCTGAGGAAGTCACAGAATCATTTAACAAACCATTTTGGAGTAAATTTGACTATATGGACTAGAATATATCTCTTTGCCAACAAGGAACAATTCCTCTTGCAATACATTTTGGTGTTAGTTTTAGTGTTAGAATGGATCACTGCTCCTTAGCCTCAGCAAGTATCATTTCCATTCTTAGATCCTTACCTACATAGGATTTGAAGAATGTTGTATGCCAAATCCAAATCCTAAAAGTCATCTAGTAAGAGAAAAGTAACAGTTTGTTTCTTTGTCCTCCAAGGTTGTCCTTATTTCAAGGCCAAGTATGCATAGTCAGGGCCTATAAAGAGCTGTCCATGGCAGAATTTGTGCCCAGGCTCATCTGGCAACACTTTGTATGTTGGCAGGGCCAAAGCAGCAGGCACCACTCTGGGAGCCACCTGCCAGGCTTTTTTGTTTATAAAGGTGAGTGGATCACACAACATGCTTGTATTCATCACCAATGTTTCCTTGGTCATCACCTAGAAATCTCTTTCCTCCTTTTTCTTTTAGAAAATTCAATTCAGCAAACACTGCCATAGTGCTTCAGCTGGTATAAACAGGTATTGCTTTACAGGGTGCTCGAAGAATGGCTGACTGAAATCATTGAAGGAGATATTCCTAGATAGGCAGTGTGATATAATTTCCTAATGCCTGTCGATGCCCTGAAAAAGCAACACCCTTTGTAACGGAGTATAAATCACACTCTCTGTGCTATACTAGTTCAGTTTGGATTCACTCTTGGCAGTACATTGAAAACTGGCAATTACTGCATGATGGGGATTTATAATGTGAATCACAACCCTTGAGGAGATGAATCCATTAGCAAATTTTCCATTGTGCCATTTAATCTATAAGGAAAAAAATGGCAACACCTTGCTTTTTCACCACATTTCTTCCAGATTTTAAATACTACTGGAGAAAAATTGTAAAAAGGAAAAGTGAAACAAAAATATTCAAGACATTTAAACTTCTTATTTGTAAATGGCACCAATTCTCAAATTCCATAATCACCCTTCCAGTTTAATATTCACGCCTCCCAAAACTTCTAACAATCCATAGTACAATACAGTGCATCAAAAGGCATTTTGTATATAATACACACTCACACTCACACACACAAACTATTCCAAAATACGTATATTTTCATGTGCACACAAATGTCCATGAGGTATTTAAAATTTTGAGAGAGAGTAGCTAGTACTTCACCTGACAGGGTCCCAACCTGCAGGTTTTACATTACAACCCCCATTAAGTGCTGAGTGTTGCAGATAATCCTGCACATGAAAAAGGGGAAAACTGATGTAGTATGGATATGTTGATTTCTTTACATACCTATTTAGAAGCACACACCTCTCTATTACTGTAATTCATCAAGATATGTAAAAGATAATAATGAGTAATTTGTTAATGTACCAAAGCTTAATGGAGTTTATTGTGTTTGCCCTTTTTTCATACAAAAAGAAGCTCTCTTTTGTGTAAATCACTCCTAATTATTCTGTTATTTAGTTGAAAAATAAGATGGTTTACATCTTACCTTCATTTACATGTTAGTGATTTAAATCTACACCAGCAGATTAATCAGAAAAGTCTCTATGAATAGTATGCTCATTCATTGTCCAAAACCACCACCACCTCAGACATCCATTATTATACTAATCTATACCTCTAACAACATGGTTTTCTTTCTGTTAACCACTAAGCCCCCAAAATATGACCTTTAATTCTGCAAACAACATTTTCATTTTTAAAGCCTAAGATCAGTATTCCCTGAAACTTACAAATTCTTTGCATTTGACAGCACAGCATTGTCATTCCAGGTGCTTAATTAGGGTAGTTTTGATATTCAGCTTATACTAAAAATGACCAGAATGCATATGGGAAAAAATGTTATATGAGTGTTTTAATCAAATGCTGTCACATATTCCCCTGAAGGCCTGTTAAAACAGATACTGTAGCTCAATGCAACTTTTTTAGAGGTGGTGTAGGGGTGGAAATAATTAAAATGTTACCTTTGCCAAGTAATTCCCAATGTATCCTCACTGGCACTGGGGTATAAATGCCTGCCGTTTTGATTCATGGTCCAGTCACAAATTCTCAGCTGTCAATTGAAACCTAGCAGTCAGATATGGATCGAGCAGTACTACAGTTTTTAGTATTTAAATGAATACATGCAAACTAGTACTGTACATAGCAAAAGCCTTACTTTCCCAAGAAGCAACTCTGAAAAATAAAATAAAATTTAAAAAAACAAAGAAAAATAACGTATTCTGAGAAATATAAACCTAGAGATTTGCTTAAGATAATGCTACTTTAATACGCTTCTCTATTAATAAAGCATAAAAGAGTAACTAGTGTTTAGCACATAACAATTAGCCATTATTAGATTACCAACTAAGCTGAAATAAAAGGAAATGTTAATATTCAATAGTTAGATACTTTAAGAAAGGAAATAAAAATGCTGTTTTGTCTAAGCAATGCTCTATATAATGTGTACTAAGGTCAAATATAATAAATATCTTGTAACATGCATTTCGTGAAACACAGAAGACATGCAATTTATAGAAAATTTGCCCAATTTAAACATACTGTATGTCCTTATCTTGCTATTTGAGAAGGGTAAAGGTATTTTGTAATTGGAAGTTTATTAATCTAGTGCTACTGAAAGTGGTATTACTTAGCAAGAGGTGATAAAATAACCTAAACTTGTTTTAGACTCCGAATAATTGCATTTAAAATACTTTATTGCATTTTAATGTAATGAGGAATGTACTAAATGTTAGCTGAAACAAATTCTTCCTTGATCTTCAAATCATCAGTTCTGCTTTCATGGGATTGTTCAAGCAACCCTCTACAGCTTTGTTCATTTAACAGCTGCCCTATAGTGTCAGCAGTTTTATTGAAAATACATACTGCTATTTTTAAGAAAATGAACTTATCTGTCTTGTGAAGAAAACATATATTTCAACCTCTGTATACTCACGGCGTATATAAATTGCTGCATCGTTATATATGATACAGCACTCTGAATTTAATATAGTGTTGCTGGGTTTAATTGCATTCAATTCATTCTCAATTCATGCACACAGTCTTTAGATAAAGCAGGTTACAGCAAACAAACAACAATAAACTGTATTCACAGGAGCACAATTAATTGCAGTCTTTTCCTGAAAAATACAAATGCTGAGGACAAGACAGTATTGCAAACCTGACCCTGTCTGGCTGTTAGACTCATAAGCTTCCTGCTGTTAAGGTCGGAGAAATGGAAATGTTAGTCTCTGATGTTTTCATAGGGATTGTTTCTTGTTTGTTATCTAAAGAACTCCAAGGGACATTCTAAAGGCCATTAAAAGCATGACTAAACCACATGAAATTAACCAGAAAAGGAAACATGCAGTCAAAAAGTTTGCTAGAGGTAACCGTGCATAATGCATTGAATATGTTTAAAGAAAGGGGTAAGTAAATATTTAGTTTAGTTGCTATACAAAACAGCATCATAAACCTGATTTTAATATTGAAGACATAGTAAAATATGTCAGCTCAGTTACTCAGTGTACAGTAGATGGATTTTTTGTAACAATCTTTAAGAATGTCAGCATCTTCCTTACAGATGCATATCTTAAAGCTTTATAGCTTAGCTATAAAAACTCCATTCCAGCTGAAACACAAGACTGAAAGGTTAAACCCCCCCTCTTTTCTTCTTTCACAAAACATAAAATCTATGAATAAAAGCCCTTTGGCTGATTAGAACCATAAAAATACTAAAATCCCAAACTTAATGTTACCGAATGATTTTATGGACTTAGGTCTAGCTCAAAAACCTGGCAAGCACTTAGCTTACTATAGAACTTGATTGCATTTGCTGTTTGGGGAAAACAGTAAGGGATTGATACGTTACATTTTACTAAATGAGTTTCTGCACTAAATCATTATATTCTTCCCACAGTCTGTATGGAAACTTATCACATATACAGTTAATGTGTTAAATTTATCATTAAGAAAGCTCCAAAAGAGCTTTTCAAACCCACTTCATAAATGCTAGCAATGACATACTTCATTTTATGTATAGCTATACATATCTCAATACATATACATCTAATTACAGTAACGGTAATAATAGAGCATGTGCATTTTATATATATGCTGTAGATACAGGCACATCTATATGAAGATACATGCTACACCACATTCATACTCAGTGTAAACTGTAGTGCTATTCACCGCACCAACTGTGCCATAACTGTGGTACTGACAACATCCTGAAGAACTGCAGGTCTGAATGACAACAGATTCTGTGGTTAAACCCAGAACTGCAACAGCTGTGCTGAAAAACACCTTCCCAATGTTAAAAACTATTGCTCCACACGCCTCAAAAAGCTCAGGTAGCTGCCATGTTGTCTTTGAAAACTAACATGCCAGAAAAATGTTGTGGGTTTTTTTTTTTTCTCCCTCATATTAAATTCCTTCTCCCAAATCACTCCTGCTTAGACATCAGGGTGTCTAAGACATAGAAATATATTTTCGAAAGTATGTAGAAATATAACTTCTGAAGTCTGACTCTGCATCCTTTACATGTGTTGAGTGCTTTCTGGGTTAAAAGGCTGGAGAATCCTAAAAGAACTCTACAAGCTCTGGTTCCTTTTGATGGAAGATGTCTGTTCAAAGCAGCAGGAATGCAGCCTTTGAAGGATGTCCAGACAGCACAGTAGAGAAAGCCTGGGGGCACAGACCTGAAATGAGTACCAAGCTTTGGAAGGAGGTAGGGCAATTCTGTACAGTACTATGAGTGCTATATGTTGTCTGGAGTCATGCTGAAAGCTTTCTGGCTAGTTATAGTCCTCAGAGTAATTTAAGTGAAGTGAACTTAAGAAGGACTTGAGAAACAGTCCTTATGAGACTTTTAATAAATGCTGAAAAACTAACTTTCTGAAAAATATGCTATGAATGCAAAATAAATGACCTGATTTGGTATGTGACATGGTGAAAAGTCTTTCCTAGAAGCATGTTGGACTGGCCTTCTCTTCAGTCCTATGGCTTCATCATTTTCAGCAAGGCAAGACACATGAACTCTGATAACACCTTCCATCCTCAAAACATTATCAATTATTTTATTTATCTCTCACCTAACCACACAGAAAAAGAACATGGGTCTGTATTTAGAAGCAGAAAAGGATGCCCAGCCTTGCAGCAGATGGCGAAACCCCAGAGGCAGCCCAGCCATTTCCGGGTAGCGGTCTCCTATCCCTGTGAGACATCCTCACTGCTACATTCATGAAGTAGCAGAGAGCACAAAGCCCACTGCAAGTGCCTCTTAGTGGGAAGTGGGGAGACAGAGGGGCAAAAGGGGGAAGCAGAGGAGGAGAGGAGGTTAACAATACATCTGCCGGGGTTTTATTGTCACCCCGCAATCAAAACCCTCAACAGTATGCAAATCCTATGTACATTAAAAACCTATAGTCAACAGCTCAATCTCTAGTCACAGTCTGAATAATTTTTATGGGTTAATATTTAAGCAGGTGCTGTATTCTATTTAAAGAGTGGCTGTTTAAGAATAACATGCATTTCAAGCTTCTGTAATGGCTAGTGAAAGCAGATACATATTTTGGAAAGTGTAATAGAAGACTGTGCTATAGCTTCTGTTAGTTGAGAAAAGCCCATAAAACTTAACATTTGCATATTGTCATTGTTTTGACTGAAACTTCCTTTAAATGTGTTTCCTTTCCAGCAAGCATATGTGAAAGGTGACCTCTTATCCATTTACATACCTCCCTGGTGATCATATGACCCAGTTTTACGTCAAACTGTCAATTATGATAAGGGATACAATAAGAACAGTCTAAGTGTTGATAACCTGTTTCCTGGTTTTACTGAGAAGTTCTGTTTAAGAGTCCACTTGTGTTCTTCTTTCAGCCTTCTGCTGAAAGCAAAAGCAACATCCACCCAAAACATTTTGCAAACATATACTCTGTTCAGTGAGCATTTAAGTTTACAATTCGCATGATGAATAGTAAGAAGAGAACTCCATTTTGAACTGTTGTGATTCAATAACTGAAGGATGCATCTGGTAAGATCAACTTCCTACCGAAGAGGCCGGACAGTGTGGTGTGTAGAAAATAAAAAGCAATCTACAATTTTCTGATTTTGCATTTTAGAGACACAAAGTGTTTCTTACTACCACGTACATAGCAAGTGTCTCATTCAAATGTCCAAGATGTGTGAAAATCAAGCATACCACACACCACATCCAGAAAGTACAAGCTCTAGTAAAAAAACCATGCTAGTGTATTAGTGTAAAGACTGGAAGAGTTCACTAGCTCCTCAGTAACTGGGCCACCATTAGTTAACACAGTTTGCTGTAACAGACATGAAAGCTCTAGAGGTCATTGTCTTCACAGACCTGAACAGCTATCCTGTTTACTTATATTTTCTAATTAAAAACAGAATCACACATACAGTGTTCGAAAGTGCATTAAAGCTAAATGGACAAGAAAGAAAAGCTGTCAGTCATTTCACTCATTCCAACAGAAATCTTATTATTTGTGAAACCATTAATCTGTATGTGCAGTGAATACAGATGTCTATCTATCCATCCATCTATCCATCCATCTATCTTTTTATATGTTTTACACAAGTGCATGATTAGTAGTTCTGGTAATATTCTAGCTTTATAGCCAGAAACAGCATCAACCTGTCTCTTAAGTTTCTGTCATTTCAGGAACATAATAAATTCATGAAGCTGAGAACAGTAACACAAGGAGGCTACAGAACTGTTGTTACATAACCATGAGAATTCTGATTATTAAGCCTTTGTTACTGAACTAATGATCTCTCCATTAAAATTATTTAGCCAAAAGAATGAAGACACAACGGACTGTGTCCACTTGTAGAAGAT
Organism: Patagioenas fasciata; assembly: GCF_037038585.1. NCBI lineage: Eukaryota > Metazoa > Chordata > Aves > Columbiformes > Columbidae > Patagioenas > Patagioenas fasciata. The sequence continues at coordinate 20,872,373 of NC_092560.1, read as the reverse complement.
TGAACTGACTGAGTTGCCTCAATTTCTTGCTTTTTTTCCTATAGTCTGGGCTTAGAAACCACAAACCTTCAGTAGCTGCACATCAGAGAAAAAAGGGGAGGGGAAGGTGCTCCCATATAATTGTGAAGATATCCAATCTTTTATGCATAAATCATGTAAAGTATTTCCCAGCACAGATTATGAGCACCAAGTTCTAGATCTGACTTCCTAAAATAACCCACCAACCACCAATTTAAAACAAAAATCACTCAGGTACCAGCTCTTAACACTTCCCTTGCTCCTTCCTATGGTGCCCTCCCTGGAGTTATGTTATCAATTCTTAACAACTCTCCAAAGCTGATGCTGAATGAAGAAAAGCGAAAACACTGGTCATTAACAATTTGTAACAGAGAGTTAAGGGGGAGCTGACATACCTTTTTTACAACAAAATAATCAGATACATGTGACTTTTTAGATGCCACTGAGGCAAGAGATGTGTTTTGTTACTGTTTATGTCACAGTATAGAAATACCTGGAATTTCAAGGCTGGTAACAGGAAGACCCAGCAGTGATTACAGCAGAAAGTGAAGTGCAAAATTATAATTCCTCTTTAGGACCTTGTCTTCCTATCAATGTAGCATGCTAAGTAAAGCACGTAACAGCATCTTTTTCATAGTGTCTAGACCAATAAAAGCAAATAAATCACTCCCATTGGTGCTAGCTAGCGCTGTCTTTCAAAGTTGTATTCAGTGCTTCCCATCCAAAGGTGTGTATTATAGGTAAATTGTGCTAGAAGTCGTGTACTAGAAGTTCTAGCAAACCATCACTTTGACAAAAGACTCCATGTAAGTGCATGTTGCAAAATAAATGTGTAACTTTTAAATTTATTGTGGTTCCTGTATTTTAAACAGGCTATATAATAATTCTTTTTAACAACAACAAAAAGTATTCAACAGTACACACCAATCTTTCTCTTCATAAAAACTCCTCCAATGAAGTAAAAAAATGTACCAGTGACAATATTTATTCTTGAGGGGTCAATGTGCATCACAGGGCATGGTGAATATTTAAAAGACCTCTCTGGAACTAAAACCATTGGCTTTCTAATTTAGAATTTCTCTTCACTAATACAAAATGATGGATTGCTTTTATTTCATGTAGCCCTTGATTTTACTTTTCACTCATCATGGGCTGCTTTAAACCAAATGCATTTAAAATCTGCCACAAGAAGAGTGGTCTCTTTTAAATTGTTGTAAAGTAATGAAAGGACATAGTAAATCAATCTCATTTCTGCCTTACTATAGGACAACCTTTGCTCTATGAAAATTATTTAGACAATCTCAGTTCTCCACCTCATTTTCTGGGTAATAAACATAAATGATGTTATCTCAGAGATGTCTTTAGGATTTCAGTGAGTGAAGTAAACTAATTTATTAGAAACTTGTATATATGCACTTATATATTTGTGTTTTTCCACCTGAAAAGCTTTGTTGTCAAAGTATTCTGTTCTTTCAAATGGTTTCAGTGGTACATACTATTCTGTAATTTTGTACATATTTATATGTGTAAGCATCCACACATGCACACTCCCCAAGCACACTCAGACAAGCATGCACATACATCCATTGCAAAATTTAGAAAAGAATAGAGAATTCATAGCAAAAATGACACCCTGGCACAATTTTTAAATTTACTATATGTCTTACTGGTCTTCAGTTGATGCTATGGAATTAATATAATGAGCCTACAAGTAATATAATTTAGAAGGAAAAAACATTGGTTTCACGATGGCACTGAAGAATTTTTCTGTTTACCAAGTGCATGTGAGACCTAATTTGCTTTCCTCTTCCCCCTAAGCCATCTGGCTACACATTTTACCATGAAAGGGAGTATAAAACATAGTGCATGGAAACACCAAAGACCGTGATGACCCTTGAGATCCCTCTCACATTTATGTTCCTATGACATCGCTGAAATCTCTGAGTATATTTTCACCTACACAAAGACAAAATTATATATAAGATGCATGAAATAAGCAGTATATGATTTACCTAACATAAACTCAGCCAAGAGAAAATTGGTGCTGACATTACCCTCTGGCATATGACGAGAAGTTTGTAATGCTTTCAATTAATTTGAAAGAAGGTGGACTTAAGCGGTAGAAAATTTGCTGAAAAAAAATAGTGAAAAAAAACTATTGCACATCCCAAAATCAATTGGATGTCAGAGACTTTTCAAAAGATGCTATGTAAAACTTCATACAAAAAGAAATCCAGGAATTACATGCACTGTGTTTAAAAGAGAAATGCTGTGTGTGCTTTAAAATATAAAAAACATGTACTGTACTTCTTTCAGAAAGATCCATGTTATAGTAATAGCAACACATTTCATAATATAACAAAAACAAACAAAAAAAATAGCACTACACCAGTACATCAGAAAATTTACTGAAAAATCAACGGTTGGCAAAACCACTTATTGTAATTTGGTATTTATACAGAAGTGTACAGTCAGGCCCTTCTGGTTAAGAAAAAGTTGGTAAAGCATCAACTACCTTGAATAAATGATCATATTTATGATTTTCTCTGAGCTTTGCATGTGATGGGACATATGCCACCTTGCCTTGTGAGCAGGTAGGGACAGAGAGTTCTATATGAAGCTATGTATATATATATATATATGTATCTCAACAAACACAGAACAGGTGGGTTTTACTGAAAAATGAAACAGGCATGTGTACCGTTAACAGGAACCTAAAACTGAGAAAAAAAAAATACAGTACAATAAATATCAAGGACTATTTAACAGCCCTTTTCTTACTGCCACATTCAGCTTTTTCCCTTGTAACATTTTACATGCTGTTAATTTCAAAATCCTCGACTGTTAAGATCTAGATGTAACACAAGCACACATCATAAAATATGTTTAAGTTTTGAAAGGTCTGAATTTATTCAATTTACTAGCAATGTAGAATTTCTGTATATGCATGGCCTTGTTACTGACTGTAGCTAATTTTTTTGTAAGTTATTGTGAATCTCGGCTGTATATTTTCACAGTTTGGGTAAACACTTCATTTGCATTAAATTTACAGCATTAATGAGATGTGAAATTTAAAATGCTACTTGAAACATAAATGAGGTAAGAAACTAGCCCAAAACCATGGTTTTATCACATTTGAAATCAGCAGACCAATTTAAACCTATTAAACTGGAAATGATCATGTGTTATATTGAAAATTTGGTTTTCTAATTCATCTTATAGAACTAAAACGAAGACATGTAGGCTTAAACATCTGGGGAAAAATAGCTTGAAAATGATAAGCTGGACTTTTTGCTTTGGAAATTTTGTTTATTTTTTAAACTGATTTTGAAATGAGTATTTGTTCCTTATACATCTCATTTTTTATTTTCCTAAAATCATATTAAAGATTACACTCATGAGCTCTTGAAAAACAAAATAATTGAAAGAAACATTATTAGAATTTTCTTAAGATGGCACAAATCTAAGCCATAAAGCGTAAGCTAAACTGAACGTTCTTAAAGGGTTCAGTTTTCTTTTGAGTAAACTTCATCTTCAGAAGACAAATACTGAAACCCTTAGGATCTCAGTCTAATCCAAGATAACAGTGGCAGCATGTATAAGGTAATATCACAAAATCTTCTCTATATCATTACACCTATGTGAAACTTGCCCACCTGTTGTTGGTGTAGGAAGGATGGGTCTCTTGGGCTTAGTCCCACATATCGATTGGCTTGGGATGTGCCTGAGGCTGTGTAGGCTGATTAAGGAAGAACAAAACAGATTGATAAAAATACCAACCTATTATAACTATTACCCTGTACAGGTACATTATAAATATGAGAGATTCAGAGTTATGACTTTGCAGTGTATAGGATGTGTCTGTGGTGGTTTTCCTTTATTTAAACTTTAATAGAAAAAATGGACCCAATTTGGAAAAGCATGTGTAAATTCCTATAAACTTCAATGGAAGCAGCAAGTGTAAATCATAATGATGTCTTTGAAGGAATCACAAGCCTGATTCTCATTTGCATTACACCAATCTGAGGCACCAGTGTAAACACTGGTATTAAAATCTAAAGAGAAAATATTAGTGTACACTTATTCTATGGGTGTGAAGGCCCATCACAAAACTGCAAAAGAACAATAAAAACTGGAAACGAAAGTTCAGTCTATTTACATGGCATGAAATAAATCTTTATAGGCTTTTGCAAACAGGTTGTAATCTGATTAGTATTTTCAGGAGGAGGGAGCTAGTTTTTACTGTGGAATATAATATTAAATATTCAACTCCCCTACACATCAAGAAACAACATTCTCTCAGGGGGACAATTTAAGGGAGTCTCTCACTGTCTGCTACAGAACATTAAAGCAATCCATTTCTGAGGAGAAAGGGAATGATAGGCAATGCTGAGATTAGTTACAGGATATGGAGCGTTCACCTGTAGGTCACATTCCTGTCTGGTCTTCGTCAGTAATCCCTAAAAGTCATTACTCTCTCATGGCTTTTGGTGGCATCTATGAAATGAGGTTATGGTCAAACTCCACTGTCCAGAGTGGAAATGCCCACACTGCAACTTGCAACATCACAACTTGCTGCAGACAAAGCAAAACTACTAAAATTTTTTTCATAGCTATCACAGTCATTATTTGGACTTATTTTGAGAACAGGAGATAACACCCCAGCATAGAGTTAATGTTTTTAATTGCTCTGGTTTGGATATTCTGAGCACTCTGCCTACAAGTGTGAGGCATCGAGGAAGGGGGGCATGGATGGGGTAGAGCTTAACTGACATACATACTGATCAATAAGAGTATCCCATCCCATTAGTGTTATTCTTCAGATATAAGGAGAGTCAGGAGCTTCCAGTCTCTCTCTTGTTCTCTCACTCTTTTAGGGATTCTCACTCTTGATTGCTCTGGGGCGCAGCTGGGGGAGTTTGTTTGTAACGTTTAGTTTGGCCTTTTCCCTTTTTGTAGAGGCCTCTGAGCCTTTTTGCCTTTATCTTCTTTCCTCCCTATTTGAGATCAGCTTTGGGACCAAGTGTGATTTCCTGGGACTGGCTGCTCACCATATTCCTGAGGAATTGCCTTGAGTATCTTTTATTTCTGTTTTATATATATATTTACTCGTAGCGTATTAGTATTTTATTATTTTATTATTTTATTAAACTGTGTTTATTTCAACCCAGGTTTCTCCCTTCCTTTTCGATTCTCTCCCCTGTTTGGGGGCCAGGAGGGAGGGGGTGAGTGAGTGGCTATTGTGGTTGTATTGCTAGCTTGGGTTAAACCATAACATAGAGTAAACACATTTTACTGAAAAACTATGGTTAAAATTAATCAGTTGTTAGAAGAAAATTATGGTGGAGGCCAAAGGGTTCCCCAAATATTGTCAAAGCTAGCTCTGTTCTTTCTCATTCAAAACAGTTCTGCTATTGCACTTCAGAATGAAAAGCAGCACTAATCACTTGCCATTTTATTATCATCAGACTGAGTAATAATAATAACTTGTTGGCTAAGCATTTGTTTCATATATAATATATATATATATTTTGAACAAAACAATCAGTTTTTGCAAATAAAACTATGCCTTAAAATATATTTAGCCTTGATTTTTCCGATTAAGCTAACAGTACTTTGTGTGTCATGTCTATTATGACTGAAAATACAGTTTATTGTACTCATATATAATTTATATATCAGCAGGACATGATCCCTCATTTTTTGCTATTTTCTTCATCAACAAGCTATGTCCCTTCACTTTTTTTGCTCTTACAGTTACCAATTCAGTTTCAAAAAGCTTTACCGAGCAGATAGGCTACTGCACTGCTCTGAACATGTAGCATTTATATGCTATCTCATATGCAGAACTGGCACATTCAAATAAAGCTGGTTTAATTATTGTATAAGTGCTATGGTGACAGACATTGGATCTTTAGGCAAGAAGTTACTTGCACACTGCTATGGAAGCATGAGGAGGCATTGTTTCAAATATCTAAACTAAGATGTCCTAAGGTTCATGAGAAATAGGGTACCCAAGTTCCAATGAATTGCACAAGAAACTGAGTGGTAACTGAGCTGAAAAATGTAATCCAGATTTTTCCTTTATAGTAGGACAATGAACAAATTTGGTTTGCTTTCCTGTAATCATGAATAATATGATCAGATTACCAGAAAACACCTTAACACCTTTCTGACATCGTATTTGTTCTTTTTGCCATTTGTATTAGAAACCCTAACCTCATCTGAGACAGCGATTTAGGCCAGGCAGAATCACACCAAACAGGAAGTAGAACAAAACCATGAATACTTAAAACTACACACAAACTCAGTTTTCTCAGTTTTCTCTTCTGGAACAAAGGGTTAGAGCAACAGCTTCTTGTTTGCTGTTAAAAATGACTCTTCTTAAAAGGTGCAAGAACTAAACTACCAGTACTAGATATACTCTACCACCTGTTAACAAAAATTCTGCTATACTAAAAGAACAGCTAAAATATTTGCATAAATCTATTTGTTTCTACTTAAACAATAGTTTGTCCAAGTCTTACTACTTATCATAGCAATGGCATAACCAGTTTTCCTCCTTTACATCCTTTGCATCCTGGCCACTCCTATGCAATTGAGTCTCATCTCTGCTTCACTTTCTAATGAGAAGATGCAAAGTAGTATAATGCCTGGGAAATGTACAGTTTACGGTCTCCAGTAAAGACAGACTAAAAGTTAGGGACTGTATCCACAGTTCAGATACTAAACAGGTCTAAGGCAAGTAATTTTAATATAATGGATTCTACAGAGTTTAGTATTCTCAAAGACTTGTAAATTTTCTTCTGAAGTGCATGTTCAGGAGTGTCTCCTAAAAATCTTCACCATTCTGATAAATATTGGTAACACTGATCAGCTCAAGTCCAAATAAAAGTTCAAAGACAATAGAAAGGCAGAAAGTAGTTAAAAAGCAATATTCTGCATTGCTGAGAATAAGATGAGTGTTTGGAAGAGAAGAAACTACTCTAATAAGAGACAGGCTCTTATTTCCAAAACCGCAATTCCATTGAAGATAATAGGATAAATAATATGGTCCTATATAGAAATAAAATGTTTATAAAGTTGGCGGGGGTTGTTGTTTGGGTTTTGTGTGTGTGTTCGTTTGTTAAAAAAACACAAAAAAAACCAACCAACCAAACAAACAGTGCATCTACCATCCATTGCAGCAAGGAGGAATTATTTTTTCTTATTTCATATCAGTTGTTTTTGCTAAAAATGACACAACCTATAACATGCAATTCTCATAGCTCGGATTCTGTATTTGTTGTAACAAGGCTTGATTTCTGTAGGAAAGCTCATTGAGGAGCAAATTATCCGGTCTCTGTTTGGAATTCCATCTGTGGGTCACTGTAAAACCTTGCTGTCTGGGTGTGCTTCTCAATGTCTTTAACAATGTCCACCTTAGATGAACAACCGCATTTTCTTTTTCTTGAATAGTGGTCAAATATTCAGGCTTTTCCCTTTCATTTTGATTGTCATGTCACAAACTTTGGTTCATGTAACATGATGCATTGGTTGAAATTTGAGGAGGAAAAGCTTTGCAGTCAGATCACCTTTGCTCTCCATGTAAAATGATGAGCATCTACTTGGTCAAATAGTAGGAAAAGGCGCCTTTTTCTGGCCTCAATTTGAAATTGTATTGAATCCTCGATGGACATTTTTTGCTTCCTAAAGAAATACTTACTGATTGCTGTAGGTGAAGATGCCTCACCTTCAGTGGATGTAGTGATGGGTTTAGTATCTGTCATGGTCAGGGTCACAGGTCGCACCGTACTGTGATGGGGAGAGGGTGCCAAAACTGGAGTAAAATGGCCAGGCACTTTCCCTACTACTTGACCACTGCTGTTAGGCTACAAAACAAAACCAAAAGAATGCCTTGTGAAACATACACATTGAGTTCAAGGAACCTACCCACCTATCTTAGGGTTTTCCAGAATGCCCATCACCATAGTACCTGTGTACTGCAATGCACCATTCTAACAAAGCTCTGAATGTTTTTGTGGTACTTGCAACAGGCAGGTCCCTCCTCAGGTAGTACATGCTTAAGTAGCTGTACTTTCTGGTAAGCCTTCTTTCTTTCTGGATGCAGTATGCATCAGATTGTTTCAAAATATATTTGCTGTTCAGATAGTGGCCGTAAACCACAGTAAATCCCATGATAGCAGAATTAAACTGACCAGGCATAGGCCCTACTGTGTGAAGTATCAAGAGCAAATGAATGATGCAAAACCTCTGTTTTCACATGCCATACCACCCTGGCTTGGAGCACAACCAAGACTTGACCACAGTTGTCCACAGAGATTACACATACTGGAAGACTAACTAATAATTCACATGTTTGGGAGTGAGGGAGAGTGTTAGGATACTATGCACTATAATGCATACATCATAACATCTGGCCAAGAGTCACCTACCAAAAACACAGAAGTGTTTCATAATGGGAACTTGCCAAATCAAGAGCATAATAAATGAAGACACTTCTTTCACAGATACAAGAGGCAGTCTGCACATGACCTTATTCTACAGGACATCAAGGTAATAGGCTACTTTCTGCATATAGGTGCATCTGAATTTAGCAATATTCACTGCTATCTGTGTTTTTCCAATGCTTAAACATGCCATGGACATTCTGCATGACTGAAAATACTCTTGAAGTAAAAATTAGGAAGATGTACTTGCTTTTTGAAGAGTGGCTGACAACTTTTGTCTCAAACAGACTGTATATTCTGTGAATCGTAGATATTTTAAAATACAGCCATGCAAAGTAAAAAATAATGCAAATCCTATTATCAGAAAGATCTTTTCAAAGATAACTCAGATAAAGAAATGGACTGATAAAGGACCTGATTCAACTGAAACAAGGAAAGGTTAAAAGAGGTAAGTATGACTATGGTAATGAAATAATAACTGGGCTGAGACAATTACTGCAAGTACGTGCAGAGTATAAATACAAAGAAGAGGAAGGAATTATTTGGAAAGTACAGGAAGTATAAACCAGGGGTAATGGAATGAAATCAAGAAGGAGGAAATTTAAAATTAATAGCAGGAGAACTTCCTGGCAGTATGATCTACTAGACTTTGAAAATGCCCCCAGGGGAGAGTCTTGTTCTTTGGGACATCTAAACCTAAGCTAGAAAAAACATCAGAAAATATAAGTGAGAATGAAGACCATTTTGTATTCATAGGAACATTGAGCAGACTACTTCCCGCTCTAAAATCACAAGACTTACAATGAAAAGTAACAGTAAAAATGTACACTAATGAGAAGCGGCCAACAACCGATCCCTCCAGGTGAAAAAAGTCACCCCCTAAACGTAACAGTATGTTTGGGCTTGTGTTGGTGTGCGGGTGGGGACAAAAGAGCCATGGAATCCCAAGATCTTACAAATACAGTAACTGGGTGATATTTACCACTTTTTCATTCATGTTTCTATTTCCATAAGCCAAGAAGTTACTAGTAGGAATTTAGTAATGGGAATATATTCAGCTGTCAAAGATGCTTCAAAATAAGATAGCAGCATGGATTCAAAGGAATTACAATACTTTCACAAATAATAAAATTTCCACAAATAACTGGCATGTTACATTAAGTTTTATTCACTAGGTGAAACTTAACAGTTAGATTTCCCTTATTATGTGTTCTCAAAACGAAAATGAGTTGTTGCAGAATTTATACAAGACAATTTCTAGAGAATAATGCAGCCTAAAAGTTTACTAAGCATCTGCTTTCATCCTTACATGACTAATGGATCCTAAGTGGGAAACTCAGTAATTACAGAAACCTTTTCTCAATAATACAAATTACATCTGTATATTACAACAAACAGTCATATATGAAGTATGTATCAATAAGCCCACATTCTTTGAAATATATCTTAGCAGCAGTTTAGGGAATTTTGTTTTGCAGGCTCCATTTTAAAGGCCTGACAACCTCTAAAACCAGATCCCTCGGCAACAAGAAATCTGACTCCACCTGCCTTAGAACAAAATGAAAATTTTTGCTAATCTAAAATCAGAAAATCTCTAGGAGTTACCTAAAATAAATTTCCCATACAAATTATCCAAGATGCCCCAAAACTTAGAGGCAAGTATCTCCATTCAATGGCTGCAAGTTGTACAGAGTTCAGCTTGAGACATCTTCATGTTGAAATATTAATAAAACATGCTCTGTTGTAGGTAAGGGAGCCATGACACAGTTTGAAGTATCTGTGGGGAAAACTGTCAGAAATAAGAGCAGGCCTTATGATAAACTTTTCTCTAAAACACCAAAATTCTTGCCCATAAGACCTGTTTGCTATGTTGGACTAAATTTTTGGTATGTTTCTGGGAAGCCTGCTGCAGAGGCAAGCTCCCTCTCCTACCCTGGCAGCCCAGCTGCCCACACAGCCTCCTGGAGGAACAACCACCTCTCAGCTGAGTCTGGTAGCTCCTAGGAGGAGTCACTGACCTGTGACCACAGGGCTACCTTAGGAGCCTTAGCTCATGTGGTGTGCTAACAAATCACAAAAAGAATTGAGAAGCCCTTACCAAAAAGACCAACTTTTATTAAAAACTAAGAAAGGATATTCCAGGGAATTTATGGATTAAAACAGCCAGCATCATCAACTTCCAAAAGCAGCTCTGTCTCCAAAGCCAGACTTGAATGAATTAGAAGGACACAGCTGGAGACCAGGACGATTTACAGCTATGTATCACCTTCTACTGTTCCCTAGTGATCTCAATCAACAGGAATGCAATGGCTCACATGGACTCCAGCTTATTCTTGAGCATATGGTCCAAATGAGCAAACCCTTTCTTTGCTGAGTTATCAGACAAAGAATATACTTATAGCCCATTATCACGTAAACCATGTTTTTCCTTGTGTAATACATAGCAGTGTAGTACATCACCCCCCTTAATCCAAACAGAGAGTGAAATCTTGTCCTTGTTGAAATCCACAGACAATTTGCTAGTTATTTCAGTGGATGTGGTTTATGACCACAAGTGTCCACCTTCCAATTTCTCTTCTTTTTCAAATGTCTTCTTAAATGGTAAGTGTTGTTCCATATCTGTCCTACATGTAACACTGAGTGCAGACACAACAGAATGAAACTGAGGTCTGCAACCTCTAGACAGAAAAATACCTTCAAAATAAAAAAAGGGAAAATTGTTACTTCAATGAGTTTAATTCTTATGGTTCCAACCATAGTTGCCCATCTCTTCACAATTTTATCACGTTGTCACACCTCCCCAACTATTTTCTGACAACACTTCACGATTTATTCTGCTTTTTGTTTTTGTCATCTTTAACATCTGGTCTTTTCCTTTTCCAAGTAATTAATCTCTGTTTTCACATTTGAAATAACATTTGTTTTAAAATTTTGCATTAATGTCAAATACTGTGTATTATAATAACAGTTCAGATATTATTGCTTGGCAAACAAGACACCACAAAAAGGGATAAGTACATACAAGACAGAGCTTGATGTACTACGTCTAAGAACCTAGCTTCTCCCCCCATACTGAAAGTTTCCTGTATTTAAATTTTTAACTAACCTTCGCTGTCCGTAAGCACACACCTACCGTGACTTTCATATCTATGGTTATTTTTAAACAGTCCTAGCTGTCTTTCAGATGTGAACTAAGATCCTCCCTTTGACACAGTTTGTCATGAGTAATGGTACAGATTCATGAGTTATGGTGCAGATGAAATTTTCCTAAAACTTCAGTGTTTTTCCTAGGTTTGCTACATTTGAAAACAGAATTTATAAAAAGTAGTCTCATGCTTCCCCAAATTCTGTCACATGAATGTCACTCACAAGAAAACTTCCTGAAATGCCTATACTTGTCTTTCTTGCACACAGTGAAAAACAGCGAAGCAGTTAACAAAACTGATGTTATCACAATTAGTGTGCAGCTTATAATCACAAAGTAGTCCTAAATAAAGAGATCACATAATTGTCTCAGAGTTACTGCTTAGACCTGTCTTCAGACTGATGTTGGCATTGCTCAATTCAGACTTCTATGGTTATTTTTGCAAATGTAAAACTAGAAGTTTTTGAAATAAAGGTCTAGAATCTGGACCATGGCAGCTGACAGTAGTGCAAGCTCAAGAACACTGGCTCTCTTGGATCTCTCAAGTTCTCTGTCCTGCTACAAGTTTGCAGTGCAAAGAGGGAAACCATTTGGTCAGAAATAGCCTACTGAAATTGTCAGTTCATAAACTTATTGAAAACTGGCTGCTAGGAACAGCTTCTGTGCCCTGTTCTCCTTTTGACTTTTGCAGTTACGTCAGAAGATATTTTAGCATGGAAACTACATATATATTTGGACAGTATGCATATGAATTATAAGTGCAAATATTTATAGCACATCATTTAATACAAACTAATTTTATCCTTACTTAAAGTCAGTTCTACGTTCTATTTCCAGTTTTCCCTGAAGAGTTTCTTAGAGAAAAACGTGTTACAGGTGAAAAATCAAATGTTATCATCAGCTAGGGCATCAATATATCTTTGTGATGGATTCACAAACAGAGATTTGACACCTGAGGCATAAACCACAAGCAAATTGCATGGAGGCAGGTGTCTTAGGCAAACAAACTGTGTATTTGAAAATGGGAGAGGGAAGGAGGCAAACACAATGAAGGTCTAGCAAATTTAGCCCAAATTTATGCAGGTATACATTTTTCTATTGTTGGAGTAGAGGCTAATTTGATTTTCAGATGTGCTACATTTTATAGCGTTTTAATTCACATCATCCTGAATTGCCTCAGATTAATAAAATCATGTGCCCAAAACCACAGATGACTTATATTCACTGTCATATCTGTTACAAAACTCAGATTGCCACACTGCTTATATTTTATTGTGTGCACTATACACGGTTTTGGTTAATCTTTTGGTCTGAATTCTGAAGAGAAACTTGTAACAGATACAAATACCGAATTTCTTAAAATCAGGATTCACTATATTTGTTTTCCCTGCTGGGATTTTACTAACATATTTGTAATTAGTAATTAATCAACCTTCTCTTAGATTTTTATTTACATATTTGCCCAAATATCATCACATTTACATCTTAAATCTTCATTTACATTTTAGGACAGTGTTTTGTCATGTAGCTCACTACTTCCAATGTCAAAAAAATCTTTCCGATGCCATAGTAAAATGGCAGCACAAACATCTACATATGAGATATCCAAACATAGCAGAAATTTGACATATCTACGAAACAATTCAAATAAACTATTAAGTTACTTAAATGTTAAAATATATTTTATGTTTAAATTTGCAGAGTAAATTTTTTACAAAATAATTGAATTATAATTCTAATTTCCAAACAAAATAACTATGATTTTCCTTGGAATCTTAAATACAAAGCAACTTCAAAGAAATACTCAAAAAGCCAGAAATCAAGTTAATCCTGTGTATGTCCTAGGTACTCCTACATATGACACTGTGTTAGGCATTTGAGAAAGAAGTTTCAGGGCTGAATAAAAATTACATTATTCCAACTAACCACTACACTTGGAGGATAATATATTTGCATCTCAAAACACGGGGGTTTCAATAGAAAAAATGTGTTTCCCAAGAAGGTTACCCTACTATAGCCAGCTAACCAACGAATGAGTGTAGTTTAGTCAAACTGAATGCAGTGTGTTTGGAAATACCCTGTCACTCAATTCCCCTCAACAGTTACAGTCCCTTGTAATGGCCAAGTTCTGATACTATAGGGAAAAATGTTACTGCAAAACCCTACAGCAGTGTAGTTTTGAGACCAATGATGGAATTTTGTTGATGAAGCCATAGAAGATCCAGTTCACATTTTAGGTTCCTGCTCATGGACCAAGTATCTTTTTTTAAGAGATGTCTGCTAGCCACATCTATGAACTACAATCATGGCTGACAAGTTCCGTATTTGTGAGTCCATGCCATTGTGGTCTGTGACATCCACAGAGGGTGACAGTTGTTTCAGGAAATATGCAAGTAAAAGAAACTGGAAGAAGTATCTTCAATTTTTCTAACTCTCCTCCTCTTTTTTTTTCCTTTTTTTGGTTATATGACACAAATCCAACCATTTACCTCACCGGAGCTTTTGCATAGGGCACCCTGAAGTTACATCAACTGTAAAAATTCAATGGCCATGTTAGTCTCCCACTGGAGACAGCTCAATGATACAGGAGGCAGTTTCATCAAGTTTGCAGAAGACACAGCCTCAAGTTATTACCTATATGAGTAATATAACACAGTGCCTTTGATATTCTGCTAAGCAGAAGTGAATGGTATTATTAGAGCACTACCAGTGAGACTGTAGAAGGTACTGTAAGACAGCTCCTCCACAGGTTGAATCTGGTGGGTTCCATAAAACATTTGTTTAACAAGAAGCAAGGCTATACAGATTTAACTTCTGTTATTGAACACTATGGTAGCAACAGAAATGTACTTTGCCTTTTTATAGTGACCCTCACCACTTTTCATGAGGATGAATCTCACTAGTTTCCATACCCTTGCAACCTGAGTAACTCATTGCTACAGCACATCTTACACAGACCTCACCGGGAGATGCCACACAAAAGCTTCAGGTGGTGTGACAGGTAGCTACCTGTCTGCTGAGGAATTAGCTTTAGAAAAAACATGTTGCTGCCAGTTCTTGGCTGACAACATCACTTCTGTACTACTTTCTGGGAGAAATCAAGGTGTTGACTTTGATCTATAAAGCTCTGAATCTCATCCATTTGGGAAAGCATTTTCCTCTTGATGTAATGCTGCTGAAACTAAGAACAACTGCAGAGCTTCAGCAACCCATGTTCAAACACAGATATCATAAGGCATCCATCCTAAATCATAATTTTATCTGTGAGCTCACAAAATCTGAATTATTTGTCAACAGGCAGAGCACAACAAAACATCCAGCCCTCCTCGTATATTTCCTTAACAACAGGTAAGTCCCTGTTACACAAGCATGGGAAAGCAAATCTCTTAAAAAGATAAATGTTCAGAAGATATCTTTGGGTTAAATGGTTTTCATGCACTCTGGAGACCTATACCTGTGCATTTAATAAACTAGAAATGAGCGAACTAAATGCGAAGTAATCATTTATGACTGCAATTAAATCTTTAAATGCCTTGTTAGTAGATACAGCTAAATTAGTAGTTTCTCTCTGTCCCCCAATTATCACACAGTATCACAGTATGTTTGGGATTGGAAGGGACCTCAAAAGATCATCTAGTCCAATCCCCCTGCTGGAGCAGGAACGCCTAGGTGAGGTCGCACAGGAATGTGTCCAGGCGGGCTTTGAATGTCTCCAGGGAAGGAGACTCCACAACCTCCCTGGGTAGCCTGTTCCAGTGCTCTGTTACCCTCACTGAGAAGAAGTTCTTTCTCAAATTTAACTGGAACCTCTTGTGTTCCAGCTTGATCCCATTGCCCCTTGTCCTATCATTGTTTGCCACTGAGAAGAGCCTGACTCCATCCTCGTGGCACTCACCCTTTATATATTTATAAACATTAATAAGGTCACCCCTCAGTCTCCTCTTCTCCAAACTAAAGAGCCCCAGCTCCCTCAGCCTTTCTTCATAAGGGAGATGCTCCACTCCCTTAATCATCTTTGTTGCCCTACGCTGGACCCTCTCCAGCAGTTTCCTGTCCTTCTTGAACTGAGGGGCCCAGAACTGGACACAATATTCCAGATGGGGTCTCACCAGGGCGGAGCAGAGGGGAAGGAGGACCTCTCTTGATCTACTGACCACCCCCCTTGTAATACACCCAAGGATGCCATTAGTCTTCCTGGCCACAAGGGCACAGTGCTAGCTCATGGTCATCCTGTTGTCCACCAGGACCCCCAGGTCCCTTTCCCCTACACTGCTCTCTAATAGGTCATGCCCCAACCTATACTGGAACTTGGGATTGTTCCTGCCCAGATGCAGGACTCTACACTTTCCCTTGTTAAATTCCATCAGGTTATCCCCCGCCCAACTCTCCAGCGTGTCCAGGTCCCGCTGGATGGCAGCACAGCCTTCTGGCGTGTCAGCCACTCCTCCCAGCTTAGTGTCATCAGCAAACTTGCCGATAGTACACTCAATTCCCTCGTCTAAATCATTAATGAATATATTGAATAATATTGGCCCCAGTACTGACCCCTGAGGCACTCCACTAGATACTGGCCTCCAGCTGGACTCCGCACCATTGACCACCACTCTCTGGCTTCTCTCTTTAAGCCAGTTTGCAACCCACCTCACTACTCTATTGTCTAGACCACACCTCCTCAATTTAGCTGTGAGGATGCTGTGAGGGACTGTGTCAAAGGCTTTACTGAAGTCAAGGTAGACCACATCCACCGCTCTGCCATCATCCATCCACCTTGTTACATTCTCATAAAAGGCTATGAGGTTGGTCAAGCATGACTTACCCTTGGTAAAGCCATGCTGACTGCCCCTAATGACCCTCTTATCCCTGATGTGCCTTGAGATGACACCAAGGATAAGCTGTTCCATTACTTTCCCAGGGACAGAGGTGAGGCTGACCGGTCTATAATTACCCGGGTCCTCCTTCTTGCCCTTTTTAAAGACTGGAGTGACATTTGCTTTCCTCCAATTCTCGGGCACCTCTCCCGTTTCTCAAGACTTGGAAAAAATGATGGATAGCGGTCCAGCAATGACTTCAGCCAGCTCCCTCAGCACCCGCAGATGCATCCCATCTGGACCCATGGATTTATGGACATCCAGACTACTTAATTGTTCCCTAACCCAGTCCTCATCGACTAAAGCAAATTCCTCCATTAACCTGGCTTCATCCGGGGTCTCAGGGGTACAGGCTTCCCCAGGACAGCCTCCAGCGGAGTAGACAGAGACAAAGAAGGCATTCAGCAATTCTGCCTTCTCTGTGTCTTCTGCCACCAGGGCACCCACCTCATTCATCAGTGGGCCTACATTGCCTCTGGTATTAGTTTTATATGCTATTTATATGCAATTAAAACTAGTACATTGTCATATTCAATCTTCAATTATTTCTCAAAAATTACAAAGAAAGAGTTGTCCAAGAAGCTGAAAACTATTAAATGTGAATAAATAAAGGTACTAGCTACATCAAAGAAACCACATGCACACGTCTCTTGTGTCAACTTATTCTGCTAGTATTCTCCCAGGAACTGACATGAACCACTTTGACCAGCCCAAACAGAGCCTCCCTCCTCGTTGCTAAATGACTGCAGTTATTGTACTGAAGAATGAAAAAGCATCTGCCCGGCATTCCTGAAGAATGTACCTATCTTTCATTGAACAAAAATGTAATGTCCCAGTCCATTATGAGAGGAAAATAAGTGGCCTCACCAGCTTCCAGAAGCAGCTCTTCTCAAGCAGTTCAGATATTTCTGTCTCCAGATAAAGAAAAAAACATTAAAAATACAAAGCTGCACACTAGCCCACATTGCAACAAAGTAAGTTTTAATAGCCCCAGGAATTTTAGTCACTATGTGGACAGCAGTTCACTTGGACTGTTGTACATAACAAGTGCAAGCCTTTTATTGTAAGAAGAAAAAGGTCCAGTATTTAACACCTCCAAATTGGAGGCATTTTTACTATACCACTGAAAACTGCAGATTTCATAAAAAATATCACAAAATTTGATTTAACTTTACGTGTAAACTGTTGCCTTCATAATCCAAACTCAAAGAGTTTGCAAGATTGTCTACTGCTATTTGGTTGGTTCAGTCATCTAAAAAAAAATCTCACTGATGCCAGGACGTTCCTCAGCAGGATACACCTGAACTATTTTCTCGACCATCATTTCCGTCATCACACTTGCTGACCCTTCTACAATTCACCACGCCTTAATTAGGAAATCATTCCATTTAACTTGACAGGGCATTAAGTTTGGAGCTTTTGGTTTTGACTTCAGACACACAAGCGGTGGTGTGCTTGGTGATTTTTTCAGGCTCACTGGAAGCCTGATGTTGATACTGTATATTGATTCATACACTCCTGATTATTAATGCATTTCAAGTGTGTACAGATTTGTGTGTGCACATGCACGTGTGTATACACACACAGAGGAGGTAATATTTTCCAAGATTTAAAGATTCGCCCATCTGGAGTAATTCAAAAAGGAAATACATGTTCAAAATTTGTGGTAACTCTGAAAGTCTTGATACACTATAGCTGGATAAACACCATAGGTGGATTAGACACATAGCGATCAATCAGTTTTCACTGAAATTTAGAGTGAGTAACCACTATCCATTTTACTGTGGAAAGACCAGCAATCCATCATAACACAGATATATACACACACAATCTCATACAGGAACACGAGTGCTTAGCTAAGGAGAAAAGATTTGAAACAAGTATAACAAAAAAGAACTCAGCAAAATTACTTGATTAGTGGAAAGTACAGCAGTTCTCAAAACTTGGGAACTTCTCAGACCACTAGTTTTGCTCTAAGTCCAGCTCTATATTAAACAAGGTTCATTTCTGTTCAATACACGTGTTTATTTATTATCCAGATTGAACAGGATATACAAGGCAGATAAGCATGAAACTGACAGCCACGGCAAGCTTTTGTTCGGGATCATCCATTGCTGAATCATTTTTTACTGCAGCCAAAGGGCCTGTTTGAACTTCCTGACTGTTCATCACACATAATTTGGAGTATTTATCATTACGTCAAGAAAATTGCCCACTGCTTCCCACTGTGGAAACCTATGGGAGCTCTATATCTTTACACTAATTTTACTTAAAGTATTCCATTGAATAGCATGACTGTCTCACTATAATCAGTGCAGCAGTAATGTAATTAATCTCAAAATTGCTGTGGGGAGTACAAGGCATCTCAGTTGCTTGTCGTAACAATCTACATTAGTGTATTACTGAAAGATGTTGGGGAGGAACAGTTCATTTTAGGTAAATGTTGTCAGGGTATCCATCCTTTCTATTTCTAAGGCTGAAATTAAAACTATAATCATAGTTCTCCTTTTGAAATCCAAATTAGTATGTTTTGAGGTGGGAAAGTATAATTAAATTTGATGTGCTATTCATACAGATGCAGTTTTGCATTTTATAATAATTAAATTTGTTTGAATAAAAATTCATGTTTTATTTAGAAAAGAAAAACTGGTTTGGCTCAAAGCATGCCATTGTATCAGAACAATTCCCTTTTGTCATTGAAACTTCACAGACAGCTGCTGCTTCTTTTCTTAAGCAAAAAATTATTCTTGCTTCTTTACTTCTTGTACGGCTATCCTTTAACTGATCTATTCAGAGACATTTTGATAGGGCATACAGCTCCTCTAATGTACAGCACATCTCAGAGGAGAACCTTGAAGAATTAAATTTAAAATAGATTCCACTAATAATAGCAATTAATGGTAATAAATTGTGGAGAAAAGCTGATGCAGATGCCTGGAATCTCATACTTGCTGTTGTTTAACCCCATTCCCGCTTCTCAAGAACATGAAATTAAATGAAAAACATTACCCTAATATAAAGGTTAAAAAGCTGATGAAAGTAGTAAATTGAGGCAAATTTTGCCTGTTATTCCCTATGGTGTCACAACACAAGAGTAGGAAGTGTTTTCAGTTTACTACTACTCTGAAAAAGCCAGCAGAGTAAAATTTTATCTTTTCTGGTCTAAAGATTTATCTTTCAAATACAGACCAGGAAAAGAGTAAAGCTTCTGTTGGGCAAAGAGCTGATAACATTTCTCCTGCTCAATGAATATACTCCCCAATGTTAAAATCACAAGACAGCACATTTGTCAACCATCTGAAAGTTAGATACTTGATTTAGATATTGTATATTTTCAGCGATGATCCAAAGGAGAACACTGAACAATCCAGAGAGATTATCACCTAATCTGCTCTTTCAATATATATAAGAAATCAAAATGTAAGTTAAACAAGCACTGAATAATTAAAGAAATGCATACAAGTAAGGGCCTGATTTTCATTTGCATAATTTCTCCCTTAATAGTGTCTAATTAAGACATCAGTTTAAAAAAAAATCCATCAGAACTCTAAGATTTTCTGCATTGAATTAACGGTAAGGTCTTTTCATGGATGTCTTAATTAGACTTTGTTATTCATGGAAATTTTACACAAATTAAAATCAGGTTCTGCATGCAACATTCCCAGCTGGGTTTCAGCAAAAGTTCTATATGGGCCTGAAAGACTTCCAGTCCCTGCACAGATAGCAATTTGTATTCTAAAGCCAACATATTACGTTTTTACTTTGTGGTTTTATTTTGTATTAATATTGTAATCAAGAAAAATCACATGGTTAAGACTTCTCCTTTCAAAGTATATTTGGGGTTTATGGACCCACTTTTTTTTTTAAATACTTAGAAAGTCATGTAGCTGGGCCAGGGCACTAGGCAATGGGGACAATAGTCACAATGCACAGCCCAGATGGACCATATCTGTTATTCAACATTAGAAAGTTTGATTCAGTTTCAAGTTTATTTCTGTTGTACTTGAAAAACATGCTGAAAGACCTGTTATTATAAGTGAAAAACAAAACAAAACAAAGCCCAAAACAAAATGCTGTCACAGCAAGCCTATCGTCCCTGATAAGACAGACCTTCCAAAGGAACCTGAATCTTAGGAGCAGGAAAACCTGACCATAGTCTCTTCAGTTTGCAGTCCCAAGGCTCTTCTGCAAAATATGCTACAGCATAAGCTACAGGACTCCACGGGAGCCTTTCAGACAAGGCATCAAAAATAAATAACAGCCTGAGCAGCAAAGATTGCATTACACTGACACTGGAAATATTCCAAGTATTGACAGACCAAGTCTCAATTATGGTTTATCCTGTAGTGTAGATCACATACCAATGCTATGTGCTGATGCTATCATGGAAAGCAGTTTTGCACACAGCCCTTCACAAATTACTTTGCTAATGAAAACCATGTTAGTTTCCCGCATTAGATACAAGTCTGAATCAGTGCAGCAGCCATGAACTCACCTGTTACTGCACAGTCTCTACAAAATGAAGAAAAAAACAATTTTGTGGGTCTGTGCTGTGTTCACTACAGTAATGTCTTAGTACCTGTGCAAAAAAACAGCAGGTGCCTACAGAACAGGAAAAGCATTACCTTGGCAGAGGTTATTTTCATTGTCAGTCTGTAAATATACCCGTATGTCCATGCATGTGCATGTGTGCATGTACATATCAGCGGACTCCATACTCCATCCTGCAGCAGGAGCTTTGTCT
This sequence comes from Patagioenas fasciata, assembly GCF_037038585.1. Classification (NCBI taxonomy): domain Eukaryota; kingdom Metazoa; phylum Chordata; class Aves; order Columbiformes; family Columbidae; genus Patagioenas; species Patagioenas fasciata. The sequence goes on along the minus strand of NC_092560.1, from coordinate 20,851,148 downwards.
CTGGGGGCCCTGCACAGCCACAGAGGCTCCCAGCCTGCAGGAGGGGTGCGGGATTATGACCTCTCCTGTTAGTGCTGCTGGATTGTTCAGTACAAGTATTTTTCTAATGCTTCACAGAGGAACAGTGAGTGGATATTACTAACCTGCACCCTTTATTCAACCATGCTGAACGCGAAAGGTTGGTGAGCCAGTTCCCAGTTTGTTCTGACACCAGAACTAGTGAGATACTGGTCTAGACACCCTGGAAGACACACATTCCTCATAGGATTTATTTTGGATGGTTCACATTGTTTTACAGTACCTGGCTAGTCTGTGGGCTGGACGGGTCATAAGAAGGTACATAATTCTTCAGAGTATCCTGAGGATTCAGGTGAGGAGGATATCTGATCGTTGGATGAGAGAAGTAGCTAGACGGGGCAGGAGGGAGAATAGCTTGTGCTGGAAATGGCAATGGTGAAGGTGGAGGTGGAGTTCTAGTTGAGATGACTGGAGAAGAGAAAATAAAATTTAAATTATTTTGTACCTTGTTTCTTCTAAAATTCTTCATTTCTGTATTTCAACAAGAAACATAAAAAGTCAGTTATAAATCAGTACACTGCACTCGCGCTTCATGGCATCTTTACAGAAAAACTTTATGTGTCCTTCCATCACATTATCCCAAGAAACAGAAAGTGCTAATGTTTCAAATTCATAAATACTGTATATTGTTTTGAATTTGTGAGTTATGCCACCATATTTTTTCATTTTTTTCTTTAAACAGCCATAATTCTCCGATGTAAAAGACATTTCAAGCATACAGTTTTTCCACTTGGAACCCAAATAAACAAGTGTGTTACACAATAAATAAAATCTACACTTTTATTCACAGCACTCCAACAGAGGAGAGCAAAGTCACTAAGTCCTAACAAACAGTTAGCGATTCCTCACTGCATTGCATTCTGCCTGCCTTATGTGGAAAAGGGGTAATTACTCATCAATAATGCCATTAATATTAGCTGACCTTTGTGAAGATGCTAATGAATGTTCAATTTCAAGGCATGGGAAATCAATCCATCCAATAAAAATAACTCGGACAAACAAAAAATTATCTACACTATGCATATTTTTCTTTGCATTCTCTTTCTTCCCAGCCCCTACAAACACACACTTCTCTATCTGCAGACTGTATGTAATGTCTAAACAACCAGCAATATTTTCACAGCAAAAGGAATGTACAGCATGTCCTGCTGCTGCCCAGCCATTAAGATGTAAGTGGAGAGTGCTGTTCTATCACACTGCACTATAACTCACTTTCCACCTTTATTACACATCTAGAGGGCACCTACTTGGCAACATATTAAAAAGCAGGTACTGAATTCAATGAAAATGGAGAAAAATACAACAAAGTTTTAATTTTCATTACTGGGAAGGTACAAAATCAGGTCTGTATAAGCAAGGTATTTTATAAACTGCTCATGGTTCTATACTTTAACAGTACAAGCACAGCAACACTGCTCTTCTGGACCATCTCCCATATTTGGGGGTTTTCCAGCTTATTTTTTAAAATACTTGTTATTTTTGAGCTGGGACAAAGTTGTAGTTTGCCCAAGAAAAAACAACAGTAGGAATGTTCCAAAATTGCTGCACTCGGTAATCAAAATCTTGCAAATCCCAAAGCCATTGCCCACTGACATAGTAGAATAGGCTACACAGACAGAAATCAGGTTTTCTAAGCAAGTACATGGCTCATCTACAAATTAGGTTACAACTGTTTCCCAAGTACATATATCTAAAAATTATACACTAAAGCAAACAGAAAGATCTACACATAAGTATAGGGACAAAAATAATCATGGAAACTTCTTTGGTGACAGGTTCATTTTAATCACAGCCCCATCAGTTCAGTTAAATCATTAAACATTAGTTACTGCTGTGACATGTGGGAGCTGTGCAAAACAAACACAAGTGAGCAGAAATCAATTCCTTCCATTTCACTCATCATCTATGACATGCTTGAGTATTTGCTGATAGTGAAAACCCTACAGAGACCACAATGAGTCCAGGCTCACTTTCATATTTCAAAATAAGTAGATGTTAGAGGCAAAATAGTTTTTATACATGGACTGAAAGAGAAGAACTTGAAATCATGGAGAAATCACAAAACAGAAACTTATCAAAACAGAGCTGCATGTTAAAGAAAAGAAGAAAGACTCCTCAAATCTGTTTTACTCCTCTAGTCACCCAGCTCTGCTCAAGCAATGAATCCCTTTATATGGAGTTAATAAGAAGATATGATGAGCTGCTCAGATGAGATTTCTGAGGATGGTGTTCTCATCTGACGAATCAGGGTCATTCTCATCTCTAACATTAAACAGACCATGATGCTGGAATTCCTGATAAACCCTCAAGATAACACGCACTCTGTCGCATTTCAAGTGTTTCCTCCACACTTGCAGTGAAGTTTTACTATGGATTTACCATGGATTTCAGAAAATAGATATTGAAAAGTATTTATCTGGACTCTATCAGAACATTCAAAAGAAGCATTGGTCCTTATTTTGTTGGGTCACATAGTGAATGCAGCTGTGCCTCCTCTTGTATAATAAATCCTACTTATCCCGGTATTTAAATACAACATAATCATAGCGACAATAATAAAAAGATAGGTAGGTAGAAGGAGGAAAGATGGGGAGGATTTTTCTTCTGTTAGTTTCCCCATGTGGTTTAAGGCTTATTTTATTCAATGGCTAATCCTAAATTCTTTCGAGTGACTTGCAGCAGTCAGACTACCTGAACTGAATTTAATGAGCATTCCTACAAGGATACTCCAACCTCTTCCATTTCTACTCTCATCAGTATAACAAATGGGATTAGCTCTCTAAGAAAGTCTCTAAAAATGCATCAGAATCTGATTGTAGGAAAGGAGAAAAGACTAAATGTGTGTGGAGGTATTTCTTCCTCCTCCATGACCCTCACCACTGTGTGCAACTCCTGGGATTCCTGGGTGGTGATGCTGGGGAAAAGTGCTCAGTCTTGGTGAAGAATCCTGGGGAGAAGTAGGACTAAACAAAGGTTTTTCAGGTTTCTTCATTGTAGGAGAAGACATATCTGCAACAGAAAAACAATGGAACAGTGACATTAGCTTAGAAACCTGTCTCAGGACACATCATTTTGTAGACTGAAGATATTTATTTTTACTGCTCTTCCATATATATTGTTTGGTGACTCAAATCCCCTGTGACCAATAAACTAATTTTAAACTATCGCTTTCAAACTTGAGAATGAATAATAATCCCCTAACTGGTCTTTGTCCTACAGAAACTACATTCCTTTCATACCAGACAAACCAAACAGTGAAAAAATGCATGTCTTCAGAACCTCCCTAGACACTTCTCAGCTTTCCAGAACATCAACAAATCATCTGCTCCTTCAACAGCCACATAATCTTTATTGCATTTTTTAATGGAACACCTACACTCAGGTGTGTAGGGTAGCTGCCATACACATGCCAGTTTATGGTATTTATATTTTGTTATTTCAAAACCCATCCCTTGCCCTTCCCAAAAACCAAGGCGAAGCCAATTGCCTAAGAATAAAGGATACTTTAACTTCTCTATCTCATATTTTCCAAGTCTCAAGTACAGCCTTCCCACCTCTTCCTTTCAGTTTCCCCATCAACGAAAACATCTCTTTAGAGCTCACTGAGTGAAGATAGAACACTAGTAGGAATAAATGTATGATTTCCACCATGCAGGGTTACTGATACTGCATAAAGCAAAATCACTGGATTCTTTCTGAAATTTTAAATTAATTAAGCAACATTTGTTGTACTTTGCACCAAATTATTTCAAAGTTAAATAAAATGTTTTTATGGGACACACATCAATGTCTTTAAGGGTTCCATTTCAAATCAATGGAACTAACTCATGTTTAAAGGACAGGTCATTTCTTAAGTACTTTACTGGACTAGGGGACTAGGACCACGTTGCAGCTGACTTTCCTACATTCACCATGTTAGCTTTTATAGTGATTTTGGCACTTTTCATACTGACACACTGTAATGTGCTATTCTGGGGGACATAAAATCATCTTGGAAGTCAAAGACAGGCCTGTAAAATGTGAGCACCTTAATGAGACCAAGTTGGACCAGTGCTTTCTGAACTGGCTGGAGTTCAAAGTGGGTTTTCACCGTGAAAGTTGTACTTATAGCAGGACCCATTAAGCTGAGAGACTGCTTGTCTGCTCTGCCTGCCCTGTACAGGCACTGGCACTAGACCCAGAGCAGACTCTGCTTGTGCCCCTTCGCCTTCCCCCACAACTCCCCTGCCCCCTTTTGGTCCTGACTACTAAGTTTGCTGATTTCCAAGATACATTGCAAGGTTCATCTCTTCAAGAAGTTGGCTGAGAGAAGATTTTCTTCAGGAGAACACTCAGGAAGAGCGAGGAATTTCTTTACAGTAAAGCAATTCAGCACTTATTCACTTTTAACAGACATGACAAAGGTTACTCTAAACTTTTTTATTATACTGTTCTGTTGCAATTTTACGCTGTTATCAAAAACACTGAGTGCTGACAGATGCATCTCTAGCCATCTTATAAAAATTTGGGAAATAAATTGTTGTTGAGGAAGAAAAAAGAGAAATATTTTGTTTATTTGAATCTAACAGAAGGTAGCAAAAACAAAGTTGCCAAGTGGTTACGGTTTTGTTGAATACATTCTGCCAAGTTAAGAAATAATTTTTAAAATTGCAAGACCGAAATGTTTGGAATTGTGTTTTGCATAGGCAAACCATGATAAGAAGGTAAATGAATTCTGGAATTATTTTCAAATATATCATTATGTTTCATTTCCTGCTCAAAAGACAGCCCTAGCTTCTTCATATAACACTCTAGTTCCATCAGAGCAAGAAAATTCTCACATGTCCACAACAGACATAGGGTTTTATAGAAGCCCAGGACAAAATTATTGAGCTCTTGTCTTTGTATCATGGTTCTATGCATGCACAAACTTTGTCTGCAGAAGCGCAGCAGTGTTACACTCTCAGAAAAAAAGGTAAGTATGCCTAATATACTGCTTGTAGACACACCCTCCCACTACAACTCTGTGATTTTCAGTAGTTGTCACATAACTTACCAGTGACCAAATATCTTGTTCATTTTACCACATACACGCAATCACAAATGAGAGAATTTACAAACAGTTTACTTTTATTTCAAATTAGAAGTACTGCATTTCTGTCTCCCTAAGGAAAAAACAAACCATGGGCTGGAAGTGGAAAATCTTTTCCTTATGTAAAGCTCATATTTAACAGAAAACTCATGAAAGAAAAAGCTGCCTGAGTCTTTAACATCTGCACATATCAGCAGCTCTGATTTCTGGAATGCAACAGAGATTTAATTTGTTTGGTGACTGTTACTTCATTTAAAAAAAAAAAAAACAAACAACAAAAGTTGTTGCATTTTTTATAAACAAAATGTTTCAGTTGCTTTAAAGAAGTATGCTATATAAAGTGCAATGTAATCAGAGTATCCATTAACCTCCCATCACTAGTTTGAAAAGAGTGTACTGAAAAAGAGATTGGTGAGTATGATAACCCTAGAGCTTGCTTTAAACATGTGTAACTTATTCCTGGCCCTACTTTACGGAACTAAGAATTGTAGATAGCACACAGAAAAAAGACAGCAAAAATTACAATGCAAGCAGAATGAACTTCTCACACTGACTGTTTCCCCATCAAGGTGAATGCAACTGGTAGTCAGGAGCAGAGAATTCAGCACTGCCATAAAAACACTCATTACCCACCAAAACAGTGACTTTAACATACACTGTCCAGCACACCAGCATGAAGCACTTTCAGAAGAAGTTTCATTATATACGGCACATAGGCAACCTCAAGGGATAACGGCTGAAGTGCAGGCAGAAGCCTCCCTGTTAAAACAAGGCACTTTGCATTGAGAAGTAATTCAGAGAGCCCCTTTCCCCCAAAGGCCCCGTGGCTCTCCCCACATGTGCCCAGCCGTCATGTCAGAGCGTTCATGCTCCTGCTTCTGTCAAATAACAGATGCAGCCAAGAGGGCAGGCGGAACAATAACTGTTTGTATAGATTAAGAAGAAAGGCTGCAGCCATTTCCTCTTAAGCCAAGAGAGGAGGCTCAGAGATTTAATAGGAATACACACAAGTAACATTTCTTTGGAGAGTTACTATTTACAAAATTGGGGGTGGGGGGGGGAAGCAGTTTTTCACTGTCTTTAGTTCTGCTTGTAAGCAGCAGTGCCTTTAAATCAAGCAGAATAACTCAATGTGGCAGTGAAACTTCATATGATTTCACTAGTAGCTTATACATAGTAGAAAACACCCATTTTTCTCATTTTAAAACTTGTCTTATTTTTTCCACATCATGAGATATAGTCTAGTAGCTATATAGAGATTAGTTATACACTGATAACTACAGAACAAATGAGAAAAAATAGGCCACTTGCTCTATGTCTGTGTCAAAATCTCAGAAATAAGATTCCAGCCTTCATTATTTGAGAAAGAAAATAAAACAGTTTCAAGTGTGATTTATTTTTAGACTTTTGGAAAAAATGCGAAGTACAGATGAAAAGCAGAAAGATGCCAAAAGCACTTGGACAAAGTTATCTAAAGGTCAACACTAGTCAGACATTGTGTCCTGTCCTGCTGAGAATTTCCCTCAAATGTGAAAAACAGGCTTTTGTTTTGTTTTGGTTTTAATTCCCAGTTTCAAATCACTCTTGCCTATATTCTCATATTACTGTACGTATGAACACAAACAGGGTGGCATGTTATACATTTTAAAGCATCACATCAAAGAAAAAATGGCTTATGTCAATAAAAAGTTACTAGGCCATCTCATCTCCCAATGAGGTAAATCTGCCTACCTAGGAAGGCAGAAGAGCTGCTGTGAAGCATAGCATATGCAGCCTGTTCATCAGCAGCTTGCACAAATGGTGCTCAGATGTATAGCTCTTCAAGACAGCCCAAGGCAACAATTTTGATCAATTCTAACGTGATAAAATCCTGCAGGGAGAGTGTGCAGATATGTGTATACGTCAGCCTTTAATTAAACTATTTTTCACTTCCAAAGAACCTTAAGAAACACAAACGAGACATGAGTTTTGGCAACTTCTTAATCAAAGCAAAGACTGTCTTCCTCAGTCTAAAGCAGCTTGTCATCCAGGCAGTTCCCTGTCACCTTGGCACACTAGTTGGCAAGCCAACTGTGAGGAGAGCACAGCTGGAATTGAGCAGTGATCCAGGTCAAGTTCAGACATCCACCTGTCTGTTTCTGGACACTTGATCTGCCTTCTTCATCACCAAAGCATGGCAGCTTCTCCTTCTTGTTCTTGAGACATGCTCATGAGCAGAGTAAGAATAAATCATTAACAAATAGTAAATATCTTTTAATCCAGTTTATTCTTTAATTTTTCCTACTGCTTAGTTTCAAAAGCCTTTCTTTACAAGGTGCACTCCTGTAGACAACAATCTCTAAAAAATTCATTTACAACTCATTAGTGTAGTATCACCTCCAGAAAGAGCAAGATAAAACAATGTTCAACTTGCTGTATAGATAAACATAGTGAAAAGCCATGGAGTCCATAGCACCACTGGCAAGCTATAAGAGGCATCCTTTCAGGCTACAGTTTTAAATGAACTGCTTTTTTACAAGAGACAGGACCTGGGATAATTTCTTATGGCAGGATATACTACATACATCACACCCAGCTGGACCTCACTCTCCACCACATCTGGTAGATACACTTGTGTAAAGTGCGTGCGAAAACGTAAGTAAAATTTTAAGTTCACATCAGAGAGTTGGGTGATGGTAACGAATCATGACAAATCACATTGCACTCAGGAGAATCAGTTTTGTTTTACACCTGTGCATGTGAAGAAAAAGCAGACCAATTCTGCACAGGCAGAGCCAGCATCACCAATTTTCAGATGTGCTCAGTCTGATTTCCTTTAATACTGTAAGCATTCTGTATGTCTCAACTGTACATCACGATAAGGCACCTAACATCGAATATTGACAGCTGAGTGATTTTAAAGTACAACCACCTCTCATTTGCAAGAAAAAGGCTTTTCTATATCTGTCCTAAAGACTTTGCACTGGGGCTGAGTGGAAACTAACAATCCTGAAAACCAAAACATGTTAATTCATCTATCTTCTTTGCAAAAAAAAAGGAATGGTGACGTATTATTTTGTGAATAAATAGGAAAGAAAGACAGATGTGCCTGAGCAGTTTGGTGTCTGAGATACTTGGCACCTAGAACAGAGAAACACGTTCTGTTTAGCATCAGTCAGCAGTCATGCTTTGCATCTAGCTCTCCCATCATTCTAATCTGTGCTGTATTCATTGGCTTGTTGGTGTCTCACTCCCCCTCACTGTAAGTTTTTTCTTGGAACAGAGAGAAGCCTTCATAAAAAATTTAATTATTTCCATGAAAAATTTAGTTCTGATGTTGTTTTTCTGATTAGAAAATCAACAAAACGAACAAACAAACAAATAAGGATCTGTTCTGTTCCATGACTTTCTGAGACACATATAACAATTCTCAGTGTGAAGGCCTTTGTACTTGCTTTTGAGAGAAACATTGAGGTCTCACATGAACATATATATGCATGTTACTTAGCAGTTAGAGAGTTCTGAACTTGAGGAGCAGCCAGTGTCAAGGTTTGAAGAGAACTGCTCTTCTCCCATTTAAAAACCTGATCTCCATTTCCTTTTTGCCTCTACATTGAGTGTAGTAAAGCATTTTACATATGAATATTTGATACAAGGGTAGAATGTTTCAGTGTACAAAGATTTGATAAACTTCTATCTTCAAATCAGCCTACTAAGGGCCAAAGTTACTTTCACAGGCACACCCCAGATATTGCACCATGCTCAGGGCTAATCAAACACTCTGTTGTGCTGTTTTGACATTTCATAACAGAGAAACCATTTCAGTGTACTATCTTTCATGATTTGCAGTGAAAAATATAAGAAGAGGAGCTAGACTAGAATTTCTTCCAGTGCCATTTTCAGTACTGCAAGCTGATGAGAAAAACACTACAACAAAATTGCAATTCAGAAAAGCTATGCTAAAACCGAGGTAAATTTCTTACTATAGAAATGGTATTATTTTCTTGTTCCTAGTTCCTCTATTCATCTTTACTAATAAAGTACACCATTTTATTTTGCACTGTTCAATAAGCATTCTCTTATTATACATAAGAGAAGAAAGTGATGCGAGAACTTTCAGACAGACAACTGAAACTAAGAGTCAGAAATCCTTTAGATGGAGTAAACATGTCGGTCTTCTCATTGTTACCCACACGCAAACTTCTGGAATACTGTATTCCATTGCCAACAGTTACATTCTGTGGGATGTGTTAACCTTGATGATTTTCTTTTTCTCATTGGAAAGAGGTTTGAACAAAAGATAGAATGTTTTTATCTACCTTCCCTAATATCTCACAGGATCGGGGCGGGGGGGGGGTGGTGGAGGTTTAGGGGCAAAGGAGTGGAAAGATATGTATTCAATATTAATAAGCATTAATATTGAATACGTTCACATCAAAAGCTTCCTTATCCCAAAGTAATTTCAAAATATGTTTGACAGTAGATTGGGACATATGGACCTAATCCCATAACAGTTGTTTGACAGTGTCATATAAAATGTAAGTAATTAACTGACATACTAAAGAGATTATTCCTATTTAAATTTACATCTATTCCCACCAGGATTAGGCTGAAACTATGGCACATTGTTCTGCAAGAACAGTGGGCAGGAATTCTTCATTCTCATCCTTCAAACCCACTTTGCCACTCCTCATCAGCAAGTAACAGTAAACCTTCCAAAAAAGGTTCATAATCAGAACAACTGTGTTATCATACCTGCACTACTCCTTCTGAGGAGAAAAATATTGTTTTTTTCCATGCATTGATCTGCAGGCATAAAGCTGGCCAGCCTTCCTCACCTTACATGCCTCATACTAGAAACACTGTTGTGGGACCCCCAAGCCACAAGGGCCACCATGAAGACCATGGGGAGCTGGGGTATTGTTGTTGGAGGGAAATGAGAATGTCCCCACCAGCTCCACAGTGACCCATGGGAGATAGTGGTAGAGGGCCTGACTTAGTCGCTGCAGCCTCACTTGCCTCACTTCTCCCCTTCAGACTCAGCTCATCCAACCACCTCTGTGCCAGCACAGCCCAACAGATGTCATATGGGAAGCACTTAGGAGTAACTCAGAGCTCAGTGAGGTGGCTACCTGCTAAATATGGAGCAGGCACTGCAAGTAATGAGGCTGGCTTTGGAAATAGAGATAAAAAGCTTGAGTCCAAAAATGCAAGGTTGCCGCTACAAGGAATGTACTATAACAAATATATGCATTGTCATTAACAAACCCACATGAAGCTCCAAGTACTCTGTGCTGCTGTAAATAACCCTTAAGCAGTTAAAGTGTGTTTTAGGTTCTCAACTACTTTTTAAACATTATACTTTAGAAACGGACCTAGGCATCTCATCTTCTCTGAATCATGGTTGTGAGATGTGATTCCAGTAGATAGTTGTGATACAGAAGCATTATGGGACACTGTGAGAAAAAATAATTTAAAAGTCAAACACATTATAAAGATTTTAGAGTACATTTTAGTCATTTATTTAACTATCCTACAGAAAATAATCCAAACTCCAAGGAAAAATGCAAAGCTATAGCATCTCATTAAGGTTGAGAATGTAAGGAACCTGGCTAGAAAATGAAATGAATTCTGTAATCTTAACTGCAAAAGTCAGAAAAGTATTTCCAATTTCTAATGAAATAAGATTAAAGAGGCATTTGAGGTAAAGCAATGTAAAGGAAGTTGTTGATTTAAAAGCGTTTAGGTTATGGTATCTCATTTTTATTACTATTATAGTCCACACTGGTAACAATTTAGCATGGGTTAATAGGTGTGCTATATTAATTTAATTGTAGAACCATGTGGGCAATGGTTTTGAACTGAGATAAAATCTTTAACTCACACTGAAATATACTATTTAATCAAGTTTGATACAGTTTATATGAAAGCAGTAAAAGAAGATAAATTAAGAACCTTTTCAAATTCACCTATGTATACAGTACAGAAATAAACAATTTATCAATGAAGACAAAAAGGAGAGCTGCCCAAAAAAAAGTTACAATATGTGGAATAATTTTTTTTTTCGCATCTCATGGATGTATTGTAACCGGAAAGAAATGTCAGTGCAGGCACCTATGATTCTTCAGGCACTATATAGTTATCCTTTCAGTAACTGAAGATATCCTGCACCACATAGGTTCACATTTAAAAATCAGATCTCAGGTTTTTAAATAATTTCTAATAAGAGCTAATTAGTTTAAAAAATACTAATTAAATTTGTTATTCAGCAATATTGAAATAGAACAGTTACACTTAATAGTTCCTGGGACATATCTTGCATTAAGACATGCTTTTTATCACTAATTTCAAACAAAGGATGTCTAGAGTCAGCATCAAGGTAACAGAACGTTGCCGTAGTATAAAGTTTATCACATATTAAGAGGTAGGCATACAAGAAAAATATTCTTTTGCACTTACTTTTTCACTTACGTATACGGGAGATGCATATTATAGCCCTGAGTGTATTCAACTCACTAATCACACATGGAAAACATTAACTAATAGGCCTTGCCACAATATATTAAGCAAAAGAAAAGACAAAGAACCTATAATGAGATTTTTTACTGTGACTTTCTTGAGCAAAGAACAGACATTTCCAGGAATGCAAAAAAGCAAACCTTTTTGTATGCTTCCTAGTGTATCTCCTACTGTGTTTGTTTGCATTTCTAAACATTTCATTATTCCTCATTCATATATTCAGAAACTGAAGTGTACATGAGCAGAAGCCAGGTCCCTGCTCTGTCCAGAGTAGAAACTTCCTCATCTGCTACTCTGAATATTTGAAGATTCTTATGAACATTTCGCAAATTATTCTAAAGCTATTCTAAACACAGAAAACTAGGTAACATCTATGTTGCTTTACTTTTGGAGAAAGTGTAAATTTAATATCATTCTCACACAATAATGGAGGATACAATTTTCTTGATGTACAAGCAGCTTCATTCATTTTAAGATAACATTTTTTGCTTTCCTGTTTATGGATTTTTTTTCCCTTTCTCTGCATTTTTAATTAAATAAGCATTTGAAAGCTTCTTCACCTATTTTTCCGTACCTAGTGCCTTTCAAGCTCCAAGGATAAGGAAGTATTTTTCATCTTTATAAAAGTAATGTTTAACTTATTTCACGTACCAGAAGTTTTTATTGTAAAATTGCCTCTATTGAAACTAAAAGTAAATATTTCCCTGTTGATTTTAAATTTGTTTTAACTAACATGGCAGAACTACTGGTTTTTAATGAGATGACATAATACCTGTTCATTGAACACTACCAATGTCTTGTTCTTCAACCAGGAAGAAAGAGAAGAACCAGCCTGTGCTCCCCATGCGAGTCTTCCATGCTAATGCTGTCGTTCGTTACCATTATGCCACTATCAGTATTTTAGAAGCCAACAGGCTAAGAGAAGCCATGGGTAAGAATTCTCTCTGGAAATACACTTTGGAATGTTACTTTTGGAGTAAAGTACCACTAACCTTAAAGATGTGAAGTTATTAAAACTTATCAAGGGGCAGCATTTGACTGGTGTGTGTACACTATACTAGTTAAAAACACAGAAAATTCAGACAGCTTCATGAGGTGTGCATATATATATACACATGAAAAGTACGTGTATGTGTTTGTATACATTGATGAAGGAGTATCTTGAAATATTAAAAAATACAAAGGCAGATGTAACTGAAGTTACTAACAAGACATAAATTGCTTTAAAACATGCTTTGACATACAAGGATTTTGAGAACTCAGACTGACTCAAAAACACAGAAATGCATTTAACAGATATTCATCAAGGTAAACCTTTGCAAGATGAATTAATCTGTTAGGTGAAGAATATGATTTTCTAAAGCATTAACCTCCAGAAGGAACACTGGGAGCTGGAAAAAATCCTGAACTCTGTCCAACATTGGTCAACAAAATGACAAGGTGACCTGTTACCATTCTCAACTCCTGGACAACATTAACTATTTCATCTCTTAGTTCCCTCACTTCGGAAATGAGAACATCCATCTTTGATGGTCCATGAGAAGAAGGCCCAAGACGGTAAAAGCCTTCGGGAAGGACCCCAATGAGGAAGGAGCGTTGGAGTGGGAAGTGAGTTGGACGAAAGCAAAATGGGACAAGTGTCCAGAAGAGGGATATCCAACAAAGGGAGTCAGGACCTGAGAAGCAGAGGGTCCAACAGCTGCTGGCCAATAAATGGGTGAAGGCAGTCCAGCTGTTTCAGTTTTAATGGTATGCTCACATCTTGACTCTTGACTCTTGGTAAAGGTGGGTGAGGTGTAAGAGAGTGAACATGATGAAGAAACTGTAAAATTAAAATTCACTTCATTGTATCTTGACATTCAGTATTTCCAGACACCTGAGCAGAAATCCACATAAATCTCTCCACTTTTATCATGACCAGCGTTCATTGGTGATAACCCCTGTTTTATTTATTTACAACATACACAGGGTTGTGACACCTACCAGTAAAACATATCTCAAGGAAAAATACTGAAATTGTCTGCAATTATACTAATGCACTTTCTCAAGCTAGCTTTGAGAGGGGAGGCCAGAGGTGCACACATTGTGCTCTGTTCTTCTGATATTCATGTTTCCCTACGACTTATGGAAAAAGTATCTGATTTACTTACCCATTAATAAATCAAGATGTTCATCAACAGTTCTTAGCCTATTAGATCTGAACGTGTTATTAATCCACCGCACTAGCCATTGGATTTGTTATGTTTTTAATAACTTGCTCTTCCGAATAGGGATGGTGAGAATTAATTTTTTTTACTGTACAAAACCTTATCCTCCTCAGAATTTCGAAAGTGCTCAGCAAATTTACTCATGCAGCAACTTCCATATATTTCACAAAGTATTACTACACTACTGCAGGAACTCAATATTTTGTTTAACACAGAAACATGTAAAGAATTTAACAATAACAACTTGGAAAATGGAAGACTGTAAGAGATGTACAATAAAATACTTTTTAGATGTAGATATATTTCCAATTGGTAGAAATGTAAGTAAGACATGATACAGACATTATCGAAGCTAATAAGATATTTAGCTGGGAAAAAAAAAAAAAAAAAAAAAAAGAGGTACAAGAGAGAATAAATAACTTTCTCAATATCCGACAACAAACACAGAAATTGAACTCCTAATTGTAATTTTAGGGCTCTATTTCTAAGTAATGCACCATACTCAGAGATGACTTTTCAATTCCTTAGGTTCTGGGATTTTCGGAGAATGGTTAGTTACTTGGAAGACTAATGGTAGGGAGAAGGTTTTGGAAAATCTTTGCAGTTATGATCCTGTCTATTTGCTCTGCAGGAAAACCTCACACCTTTTACCAAAAAAAAAAATGATGCAAATAGAGTCATATTTTAAGTATTTTAACACAGCAAAAGTAATGGCACAGACTACAGAATCTTCCCACAATGACTGAATGCATGTAAACTCAGAAACGGCATTGTGAATCCACAGTAATATCTTCTTATATCTGATTTTGAAACTGTTACACATTCTGTTGTGGTTACATATACTTTTAAAATAGTCAAAAACTGTTGCAAGCCAAAGAAGTAAACCTTCAGGACAGTATCATTGCTACATGAGCTTTTCTTTTATTTTCTTCTATAAGGACTTACAATCTGACTTCAATAAAAACAAATAAAAATTTATTTTAATTCTGATTTTATTTTGATTTTTGATACTTTTGCATCAGAGCAATAACATGCATAACAATACCAGAGCATTGGATAATGAAGCCGCTGCTCACAAACCTTTGAGGACTGGCTTTGACCAACCCTATGTCATCAAAAGTTTCCATTTTTCAGATATGCTTACTTATTTCTGCCCAAAATTACCTCTTCAAACAGCCAACTTGCCTAAAATAGACTATAGTCTTGAAATCTTATCGAAACATTTTTGGAAGTGGTATGACAGGAAGATGACAGATAACAGAAAAAAGATGAAATCTGGAGTTTTACAACTGAAAGCAGAGTGTGTTATGAGAAACGTTTTATTGTAGCTGGACTATATTACTTTTTCTTAGTTTCACAAATGTCATATCCTGCCTAAACCACAAGTACTCCTGTTGCCAAGCTTCCACCCCTCATGATGCATTTTGCACAGTAGAGAAGCTGTAGAAACTACGAGGATTACTCCAGAATCACTCATACAAAACGATTCCTCTCCTGATGCCTACTTACCTCCTAAACTACATATCTGTTTTTCACAGCAATAAAAGATTGATCTAACCTGTTCCACCCCACTTCAAATTTTCATCTGTCACATTTTAAATCTCAGTAGATTTCTGTGTTACCCATTAATCTTTGTCCCATCCTCTGTATCAAAGCAGTTCAACATCCCCTAGATACCTATGAAACTCCTAAATACTTCATTCCAACCCATTTCTGTTATCATTGGTTTATTGTTACTATCTCCAGTGCCAGACTACCACTGTCATCTCATTTCTGCTATTTTAAAAATGCAGCTAAATGAAGACATGAAAAGTCTTCATGATAAAAGCATCTTTCAAATCTACATCATCTCTGTTTCTATGAAACATCTGCATACACTTGGGTATGCAGATGAAGAAACTAGATCTATCTCAGTTCAGAAGTTAGAGATTTTTGCACTGTCAGGTTCAAAACAGAGACAATGAAACTGCAATGAATAATGTGATATTTTTTCTATCAACCCTATTTCTGATTTTGTTTCTCCTAGAAAAGTTAGAATTGCGTCAGAGTGAAAGAGAAATTGCTTACCCAAGATATCTGTGCATATTCTTCATTGTTGGTCCTGTGGAATGATTCATATTTCTGGTGCTGATGACCTTTGGAGACTGCCTGGATAAACAGTGCCTGTTGGGACTACATGAGCATCCCCTGGTGACACTGGATGAACACAAATGTGATCCCAAATGGCTTCTATTTTTTTCTCATTTAAGCCTAACCTTATATGACATGTAGATCTCCATGGGAGAGAGGAAAGTAATGTCAGTGAGCTCTCTGGCATAGAAACCACATCCAAACTTTACTACCTTTGTGCTTGCAGACATAAGGGAAGAGAATATAGGTTTTCACAAATTTCACATCCTGGTAAGACCTCTGTGTCCAAAAGGAGTTTAACACAGATGCATGCCAATATGAAGATCCTATCAAGCATCTTAACAAACTAGCAGCAAAACAAATATGTCAGGAGCTGCCATACACCCCTTCCCAGTGAGATCAGATACCAAGGACAGGCATTGCAGTCGCTACCTTACAGTGTTTCCGCAGCAGCAGAAGGTAATTGGAGCCAAACAGAAATGGTTAGGGGCAAAAGGCTTGTGCTTCCCCTAGTATAATGGTTTTCAGAATGGCCAATGATGTATCTGTCACTCTGCAGGAATGGAAGAATGTCTTCAGGACAGAGAAAATGAAGTCCCTCATAGTGTCTCAAAGACAACCTTTTTGCCAGGGATCTGGTAAAATGTCACTAGGCCCAGCAGTGCTGGAGAACAGGATATTCAGGGATGAGTGTTAACTCTGGGAAGCAAAAATAAAATAAACTGATTCAAGTCTACCTCTTTTATTCTCTCATCTTTTGGAGTTACCTGGTTTATGAAAGATGTATAGAGAGTTAAAGGCTGTTTCAGTTCAGAAGTCTGGCTACCCAATGCCACAGAAATTAAGTGACGGTTCATTGTAAATCTGCTAAGCAATCCGAACAATAACATTGTTCACTACTGAAAAATGTGACGTGAAGAAGGCTGGTAAAACTGAACAAATCCAGTGTTCACAGACCACAGTTCTTTTCAAGCAAAGTGATTCAAGACCTAAAAAGCAATTGAAATAGTCAGGACCTATCTGTGAAAGGCTCTCTCAGCAGGACTTGGGCTCAACTCTTCACATGACACTGGCTTTCCTGGAAGTCCCTACAGCTACTCAGCAGCACAAAAGAACTCAGTTTCACAAGTATGGAGATGCAGAGACTATTTCATCAAAGAATGATGGGCTATTTTCCCCACAACGAGAAAATTAATTTATTTGAAAAGCAAAAAAATTAGTTGAGGTACAATCCTGTCTTTTACAAAGAAAAATGTAAGAAAGTGTCATGGCAAAACAAGTAACAGTTACAGTGGACTATATTGTGCACTAGGGTGAAGATTCTGGCTGGTAGAAACACTGTTTTGCTATCTTACGTTTGGCTCTGCAAACACATGGGTAAGATTTTTATTTTTTTTTTAATTCAACAGTGAATGCTGCAAACAGCTAGAAATAAGAAAATATCGGAGCGTCCATGAGAAAAAAAAAATGTAGAAAATAAATCACTAAGAAAAAGACTGCAGATATTGTGTGAGAGGAACAGCCTAATGATGAGAACGCAGATCAGAAGGCAGACAGAAGCAGATTGGAAGGAGACTGACTGTATCAAAAATCTGAAAATAAAAGGCAGCTAAATTAAATACCAATCACATGCTACCTTGCACACAAAGATGAAAGAGAAAACTTATCAGGTGGGGAAAAAAAAAAAAGCCTAAAACAATACAAAAATTTGGTAAGACCAAAGGGTCAGTCAGTTACTGAAGAAATGAGAGCAATGATGAACAGAGGACAATGAAAAGGAGGGTGAAGACTGGAGGCAATGGCATATTTTCTTCTCTATTTCACTTTTACATACTGTGCTGCACATTTCACCTTCCAAATAGCTGTCACACCTCAGTTATAGGATTCATTAACCAACACTGGTTAAATACATGTGACTTTGAACACATTTTCACATCACAAAGGTCAGAGAAAAGACTACATTGGCATCTAGGTTTATAAAGCATCAAGATAACATGAGGGAAAGTTTTGCCAATTAATTTCACTGTTTTGACAGCCAGAACTTTCTCCTCCACAAAACCATGTTCTTTGCTTCTGACAACCCAAAACACAGTAACACTTACCAACACCCTTCAGCATATGAATATAGTCCCACAGAGCTACGTGTGGGCTCTTCAGAAAAGAGCCTATTGGACCTAATCCGAGTCACACAGTGTGGACTAAAGGAACACACAGGAGTCTGTCATGGTAAAACAACAAACGAGTAAACTAGCGTTGACTCAACCATAGCATGGAGATGGTTTGGTTTTTACTTGCACTCAAAATCCTGCTGGGATAATCACAACATACACAATATTAAGTACCTCACTTGCCACACATCTTTTTAAACAATAGATAAGGCAGTCATCATATAGAAAAATTATTATGTGGTTGTTTATACCATATCCTGTTGACTGTTGGTTTTAACTACATTTACAAAACCAGCAAATACACATACCTAACAGAAAAATAATGATTCTTCTAAAAAACCATTATTTTATGGCAGTAATGGAAAGACAGATGCAGAGATTTATTGTGTATTTTAATATACTTCAAGGTAAAATAGTCCCATGTTACTCACCTTGATCTCTTTCATGCCATGTCCGACTCCCCGCAGCTGGTGAATTTGGAGAAGGATAAAAGTCTCCTGTTGGGCTTGGCTCCATATTTTCATCTATGGAGATAGTTTTGGGTCTTTTGCTGTTGAAGGAATGTGAGATTTGGCAGTGAATGTGATATGCAACTATTAGTGATATACACACTGTTTGGATTTCAACAAATATTTCAATGCAAAGTAATTCAGGCTTACAAAACACACAAAAAAAGTGAATATTAGAGCTTACATTAACTTACGTAGACAATGTTATTCAACAATATGTAATGTAGGTACGTGTTTGCATTTTTCACATGATTTAATATTACAAAGATGGCACGGTATAAAAGCCCTAAGTGTTCTCAGTCCACCAGCATTTGGCTGAGCAACTAAGAAACCAGCTCCTGTAACCAGCTCCTGTAACCCACCAAAGAAAGTTTGTGTCATGAGGGTGTGAACACTACACAGGAATGATGAAAGCAAAACAAAGCACTGGAAAAGTATTACTAATAAAGTCAAAGTAACCAGGAACTTTTCTGAATGTGTTAATAAGGAAAAAAATGTAGTTTTTACTGTATTTCATAAGGTCAAAAGCATAAGCTTTTCAGAGGTCTAACCTGAAACAAAGACTTTTCATTTTGGACTAGTTTAATTAAAAAGAACAAAAGGCCCATATTTCAAGTCACTCTATATATAATGAAGGAGCACTTCAATACAGTGGAGGGAAGTCAAGTTTCCTCATATCAATATATACTGAAGTAATTATGCTGACTGCCAAAGAAAACCAGGATGAAATTTTTGATAGTAGTGGTATTACTAATATTGTTGTTATTTAGACAACATTGTGAGAATTAATCTATTCATTTCTAAAATGTACTAGGTGAATTGCCAAACTGAAAATACAATGGAATGAAATGAGAGAATCTGAGCAAAGTAACTCAGAAGTACCAGCTGCTGGTGGAAGAGTACCCCCGACAGCCCTGTTAAATTCTGTCCCACTGTGCAGACACTTCCTGACTCACTGGGCTGCAGAAACCCGGGACCATGAGAGGTCCTATAGTGCTTATGATTTCATAGTACATTGTGCAGTTTCAGAAAACCAAGGAGTCCCAGGAGTGTGACAGACAGTACATTGTCTGGGAATCAGAAGGAGGGTGCAGCAGGTTCTCCACCTCTATGGATCTGCTGGCTGCTCCTGAGGGACAGAACAGAACAGTGTCTTTCTCAGAGCTGGGAGAAGGTAGCATTTGAAGCAAGGAAGATATGGGTCCCTCAGATCAAATTGCATGTAGCTAGCACATGGAGACCCTTGAGAAAAATTAGAGAGGCTTTGACTACCTCACATGTTCCTTCTTGTTACCACTGTGTTGGGAAGTGCCCCTTGTAAGGATAAGGCAGCAACTTTCATGAGCTGGGATGATACTACAGATAAAGATATCACCTTGTCTTTATACATCTGTCCTAACGCTTTTTCCACAGGAAACAGTATCAAGACAGAGGTCCAAGAGGGAGCCCTCAAAGACACCTTTGTTCCTGCAACCAACCCATGGCATCAAACCCTGCCAGCAGGTTCTCAGCTGCTATAGCTTTCAGAAACTCAGCAGGAGTTTTAGGATCCATAACTGTTCTCTTGGCAGATGATTCAGCGAGCACTTCAAACCCTGACAAGTTACTATTGTGTTTGGTATCAACGATGACGACAGGCAATGATGACACTACTTTAAATTTCAAGTTTTGTAACATATGTATCTCTACATAGACTATGGTAATGTATGTAAGTTGCCTACCTCACAAAATCAGAGAAAATTCATAAGATAGTTGCCTGTTGACTGTATTTCTGTATTGCTTGTCCTATATTATTCAACTTGGTTTCACATTAGCATTTATTTCAAATTGTTACCTGCTGGGTGGAGAGGACAAAGACCTCTGTAGATTCACTCCCGAATTCATATCATGGTAATATGGTTGGCTCGGAAGCTCTCCAATTGGGAAGTTCACTCCAGTTCCCTGGGTTATGGGTGCTGAAAAACATATCATTATAAGGAGTCACAAATAATCTTCTACATTTTTAGCCATCTTTTCATCTTTAACTCTGGGAAAAACATGTTACTACATGTATCTAATTTTCTGCCTCTTGCAGAAACCAAGTACAGACTAGTTCAATCAATGCTTATGTGCCTAAAAAAAGTGAATTATCTTCCCCAGTCCCTAGAAATCCCTTAGCAGTTGTGCAGACATAATATATTTGTTTTATAACAAATAATGTGGAATCATTAACATGAAAAAGGTGAGATCAACTTTGGTGTAAAGTGAAGCCTTCTGTAGAAGTTTTATTGAATGAGGCAGGATTTATAAGGACAGCTAGTATTATTTACTCAAGAATGGAAATAACTGGAAAGAATAAATTTTGGGACACAAAATCTTGTTTCCCTTAATGCTAACTCTTTTGTATTAATAATGGCCTTCAGTGCTGACAGCTTGTTTTGC
Organism: Patagioenas fasciata; assembly: GCF_037038585.1. Lineage (NCBI taxonomy): Eukaryota > Metazoa > Chordata > Aves > Columbiformes > Columbidae > Patagioenas > Patagioenas fasciata. The sequence continues at coordinate 20,830,066 of NC_092560.1, read as the reverse complement.
TGCCTCCATTTTCTTTCACCCAGTGTCACAGGTATTTTTATATATACACCTATACACAAACACACACACTCGGCATTATCTTCACCTCCTCACACAGCCTGTGTACTGTATGTCTTGGCATTTCAAGAATAAATTATATGTTACATATTGTGGTGTATTTACCTTTGTTCACTGTTTGTGCATTGTGCATTTTAACTACCTTTGGCACTTAAAAGAGTAATTGCATGTTGTGTAATATATCTGAAGGTTTGTATTTTTCCTGACGGTTAAAGTACTACTCAGTTGTGGCTTGAGGTTAAACAAATGCATGGTAAGAAATCCCACAGAAACCACATGCTTTAAAGCTTACTATTGGAAGCATACCGTGTATAGCAGATGCAGAAGGTACAACTTCATAACACAGCTATAATAGTGATTCTTTTTTATATGAATGTCTTAACACTTAAAAATTTATTTAACCATCTGACAAATAAAAGAAAGCTGTATTTTGCACATCTTCATCCTCCTAAAACAGCAAAACCTTATCTTCAACATCCGCAAAAAGGAATATGTCTAAATTCTGCAGGATGGCAGTGCTCAGTACTTTGCTGAAGGATTCAGCATAATTTTAATTGTTGAATATTAATCTCTGACCACAGCAAATAAAGTGGCATATGCACCTTAAGCCTCACTAAGCTTATCAAATTCCTCAGGCATCCTGACCTGGCATGAATTAACTCCTGTGCAAAATTTGGACAGATAGTTTTGGAAACTTGTGCCTGACTGGTTTTGTTCTCATCAGAAAAGAGATTTTCCTGGATCATTCAGTTATTATAATGTGGGTGTCATCACTACAGACACTTCTAGCTACAACTTCCAAGTTTTTTTGTTCACTTCCTAAAAATCAATGAAATAGATCTTATTTATGTTCATTTATTTTTTTCTTTCTGCAATAAAACCTTCACACATCTCTTTATACTTAATTTTTATGTTGCTTTTTTCATTTATTTAATGTTCATGTGCATAACATTTCTGATGCAAAAACAAGCCAACAGAATTACAAATTACAAGTACAGCCATTGCTATGAGTAAAAGGAAGACAAGCATATAATACATTTAAATTAGTCGTCCTTTTTATCCATACTATGATTTTTGTTTTAACAGCTACAAATTCAAAAACAAACTAAAAGAATAATCAGATTGTTTAGAAAAATCCAGTGAAGTATAGGACAACCTTAAAAAGCTGCAAGTCTAACAAATAGAAGGTTTTGTTACATATAGTAATTTTACTGACATGTCAGTCCATGAAGCTGTGCAGAAGGACACATAACAAATCGATTCAATCCTTAAAAATTAATGAGAAAAAAAGAAAACTGCTTGGTTTATTACAAATGCATGGAAGAGGAACTGTAATACTGTGGTCAAAGATATCAAAGTTGTGTGTTATAAGCATTTCCTATGTATCCTACACCTTAGGAAGGAAAAAAAAAGTTCAAGAAAAAAACATTCACTTGATTACAGCAGGTGTTGGCAATGATTAAATGAAAATGATAACTTACTTCTGGACACCCTCACAAGTTCTGACACGTTGAACACTCCAGATTTTACAAAACTGTCCTCAAGGTATACTGCAAAAGACCACAGTGCCATAATTAGTATCATCAGAAGATTAATAAATAACTGTACATAAGTTTATACACCAACAGTATGAAGAGTCCCAGAACTATAATACACAGACCAAAGTACACCGAAGCTGATCACAGGACCTATTGAGAGCTAAAATGGATGCAGAGATACAAAAAATGTTGAGGATGTTTGAGAAAGTGATTTTTTAATATTTGTATGAAAACTCATAAGCAACAAACTGAGTTCCTAGTTAACCATACAGAAAATGTCTAAAATCTAGGCCCTTTTATTAGTATCTTCAATTTTTAAGTCAGTATTGAACTGTATCAGCTGGACTAAGCAATTTCAGCATAGAGCAGTCCTGTCCTCTCATACATTACTGCTTAATAGATTTTTACTGAACTGTTACATTTATCATAGTGACTTTACACTACCACTTAGCTACTATTTCCCATAAAAGTAGGAACTTAGCAAAACAGCTGAGTTATTCCATGGATTTTTTGTGTACATGCTGAATTATATATCCAGAAACCTATGTTTAAGAAACCATGTATTATTGTTTTGGCTTATGTTTACGTATTCTAAGATAAATGTATATGATATACTCTCCCTGCAACTAAATTCAGTCACAACTTGGAAGTACTGCAGTGAAACAACAGCTGATAAGCAAGAATTATCTCAGTAGTGTAACTACATTCCTCATAAAAAGGGAGCTGAGAAACACAGGTTTCTGTGGAAGCCTCATATGAATAATCACTGCATGAGGTGACTTGACTGAATTTAAGATTACATGACATCACATCCTTTACAGGTGGGAATGCCAACCATTTACCAACAGAAATATTTAGATCTATACTTGGGCACATCGCTGCTCCAACAGTATTATTTTTTTATTTGCTTTCATGTGAGATGGTGTACCAAGAATTCCTCACTGTGGTCTCTCTGGTTTCTTTTCTGAATCAATACAGTTTTTTTCTTTCAGAAATTCACTGCCAATTTTTTGTTCCAAATGTCTGAATGAGTAAAAGCACACTAAATGTCTTAAGTAACAAAACAAACAAACAAAAAATGCACCTCCTGAAATATCTACTGATTTGGAAAACAAAGTTTCAGTACTATTCTCTTTAGGTTTCTTTCGTCTGTTACTGCTTTTATCTTCAAGTACTTTAGGAAAATAGTGCCACAATAATCAGAAAAGTGACAGAAAAGACGGCACACCACGTGAGATATTTGTCCTTGGTACATCTGGAGAAATCTCTACTTAGTTTTCAGGATCAAACAAAGAGGGTAGAGGCAAAAAGAGCAGTTTCCACTGCTTACGAGCAATCTTACTAGAACCACAGAGCTGCCTCACCCAGCATCTCTGATATTATTTACCAGTGCACGTATAAACAATGAAGTTACCAACTCAAGCTGAAAGAAAGGGAACACATCCAGCTGAGCACATTTCCTGACATCTTTATTATGCTGTTATACCTATGATTGAATGTCAGTCTTCCCCAGATGAAAAACCATCCCAGGAGCAGGTGCAGTGGGCCTGTAGAGCACTATAGGCCAGTGGGATCATCCTGAACTGTGTCATACCAATGCCATCATCTTCTTATCTTCCAGTCAATGTCACTTCATAAGATATCCCTGCATGCTACTTCATGATATCCCTGTATGTCTTTATTTCCACAGGTAGCTCTGCAGGTCTCACTCTCTTTTGTCTTCACTTCTTTTCACATTCCTCTCCCTGTCATTTTCAACAGCTTCTCTCCAGATCTGTCACTTTTTCCACTTTTATTGTCACCTGGATGTTGCAGGCCTCTCTGCAACCTTATTCATCTACAGTTTCTGAGAAATAGGAGACTTTCTCTTTCATCTTCTGCATTCTCATGCAAACTTTCTCCTTGTGTTTTTGTGTGGACAAAAACACAACATGACTTCTCAAGTATTTATTTTTTTATTTGACGGGACTTGGCATACCCATACTATAAAAAACTACCGAGTTCATGTTTCTTTTTCCTTTCTTCCTTAGTTGTCATTTTTTAACCTAAGAATGAGCAAGCTGGATAAACGCTAATAATTCCTTTGACAATGGCAATATTTCCCTTCTCTGCCTATTTCCTCCAGTAGGAAGCTGAAGCAGTACATGAATGGGAGATTTCCAAAGCAAAATTTGGTTTCTTGATTTTAGTTGGTGTGTAAGTGAAGTATGGCTTAAAGCCAGTGTACAAATACGCAGCCAGCTCTGGATCTAGTAATGAGACAAAACTGAAATTGTCTGCTGCTTATTCAAATACCACTACCGCTATTTTGAAGCACAACTTCTCCCATTCAAGTTAGGTTAACTTGAGAGGAGTTTTACCCAAGTGTAGCTTAGTCAAGCTATCATTACAGTAAGAACATGCCTCAAGGCTCACATTAAAAAAAAAAAAAAAGTTCATGTAGGATTTTATATGAAAGAGCAGAGATGTATACATGTATATGCACACACACACACAGACATATGTGTTTAATCTTCAGCCTTCTCTCATGAATTCTTAGTTTTTCTCACCAGCAATACTGCTAATACCAACATAACACAAAAAGCAATACTGTGTGTTTCTCTCATTGTGATAATGAAATGGGAGCAGGGAAAAAGTTCTGCCACTGAGTGGTACCACTGTTCATCACCCTGTCACAGAAGGATGCGTTGTAGACTGATGGATCTTTCACCTAGGTCTCACCTTGCCCTGGATGGTCCAAAAAATAATGACACAGACATATGCAAATGCTTTGCCAGGCATTAGGAAAAAGAGGGAAACTGCAGCTATTGTAAATCTCAATCAACTGAGAAAACAGTTTGATTCTTTTCCCAATGGAACGTCACAAAATTTTGTTTAAAAATAGATGCAACAGTAAACAGTCTATGTCACAGACACTGAACAACTTCATCCTGAGCCTTGTCTTCTAACAGTGAAGTTACATTCCAGTTGTGCCTCCAAGTGCAAAAAAATAAACACAGTAGGTTCAGTTCAGCACTAGCGGAGTCCAACAGTTTTAACTACTTAGGAAGTCAATAGGAATTTTTTTTTTCCATTCAACTGATGTAATTTGTTGCAGATATCTGTACTCTACATACAACAAAAGATAGAGAGCAAGATTTTGACTTTATGGTGTGAGACACTGCCTTTTACCTTGTGCAGCTGATCTCCATGCTGAAGATCTAACATTCTTATTCACATTAATACACTGCATGGAAGAAAAACACTTGGTGATACTCTGTATGCTATAGGTCTTACTGTTTTCTTGATTAAGCATTCCAAAATGCACTGCTTGCATTAATTTGCTGAAGAGTCTTAAATTAGCATTCTTGGAGTGTGTTTTTCTGACCTGTTCGGTACAGAAACTAATGCACTTGATAACACTCTATTGTTGTATTCCTCACGGAGGATTTACTGTATCTTTTGATGGTTGTGATAACACTTTGCTGTCTTTATTGTTCAAACCTAATATGAACACGTATTGTCATTGAATGAAACTAACCTTGCTAAAGAGACAACACTCTCTAAATGCATTTCACTAATTGCCATTATGCTTGAAAATCTAAGTTCTATAAAAGAACAATTCTACCAAAAACACCATAGTGAAATTCTGTATAAACAGTCAGTAACTTCCAAAACCCATGAACAGCAGTGGATTTTTTTCTTTATTTCCTCTTAGTATTCACCTTTGTGCAGGGTGAGCATAAAATCTGTCTTCTCTCTTTACCTTTCGTACAGAAAACTCTTTTCCAAACAATACGTTTTCCAAGCAATACTACAACAACCAGATCAGTGCCAGCAAGCATGAAAGAGAAACAGGTTAAGCTGAGCAGTAGCCCTGAGCAGGCCCCCCGCATACAGTTAGTAACAGGAGAAACCATCAGTAATGCCTCCAACTACTATAGAAGTTATTCTGTCCTAGACCTTTTACATCTTCCGCTCTGTACCTGTGTCGTGCCTTGAAGAGTTGGGTTTCAAGTATAGCTTTTAACCATGCTAAGACTCAAATGGAAAAAAAAAAAAGTTTAAATCTACTGAAAAAACATTTTGAGTTTGCACTAACATGCACTGTAAAGGGCTTGTTCTCACATTACTTAAAAGATTACCAGTGACGTCTGGCTTTACAAATCTTTAACCAGCCTTTTTTATGTCTTCTGATTTAATTGTACTTTTATGAATAGAATGCCTGTTTACATTCTGCTGCGTATTGTCTAGTGCTAAAACATAAAATCGCTTCCTTGTATCATTAAACGTCTAGTGTTTTTCACTGATAGAGTCTTGATTTTGCGTAACTTATAAAACAGGAGTAAGGTTCCAGTCAGTGCAGGAAACAGTTCGTGTTACTGTGCTTTTATTTCTGGATCTTCACAAATAGGAGTTATAAAGCAGTAGATAGACTTACTAGCAGTGAGACAGGTTCAACAGCAGGAGCTACCGTGAGAAGAAAGGCTGGAAGCTTCAGCCTGGTATACAAAACACTAGTAGCGAGCTGAAACTTGACTTAAAGTTATGCAATGCAATGTTCTGGATGCTACTACAGTTTTGTTTTACTTCTGAAAATGCTACAATTAAAGATTAAATAATTTCATTGCATTGCTTGTGCTGTTTGAGTCTTTGAAAACTGAGTTTTCAAGGATGAGCTCTCGCTGCTGTCTGCAATATATAACGTGTACAGGAAGCTCTTTAACTTCAGCAGGAACCCTAGTGGCAGAGGCCAGAATTTCCTAAAGGCAGTGAAAGGTGGATGAGCCAAGGAGTGACGGAAAAGATTTCAGCTATGATGTTACTTGAAACAGTAGCTAAGACCTGTCCAGAGCATGAGGCTAATTTGGTTGTCTCGCAACTGTCTCTGGTCGTATTGAATACCCACAGTTTATTTTGGCGATTTGTTTTTTCCTGAAAGTTTCAATGATGCTGTAAATGGGACAGAGAACAAACATTGCAAAAAGATCTCCTGACTCCATTTTACTTTTTTAGCACAATAAGGAACTAAGCAGTTGTCTATGCCATTTTCTCAAGTTAAGAACTATAATATCCTTCAATGCTTCAGTAATTTGAAGAAGTAAACATCTGGTTTAATGGGCTTTGGAATCCATGCACTAAAATGTAATAAGTTAGTTGCCTGAAAACCTAACAACAAAGAAAACTAACACAAATGCATACTGCCTACCACTCCAGAGTGTCTCAGTTTACATACAAACTACAGTCAAGATTTAAAAAGACATTGAGGCAGGTGGCTTTTAACAGTTGACTGCCATGTACCAAAAATATAATTTCCTGATGCCAACACCAGTTTCTAGAATTCTAACAGGTAAGCTAAAGAGTTCTTAGTAAATTCTTGCTCTGTGCATACTTTGAAGTAAAAATCATTGCGCTCACCATTGAACACAACAGCATCAGAAATGAACATGGCATCAGAAGTGATCACAGCATCATTTATTCACACAGCATGGCAGCTGATTTAAAAAAAAAAAATAATAAAATATTGGAACACTAAGCCAGTAGACAGTGATAATTACGCACATCAAATTTCAAACCAGCATGCAAGGCCAAAAACTCTTCCTCTTGCAAAAAGGGGCTGTACAATCTGTGAAGGTTTCTGACTGTCGAGATAGCATAACTGTGCACTGGCTCCCAAATGTCCCACCTGGCTCAGGGCTGAGAGGCTGACGAGGAAGAGTATCATCTCTCAGTCACTGGCAATACTAATTCACAGAACATTTGGGAAAGGGAGAACTCCACAGAAAATCAAGCCCTGACCAAATCCAAGCCTGTTTTATTTGAAGATCACTATCTGAGACAACACGGTAGCAGGCATATGGGAAACACTTAGCATTTCAGAATATCCACTCCCATGCTGAAAAAGCGACACGAATATACGTTTGTTTAAATACAATTCTAGCTGAATCCCCAAACTGCTACTAGGGCATCATTGCTTCCAAAAGAAAAGCTGCTTACAATCATGAGTCCAGGGAATATCTCTTGTATTCCTATTAGTTAGGGAGCTAATTCCCCATCCAGAAGAGGATAACTTCCAATAGAGTAAAATAGTCAAACCATCTCTGTTCTCAGTCATTCAAAACTCAAAGACATTTGTTTATAGCATTTCCAAAAAAGAGCAAAGGTTAAGACCACATTACTCTTCGGAGGTGTTTTCTTAAACTATACATGCTAAAACTTAAAACTTAAATACTTCTATAAAAAACAGTCACATAGGGGCAAATTTATTATGCATTTCTTAGGGTTTGATCCAAAAAGAATGTCCTCACTATGGCTGCTAGCCCATAGGAAAGCACAAAAATGCCTTTGAGGCTCTGCAGCTGCAAGAGAGATCTGCATATTGACAGACAGGTGAGGCTGGTTGCAAGCTTTTTGGCAATACCTTCTTTAATTAGAAATAAAATTTAAAAAAATTTTAAAAAAGTAATTCAACTCAAGTCTTCTTTGGAAATGGTTCCCAGAATAAAATTTCTGGTGAAAACAGAAGGGGAAAACCAATTCCAGAGCTGTAAGACTGAGGACTCACGTAACTGTGCCTCATTCAGATTAAGGATCTTATAACTAGATGAATTCTATGACAACATGGTTACTGTGAAGGAAAGAAGAAGGGAAACAGTGGAGAGGAATGAAAGGCAGAAAGACAGTTTCTCAATCTCTCTGTCTAAAAGTGTGTCATCCCATACAAATAATCTAAGATTCATCCTCACACAGCTCAAACCTGAGTCATCTGCATTTCTCATTCAGCCCTGACTGACGCTACAGAGTTTGCAAAATTTATATGACAATATGCTTTGGACCAGCTCAAGTGGAGTAAATTCTATCTAGGAAAAACAAATAGCAGGTCCCACTAGTGAGGAAACATATATCTAACAACCTCTGAACTCAACTGCTTGGATAAGAGCAAAATCTGAACACACTTCTTTTCACTAACCAATGACATTCACAACTGTGTCAGAATGGTTAGGTTTCCTTTGCACCCTCTGAAAAGCTATCATTATATTACCCAATTTTTGAAACCTTGAAGCAACGTGTACAAGAAGAGACTACTCTCCTCCAGCTCCATCCAGAAAACAAAACAAAGAACATGAAGCAACAGTAAGAACTGTCATCTCCTCCCTCAGGTTTCCAATTCTCTTGATTCCTCAAATTGTAGTCAAGTCTTTATCCCATCTCATTGGCAAATCAAGATAACATTTTGCTCTATCAGTGTTGTTATTTCTTACTCTTATTTTAGCTGCTTAAAAAGGCTGTGTTCAAAAAATTTGAGCAACATGGCAACTGCTGAACACAGAAGTGTTCAGCTGGTGTACAAATAAGTCTACCAAGGAGCAATTTCACATCAGTGACAGGTAGCAAGTAACCTTACTAATGTAACAGATGTGGCCATCAGGCAGGAAATAAGGGAAAGAAAAATAAAGCAGAACAAACCTCAGAAAATACTCTACTAGAAGAACTGGATAGCGAGGTTTGTATCACTGGAGACCAAATTAACTTACTAGTAGTTCTAGGTGTTTTTCCTCTGTTTACCCAACCTCATGATTTTCTTATGCCTGACAGATGAACTTACTGAAGGATCACTCCCTCTGTCTTCAGTACACATCCTCCTACACTTTTGCAGGTATTTTGAGACACACATGCCAAGGAAGGATCATTTTTTAGATTTTCTTAAGCTACATGAAAGACCTATGGGACTTTCAGGGAGAAAATAATGCAGCATTACACTGAAACTGCCACACTAGGTCTCCTTCAACAGCCTGCCTTCAACAGTAGCCTGAGCAGATATCCAGTAGAATAGTAAGAGACAGAGCAGGCCTAAAGTATTTGGTTTGGGTTTGGGTTTTGGTGGGATTTTTTTGACTGATAGTGTCCAAGGATCCAAGTATTCTCAGTTTTAAAATTTACTAATCCAGGTGTGCCTCTGTCTGTTTACTCATTCTAAATGGATCCATGAACATGTCCATTCCCTCTCTGAAACCATATGAACTTTTAATAGCACCGTGCTAGCACAACAGGAACTTAATGACTGATGCAGACAACAGCGATGTTAAAACTCTTCTCTCTCAGTTCAGCTCAGTTCATCTATCTGTCTGGAACCTACTTAACAATCCCCGTGGAGAAGTGACCTTTACAACCCAGCTCTCAAAAAAAAAAAAACAAAACCAAGTTTCATTCTTTAGAATTTATTGAAAAAGTTAGATGAGGATATTCCTGGATCTTGCTACAAAAGCTGCATACCACTTTCACCATAAGCTACACCATCTTACTAGTGTAGCTTGCTATCAAAGTATTCAGTGTATTTTTAGGAATGTATTGCAAAGAATTCCAACAAGTGCTCTTAATGTTCTTTTGTTTGGCAAGTGACATTACCCTACCACCATGGTTAAGACAGCAAATTACCAGACACCCTAAAGAATGCAACAGTCTTGCCAAACCTAGAAAAAAAAACACTTTTAACACCATCAGCCTCGCCAACTACCATCCAGTTTCCAACCTCCTCTTCCTTGGCAATGTCTTTGTGAAGATAGAGGCATTCAAAAGCTAACAGCACCTAGCCTTTGCCAACGCCCTGGCTCCTTGACATACAGGCATCAGACCAAAACATGATAGGAGAATAAACACTCCTGGCACTGCCAGTCTGTGTGCTCCTGGCCTGGGACCGAAAACAAACCTCAGAGTGGATATCCTCTGGGGCTCTGACAGAAGTGACTGCCTGCTTCTAATAATAAGACTCATGTGAAGTTTAATAAGAACAGGACAGCAGCCCTTTTCCCAGACAAGCTGAAAGGAGTGTAATTCCCTTTCATCCTCCTGCACAGCCCCAGAAGTTCTGTGTTGTGCAGTCCCACAAGCCTCAGAGCTTTCTCCCTGCCAATTTATCTCCACGATAGAATCACACAAGGAATCGGAAAGATGCTGGAAGTTCATGTATCCTCAAATAGACAGATAACATTCAATTATATCTCTGTCTCTGCTTAAATGAGGGTTTCAAGGGAAGCAAGGCACAGCTTCTATTTTCTGTCCCCACTTGTCAGTCAATAAAACAATAATACTGCCAGCAGTGACTCCAAAGCATGGGAAAGTGTTCTGCTCAAATTTCAAGCAGAAAGTTTAATGATGAAACCAGCAACAGATTTCTCTGCCCATTATCTTCCCCTAGTTTTCTGGAATTTGACAAACATTGGGGCATCTAGCCTTGCCTCACAAGGCTGTCAAAATAAAGCCTACATAGCTCATCTGCTGCCCTACCCGGGGGTTCTGTTGCTGGCAGCAAGATTACTCGTTGGTGGAGTAGCACGGGGTTGAGAATGAGGGTTGTTAAGGCTGGACTCACTAGACGATGTGACCCTCACTAGAGAAATATGTCTTTCTACCTTCTTACTCCAAATGCTCAATAGTACTTTAAAAACAGATTTTTGAAATACCTTGAAGGTGAGTTTCCAGACTTTGCCTTCAGCTTCCCAAACCCATGGGCTACAATGTATCCTTCAAAATTACAAGGGGTAATCCATTTGGCTTTTCTTACACTCACAGAGACATTCTAAAACAAAAATAAATGCTCTGCAGCTAAATCCTGCAAGTTTTATAAAACTGTGATTATCTGTGAGGAATTTTTTCAGGCTTGTTTTAGACAAAAATTTGCTGGTTTGGGTTTGTAAATCACTATCCTACGTAATGTATTAGAAATACAAAAGACCAGACATCCCACACAGGTTGGAGAGAAACAGCATTGAAGTTTCCAGCCAAAAGTGACTTCAAGCCTGCAACATCCCCTGGAAGAAAAATCACTTGAAAACTCCATCACATGGAGTTTACCATGTTACTTGACTTGTTCTGCCCTCATATCTCTAAAACATATCTGCAATCTTCCTTTTTACGTTTCTGGTTTTTGCATTACAGGAATGTGGCTTTTTTTATAACAAACTTTGACGATTCTCCCACTCTTGTGTACTTACATGCAACACACATGATACATGTAGAGAATGCTTTGATCGTATGCATCATACAAAATGGTACAGCGACAACGCAAGCTGTTTTCCCTAATGTTTGGAGAGATACAGAAAATATGCATGTATATGCAACAACACAGCATTGCACAGGTACTTCTTGGTTAGAGTGTGGTTCATTTTGCGCTTAGAAAAAGAGCAAACTGAGTTAATTGCAGCTTATTTCAGATAGACACTTCTTACGAGAGCCAAAACAAGAAGATACAGCAGGACAGTGGTCTCAGGAGTCACTTCTTGTTCATTAAGAACTGATGGTATATCTATCACACTTGTTTGTCTTAAATAAAACAACAAAGATTACAAGATTTACTAGCACAGACCAAATTACTTGAAGTATAACACCATGAAAATACAAATAACTTGTGGTCTAAACAGTGTGGAATAGTGAAGTCTAGATTTGATTTTCCCTTGAATGTTTATTTTTAGATAATCCTTGAAAGGACTGTTTACACTGACATCTGTGTCAAAAAAAATCCAAATGCCACTAGCATGACCCATTAACATGTTCAAAAATTGCTCTGAGCTGATGTGAAAAAATATAAAAAATGAACATACCTGCATAATGCAGGTATTAAATAAAAGTAAAAAAGCTGATAGGTGAGGTCACTGATTTTAGAGGTAGATCAATTGTGTTTTGTCTGAGACGAAAGAATAACTGCTGCATTTGCTGTTATTTGGGAACTTTTCTTCTTATTCCTCTGCCCATCCCCACTTACGAAATTCTAAGAACCATGAACTGAAAGAAAAATTTCTTAGAACAAATGAATGTCAGTTAAAAAGACCTAAAATAATCATAGTTTGTCCTGATTATATGTACTTACCGGCGCAAAATAGGTTGCTGACCAATTATGTTCTCTTTAACTATTAACAGTAGTATCTTTGTTCTCAAACAGTGTTAGATGCACATGTTCTGGAACTTATATTTACCTGGTGGATTCTTGGCAGGATCATTGTGGCTTGGACTTCCTGGTTGTCCAGAATCTATAAAGAAATTAAAGAAATGTTTTACTAATTTGTTTTGAAAGTGTCTCACAATCTTTTAAGACCCTTCTTTGGTATTAAACTAATACTTAACTTTGTTCTTTAAAGGTCATTTCCCTGACTTTCTATATGAGGGCATTATTGAACAAACACACTATATGTAACCCATTCTATGCAGAAGTAGAAACATTGTGAAAGATGCAACAATCCTAATAGAAGGAACTCACAGATCACTGAATAAGGACAAGAGAGTCATTCAGGTAAACACTCAAGTTGTAAACACATCTATAAGAGTACCTTTTCATTCCCTTTCCCCCCATCCTGCAAATATAATATTGCATAATCAGCAAAGTAGAGGTAGTTTAATGTCAGGTGACAACCAGAAAGATCTGGCAACTAATAGTGTGTGCAGTCACGAGTCGCATATCTTTACCCTTTCCTTAAAGCAGAAAGGTTTGTGCTGCTTCCATAGACTCAAGACTGTACTAATACAACTGCTCATTTTAATACAATATAGTTTCTGTGTTCCTAGTTTCTGAAAGTCACTGCTGTGAAATGAAGATTATGTAATTAAAAAAAACTAAAATAATCCAAACTCTGTAGATTTCAGAGAGCGTTCTTTTCATTATACATGCACCTAATGAGTCAAGAGGATAATGCACTTTGATGTTAACACATTAAATAATAAATTATATCCTTATTCATAAAAACAGTTGCCTCTAAAACTATCTACTTTTTGCTGTATTCCCATACCAATAATACAACAAAACCCTGCTCCACTGCAATATTTCTTTATTAACAAATACATGACAGACACTCTTGTATGCAGAGAAGAAATTAAACGAAGAACAACAATTTGTTCTGTAATTAGGTATCCAAAATGGTGCAGTTTTACAGTCTGAATAAAAAATATTATTTTTTTTAATGTAACAATGCCTGCTAGAAGTGTAGGACGACCAAAAGATTGTATCATAGCACTGCAGAAATTGCTGCTCTCAAACAGACCCCAGAGGGAAGTTGGAGTTCTTGAATGCATTGCTACTAACAGTGTCCAAATTAAAGAAAAAAAAAAAAAAAAAAGATAGAAAAGGAGAAAAGTACATATCAACAAATACTTGTCCTTCAAGCACCATCACTTCTTCTTAAAGCCAACATCGCCCCCAACCTAGAATGAAAGATTCCCTCCACCTACTACATGAAGTTCATTGAAATTTGTTACCATGTGTTGTAGAGCTTAACAAACATGGCTTGAAACATGTGCTTCTCAAGCAGCTTAAGTTCACAGAATCACAGAATCGCAGAATGTTAGGGATTGGAAGGGACCTCGAAAGATCATCTAGTCCAATCCCCCTGCCAGAGCAGGCACACCTAGATGAGGTTACACAGGAACATGTTCAGGTGGGTTTTGAACATCTCCAGAGTAGGAGACTCCACAATCCCACTGGGCAGCCTGTTCCAGTGTTCTGTCACCCTCACTGAGAAGTTTCTTCTCAAATTTAAGTGGAACCTCTTGTGTTCCAGTTTGAACCCATTAACCCTTGTCCTATCATTGGTTGTCGCTGAGAAGAGGCTGGTTCCATCCTCATGACACTCACCCTTTATATATCTGTAAACATTAATGAGGTCACCCCTCAGTCTCCTCTTCTCCAAGCTAAAGAGACCCAGCTCCCTCAGCCTTTCCTCTTAAGGGAAATGCTCCACTCCTTAATCATCTTTGTTGCCCTGCGCAACACAACTTTGATTCTACAAAACATATGATCTGAGATGGAAATCCACTTCACAGTTCAGGTTCTACTGAATTCATGTGAATGACAATTATCACAGAAGAGAAGCACCTGAGGCAGTACAGAGTACTGGAAGACCAAGGCACATCCAAAACCCAGTTCCAATTTTGTTAAAAACTCAACTAAATTTTCCAATACTGAATTACATCACTCTTTCACACAATAAAATGCATAGTGGATAGTGAATTTCACATGAAATTCCTTCTCTTCAACCCTACGTAGGAAGAGTAAGGCATAGGCCTCTTGGTCATATTCTGCACATTCAATGGTTTGTGCACTCTTAAGAGTCCCACTGTACAGCACAATACGTAACCATTCAGTAAATCTGTTTCTTTTCATGATAAGATAGAGCACATCCCCTTAAAAGATTGAATCAAGTTGATTTGAAATAGCAATCAGCCACAATAAATGCTAAAAATACTATGCTTCTATGCATATGGATCTTTATACAGACAAACATACTTCTTCCTGTGTTGTAATGGGAAGGTTCACTCTACAGGGCACTTTAATACTCTTCTAATAGGCATTCTCTGCTGCTGCAAACCATACATATTGCTATTTAAATTAAGATTATCAGAGAGGATTAATTTTACACAGCAATGGTCTGAGTATAAAACTACTGCAGAGTGTGGCTAAATGAAGTGTCAATTTGATAGCAGATGCACTCAATAAAGGTTGGACAGGGTAGCAGGGGGAACACAGAGATTTAAAACTGGATTAATGATGCCTACCAGAAGACAGCCTTTGAAGTTTTCTTCTGTTAAAATTCACTAAAAATATGCATAAAGTGAAGAATATTTTTAGCTCTTGCACAACAATTTGCCTTTACTCTTTCTTTCTCGTTGTCAACATGGCCACTTTCTGGACCCAGGATTTAAAGACAGATGGTAGTTTAAAAAATTCTTTTTCATATTATAATAAGATAAATTTAGCAAGGAATTTACCAGCTATAAGCATAAACAGTTGCATAGTTGTCATATTTTGCCAGTCAGATTTATCTCTGTTTTATGCTAACTACTGATCAATCATGATTTTTACAGATTGGTTCTCACACAGTGTTCTGAGCAGTAGACACTACTAACATATTTGCCAGTGGGATCTCAATAATCTTGAGAAAGCAAAGAATTTCTGTAAGTTGAATATGAGAAGCAACCTATCTAACCCTTCACTTAGAGCAGCTGGGAAAGAAAAGGATTGTATTCTGTATGAGAGTATCAACCTACGTAACTCTGCACTTTAACCGCACGGAAGTATCTCATTCTCAAGATGAAAGACACAGATCTGAGATGGCCTGTGAGGATCCAATTCTCCACCCAGTGTCAGTAATTATAAAGCACTCTCCTCATTCAATGAGATGCAAATAGCCTTGCAAAGTAGAAGAGAACCATAATCATTATATGAATAACTTAATTTATAAGCAGAACATGGAATAAAAAGAGACATTTGAGCAATGCTCTTCTAAAAGAGGTACTAAGAGGCATTTTTGGAAAGCAACAGAAAATATGGAAGTAAAAGATACATTAAGACACTTTAAATCTTTCTTTGTCCTCACCTGCACAAGATTATTAACTAACAACCTGAGCCCTGGGTTTAAAAATCGCAGACTTTTCTTCCAGTGTGATAGAGAAAGACATAAACCAGACTAATAGTCTGTCTAGCTGGTTTTGCATTCAATTTTAACACTAAATAATTCTGTGGACATTAAAAAAACTTCCCAACCCAGAAGTTGTAAGCAAAGATATACAACTAGTAGCAAATAAAACCTCATCACATCAATATGATGAAACGGAAACTTTCGCCATTGTCATTTAGGTAGCTTGCAACTGCAAGTTCCCTTAGTTTATTCTTTTTCTTTGGGTTTTTGTTTGTTTGTTTGTTTGAAAAACCTCCTTCTCACTGTCAATGTGCTTTTCTTGAAAAAAATGATTCCACACAGATCTCAGAAATACTTATCCTTATTTGCCGCAGAACAAATGTTCACCTACACATACCATTTCCACAGAACAGCATTCATATGCACCTCACAGCTTTGGTGAGCATATCTTCTGCTCCGGTCTTCTTGGTCCTGACTGTTCCAAGAGTCAGCGGCTCATGCCTTGATAAGTTATTGCCCATGGATTAACAGTTTAAATTAGAATGGTTCGAGCCAGCCTTTAGTCTTATCCGGTAGACATTCATGTAAGTCTGACACACTTTATGTATAATTTATCATGATTTAGCATGGTTACCACCAAGACATTGAAACTCTTTATGTCAATTTACTCTTTCTTTTAGAAGATGGTACAAAAGGATAAGACAAGAAGTTGGTATATTTTATACTTAATTATTTCCCACGTTTCAGATTCTAGGGGTCAATCTCAATGAGCATCACTGAGTGCAGGCAACTCTCACTGCAGCCAGGGTTACATTAAACTGTCTGCTGGGGCCTGCTGCTGGTGAGAAAAAAACATCAGTTTCCTCTGCCATATACTAGGAGAGCGATGCTGCCATGATATGTCCCTTTGGTTTCACAGGCCCAATAAGGGTTAAAAAAAAGCTGCTGGTTTGCCATCCAGTGAGGGACAAGAAGCTCTCTCCCTTTGGTCCACCTCATCTTCAACAAGCAGCAGCAGGAAGGACACACATCCAGCAAAGCCAAGGAAGTCAGTGCTGCTCACCAGCTTCCTGAGGGATTTTTAGTATTGCTCACTTCAGTAGTATAATTTTTCATTTTTCAGCCCATAAGAGAGGATACTGTCTTTAAGAAGAAAGTTACACTACATCTCACTTATGCCCAGACTGTATAAGGAATTTTGCTTTTAAGGCTCTCTGCTTTAGCATAACATTGAAGGCCTTGAAAACAAATAGAGGTAGAATCTGTAAAAAGAAAAAATACTTTCTTGAGTTGTGTCTTAGAAATAAGCAGATTCTTCACAGGTGTCATACTAATCAAACTTCCTCAGTGGTTTCAGTGAACACATTTCACTTTTCATTTGCCACAGGCTAGGAAACAGCCTTTGCACTCAGTTCGTCTCAGCCAACAGACACTAATTTAATCATTCACCAGCACGTAAATACACCCTCGTTCTTTGATAGTCCATGATTTGGCTACGGGGGATAATAAATAAGCAGAAAGATGTGGCACCATGTAAGTATCAGTTTGATGCCATTCAAGTCGTCACATAGTTATACAACATCTGACCTGACAACTGACAAAGTCACTACCAGGAACAAGAAACACAACTACTTCCCAGACTGTCACCCTTCAGGATTACATTGTCACCTGACATCACAAACTTGAGGCACATGCTTGTACCCCTGAAAATCACAGGATCACAAGGCACCTCGGTCTGCCTGTGGTCTGGTGAGACCTCCAGTCTCAGCTCCTGCCCAGGGAAGGCTCAGCCAGGGGATCAAACTGGGCTGCTCAGGGCTTTACAAAGTCAGGTCATGAAAATCCTCAAGGAGGAAGACAGTCCAGCCTCCGCTGCTGGGCTGTCCTCATAGGGAAAAGGCTTTTCAAATCATCTCTTCATCTTTCACGGATTTTCAGAACATCATCATGGTAGGAAGGCATTCATGGCAACAAAAAGAAAAATATTCCCCTTACCTCCAAAGCCAATAATGTGATCAGCAAAAATTCATAAAGCAAATAAATAAATATTCTCATTTGTGTAGTTCAAATCATTACCATTAATTGTTATTTTCCTAATTTTAAAACACACCTTCTACTACCTGCAGTATTTTACCTTGACAAAGTGACTGGTTCGATTGACAAACTTCCCAAATACTTCTAGCAATTTCATTTTGCAAAAGCAATGTCTTTCATTACATACAATTTCTGTATTAGATGATCCTTTTTATTGTACAATTTTATGAGCATGATTCACATCAGCTCTAGTGATATGATAGTTTGTTTATGGTATAAACAAGCTGAAAGTGTTCTACAGCACCAAATACCTGCTGAAATGAGTTGGTACAAGCATCATCCTTGTTTTCATAAGTGTGTGAACTTGAGAGGGGATTTATTTTTCACATTTTCATAGACCACCACATTTAATGTAAATACTTTACCTGACAATTTTGGCTCATTATGTATAGTATAATAAAATGCTCACCCTCACCACTTTCTTAGTTAGAGATCAAGTCTGATGAGGAGTAGCTGAGGGAATTGGATTGTTTAGCCTAGAGAAAAGGAGGCTGATGGGAGACCTTATTGCTGTCTACAACTACCTGAAAGGAGGTTGTAGCATGGAGAGTGTTGGTCTCTTCTCCCAACTAGCAGGTGACAGGACAAGAGGAAATGGCCTTAAGTTGCACCAGGGCAGATTTGGATCAAGTACTGGAAAAGGTTTCCCAGGGAAGTGGTTGAGTCACCATCCCTGGAGGTGTTTCAAAGACATGTAGATGTGGCACTTAGGGCCATGGTTTAGTAGTGTACATGGCAGTGCTAGGCTAACAGTTGGACTCAGTTATCTTACGGGTCTTTTCCAACCTAAGTGACTCTATGATTCTATTATTCTATACCCCTGAAGATATATGGTATGAACCACAGTTCACACAAGGAGAAGCAGCAAGTCAAAAATCAAGTAGGGCTGCACCATGAGACAGACAAGTTTGTAAGAAAAAGTCTCGCATCGTATCCCATCAACAAGACTGCTGTTGCTATCACAGATAAGTATAAGATATGCTAGGCCTACAAGTTTTTAATGAACCTGACATTCATATAGCTGGTAGTAAATGAACACTGTAGTGAACCGAAGGTAGACATTTAGGTGCAAGTCATGGGTCAGTGTCAACTGCTCCCAGACAACACTGTACTGGCAAGACCCAGTGGCCATGCAAGGAAGGATTACTTATTGCTTGCCTTGCAGAGCCTCTGTGGCATCCTCCAGTGCTCTTAAGCTGACACAGAAATAGAAGTCCTGGTTGCTATTGGTTTGAGGTGCATTTAAATCTCAAGAAAGACTCAGTTCCTCACTGCAGACTCCATTTTGGCAAGTAATCCTCACTGATTTTTACTCCGTTCATTAGTATGCACCCAGGAGGTAAGGGAGAGACCTCTTGGGAGATCAGAGCAGTGACAAGGGCTGCTCTGAAAGCTGGATGTGCTGATCTATTTTGTGATCCTCCAAGAGCAGGCTTCATCAGCACCCATGTGTCTACATCAGGAGCCATGGAGGCACCGTAACAGTGACCTACTCTCTTTACCTTGAAAGGGTGCTGCCATCTAACCCTCACCTCCCCAAAAAAGGCAGTGAGGAACAGAACTGACCACTGGCTCCAGAAAGCTAAGCTATCCATCTGTTTGTGTCATCCTTCAGCTCAAGCAGGTACTCAGGTTTTAGTCCAAGCAGGACTGTCATTCAACGGAAGCCTTCACAGCCCAGGCATGGAGGTGCTTCTGCTGGGACACAGCTGGCCTGGCAGGCAGGAGAGGGCCCTGCTTTCATTTGGCTTGGAGCCTGTTTGCTTTGGAGTGAGGACACAGCAAGAGCTACTCAGTCATCACCCATCCCTTTTTACTGCGTTCCCTTGTGCCCTCCCATAAAAAGCCAGTTCTCCTATAGCTGGCACGATGGGGAGAAACCCCACAACTTTCAGCCAAGAGCCCCTCCATCCCCACAGGACAGGCTCTTCAGCCCCTGTGCTGGGGTCTGCAGCTGCAGTGGCATCACCATGGCCAGGCTGATCAGGGAGTTCCCACCAGGTGGGCTGAGAGCAAGTCAGTGTGTGACAGTTCGGGGCGTCAGAGCCATGCAGGTCATGGCGGGCTCCCTGCTTCACCTCCCCTTTTATCAGCAGCTCAGATCTGCTGCTGCCAAGTCACCCCACCGGCCATTGTCAAGTCTGTTAACTTTTCTTCAGTGTGTTTTAATTGGGTAAATAAAAAATGGTAATTAAATCAGTATTACGTAACGTGTTTCTGATTTGTAATCTCATTTAAATTAATTAACTGACTCAGTCCTTGTTTAGTTTTTAAACTGCCCTAGTTAAGAAGTGGAGCTCTGGGAGCTAATCCAGTTTTCACATAGTTGAAAGAAATTCAAGGACCTAGAATCAGTTACCAGAACCAAAATAGCAATAAACATAGTCAGCTTTTCAGCTTTATGTACTATGCACAGATTCATCTTTTTAATTTAAATTCCCTTATTTGTTTATGTAAAATAAGTCACAATACTTATTTATTGAAAATATTTCTTGTACAATATAGAAAGACCATATGTTGCTCATTTTGAAAATGGAACAACTTTCCCCAGCTGTGTTATAGGATAAGTTGTGCGTGAAATATATACATATATATGTATGCATACACACGCACACATGCACACACATTTTGAAGTTAAGAAAAGAGTTATATTTTTTTATGGCCTGAAACAAATGTTTCCCATACTACATAATATTAGCTGATCTCTTTTTTGACATGTACGTTAAGAAGAGATTTACATAGGTATCTTGCCACATGTGGATGAATGTGAAAGAATAAAGTTGCTTTCCAAAACTTGCTGGATTCAGTAGGAAGGGATGAGATATGAACACTTAATTTTATCCATCTGGAAGACACTGTGAATACTAGCCATAGTGAGAAACATTCAGAAGTTGTTCTTGGAAAACAACAAACTTTTTCAATTAAGGTATGTATCATAAAGAGGTTTTATTACAGATTCTTCAAAAAATGAAAAGCAAAAGGTAGAACACAGTAAAAGACTTATTTGGGCGTTTAGAGAAGAAAAATTATACTATAGTTCATATTAATGAAAAAGTTCATATTTGCATGTAAAGAATAGGAATTTGCTTGCATACATAAACCTGCCATTTTATTATATTGCAAAATACAAAGGTTGACCCTCATCTTCATGCAATGTATTATAATAAGAACTCCTGTGTGGAGTCTGGTTTCATGGAAATCAATGTGGACTTTACCACTGGTTCCCATACAGTCAGGATTTCATTTTGTGTTGCATTTCAGAGTGGTAAAGCAAAATTAATTCAGAGAGTTGAAATACACATTTACACTACACAATGCAATATTTTTAGGCATGGGATAATGATGACATGACTACAAAAACAAACAAACGAAAAAGAAGTAGTTTTGGTCAATATGGGTCTCAGTCAAAGGTAGTTAAAGTCAATGGGAAGTTGCCCCAGTGAGCTTTGGATGAGGTACGCCATGGTAAATTACAGTTTAAAAAAAAAAAAAAAAAGCATAGTTCAATAAATGCTGTAGGATGAGACTGCAAATTTTCTTCAAAGAGCATTACATCCTCCACTTAAACATACAGTAATAAAAGCCAAATTCTTCAGTCTTTAAGAAAGATACAATTATATGCTGTTTCATGAGTCTAAAACAATGCCTGACAACACACAAAGTAGTTTACAAATATTAGCAGAGGTTCACAAGACCTGTCTATTATTCTTTAGACAGAGCTCTCCTAAAACGCTAAGCATGCCACCACGCTATACACTAACTGTTGAAAATAAGCAGCAATTAAACTAAAACACTGGGGTTTTACATATCATGGAAACTCCAAAATTAGAGCACCACAGCATTTAGTATTTTTTAAAGTCAGCTAAGAACAGTATGAGGCAGTCCTCTGCCAGTAAGTATAATAATATTTAGGTACCAAAAACAAAATTAAAATTTTCTCTGAAATAGGAGGGAAAAGGTTTAATGATTTCACAATCTGAGTATCATTGTAGTGTTCATAAAAACTGTAGCATTTACCAAAGGATCTAGTAATTTTCATCTATGATCCACAATACTACCACAACTATATTTTTATTTCAATTCATTCCAACTTTATGACTGGTGATAAAGAGCGAACTTTAGCATAAAGAATATGGATTACGCTTCTAAGACCCCAAAAGAGTAATGGTTTGGGTTGGTTTGGGTTGGTTGGTTGGGCTGGGTTTTTTTCAACTGCTGACCATACACTAATGAGTATTTCTTGTCTTGAGATTGCCAGTTGATGCTATGTGTAATTTTTAAACACTGGGATATTGATTTACATCTAACAGAGATGTGATATAAGGAATGTCACAGTTCTCTTTGTCCATAAGTAACGTATCTTTTACTATAGATCATGTATATACACATAATTTGTAGGTTATGTTACCTTTTCATACCACTGGTTCATGAACTTGACTGGAATTGCATGTGTGCTCACAGCCACCATATTTATTTCCCATCATATGAGTGTTTGCAATAAATAAGTAATGAGAAGAGACAATGTATAGAGTACTGAAGCAACACTGATTAAAAAAAAAACTCTGATCAATGTATTGATTTTCTGCCTACTTTGATCTTTTACAGTAAATAAAAATTAGAAGTACTGAATCATATGTATTAACACAGGAGAACTTAAAACGTAGAACTGACTAACCCATAGAAAGGTATGACAGTTTGGGGTTTGGGCAGGGATGTTCTGAAAAAAATGAAGGATTTTGGTTTTTTAAAGTATGCAACCAAAAAAAAGAAAAAAAAAAAAAAATAAAGTAAAAAGTATCCTAATTTAGAACTTGCCCTTCAAAGCAATTTTAAACTTCTTTCCCACAGAATCTGTATCTCCCTATTAGCACTATTACTGCTGTTTCAGTCATATTGGTCAAAAAGCTATAAAAAATATAAAAAATAATATTAAATCCTGTCTGATCATGTTCTTTTGTGCCTTCTCAGCATAACTCTGTCATGTTGTGGCTGATATCAAATGGGGGCATCTGGTTTGTAATTCTATAACTTTCACTGTATATTACATGCCAGCATATCCTTCACTTCTGCTAATTTCTAATGTATTAGCATCATCTACATAGGTGAAGTTCCCTGATATAGTTACAGTACCAACTGCAGTTCTGCAACCAAAGCTTTAAAATACACTTACTGGTTCAGCATACAACAGAGGCTGATTTTGCTCTCTGTATTTCGATTTATTTACTAAAGATGGCACATATTCTTATAGTAGCCAAGGGTATCCATATATTTGGAAAAAAAGTGAACTACTTTTTATCTAAAAAAAACAGTTGTGTGGATTCAAATGCCAAGGTTTTTTATTTTTATTGCTTACCACTTTTTTGTTTGCACGGATAACAACTGAGTGTCAATTAAGTTAAAAAAAAAAAAAAAAGGAACAAAAAAGAACAACAACAACAACACAACTTACGATTCTTACTGCACCTGGTAGCTTGCCAGTGCCTTGAACATTATTGAACTGTCCAGAGTTCCTCAGGTTTATTTTCTTACCACAGCAGGACCTTAAAAATCTATGAAGTTTGATTTGGTCTGCAGCTATAAAAAGTCTTCGGACTTAAAAAACCTTGTACAAGTTTGCTGGAAATACAAGAGAAACTCAAATTTCAGTTTGTGGTAGACAGTAATGGGGGTTGCACCACTCAGCCTCTCCAAGACGTAAAGCAAAAATTAGCAACTTTAGACATTCAGCCTATCTACTGTAACCGCAGGAGCTACATTCTCATGAGAGGCCATTTTTTACTTTAAAAGAAAAAAAAAAAAAACACACCAAAAAAAAAATCCAAACCAAACAGTCCTGTCCTTTCCATAAGTTTGTATATTCATGTATCTTTGCATCTGTGTGCTGAAATTACAAATGTATATAGCTTCAGGGTTATCTTACTTATATACCAACGTCTGAGGCTTTGAAGAGGGAAAAGTTTAATGAATTAAACCTGCTAACTCTCTTGTGCGTTACTGAAAGAACAGGAATAAATGTGAACAGCACCTTCAAAACAACATTCCCTACAGAAATCTTTCAGGTTTTTCTAAAATGTTTACACCAAAAAATAGCAATTTAATACTTGCACTGTCCTTCTGGGAACAATACTAACCATTTTCCCCTTAGTGCACCCACATAGCAGGTTCAAGAATCAGTTTGACATCTTCCTATGTGCATTGAAGCATTTTGACAGCTCTGTGATGTATTTTTCCTTGACAAATGGGTTAAACTCACTTGACCCAAAGGAGTTAAATGAGACACAGTGCACTGCACAAGAGTTCAGGAGTATTCACTGTAATTACAGCAGACCCTTTTAGGACTGATTTCAAGCAGACGACAGTACTTTAAAGGGAACTTGAGAACTTCTCAGACTTTGCCTTACCTTCCTTCTGCCTGTCCCTCCCTGTCCTCCACAAAAACACACACACCTTGTGCACTTCTGGAAATACATTCTTACAACTCCCTTTCTAGGTGAGCCTCCCTTTATTGTGGTTGCTGCCAACACTTCAGAGAAGTGTAAAGTCAATCTGTCTGTGCTGTTTCAGCAACTTGATGTGAGTTTGGAAAAGTGTGCAATGCCAAGACAACTAGACTTCATTCATACCAGCCTATCTTTCAGTAGTTCAGGTTTCCGTGGAGTTGCTAAAATTCATATTGAGATAATTGGCTAGTTAGACAATAATTTTTACCTTTATGAACAGTTATAGCAAGCATCTGAAACCCCAAAATGTTTTCATGCTTTCAAGTACTTTTCCAGGAGATGCTGTACATATGAATAACAGAGAGTATCCCTTTAATACCTACTTAAAAGTGAAACATGAACAACAATAGAGCCTTTTCAGGACAACAGTATGACATCAGTAATGGTAAGAACATGAGAAAATCCAGTTCTCTCATGAAATTCACCTTGGCCTAGGGCTGTGTTTCTCCACCCAGTGGGTGTGACTGACAGGTAGGCATGTCAGAGGGCTGAAGCTGTCTCATAGCAATGTAGGTTTTTCACATTACGCTCTTCTGTTCACTGGCACCAATGCACTTCCACATGTGGGACCAAAACAGAGGTGTGTGACCTGCCTGCAGCAAAGCGAGGCAAAGTCAGAGCTAGCGACAGAGAGCTCCAGCAACAGCGAAGGGAATGCCAGGAACTAAAAATATGTCAGCGCTTTTTATGGCCAATTTTTCTGAAGTGATTCTGGCATTAGCCTTCCTGCCTACACAAGTGCTCAAACTGAAGTTCATGTAACAAAGTTAAAACAAGCTACACATCAAGACAGTTTGTCTGCTATAAGCTTGAAACTCTGTGTTCCCCCAGGAAATGCTAGTATTACTGTATGGCCCCTTTCTTCTTTTTTAATCAAATGAACAATCATATCACTTCCATATGCATAGCTATTGATAACAGCATGATGTAAGTATTCAGGAGACAAAAACAGCATATGAAGACAGATTGCCCTGACAATAATTATAGAACTAAAGCTTTATAAAAAGTTTAATCCACAGGTTACCACAGTTTGTTACATGCATGTGCATAGGAGACAGCCCAGAAAACACGAATCTAGGAAGAATATCAAGCCTGCAAGCCTACACTGTTTCCCATACACAAGCTGGCTCAACCACAGCAAGTCTGGGCATCTTTGCACAGCTCTCACCTATGCCATTTCAAATGATGCACCACAGATTAACTCAGTTTAGGTAGTGAAGTTCATCTAGATGACAGGCAATCACAAGGTTTTCCGAGCAAAAGCATATATCAGCACCAAAATGGTAGCTGCCTTCTAAATTTATTAGCCTAAGTCCATTTTCAAAATCAGAAGACACAAAAAATGTAATCAGTATGTTGCACAATTTTAAAAAAATAAATAAATAAATAAAAGAAACAAACTAGGTTAAACATATGTAAGAAAAATCACATTAGGAAATAACATTTATTAAGCTATAAGACATTAAAAAGAAGCGCAACGATTGTTAGGCAGAACAAGAGGTATGGTTAAGAGGCAAATTTTCTGGACCATATACTTCCATGAAATTAGCAGGGGAGAACCACATAAATTGACGTATCTGGATGATGTGTTACAAATACTTTTTCATATGTTCCTATACTTCATTCAAATGCTCCCTCAGAAACCTGAAATACTTTCCCTTGACATCATTCACAGACTCATGATCAAGACTTGAATGGCTTAAATCATCAGAAAACCATGATAAATTCTTGGCCCAAATGACAAATTCCTTATTGTCTTGAAATCTGTAAAAATGAAGTTTTTGCCATTCAGGAAAGACCATTTACTTCTTACAGGGATTGTAGACTGATCTTAACAACCTGAACAGCCTGAAGCCCCTTGGATCAGATGACTATCTGTGTTCAGTCCCTGCTAGCAAAAAATTTAAAGGTCAATGGCCTGGAAAGGACAATATATAAAACTGAATTTTGTTCTTGTTCACACATATGCATACCTGCAATGCTTCCTTCTGCAGGGCAGATGAGTCAGTTTTAAGGTCACAAAATAAACAGCAGCAATCAAGATCATCTTGCTGATTTCAGACGTTCCCAAGAGAAACCTTCCTGAAATACCCCACAAAATCAAGTGCTGTAGAAACTCTGTAGTGATGTTTCACTTTCAAGTACCTGAGAAGATGACTATCCTTACCCTGGCATTGAAGAACATACAAAATACTCACCAATAAAGAAAGAAAGCTGCATGACTGGTGACAGGTCTATCACCACTACTGCTGCTCTCTGCTCTAGGGGGCAAATACAGTCAGAATTGTGTATATCACAACTCAGAGAATCACAGCTGGAAGAACAGAGACAGACAACCCTCCTTCAGAACAGACAAGTAGTGGTAACAATTGCCATCCACACTACAGAGGATTCTTCCATCACATTACTAAGAGCAGAGGGCATACATCTGAGTAAATTACACCCTGGTATGCAATGAATTCAGAATATGTGGCTTTGTGTGTGGAGTTAGAAATAGTTGTCTACAAGCAATGTTGGACTCTAGGAATTGCACTGTCATTCCGTTAAAGACATTGGTAGCCCTTTTACCCAAGGTCTAGGTCTACAATTAACTTTAAGAATAATACCGCATATGAAATTGTTAAAGATTTACTATAAGATAACTTGCAACCACCTGTATGAACGAACAAAACAACCAAGAACTAATTCATTTCCCTACCTTCTCTTTGCAATCTCTCTCTCCCTTTATCCTGCCACTACTATGCGCCTGGGAATATTTCTCAAGCCTGCAACCTTCCCAGTGTCTGGGAAAATACTTGTAGCTAAACAAACTAAAACCATTAAGAACTGTACAGGTTTCTTGCTCAACTGAAAAAGAGACAGACAATCAAATGCTGTTTTTTATTAAGGGGCCTGTGGCTGAAAGGATCTTTCTCTTGCTTGATGCTGTTACTTTAAAGAAAAACCCTCTCTTTAAAGATGTGTAAGGTAGAGGAGAGGCTGGGCAGATGATGAACAAAGTGAACAGTCTCTTTTGAAGACCAACTGAAATACAAAGCTGTGCTTTGCAACCTGGACTTTGATGAATCATCAAACAGAAGGTTTCCCCTACAATCATGTCATTTTACAACTCATGGCCAACAGTCATGCTGCGTTTATGACTACTATTATCAGTCTTAGTGTTTAGTCAAAAACCAGGAGATTAAAGCATTAGGTGAATATCATAGTTATGGTAAGAATCATTACAGAAATATAAGCAGTAGATCTGTTTTCCTGCTTCATCTTCACAAGGTAGAGAGAAGCAAAATGAAAATCAGGCAAACAAATTTCATCTGGGAAAAAAATCTACAAAACTGCTCAGTTCTGGATTTTTCAGATTTATGTTGGTGAAGTTCAGGTTCTGAACAGCTATATACTTCTTATTAGAACTTCCCAGTTATAAATACCATCTTAAGATTAATTTTCTTAATAGTCACAACAGGATCACAAATATTAATGTACCTGCAGATCCAACTGCAAAGGACTGTAGTACTAAACTCCGAAGGACATTTACTCCCAAATTCAGTAAAACTGCAAGAGTAAGCAAAAACAGAGTAGGGCAGAGGAGAAGGACACATGCAAAAAAAAAAACCAAAAAGGCTACATATCTTTAGCACTTCACATTTCTCTGAGTTTTACTCAGAATTCCTCTTAAAATGTTCAGTGTTGACTGCCACTGAGAGTAGTTTGCAAAATTGTAACCCATACACTCCTATTGTCAAAAGTTTCTCTGTATTCCTGTCTCAGCTATGTGCCATGTACTCTCCTTTTAGTCAAATACAGAAGAATAAAAAGAAAATACAAATGTTGGCATAGGTGATTGCAAGCCTTAGTTGTTCGACCTTTTTGTATAAGCTTTTGGCATCTGTGACTTGGCAGGCAGAGTGCAGGCCAAGCCAGGACAAAGAGGAAGACAGGAAGCAGAAAGCTGGCCATGTCTCCTTGGCAGTCAGCATTGCAACAGGGTGAGAAACCACACTGTTGCCAAACCAGAAACAGTGGGGAAGCCCAGATAGTTGGCAAGTCACATACGGCTGTATTGTACATCCTAAACACTAAATGACTGATAAACTTAAGTGCTATGCCAGAGCCTAATCCATTTAAACCGTCTTTTGCTGTACAGGGGAATATTTCTTTTGTCCTTGTTTATGTGCTCCCCAAATAACTAACATGGCATTTTTACTGCTATCTAAGGGCTGACAGGTTAAAAGCTTCCTGCTACTATATGCATATGAGCTTTCAGCATCTTTCTAAAAAATCCCCTAAGATAATGCCAGGGCAAGGAAACTCCACCACACACATTCATTTTCTGCCCCAACCCCCACTCCTGAGCATCCAGGCTTTCAAGAACCCTTCAGATACCTAGTGCACAGCCAGCTGCAACAAATTGCATTTAACTATTTGAAAGTATTTTTTTAATTCTTGCCAGATTGGTTGAGCAGGACTATTGGTCTTCCAGTGTTTGCCCAAACATTAGGTAAACATACAGCATCAAACCTGTCATCTGGTATGAGAGGAGGGCTTGGGGTAAAGGTGGCTGTTGGCCAACTCTGTGTCCTCCAAAACCCCTGGAGGGATGCTGTTTCAGGCTTTACTGTGGGTATGGTTCCCACCCAGGAGCAGGATCGGGTAGGTCGCTTCCAGCACTGTGCTCTGCATACTGCTGCAGGCTGCTACCTTGACAGTGCAGCAGTGGTGCTCGTAGCTGCAAAGGCAGAGGTGGCAACCCCCCGGGACATCAGCACTGCCACTGCAGGAGAATGGAGAAGCACTATAGATGCTTCCTCTATCAGTTAATCAAGGCTCCTTACACTTACAATGGACCAAAAATTTTGAAGAGGACATGGCAGAACATGGTACATGTTGCCCCGCTCCCCAGGAAAGCCTGTCTCCCTGATAGGCCTGGAAATTGGTTTACGCATAGGAGACCACCAGAAGCTTCACAGGGACTCTGCTCTCCCAGAGCCTTGTCACAAAACCAGCCGTTTAGGAGGCTTATTGATAGGCAAAACACAACAGCTGTTTTCTTTTCCAAGTATCACCTGTGCTCCTGTAAAGCTTTGGGAAAGGGTGGATTGCAGTTTATGCACATTGTTATTTACCAATTATCCATGAAATTAGTGTTGTTGAAGGCGGCTGATATTCTCTTTTTGGGTGTAGAATGTATTTCTCACTCCTGCCTTTCAGACCTTTCATTCCTGTGGCCAGGTTTTTACTATCCTGAAAACTTATTTTAAGGAACCCAAATGAATTACAAATTACAAATTACAAATTTTTAAAATGCTGATTCTGCCTGTGAACTGTCATAAGCATTCTCACAGACTTCTGTGGTCAAACAAAGGAAGGAATAAGGATCTCATTCACGAGATGCTTGACTACCAAACTGAATTTTTATTGCTTATGTAATGGCCAAAGTCTATTAAACAGTTTCCTATTAGTCCTAAAAGCACTCTGTTATCTGCTGTACTTTCACTTCATTCACAGTAACATTTCTGAATAACTGTGCTCCTAATTAAAGGAACAGCACTTAAGAAAAACAGCCAGATAATTCAAATTTACAAGCAAGATTGATTTGTTGATGGATTGGTAGAAAGAGTAAGGAGACATTCAATTAAAAGTAATTATAACTTTCTGCAGTAGGAGTCTAAGAAAATGTCTTGTGATCATAAGTGACAAGAAGTTATTCTGAATTCCTGCAATAATGAATTGTGTGGGATGCCATCCATAAACTATATTCACTTATTCCCTCCCTTACAGCCACTTCAGGTTACAGAGGCAGAATTATCCTTACAACTAGACGCTAGTTTATCATAGAATCATAGAAACACAGAGCAGTTTGGGTTGAAAGGGACCTTACAGATCATCTAGTTCCAACCTTCCTACTATGAGCAGGGACCTTCCACTAGACTAGTTTGCCCAAAGCCTCACCCAACCTGGCCTTGAACACTTCCAGGGATGGGGCATCCACAGCTTCTCTGGGCAGCCTGTTCACAGACTGGTTGGGGTTGGAAGGGACCTCTGAAGATCAACTAGTAAAACATACTTGCTAAAGAAGATACACCAAGAGCAGATTGCACAGGAATGTGTCCAGATGGGTCTTGAATATCTCCAGAGAAGGAGATTCCACAACCTCTCTGGGTAGCCTGTTCCAGTGTTCTACCACTCTTGAAGTAAGGAAGTTTCTCTTCACATTCAAATGGAACCTCCTGTGTTTCAGTTTGTGCCCATTGTCCCTCATCCTATCATTGGGCTCCATTGAAAGAAGTCTGGTCCCATTCTCTTGACATCCACCCTTGAGATATTTATAAGCATTGATGAAATCCCCTCTCAGCCTTCTCCAGGCTGAATAGACCCAACTTTCTCAGCCTCTTCTCATAAGAAAGGTGCTCTAGGCCCCTAATCATCTTCATAGCCTGCCACTGAACTCCCTCCAGTAATTCCTTATCCTTCTTAAACTGGAGAGCCCAGAATTGGACACAGTACTCCA
The DNA here is from genome assembly GCF_037038585.1 of Patagioenas fasciata. Lineage (NCBI taxonomy): Eukaryota > Metazoa > Chordata > Aves > Columbiformes > Columbidae > Patagioenas > Patagioenas fasciata. The sequence goes on along the minus strand of NC_092560.1, from coordinate 20,798,991 downwards.
GGTGTAGCCTCAACAGGGCAGACCTGCTGGTCACATTTTTCCTAATGCACCCCAGGATACCATTGGCCTTCTTAGCCCACAAGGGCATATTGCTGGCTCATGGTCAACCTGTTGTTGACGAGAGCTCCCAAGCCTTTCTCTGCAGTGCTGCTTTCCAGCAAGTCCACTGGTAACCTGTACTGGTGCCTGGGGTTATTTCTGCCCAGGTGCAGGACCTTACACTTGCCCTTGTTGAACTTCATCAGGTTCTTCTCTGCCCAGTCCTCCAGCCTGTCCAAATCTCACTGAACGGCAGCACAGTCTTCTGGTGTGCCGACCCATCCACCCAGTTTTGCATCATCAGCAAACTTGCCAAGGGTGTACTCAGTCTCTTCATCTAGGACATTTATGAACAGGTTGAGCAGGACTGGACCTAATAGTGAAATACTGTTCCAGTGTCTCACCACCCTTATGGTGAAGAATTTCTTCCTTATGTTTTTAGTGTTTTAACATCTGCTTTTGATGACTTCTATCACCTTTTTAGCATGGCAATTAATTTTTATTTTATATGTTAATATCTACTAACCTATTCACATTTATTTGATGTCTGCTAGAAAGTAAATATACTTTTTAAAAAATAACAATTAAGATTGTTCACTTCAATGAAAAAAACAAATCAACTGGAAGAAGCTCTTGTCTGATGGCTTCTCACTCACATTTAGAATCAAACTGTCTGGAATTCATTAAAAATTCAAGTAGTTAATTTCACTCACTCACTTTTGGGCCAAAACATGCTTGCCCATTTAAAAACCTGCTGGTAAATGATGCCTTGAGCAATGCTCAGGAACATTGCCACTTGTATCTGCTTCCATTATCTTGTCTTCCCTCATTTGAAGTCTACAGTAAAAATCCTTCACACAGTCCTCAACAAGTTTCTGCATGTGAGCTGAAAAAAACCCATGCAGATGCTTGAGTGCTCTGTACCAGTCATCAGCCTACTTCACGTCACCACCTCCTGGACCCACACATGTGTAAACCAAAGCTGAATATTCTGTGGGGCAGAGACTATCATCTAAACTGCTGTTGGACAACCAATAGCCTTTCTGCTGCTGTTACTGCATAATTATCAACAACAAGAGGCTTGTCCTGGAAATACAAATGCCAAAATGAAAGCAGACAAGACAGAAGTTTCTTGGATGCTAGTCCAAGTTTCATGACCAAAGAAGACTCAACATACTTTAAAAAAAACTACAATCTTTCCTACTTCTCAGCTTGTCCAAACTGAATTGATCTTTTGAATCCTGGAGTCTGTCACCCCTACAGAACATGGTAATCTAATTCAGTGACTGTGCCCACTCTGTTCTGCCTAGACCCTGAATACAGAGCCCCCCATACCAGGGATGGTCCCTGCGACACAGTGGGATCCCTCACAGGACTGGGGAGCTCCTGACTGCAAGGAAGGATTCAGCATTTCAGTCTTTCAAAGTCACACTGAAGCTTTTCATTCCTGTAAAATGTGAAAGGAATTAGAGAGTTAATTAATGTATTTGATAGTTAGTAGAATGATATTATCTGATATGTATTCTTATACTATAAAACATTAACCAGCTTCATTAAGACAATTAACTCATCTCATTATAAAATATTGTAACCTCCAACATTTTGAAGTTTGCAGGGAAGATCTTCGGCTGCTTTTGCATGTCTGAGGCTGAATAATGCTTATGATTGGAAATTATTTTTCTTTTTACTCTATAAGAACAATTACCACAGCTATCACACAATTATTGCAATTATATTCCTAAGAATTGCTGTTCAGAGCTGTTCTCTGTAGCACCATTCTTCAGCGCTGGGAACATTTGTCTTTTCTAATGATCACCAGCACAAATGTCCTTTTGTGGCTCTTTAAGTGATTCCATTTCTTTCTATTAATATCCTGTTACTTGCTTTGGGAGAAACCAAAGGAGACAGGCCCCAATTAATATATACTTTTAAAGCAGAGGCTTTTAGTGAAGCCAGAGCTAAGGCATTTTAAAACAGGAATTGACACTTCCCCTTTATGACAGCCTAACATTTTCAACGTGCCTTGCTAAATGGACAGAAAGCCCCCAAAATACTTCAGATCTGTGTTTCATAAACTGTACTCTGAGACATAGCAATAAAGTTTATTGCAGACCTAAAGTATCTGCATAAACCCGGTTAATTGAAAAGTGGGTGGAGAAGGCTGCCAAATTAAATGTTTACATTAGCACAGCTGTATTGTAAAAACATTCTGCCCCCTGTGCTTTGTAATTATAAGATATTTCTGGACTGTGTATCTCTGCAAAGTTTATCTCTACTGCCAAGAGTGTTTTGGCACAGAGTGTCTGCAATTTTTGGCAGCCAGAGAGCTCTCAGCACAGGCAGTATCTAAAATGGCTGCCAAACAGTTATCCTGAAATGTCGTCGACCTAGTGTCGTCCTGTGTGAAGGGCAAAAGCCAAAGCTTGTTTTAAAACCATCTGATTGTTTTAAATGGGGCAAGGAGATGAGTTTCCAGACAAGCACAGGACCTGACACCAGAGGCTGGTCATGCCAGGCTCATCAGAACACGGTGCGTGGCGGCGGGTGGGAAGGCATGCAGACTGCTCCATGCGTGCTATAACTGGGAAAAAAAAAATGGGGAGGAGCAGTTTCCCAAAGGGAAGCTTAATTTTATTGTTTTGAATTATGCATAAATCGTCATGTGCTTGCCCTGTGCCAGAAGTACACATGTTGGGACCTTTACAAAGCACAGATATTCTGCACCCAGTCACAAGGCACTGACAAACTCGCAGGCATCTGATACCTCCTTCACATTGCATTTGCCCACTTTTGAAGCAAATATCTTTTCCAAACAATCAGCAAAATGTACAAAACCCTTCCACACATCTCAAACATCTGCTGTGCCAGTCTCTCTGTATTTGATTTGAGCTGTCCCATGCTTGGTCAGAACTACGAAACCTTAGCAGTTCTGTCTTGGGCCTGAATAATAAAGATGGGTGAGTATTCTTTCACTGTGTGCATTGTCAAACAGAATAGAAATTGAGAGATTTTTTGGGTTTGCTTACTGAGCTGTAATCACAACTGACCATGACTGAAGCAGAGGCATTTTGAACCTTTGCAGAGATCTCTGCTTTCTTAACTGCCCACTGAAGTGTCTCAAGAGTCTCAGGTAGACCTGATGGTTTGGACAATGATGGGTGACACTTGAGCATACTATGATGTTTCCACTGAATTTCCTCTAAAAAATGAAACTCTACAGGCACTTTATCATCACTTGGAATTAAAAAGAAAACAAGAACTGTCTACGCCAGAAGAAAATACTCCATTAGTAGAAGAACTACAAACTTACAGACACTAAATGAATACAAAGCTTGTCCTGCAGGTGCTGTCCCTGTCTACTTAGTGTCCTAAGCCTCCCTATCAACTATGATTATATAGTAACATCTGAACAGGAGCTTTTTATGAAAACGCTAATCAACTGGTCCATGAACTGCTTATTGTGCATGGCCACACTGCGGCATCAGAAAACTTCAGATCCAGCTCAGTCAATTATTTATATAACTTTTATTTAATTTCTCATCTTTTCTACTCTATTGAGCAAGTCTTTGTCCCTGTAAATACGAAGGACACTCACAGTGATAGTTCTGTCCACTCAACAGGCTTCTGAATTAAGGGACTTTCACCATCTGTTTAATGAGTAATCAGGGTCAAAGTCACACAGCTATGTAACGCTGATGGCCTTGTAAAGTACCAGTGAACTAGGGTTAAGGTTCCAAAGAGCACAGGGACTACATCGGCATGCAATTTCAATTGGTCTCTCTTCTATTAATATTTAATAAGTGCACCTTTAAACTGCTCTCCACCAAAAAAAAAAAAAAAAAAAAAAAAGAAAAAAAAGCTAGAAATGGATTATGTTCAAAATGTTCTATCAGTCAGATATGCACAGGGACGTCTTTGTCACTTCCATTTTCCAAAGAATATGCCATGGTTAATCTCCTCTATGTAAAACATTATCCTCACAAATTCACAGCCTCTACACATGAATCTTCGTTCTGTGAACATCATCATGCCACTCTTCTTCCTTTCAAATGCACATGTGTATTTTAAAAATAAATATCTACCTGTTCTACATTTCTCCTCCTCCCTGAGTTAACATGGCACTTTTAATTCCAACACTAAATAAAAATAGGCCTAAAAACTTCCCATGTGGAAGCATCAAGTACTTAGTTTACTGGGAATCCCAAAACTTTCTGGTTTTACCTAGCTGAATTGAAAGAAATATTAAAAGTGCTTAAGAACACATTTCTGTTCATTTATTAAAGACAGAAAATAGAGCTATAAGAACAGCCTTCTCAACCTCGAATTCCAGTGTCTCCCTTTCCCTGACCAGTCTGATATCAGGTCAGAAACCTGGGATAAAGATTAGTATACTGTATATTTGCATATAACTCAGCACTTTTGTGCTGTAAACAGTAAGAAAATGAGATTGCATCCCCAGTCCCCACATTCTACACATTACTGCCAATAGGCTTGCTAAAATCAAAATGAAACAATCTTCACTCTTCCAGGTTTCAAATGACTGTAAAATTCTGTTTATGGTATAAAAAATCCCATGATATTCATACTGTTATTTTAATGCTCCAGGAAACGTCCTTGTATCTCAGCAGTTCCACTTGCGTATTTAGAATGGCCCCTGACAATTAGTTGACATTTTCACTGGCACTTAGGTTTCTGAAGTATTCAAAGGAAAAATAAATGAAGGCATAATAGTATTTTTTATTTATAATTACTACTGTGGTCTCTTCCTTTTGCTTAAAATTTTCAAGACAGGAAAAAAACAAAGGTTTTCTTCTATCACAACAGTATCACTACAGATGTTTCAGCTTCACGGAAGTGTTGTTAAGACCTTCTCTTTCCTCACATTCCTTAGTGAATGGCTAGGTCTAAATTCCATAAAAGTCTGTTAGAAGAAAACACTGATATGTGTACTTGATCTCAAAAATCAAGAGGCCAAAGTTATCACAAGTTAATTCTGCTTCTTGCATGAACTTATTATTTGTTTATTCTTCACATCTAGAGATCTCTAATGTACCCTGCCTAAAGTATACAAAAGCTGTATGCAAAAAACAAAGTTGCTTGAAAGTCAAAATGACACAATAAGTGATCAGAATAAGAATTTTTCTTAGCTCTCTGGGCCATATGCAATATAACTTATTGCAATCCAGTTCATGTTTTGTATCAAGTGAGTCTATTGTCTTTAAAATGTGTCCATTTAAGGGTTTTTATAAACTTAGAAAGAAGCTAAATTCAAGCTGTATTGATAACCATGCAGTAACTGTGCACATATATATGTTAAAAAAAAAAAGCAGTTTATTTTGAGTATCTAGTGGCATAAGGATGTTTCCATTTCATTTGGAAGACATATTCCTGGGCAGTTCTTCAGATCTTGCATAGACCATCAGAGATTAAAGAGAGGAAGGATCTAATTCAATGTACAGACAAGGTTCTGAAGCACTGTTCCTGGGAAAATAACTTGTACCACACCACCAAACCTAAAATAATCACTGCAGCACTCTTTAGTAAGGGTCATTGCCCCAACAAATACTGATTTTTCTATCTCCACGTATTATTCCCATTAAAATAGTGTAAAAGAAAGTCAGGAGCTCTTTTCATTTTTATACTAAGAAAGAATGTACTTTATGAATCTCCTTATACTTGCAAACCGCTACATAAATTACATGGAAAGCACAACTGCTTTCTAAGCAAGGCAGCTTTGAAAATTGCAAGTCCAAATGAGAAGTCTGAAAGCAGAATAGAATTTTTTATGCAAACTTAATGACTGTCAACTTATGCTAATACAGTAAACTATTTAAACAGACTGAGACATTTTTATTTTAACTTTCTGCTTTGCTACTAACTCATTCCATCACCTACTGAATTTAACTTCTGCATTTCTTTCTCTATTTGTTATTGTTATCTTCATTAAAGCTATGATTTTGATTTTTTTTTTTTCTCAGATATTTACCAGTTCTAGAGAAAAGCATCCAGGGACTGAAAACTAGGATGCTTCTCAGTGAACAATGACTCTTAGAGATCACTTTTATTTTTGAATAATGGAAGGAAAAAGAAGCAAGCTACCTTCTTTTGAAAAAGAGTTCACATGTTTCTGCAATGAACCATCTCTGTTCTTGCTTCCAGGCATTAGAAACTGTCTGGAGTTTTACCTAGTCTTATCTATCTTTTGTCTGAGTGAATCCTGAATTTTAAAAATGTATAACAGAAATTAATTTCATTGCCTGTTGGGAACAAATGTTTGTAAAATAACACTGAAATCACATTAGACAACCAGTATACCAGCAGCTGACATCTGGCATTGATTTTGAAGCTAGTTACATTACAATCGCTCTTCGTATGTTATGCACTGTGTACAGGCTGCCTACATCTTCACAGCAATATACTCTTCACAGTCTTTCTCATTATCTTCTGCAATGGCATATGTGTAGGCACACAGTAAAGTCCAACCAGAAGCTTTCAATGCATTTTTTTCTGCATCAGAAAACAGTATTTTCTGGGCTAAAGGTGAAGTCTGTACTGAAGGGAACATTCACAATACAAATTTAATATTCTTGCAGTGCAAAGTTTTACATTATGAAAATAAAAAGACAAAAATGGGATTAGTGAACATCAGGAAGATCATTGTCAAAGCCTTAACATCTACTAGAACGCATTTGCTTAAAACATGGTTTTAATTGTCCATACATATTTTTATTCATTAAAATGAATAACCAATAAAATCCCGCACTATGGTGTCCCAGCCTCGTAACACATTAATAAAAGTTCTTAAAGGTTTTGGCAGGGGGCCAGCACAGTCCATTAACTCCTTGAAAGTTGTAAAAAGAAATCAAGTCATTTCAGGCTGCTTTGTGGTTATGAATGAAACAGCAGGCAGTCTGTATGGAAACGTCACTTTGGATATGGCATTGGTAATGGATGTTTTGCTGCTCAATCAAAGCAGTATGGGGATAAGTTAATGTGCTGAATCACAATCTAAATTTTGATGCACTGCAAACCTAATTTAGTTAAAAGTGGATGGAAAATGGCAAAAGATTCCAAGTTATAAAGCTTTGTGTATTTTCCTAGTAGGCTGTCACACTGTATCAGAGTGAACTTGCCCACTGTGAAACCAAAAATTATACTATTAGTTTTTCTTTATTCTAACAATTCCGTAAGGCTGCTTCATAAGATCAATCACATTTGTGGTGTAACTATTAGCAAATAGTATAAGCAAATAAAGTACCAGTTTGCCTTATCTTACCCTTTTCTCTCGGGAATGTACAAAATATTCTAATTTTCTTGTTTTATTGTTTTACACAAATGAGCATAAATAACTTAAGCAATTGATAACTAAGTGGCTGTCTTTAGCTCTGTCAAACAATTTGAATTAAAGTGCTACACTTTCCCCTTAAGCTTTATGTTGCCATCTGTCCTCCTCTTTCATAACATTACAAACATTCTGCTTTGGAGAATAGATTTACTGATTTGCACCCTTTTTAGAGGAAAAGGCAAATTCGAATGTTGTTGAATATTCTGAGAGTCATCCAAGATTTTTCAAGTGAGAGAGTAAGTAGCCTGTAGGATTTGAGCGTTTTCCTCAAGGTGTGGCCAGTCTTTCCTCTTGCCTTATCATTAAGCATCAACACGTACTTTCAGATTAAAAACATATTCTGAAAGAAAAAGGCATATTAAAGTGTTTTTTTTAAGGAACAGTAAAAGCAAAACAACTTGCAGAACAAAAATCTGTGCAATCCTTAGCAAAACAATTAAAATCCCACAGTCTGTTCACTGATGCTGTAATAGTAGTTCAGGGTATTTTTATGACAATTTCCAATTCAGAACTTAAAAGTTACATAAAATTTCCAGTGTGCAAACATCCCTGAGGTATTTCAGAGGGACAACCAACTAATCATCTGGAATGATATATCAGTCTTTTACCTCTGACAACCTCAGCTCAAGTGTGGCTTAAATCACAAATGCAGAAGTTGTTTGTCTAGCACCTAGTGGGAATTTGCCATATTACAAAACCACAAAATGTGTTAAAATTAGCAGTGTCTTCAGAGTACGCCAAGCGGTGAAACAGACGGGTTGTTGAGGCCAAGGGTGAAACCCAACAGCACTTGCTATAAAAGCTGATTATGAAATACATGACACAGCTATGTCAAATTCCTATTGATCTAGCTGCCACTGAGCATCACGCATTTCATCCAGAAACAGGAATGGTATATTTCTGTACCAAAGACAGCCTAATAGTTTCAATTTCAACATGTAGGATAGTTTTCAAACACTCATTCGGACACCTGGAAATGTACTCAATTCACATTATATGAAATACATTATCCAGGATCATACCTTTCTGATCCAAAGTATATCAAGCAACCTGGTTATCTAAAGGTTTTCCACTGGCTGGGGACGGAAAATAAGAGAAGACAAAGTGATGTTAAAACATCTAACAAATCCTGTGGCCCCCACAATGTTTAAAACCACAAATGTGTACTTAAATCTATGCACTGAATGATATCTCTCGATGGCTCCAAGGTAAAATAGAAATAATTCTACAGCTTCATTAGAGCTAGTGCAGATTTACGTAACCAACTACAAAGTTAGGCCCAAGAATTTTTTCACATACAACTGTATGTCAGCCATCTCTGAGATATGCTTTTTTAGCCACATACGGCTCACAGACGCCACAGTTTATAAGCCTAACCTAATAAATCCATACTGTTGAATACACATCTAACTTTTGAGTAGTCATATTGAACCCCAATGGAATAATTTAAGCAGGAAGTAAGATATTCCACCCCAGCTTTCCAAAAAATTAACTTCCTTACAGAAAATAACCTGTAAATCATAACAACAGATCTGTCAACCTTGCGGCTGTAAAAAAAATACCATATAGGACAGAAACTGCATTGAGAGTTTAAGCCGGACATGATACAGGAGTATAAACTGAATTGTTTCAAGTCTTTGGCCTCTTAGGAAAGAACAGTCAAATTGCTTTTGATTCTTAACTGAAACACTCGTTTTTCCTGCCAGCATTTATCTTCAGTGGGAGTAGAAGATTGCCTGTAAAACATATTTTTGAAAATCCTCACCACTTAACTTTTGGAAAAGATTATCTGATACCATAGATACCATACCCATCTTCCAAAAAATACCATATTCCGTTAAGATACCTTGCCCCATGGTTCACAGGCATAGAAACTTAGGGGAGAGAGATCTCAAGTTGCGATGCAAGGCAGTTTTTGCCTATTCCAGATAAGCAATTGTTTTCCAAAGTGGCACAGACAGGTTGTGCGTCCTGAGTAATATCTCCTTCCTAATAACATAAGGGAAATATATGATACGAACAGTCATGTCTCCCAGCATGACGCAGTTTCAAGTGTTCATTCACATCACTCAAAGGATCAGTGCCTTGAGGTTTAGATCAGTCTGATTTGGGCTTTTGCTATCTGGCTTTGTTTCACCTTTCTTTCCAAGTGTTAGATGAAAAAGAGTGAAGGCTCTTCATCTGTGCTCAAAATAAAGGAAGAGACCTTTCCCAAAAAGTTGGGTTTGTTTGTTTGTTTGTGGGGTTTTTGTGTTTTTATTATTATTATTTATTTAGATATTGCTTTCAGAAGTTTGGAATGCTGGAATAGCCGCACAAGAGAGTGATTAGTGGGTCAAGTGCTCTTGTTTTAACATGGATAACAAGTAGCCTGTTCAAAACAGTAGTAGCAAAAGATCCTGTATTAAATAGTATAGACTTGTTTCCCTAACAAAGGAAAAACACATTTCTATTTTGTTTAATGCTTTTATATTATAGAAAGGTGACATCAACTTTTGTTTTATCACTCTTAAACCAGCTCTATTAAGATAAATTCTCAGATGACTTGAGAACATTCCTCATTAGTTGAATATAATCTCTTTTATAGATAAGATTTCTTGAAGTGTGGCCTGGGCACAAATCACAGACATCAAATTTTGCTAAAATTTAGTCTACTTCATCACCTCTAGTTTTGATAGCCATTCCTGACATGTACAAGATAACATGCCCAACACATGACTGATGTCAGTCAGGAGAGCAACCAGAGTCTTTGACACCAGCTAACAGCCTAATGCACCATTTACAGGCCCGACTTAATCCCAAAGACCAGTTTGTGTTAGGATGCTCTCTAAAATCAGGGGATAGAGACAGCTGGAAGCTACCATCCTTCCACCCGTCTCTTATTTTGGAGAGACTTAGTGTTCTCTCTCTTGTTCCTGGGAGAAGAAAGCAAGAAAACTGCAAATTTTGTTAACTGGCACAGGAAGAAGATGTAGTAAAATCTATCCACTCTCATGACCAGCCAAGAAAGCTGGGGTCTCTGCAAGAGAAAAAGGGCCATGAAGCTGAGAGTCCCAGTGAAAAGCCAGAGGTTAAGCAGGCCTGAGGAAGAGGCATGGCAGGGATACAGAGCAGTCGGCAGCCAGCACAGAAGGAATTCTCTTGCTGCATCTATCCAGTAGCAGAATCACCTGAACACCTCCTCGTGGTTCAACAAGAAATGGAGACTCTTCGCAGGACATTAAATAACTCTCGTTTCCCCAAACCATGGATGAGTAAATCTCCTGGATTTGTGGGCAGGCAGGTATTGACTGCAAAACAATAACCAATATGGGGCTATTTGTTCAGTGTCACATCCAGATTCATTCACTTCCAAGAAGAAATGGAAGTTCTTGTCTTTACTGAGTAAGCCTTGCTTTTGGCTTTATAGCTCTAAACATGCATGCTGATTTGGGATTTATTTCTCTACAGATACCACTGTAATAGGAATGGCATAATCTAGCTAATTAAATGGAATTTCTATCACATAATTTTAATCCATCAACACTATAATCTTAACTGTCCTTGCATAACTTATACCCAGATAATACAGTACTCCATTGACTCTTCCATTTCACCATGCTTCAGGAATGTCTAATGAGTCACAGTTTGTCTAGACGCCTTCTGAGAGTCACGGTCTTCCCCACAGCATCTCATTGTATCCAGGTGTAAAATAAAATGGCAAACAAACTCATGCACTGGTCTCTCTTTTCTACAATACTGTGGCACAATGAGGCAATAGAAGGAAACTGTAACAGACAACGTTTTCAAATTTACCTCTCTTTTGAGACTTTATCAAATCAATAGAATTATTTCCTCCTATTACACATGGCTGAACTCGATTTTCTTTAAATTAGTGCACTTGCTGGATGTGAACACACTGTAATATAAAAAATGAAAAAGGAGAGACATAAGTTCTCAGAGTGGCAAACTATCAGCAAGAACTGTGCCCATGCTACCTTTAGGGTTTTTACCCACATACACCACTTTTTTAATAAACAGTGTTTAGGACTGTTCTAGGGATCACTCAGGGGAACTTGCTTTATGATATTTACAGATTTAGCAGTTGTATTTATAACTATTATCAAACATTTCTGCTTACAAAGCTAGGAACAATTTTATCAGCATGAATTGAGTAGTTGCCATATGTAAAGAAAAGAATATTCCCAATAAAACTACAGGTCATTTTTATTAAGAAGAATCAAAGAGTCATAAGTAATTTGTGATGGTCTAGGTACAAGCTGGTGTCTTTCATGCTAGAGATGTAGTTGTTTTCTACGTCAAGCAAAAATTTATATCCCTCACAGGAAAAATGGGGTCTCTCCCAATAAAATTAACTATCTTTTATTGCTCCTCTGCCCTTCTCTTCCTCCTTTCTCTTGTGGAAATTTTTCTCTTTTCTAAAACATTCTTCGTCATCTCATCCCCACACACCTTGTCTTTTTTTTCCTTTGTTTTCTAAATCCCTACACATCATCCCTTTCAGAATCTAGTATGCTTGGTTAGAGTTTTCATCCTTACTATAAACAGCTTGACTGTTAGATGTTTATTGCAGGACAGCTCTCTTCTAACCAAAAGAAGTACAATGGGGAAGAACGAACAAACAAAACCACAAGGTATGTCGTACAACTGTGTAGCCATCTACAATTCAGTGTGCACATGAGATACAAAATAAATGTATGCCATAAGATGTCAGTAACTGTGGTTTAAAAAGAAAAATTAACTTAGTAAATGCCTACATGCAGTCTTTCACTTGGAAACACTGCAGAATGAACTGCAGCTGCAAAGTTTAACTCATGATTGTATTTCAAAGAGTGATAAGCACTATGTACTTCTGATGACAAATCAAAACTTCCACTTTGCAAAATTGTGAAATATAAGACCTACATAGAAAACTTCTCTTTCTCTCAGCATTTGTCCTAAAACTTAACTGCTGATAATCTTCCAATTTGTTTTTTTTCTGTCACAGCAGCCAAAGCTGCTGAGTTTGCAGGCATTACTTCTACTAGAGCTTGAGGTCATTTAGCAGTCACTGGAAAATTATCCAGTCTACCTCCTTGGCCTTCAAAGCTGCCATAAGGAAAGATGCAAAAACATACTGCTCTTAGATTGGTCTAGACAACTTTACACACACCAGCTGGCAACGTCTTGTCATTATTCATAAATATGGTGTAAAAAATAACTGCTTCCTAGATTTTTTATGAATCTCAAATATAAGTGCCCATATTTAGTAGGCAAGTTGATGTTGGTTTATTTAATAGTTGGGGATTTAAACCTCCTGGAAAAGCAGTGAGCCACTTAAATGGTGACTATGCAAATTGACTACATGATTTCTCTACAAGTGGTAGTCTAACTGGACCTGAGAACAAAGGTGGTCCATTTTGCTGAAGTGATGTTTGCACTTGGTATCGGTTAAAATAATTAGGCTCAAAGAGCCTGGAGAAAAGTCAGTAGTGGAACATTGTTGGTTTTATTCGATATTTGTCTCTGTAAAGTGCTTCATGACTACAGGATATGTACCACATACATCTGAAGGAACTAACTTAATGGGCACTCCTTTCTCAAGAAGTCCTTGTAGAAGTAGCTAGTCACACTACCCTTGAAAGAATAAAATCAGGCAACTTGAGAGAAGATGCCTGCTCTGCAACTGGAAGTGGACCCTGCAATGCCAAGTGTATTTTACATCTAAATGTAATTTTAGTTTAAGTATATATGCCCTGCTATTTTTTTTTTTCAATAAGAAAGGGAAGGGTCCAAAAGTAATTTCAAATTTTACTTATTTTGGTTAACAAGATTACTTTTCTTCTTTTTCCCCTCAAGCACATCCTTGTTTTGGAAAGCATTCCATCTGACATCTAAAGTTTTCAAAGAGACAAAAAAGAGTTGGTGGTTTGGCTCTCACTTGTAGTAGATAACTTCTGGAAGAACTAATTTATTTAGAATCTTTCATCATTTTAATAATTGATATTGTACAACTGCAGGTTTCTTGGAAATTGGTTTTGACCATGTTTCAATTCTAGTATTGGTAAGAATGTGAAAAAAATCTTGTTTAATAATTTTTTCAACTGCTTTTGGGGGAGGCAGTGGCAGAATTCAGCTAGCTAATTTTTAGCACTGTACTCCAACAACAGAACATTATCTTTCTGCTAATTTTGATTTTGAAATGCAGTGGTTTTATACATAATAAGCTGTCTCTAGCACTAAAATTACCTGAAGCCTGTTCGGTTGTGTGATTCTGCTGTGAGCCATCTATGTAAACCTTGCAAAAGAGCTATGTAATGTTGGATCTTCTCATTCAGAATAAGAAGAATATTTCCTGAATATTCAGGCATATTTAGGCTGCCCATCTTCTGGCACAAGATCAGAGCTCTGAAAAGCATTCTCTGCTGACCTGGCTGCATTCCCATAGTTTTACTGTTGAGATCAATAACCAGTATTGAAAATCTCACCTGAACCTATTTTTACTCAATTTTTTTTCTCCTGCTGATACTACCATGCCAGCATACTGACGAGAGATTCAGGTGACCTTCCTCCACTTTGCATATACTGAACACAAATTTTGAGTGAATTCCAATGGGAAGATACAATACTTCCTGTATAAAAATCTCATGCAATGACCCCAGAAGCAGGATTTGGACAGCATAGACTTTATTGCATGTGATGGTGCACTAGTCATGAACACAGCTCAGTCCTCACATCTTTCTTTCAGTGTACTGGATCTGCAACCTCTTCCTCCCTCTCTCCATCTTTCCTTCCCTCCCCTCCTTATTAACCTTCTCTGCTCTCCCTTTTAAAACTGGAAATTCATGAACTGGGTATAGCAGCCCACTAAACACCAGTACCAGACACAGATGCAAAGAAACCCCCTGTAGGCCTTCCACAGGAAAACACCACTTAAAATGCTGACATGACACGGAGGATATCTTAGGTATTCATTTCAGTGAAACTCACTCTGGTAGACAGCACACTGAAAATTTTTCAGGCTTTTCTGCTAACTAATGAAAGCTTTGAAAACAAGGAAACAAATCTGGTTTCTTGTATGTTCATCTTTTAGCTTGCTGGAGCTGGATAGGAAGAGAACATAGCTTTTACATGGGAGGGAAGACTGGAAGACAAACCAGGTCTCTACCTGCCACAAAGTAATCTCACACTTGCCAACAGCCACTCTTAGGGCCAGTGTCAGCTTCCTGTGATGGTTCTCCATCCTCTGTAACACAAGTAGCATCAAGATCTGCCCCACTGCTGTGCAGTGAGGCTGCAAGGAGGATGTGACCCAGCCTCACATACTTACAAAGGAACTACCTTATGTGAACGCAGTACAGAAGGAAAACCAGCCCTATCTGAATAAAACCCCCTGTGTTTATGAAACCCTTGGCACCAGATCTGTTATCACAAACTATTTTGATTGCATGTAAAAGAAAAGCCTTAAGTGAAAATTATTTATTCTTTATCTATAGTGCAATGAAAAGATTAACTCCCTTAACAGTTGGTTCTCTTTTTGAAGGTGTACGTCCTACTTTCATTGTCTTATTTTTACTAAAGAGAGGTTTATAGTAGGTTTTAACTTAAGAATGATTGCTGATGGTGAAATGCAGTAATTATATGCCTTATGACAAGACACAAAGGTGCATAAAGAACTTGCATAAAATGCCAACTTAATCTCCCTCCTATAAAAAAGGAATACTTTACAAGCTGGCAGATATTCAGCTTTGAGTAACAAAACCCCTTTCTTTTTCTGCCCAAAACAAGAATGAGTTAACAAAAGCAGGAACTAAAATCTCTGTATTTTCTCTTCTCTGTTGTTCACAAAATATAGTATTACAGGACTTAAGGAATTTGAAATGCCATGATGTGAAAAGCTATGTGAAGCAAAAGAAGTCTCCTCTGATAGTAACAAAATAGTCTTATCTGAAAATTAGTTCATAAGCAGTTCATAACGAAGGCCTTTGAGATCCATCATGTAAATTTAATTTAAAAGCAAAACAGAAATCCTAGATAAAGGGGAAAAGGTATTCTGGGCATGAAAGTTAAACTAACATTGCCGCCTGTCAAAAAAAAAAAAAAAAAGAGAGAAAGAAAGAGAAAAGAAGGAGCAGCAACAAGCAGTAGGCAAGTCAATAGTGTTTGTACTGCTTCTGCATGACTGCATTTTCTCATACAAGAGGTACTTCTGGACTACAATGAATCTGTGGTAAACCATCTGTTTAGGAAGTAAGGATCCAGCAACACTGAACGTTCAGTTCAGCATAAACTCGTCACTTGTTTAACTCTGCATTCACCACTGTCCCCCCAAAAGAGTCAGTAAGTACCAGCTTTTTAATTCTGTGAATATTCAGAAATGTATTTTCTTCTTGGTATTGAAAAATGTTTTACAATAAGAGTGATGTAGCTATAAATTTTAATGTAAAATATCATCAATATGAAAGCTTTAGGTCCATGAACTGGACTGCAGCTCTGGGATTGAAAGCCCAATTGATGACTGCCACAAAGATTTGAAGTGTTTCAGTAAAACAGAGGGTGCATGATAAAACTTACTGCAAACAATCTGAAAGTCTAAGAAAAAAAAAAAAAGAATATTTGGTCTAAATTTCAGGAAAATTTTTGCATTCATGAGATGCTTAGCACTGCTGCATCTTTTCCCAAAGGAGTGATATAACACTCTCTTTGCCAAACCAGACTGCTTTGTGGAAGCTAGCATGCCTGAGGTGTGCATTTTAGCGAGAGATCTGATGAGAAAAGAGTTAGGTATTGAGGGCGTTGGTATCATTTACTGATTACTATTACAAGCCCAAGGATTACAGTACGTACATAATGTATCCATTACATCCCTAAAATTTACTATATAAAAACCATAATATCCTTAAATAAAACACAAGATTTGTTACTTTGTAACACACATACATCACTGCATCAATAAAAATAAATACATCTTTGCTTAGACTTAAAAAGCAACCCAAAAAAGGGTAAATTGTACAGATTTTGCTGTTGATGTCTCCCTAAAATACATCTTGCCTTTCTGCTTTGAGCTTTCTCAGCTTGTCCTTCTCCATTTAAACTGCACCTATGAGTGGCAGACAGACCAGCAAAGTCCAAGCTCTGAAAGTAGCAGAACACAATTACAAAGTTTTCTACAGCCAAGTGAAAACTCCTATTCAGCAAACTAAACTGCTTGCTCACTAAAGACAAAGTATACAAACTCCTGCTAAAAGGCAAAAGAAAACCACTAATTGCCTGAGCTTACAAAACTACTTCCCCTATGGGGAGGTTATTCTGTAACTGTCAATTAATGGGTTTCTTGCACATTCCACCAGCTGCTGTCAAACATGGGGTGCTACACCAGCCACTAAGTACTTGATGCCAGACCATCGATCCTGTCTGATACGATAAAATTGCTGTGGTCATAGCACAACTCTATCTTACCATTTTACACACCCCCACACAGAAATCATGATCTCTGTTTAAGGACTCCTCTGATTACATGCCATTCCTCCCTGCTCAGGACATTTCTGTAAGTGTTCAATTCAGTTTCTAGGAATCCTGAGAATATCCTTAAGGATGTCCCGTGGAAAGAATGCATTCCTGAAATCGTGATACCTGTTCATGATCTGCCAGCAGTCTCTGCCTCATCCACCAAACAAAACAAGGAAAAAGGGATTTAGTGAAAGCAGCTAAAGAACATAGCATCCTGTACCTACAAAAGTGGCTTATCTGTTTCAGATACACAGTACACTCACTACTTAGTTGATTCCCAGGGACTGAAATGCTCACATGCAGAAAGTATTCCTCAGGTTATCAAAAATGCAAGGGAAGAAGAAAACGCTGAACTCCTAGCTTTAAACAAAACAATAAATGCTCTAAAGCCACACATCAGCGCTGCTCCTCTGTAGGAGTGGGCATGTCAACAGCCCAGATCCTCCTGATCACAAGCCCATATAACAAAACCTGAGAAATAAAGCTGACAGTAGCATTATCTCATAAATCCACCAAGCCCATCACAAGACTAGCCAAGATTACCAAACGCACCAGTGTTTTTGTTTGCATCTTAACCTCACTGAATGCTGCTGGCACTGATCAGAGTGTTTATCTAGTGAGACAGGATAGTCACAAGTTCCTAGAACCGCTACCTCTTCCTTGTTCTCATTGCTTGTTACACCCTCTCCTGGCATCAAGCCTTGAAGTAGGCCATCAACTCCTTAGGGCAGATATTATGTCTCTGTTGGTTTTGCACAGTGCCCAGTACAACTAAATTCTAATCCCAACTGTCATTTCTATAGATTTTTCAAATATAAAGGAAGCAGGCCATCTACGGAGTAGCTTTGGGGAACCATGTTGTCTTTATCAAATGTCTTCAAAATTTTGTTCACATTTTTCTTGACCTCAGACTTCTACTTCATGTAATGGAATAGTGATTTAAAGTATGAATAAAAATACTTTTAAATCCTTATTAAATTTTCAAGAGAAATCACAGACACATTGCCCCAGTGCTTTTGCTGCCCACACACACTTGCAGACATCTCCTATCCACACAGCTCTTTCAGCAGAGATGGAAATGGCACATGCCTAATTGTTGAGCTTATTTAAGCATTCCTTGCTGGGGAGCAGAACAAAACCAAAACAAAACAAATTTCTGAATAGCTTAAAATTATCTTGCAAGAGATGAAACATCCTTGACCATATGATGAAGCCCAGTGCTTTCCATCTTTCAGCACTAGGTCTACCTGATTTTCTAAATTACCCAAACAATTAAAGTAATATTCAGCAAGCTGTAATTTGTACCAATCTTATTACTCAAAATTGAAACCTCAGTCCCCCAGAATTCACTTTCCAAGGAATGTATCATCTAGATTAAGGTAAAGACGCTAAATCATGGCTCAGGCAAGTGTTTTTGCTGGCCGTCTCCTTTATGATTACCAGTGAACTGATTAACTCCTAAGCATCTCAGGGGTAACTGCTCATCTTTAATATCAGAGCCTCCCAGTCACAGAGAACTGCGAGAAGTTCACATCTCCTGCTGGTTTTGTTTCAGTTTGCAGGGTTTCAACTAAGAGGACAGTTGTGCACCGTGCCTCACTGTAAAGGATGTAAACTCTGACAGAAACATTTTTCTTAGCATCCAGGCTCATAAACACTAACAAGTAAAACTACAAACACTAGGGAAATACCAGCAGAAGGCGTAATTGCAGTTGGCAGAGGCACTTCCAAAAAAACCCTATATATGCTGCAGTTGTTACAATGTACCATCAGATAGTCCTAGGCGACCACCTACCATGACAGTCCTTAAGACTGACACATGGACATTTAAATGTATCATGCTTTGGATGGGGTTCAAAAAGTCACATCTACAGGGAACAAATAGAGGGTGTGCTGGAAGAAAGAGGCAGTTGTTTGACTTGCTGCCAAGGACAATCAAGCAGCATCCCCAGAACAGAATGTCCTGCCATTTCAGGACTGCATCTCAAGAACAAGGGGCCTTCAAAGGATGGGTCGCCACAAAGCTTCACATACATCATGTACTTCCCTCCTGAAGTTCAATGCTGGCTGTATGTAGTTTTGTCCCACTCTCTGGACAGGGAACCACAGCAGGTAGCAGTGTAGATGATTCATGCAGAAACCTACTTTCCTCTAAACCAAAAGCATCAAAGGCTTATGGGCTCCTGAAAGTCTCTTCCTTTGGATGAGATCTAAAATGTATCAAAAACCAGTAAACTCTTGAGGAACCAGGATTGTTAATCTTCATATCACAGTATGTTTCCATGCATTTTTGCATACCTCTTTATTTTCCACCCAATGTGTGTAACACAGCATGAGGTGTTGAAAAAAGCCATCTCCCATCCTCCAGCTTAGCAATAGGCAACACTGAGGCTTAATGCTACTTTTGACTCATAGCAAACTGTCTGCTGACATCAGTGTAAGTTCTGCCATAGGCCAAAATTTTGTAAATTAATCAAATTTGGCATGTGGGAAGAGCTGGACAGCTGTTTGGTACAGCATCTTTTCTCTCATACATATAAGACCCTTCCTCCCAACACTAGTTGATCATACAAGCAAAATACATTACCTAATTTTAAATCTAACATTTCTGCAGTTCCTTCTGTGATCTGTGAGAGAAGCCCTTTTAATATTCTATTTTGAAGGACACATTGGTAATCTTTCATGATTGAGGTGGTAGTTAGAATCAATCAGTTATCCTCTGCAAGATGCTTACCTTCCTCATTACCATAAAATACCCAAAATGCACCAGTCCACAGGGATTACAGAGGGAGCATCTCTGTAAATCAGTGGGATAAGTGCTTTTCTTGAGAACATCATTCGTGTTACATTATTATTTTTTCATATGCCGGAGAACCCATAAGATGCACATTTCTCAGTTACTGCTAAATCCCACAAAAATTTTTGAACTCTGTTTGATGAATGAGGATGTATTTTAATACAGTGTCATTGTTTTACTACTTCCCATGCTTGTTTGGACAGATTCATAGCACTGGGTAGGAAATGTATTGGTTGGCAACTTCAGCTTTGGAAGGGAAAGTAAACACATGGTGATTAGCAAACAGTGAACTCCACTGTGTTTAATTTTGGTTTAACAAAAAACTAAAAACACACACACAGACAAACACATGAACCAGAGACCATTTTCTACTTTGTTCCAAGCAAGAGCATTTCTCTGTACATCGTTTCCCAACTCCTCTTTGGAGAGCTTCCAGGATTATACATTTTTCCTTTTTTTTTTTTTAATTTGTTCACTAACACTGATTGCAGATGCCAGCAAGGCCCTATTTAAGAAGAGAATGGTAAGACACCAATAAACAATTTGTCTCTGAGATGTAAAAGGAATCACTAAACCATAAAGA
This sequence comes from Patagioenas fasciata, assembly GCF_037038585.1. NCBI lineage: Eukaryota > Metazoa > Chordata > Aves > Columbiformes > Columbidae > Patagioenas > Patagioenas fasciata. The sequence continues at coordinate 20,778,738 of NC_092560.1, read as the reverse complement.
CTAACAGGAGTTTAAAAGAAAATAAAAATGCGTCTAGCATTGATAAAGGAAAGATCCCAGGAGTCATATATAGAAGAACCCAGAAAAAATACTGTAAAATGTCTCAGTGAATTCCAAGGCTAAAGATAAATACACAATGACCTCATAAGTTTCCAATTGTCACTGTTTTAGTGCTCCCATTGCTTTTTTTAGTGCTTCATTGCTTTACTTATCCTGGGAGTTGTTGGGTTTTGTTTTGTTTGCTGTTGTTTTTTAAGGCATTCCCCACATGTAAATGTGCTGTCTTTTCTGAGATTATGACACCCGCATTTGGGTGGAGTTAAGTGGCCAGAGCACAAAAATAAGTGCACAAATTCATACAACCAATCTGGAGTTCTGCCACAGAATCTGTAGCATCACTTCAGGCAAGACAAATACTTTTTTTCTTTGCTTAGTTTCCTCTTGCCATAACAATATTTCTCTGATTCAAAGAAGTGTTGTTGATATTTTATTTACATCTGTAAAACTGCCTTGGAAAGATACGGTGCGAGCTGACAATGCTCTTGCAATTCATGACCTCCCTCACCAGACTTTTCTAACTACGTGGAAAGAACTTTTCCTAAAGCGTGCATCAATCCCCTTGGAGCCTCAGGTGACTGGGGAGTATAGCAATGCACAGCAAAGCATTTTACACACAAATTTTACACAATGATCACCGCTTGCGTTTGATGCACAAAGTAACTGCTCAGCAGCACTTGGTGCTATTAAAGACGAAAAGCGTTTCCTTCCACGGAGCCTGGCAGCCGAGGGCCGCATCCGCCAGGGCTGCTCGGCTGATTTCAAACAAAGGTAGGAAACGGCTGTATCCTAATGCTTCATTGTGGCCCGATGAGTCAGGGCTTTGGAACTCGGTACCTATTCTTCACTCTTTTACCAGAAGAAGGAAAAAAAAAAAAAAAAAGGCAGCAGATAAACACTCCAGGCTGTTCAGATAAATGCTTTGCTCAAGAGAGATCTCCTGGTCCTTAACTTTTCTTTTCATTTCCTAATCTCCAGTTCTGCAATAACATTTACTCACCGGCAGGAAATCACTCGTGGTGACCGGTTTTTCTACCGCTATGATGGTGCAGCACTGAGCTGCCGTTTCAAAGCCATGGTTGTTCCAAAGAAAGAAAGAGAGAAGGTGTGCAGGCTGAGAAGGTGACTCAGTTACCCTCCCGAGTGGAAAACCACCCTTGCAAACGCAAACATAGTAAGGTTATTCACAATAGTAACTAAGGAAGCCAAGCCACAACAAGTACATTTTCACTTCTCAGTTAGCATATTTTTTCAGGTTTAACAGATACCTTTTTACAAAAACCGTAAGCACAAAGAAACAGAGGAAGAGTTGCCAAAACCACATTGCACAGCTTTGACCCTGCTTTTCTGACTCACCTGCAAAACTGTTTATGAAGTGGATGACCAGATTAACTTTACAAGAGCTGTGCTACTGCATGCTGACATGGCATGCTACATGGCAAACATCACAGCATTAAAAAACATTAACAAAAAAAAAAAAAGGTTATTGAAAACTTCACTATTGTTTTACACCACTAGAAATCATTTTATCTACCACAGATACGCAGTTGCCTCTGAGGTGAACAAAGGCAGAGGCTTAATGCTGAAGTTAAAGATACTCAGTATTTCAGAAGCTCAGTGTCTAGAAAATGTCTCAAACTGGAGTCTGAGAAACTTCTGCAGTTACAAACATTCCTAGTTAACCAAATCTTACCTTCTCAAAGGTATTCGTGGTGACTGCAGGAAACCAGGGTTAAACCCAAGATCCTGCGCAATCACCATACACTACTGTCAGACACATGGCAGCTACTCATTCAGGCAGGAGCAACTCTTTAGTTCAAAGGAAGACCTCAGTTCCAAGATCCATTAAGGAACAGTATTGAAAAGAGACTAAAGGAGGAAAAAATAGTTGGGCTGGAATATATTATATAATCTATAACATTACTGAAAGGTATTACTGTAGTTTTGACAACCTGAGAATTTATGTTATAGTGTAGTCTCAAAGGTGTGGTACAGTTCAGTTTTATATGACCATTCCCAGTTGTGAAAATCATGTCATTGTTCTCCTTTTGCAAAGGTGAAGTTTCAGCCTACATATGTATGAATAATTAATGGATTAAAATTAGTATTCTTTTTTTAGATTTCAGTAACATTCACTAAATTTAAAAATCATCAGGTTTTGCATTTTATTAAAAAAAAGACTCAGTTTCTTCCTATATAAAGTGACAAAGTTAAACTCTCATTTTTCTTACAAAATCTTGATCTAACTGTTGTTAACGCACATCCCTACATATACTATGGCTATCAGATTTATAATTGGCTTCTTGCTCATTTAAAAGATACAAGCAATGTCTTTTTTCTTTTACATAACATCAATCAATAAAATGCTATTTGTTGTGCAAGTCTTTATCATATTTTAGGGAGTCAAACTGACCACACTACCAAAACTGAGCACAGAGTTTATAATAGCATATCATAGAGAGGAAGCTGTAAGAAACTACCTCATATTTTGCCAGCATGTCAATAGTCAGAACTGTTTACAGAGGTACGAAAACTATGGAGAGCACAGTTTATAAAACAAAAAAGGAAATGTACTCTATGCAAGGGGAAAGTTAAAAGTAAAGTGCAGTAACAGCACTATCTTGTTACAAACACTTGGCAGTGTGTCTAAAGCACCATGGTCAAAGGCATGATGCAGTATGTGCTGCGTTCCTGTCAGAAGTACTCCCCAGTTCCAAACCTCTCTAGCCATCATCACCACCTCATTTGGCAATGGCTCCACAGACTGTTCATCTACTCTGAATTTACTCCACATGAAACAGATACAAATGTACAAGATCTGCATTGTGTTCCATGCAGTAAAAAGGGAACATTGGCAAACAGCAGGAAAGCATATAGCTGGGCATCTACAAAGATAGTTGCACTGTATCATGAAAGCACACTTGTACATCATGTCCCCATCCTATTTTCACTTTAAAATTTCAGTGACACTTTTCTTTATTTGTCTTCCTTTCTAAGTTCTTCCAATTTCTCAGCCCCACGCTTTTTTTCCATGCTGCTGCTGCCACCGCACTGGACACATAAGTAATGTGTTCAGGACAGATAACAAGCAGCATTTTGAATGGATAAAGGAGGCAAAACGACACAAAGAGAAGTAACTGACATCTCTTTGATTAGGAGCTGAGCTGTAAAAACTCTGGAGGCTATATTCTACTTTCCTCGGAGTTATCAACAAAAATATTTTCTCAGATTCTCTACAGCAGCACACCAAAGTCAATTAATGAATTCAGACACACAGATTTGAACATACTGCCTGCAGTATTTCTTAAAAGGAACACACATAAACTGTAAGGAGTCTTCTCAAGCAGCTTTGGAGACCAAGAGGTTCACTTTTCAGCAAAGCTTGTAGTCAGTGTTTAACTACTCAGAGTGAGGTTAACAAACAATCTTAAAGTCAGGCTGGTATGTACCAGAGACTGTGTGTAGAAGACCCAAGCCAAACTATCCAAAACAGAGATGTTAGGTTGAACAAAAATATTTCTATTCAAATTGATATTTTTAAAAATGTCTTTGAAGACACTGAAGTGACAACTACTTTTACTATCTATCTCTCTTTGAAGAAGGTTCTAAGGAGGTTCCTCTTCAGATTTTCCCTCAGAAGTTTCTTAGACAGGACAAACAAGAACCTGTGACTCTGAAAGGCTTTAAGCATGAGAAACTCAATACAAGCTCCCAACCACGATCTAGGGCAAAACTAGTTTTAACTCTATGGAGATAGGAAAGCAGGAGAAGGACCATTCTGTCTTCATATTTTAGTGAAGGATTGAGACATAAACATTATTCCAAGGTCATAGAAAAAGTCCAACAATAAGAGACTTCTTTGAAAGGAAAGGAAAAAGTGGATTGATTAGAGTATGTAAGTACCAACACAGAGAGGAAATAACAGGTCCTAAGAGTTTTTCAATTTAATAATGAATGGCATAACAAGAACTATCCCGTAAAGCTAAACAACCTCAATTTAGCAACACCAAGGATAACAAACCGTTGGAACAAACTACCGAGGGAAGCAACAGATACTTCTCTCCAACTAAGGCTGGACAGCTTCCTGGAAATGCGCTTAACCAAATGCAATTTGCTAGGCCAAGAAGAATTGCTACTGGATTACACTGAGGTCAACCGACCAGATCAAATGTCTGTTCTGACCCCAGGCTCCATGTATTTCCTTTTTCAAAGCAGCCTAGGTGATTTCTGCTTTAGAAAAATAAATGCACAAATAATTTTAATTTTGTCTTCTTACCTTTGATTTGTGCTTGACTCTTAGCGTTACTCACATGGAATGATTCCTGTCTGAATTGAGGATGAACACTGGCCTGACTCAGCGCAAAAATCATATCATCTAAACTGACTCCCCAATGCTCTAATCATCTTCTTTCACAGTAACAAATTTTAAGACACTTTTCCATATCCCAGGTGACTCATTTATTTCATGTATCTAAATTCTGGAAATATATCTTGTGTATATGGTGTCTATCTATTATATATTATTGTAATTAGAAAGCGATGTGATTTGAACAGAGGACTCCAGCAGTCCTGTAGTCTATATTCTGCCTCTTTCAAGAGATGTGACCCTGACTAAGTAACTTAGCACTTCTGCCTTAATTTCTTCATCTGTAAAATAGAGATAATGCTACTTATTTACATATCTTCACGTATAATGTGGATTAGCTAATGTTCTAAAGCGCCATGAATTTGAAAAGCCATCTTTGAACACAGTTTGATTAAAAGAAACATACATACCATCTGCAAATTAATAAGAGTAAAATTCTTTCAGAGATGTCTTGCAAAGATAAATAACAATTATACCAAAAACGGAGTCTAAAAATTTTAATGCCTCAAAGGTTGTTCTGGTTTAGTAGTACTCATGGACGTCACAGTCTGAATACAAAAATACCAGTGTAGCTTCTGAAAAATGACTGAGAGCAGCCCCACTGAAAATGAAGTGCCCAGGAGTTCAGGACTGAAGTCCTCCCACCTTTGCATAAACTTTGTGGCTGTCATGAGCCTTTCTCCTGTTCTATACATCAGATATGTCTACTGGGAAAAAAAAAAAAAAATATGAAAGCCAAGTCTTAATTTAGAATTTAATAAAAATTGATTAAGCATCACAGAGCACAAACAAAGCTGCTCCATAAATCTCTCAACTCTTTTTGTGCAGGAATGAAAGAAAACACTGTCTGCTGAAGCAGATGACAGATGCTGGCTTAAAGATAAGTATTATTTATACTTCTGTACCAGATTTCTTCTTATGCATATCTTATCATGCATGGATATACAATCAACAAAGCAATTATTCTGTATCAGTCAAAGACCTTACAACATACTTTTACTCCATGGGAATTTATTTCATGCAGTTCATTGTTCAACAAAAATGGAGAAAGAAAACTTTCAAGAAAATGTTTAAATTATGCCTGAAATACTCTTTCACACTGAAGTACTGAAATAGAGCAACTGAAAGTCTTACAAACTGTCATGTTCAGAATTGCACTGATGCTTTGCAAATCACTTGGGACTATCTGCAACATCTGCAAATATCCACAATCAGGGAGTTTTTAATAAAGTCAGATACTCTGGATGATTCTTCCACAAACTAGCCTAGTAACCTCTCACCTCCCTGCAAAATGCGGAGTATTTGCACATTTACAATCCATAGCAGCAGTTTTAACATTATGATGGGTATGAACATATATATATATTTGATATAAAACAATTACTTTGCCGTTAAACAAAATTAAATATAACTTTACATTTCAACGTCTTTCTTTTTCTCCCCTCCGAAAGCTGACATTCAGCAGTAGCCTACTGAAACACTACATTTTTCTGGCTTAATGATCTAAAAGAAAAGAAAGAAAAAGACACAATCTGTTAAATGGCTGAAGTAACCTTCTTGCAATGATCTACTGTAACCTGTCTAAGAGCAGACGCTGAGAAATGCAAACATAAAAGGTATATTTCTGCCATGATATACAGGCACCTACGCCATAATCACAAAATAATTGTTCTTAGAGAATTCAAATAAAAAGTCTTCAAAATTACCTTGGCAAAGAAATTAACTTGTAGGCTTTTTCTTTAATTGATTTAGATAGCAGTAAATTAAAACACTTTAAAATACTGCACATATATATCTTACCTATGTATGGATAGTCTGTTTTTTCATTCTTAGTGAATGACACTAAGAAAGACTGACTACAGTATTTATGGGATTTCAACAGTTGTACCTTCCTGCTTTTAATTAAAAATGCTGTCACTACCAATTTTCTGTTGCGTCTAGGCCCTTCAAAGTGAAGAGGTGTTCCAGGATAGAAAAGCCATTAACGCTCACAAGTAAAAAGCCAGAGAACAAGTACAGGTGTCTCTAGAGGAGACCGCTGTTCGCATTCTTGCTGTGTTTTTACTCATGAATGAGGAAATTGTATCTCATTGGCATGGTGGGTGGTATGAAAATAGACACTTCCAGGTGAAAGAGCTAAGGCATCTCCTAATTGCAATGGGCCCAAGTTATCACAGGGTCTCAGAAGGTCTCATCTCTTAGCAGATAGTTGATAGAAGTTATTTACAATCACTGGTCAGTCAACTGATCAACCATGGTCTGCCAGACAGTCTTTGAACTTAGGACGTAAAACAAAAAGGCTTAAGAATAACGTTACTCTCAAGTTTTAGAAAACACAACAAGAAAGACTGCTGAAAGCAACATCGAAATAATTGTAAGTGATCTGAAAATAGGAAGAATATTTCCAAATTCCCACTTACTGGCTGAGCTGTTCAGGGTATTGTCCTACAAATCACTGGAGTCCAAGTATTACTTTCTTAGCAGAAGGTAGAATGGTGGTACCTATACAGATGGGATTTTTCAAAATATTTAAATGGAAACCTTTTACATATATGTGTCAAAAGACTCCATCAGTAACCAAAGGTATCCTCAGAATGTCATTTTATCTTTGCATTTCTCTGCCTGCCTTTTTCTTAACAGATAGGAAAATAATTTTCAAATGCAGTAAACCTGAAGAACCAGCTAACTTGCATTGTAACGCATGCAAAGGTATGCCAGCTTATACTACATACAGATTTGACATTGTGTCTACACATGTAATGCATGGAATGTAAAGACATTCCAGAATAACAAGCTTTTATGTTTCTAATAATTTTCAGAGAGAAAACTGTCCATAAAGACTTCCATAAACTTTGTAAGAATTTGGTTTAGTTTGTTTGAATCATGATATTGACACAGCAAACTCCCTTTTTCAGAAGGCTATCTAAAGAAGTCAGTGGCATGTTTTAAATTACTAATGACTCAAAGAAAAACTTATCTTGGAAACAACGTAATTATCAAGGAAAATATTACCAAAAAATACCTGCTGAAAAATATCTATTCTACAGTCTTTATATTAGCACTTCCTTGCTTTTGGTGGGACAGTACAATAACTGTATTTCCACCAACTCACAGCATCACCCATTAAGCAGACTTTTTGTTAATATAACCTTTCTTGTTTATAATTATCACTTATTCATTACACTTCAGTTAGCTAACAATCAGTCTCATGTTAATGACAATCAGGTTTTCAAAACTATTCTTCATAAACTTAACTCTCCTTCTACACTGAATATCCCATTTTATCTTTCATAGAGGACACATCAAAAGTTTTGTTGGAAGAAATACACATGAGTACATCTGTCATAATAAATAAATACTAAATGTTCTGGGTCTTTCAAAGAGTCAACTTTTCTCTGTCTTTCCTCCAGGGATTTCCACAGTCTAGGATCTTAGGGTTTGAGTAATTAGCAGAATGTCACATTTCATTAAAAAATAAAACAAAAGTTAGAAGCTTCAAAGGAAAACAACACTAATGGCATTTCTCTGAAATTTGGCAAGAAGGGCACTGGGCGGGGGGGGGGGGAAGTCTTGCTTCTTAGAATTAAAATATGCAACAAGTGAGACAAAGAAGTGCCATCCCTACTCAGCAATGTCCTCTCCGCCACCCATTCTTCAAAGGGAAGCACTGTCAGTGCTGAGCTGCTAAACAGTTAATCTTCAGTAACTCTGCTAAAGAGCACTAGTGGCAGGCTGCCCATCATTCTTTTAGACAGAGCTTGTCAGAGAAAGTAGGGCAGCTTGTCCAGCCCAGCAGTCAACTGATTACTAGCGAGCTCAATGGGGCTGCCAGCCAACCCCTGAGACTGCTGCCAGCCCCTTGGGTATTCAAAGGCCAGAATCCAGGGTAGCTCACTTTGCCAGAATCACATGATGTCAGCGCTGCTTTCTCCTGACCAGAACGACCAGTCATTCAGGTTGCTGCAAATGGTATGAAAACAAATGGCATCGGCTTAGCAAGGCTTGTGCCTGCCTTGACTTCCAGGGGTCACTGACATAGGATGGCACAAACTCACCTCTGCAGCATGTGTTTCTGCAGTTGAAGGGGTGTCCATTCAGGCTTCCTGTCATAACTACACAAAAACTGCTATGGCAATTGCATCAACCAATCTCATTCTGGAAAGTATATTTCTAATTACTTTTAAAGAAAGAGATGACGCCAGATTACTGGGTCTGGTAGATCTGAGCAGAAACCAGAGAGAAATTTACAGCTAAATGTATGGAACGGAAATGAAACTCCTAAAAACGTGTTAGAAGAGAACGTATATTCACTAAACATCTGAGGAAATTTGGAATCGAAAAGAAATAATGAAACTGATGTTCAAGTGGCATGTTTTTCATAAAAGATGCCTCTCCCTGCATATTGCACCCAATCCAACACACAGACCTGTCCACTTTCATATACTCAACAGCATACATCATACTGTAGATATGCAAAGCATTTGCAAAGTGAAATGCAGTGAAGATGAAAAAAGAACCAGAGGTTTTTTTCACTTCAGAAGTTTGGAGGCTCATCAATAACACTCCCCTGACAAGGTAGCTGTGGTGGTGCAGTTAAGGTTCTGAAATTTGTCTTTGGCTGAGTGGAGCTAAACCAGGTAACTCTCTTCCTGCAGAGTATAGGTGTATGTTCAGAAAAAGGGTCCTCTGGACAACATGAAGGATAACTAGTAAGAAGAAGGGAAAATATGTGGAAAGCAAGAGAGGCTGAAGAGTATTTTCAGCACCCTTATATCAGAAGAAAAAGTGATGGAGCTACCATTCTCTTCCACCTTCATTTGCAAAGGTCCATCGTTGCACATAAGCTAAGGCGCAGGGCAGGGGAGATATTTTGTATCACAAAAGAAACATATACAGAAATGGCTGATTTAATGATCAGTCTTCAAGTGCCAGAGTAATTTTCACAAAGACAAATTCTACCACCTTTGACCACTGTTAGGCAGTACCTCAGTGTCAGATGCAAAAGTGGCAGTGATGCAAGATACAAACCAGCAGGAGTATAGTAAAAAAATTGGCTTTAAACACTGAGGAAGAGCCTCAGGCCCAACATAGTTGCCCAGAAGAGTTTAGGAAGCCAGGAATTCTCACAACACAGACACAGAGTTTCAGGGAAAAAAAAATCTCTGGCTGACAAAGTAAGCATGTCAGGATGGACAGGTGACAAAAGCAGATGCAGTTGAAATGCAGTCACAAACCCCTTTGGCTCAAATGCCTGTCCCTGTAGAGGTATGTCGGTGTCCATCTGCAAAAATGCAGGGACTCCTTTTCATTTGGAGGACCACTGCTAATTTCCAAAGTTGATCTAGGAGTCAGCAACTTCTCTGCTTTTAACTTGCCTTTGTTCACTCCAGTGTATAACTCTCTTGTGGAATTATGAATTAGAGTTAAATCAGGCATAACTTTAAACCTCAGCTAGTTATAAGCAGAAGCACAGCACTGTGCGAAACACACACAGTAGGTGTGTGTTTCTCATATTTCTTTGGCATCAGTAACATCCTCTTCCCCTCCAGCATTTGAGACTTTTGACAAGTGGTCCTTCTGTCTCTTCCCTAGTGTAAGGGGAAAGAATATAAGGTTGCATCTATGACAACCATTTCTATTAACTTGAAAAAATAGCTATGACTGTAAAAATAAAACGATCTGTTAAGTTCCAGAAGTTAAAATAGTAGTGGTGAAATAATAACCAAGAGAGGCGAAAACTGACACTCATTTAATTTGCAAGATATAAGAACAAAAGCAACACACGGTTTGTTGGATTTGGTGGGGAAATATCTTTTCTGTCATTCAGATTCAGTACTATTCCACCTGGTAGCAATGAGGGTTGTAGTGTCTATTCTTCTAAATCCTGTTTAAAAGGTATACCATATGACAAGATATCGGAGACCAACTGGTGACAGATATTTTTCCCAATAATGTCACTAATTCTTGGGAAAAGCACAGTGTGACAGCTACACTATATACAAACTAAGCAAAACCATGACTCATGACTCATGATAAATAAATCCAAACACTTTGGGCAAATCTTTTGGAGGTCTCAATATGCAGGATGCAAAACATGGACCTGGCTTCCAAGATTTCAATATTGTCTCAAATTCCATGCAGGCAAACTGTTGTGCCTCAGTTTGCCTTCTATAAGCCTGATAACTATACAAGGCAGTGATATTCATCTATTGAAAAATGCACATTTTAAATGAAACATGATCTTCACTGCCACTAACGACTTGTTCCATGACTTCATGTGGTCCCATATGTTATGAAATATCTCAATACTGTGTACAATCTGTCATTTTGGCATCTCCCTCTTGCTACTTATATCCACTGCTGTTGATCCAAAAGACAAGATTAGTTATTAGAAGGTTAATACTAAGAGTCAATTCCAGATTTCAAGGTCACTCTAGTTTTGGTTCCTCTGGTTATTCATTCCTAATAGAATAGTGTTCGATTTATGCATTTTATACAAAGGCTGTCTGCTCTTACTAAATACACTGTTATTCTCAATTTTTGAATACTAGAACCCACAATACATACCACAGGACAAGCCTGGCCCTTTGATTCAGTTGTTTCTTTATCAGCTGATACTTTTTCCCCAAAATTCCAGCCTTAACTTTGTTAAATTGAGGTTAAGATTAAGGAAAGGGGTGTGGGAAACATGTTTTAATATTTTGCTTGCAACACAGAGCTGAAAGATATTTTTACGCTTACAACTTGCTATAAGGTATTTTACTTTCACTGAGTCCATACGGCAAGGATTAAGCTGTAGTGACATATCAGTCATATACCTAATTCATGCAAGCAGGTCAGAAAAGCAGTTAATTATCATTTTCTCCACAGAGTCCCCACAACTTCTCTTTCAAATGTTCCAAAAATAGGTAAACAATAGGAATGGAAAAACTGTGGGTGAAAGGCTGTCTGAAAACTCTACACAGTGGTCACAAATCACAGGAATGGAGTCAGTAGAGAGTTTCCATGTTGCTACAGAAAAATGGTCATTGCTTGGCCTCGTCAGTCTCCAAGGCACAATGAAACCAAAGGTCAAAAAACAAGGTGAAAAAAGTCATCTAATCTTGGAATGAAGAGACAGCCAGACCACAGGACTGAAATAATCCTGTCCATACAACACTCTGGCTTTGGTGTTTCAGTAAGCCAAACAGCGCCCTGGATCCAGGTCCTAGCAGCACTCACAAGGCTCACAGAGAGCCTGGTCACCGTTGTGTCCTGCGACACATGGACATGGAACCCAGCACCAGGCGCTCAGGTGCTGCCCCTGAGCCCTTGCACTCCAGGGAGCAGGGAGACCAGGAGCAGCAAGTCCTCAGCAGCCACAGAGGAGCACAGCACATAGCAGAAACAAAGCGGTTGTTCCTGTTTGTGCCTTGAAGAAAAGCCCTGATGATTTTTTTAACAGTTCCGTGGCAGGCTTTCACAAGACTGCATGAACAACACACCCAGAGGTGGCAGGCAGCTGGACTGCCTTAGAGCTCTGCATTTTTCAGCCAGTTTTTCTTTTTAAGTTTACTGCAAGATGTTTGGAGAGTTGACTGAGAGCAGAACGTTGTGGCAGGAGTGAGGAAAGTGGCTTAACTTGACACTGCAAGTCTTATCTTATTGAAGAAAAGAAAGACAAAGCTGAAGGATAGCCCGGTCTCTTGAAATTCTTCTTTGAAAGTAACTAGATACCAAGCATATTAAATTACAGTCTTTAATGAGACGATTTAGTTACAGCTTCTCAAGTTTGTCATTTTTCATCTGTCTATATGCTTTGCTGGGATGAGACACCTGCCTCTACAAGAGTTATGCTTCCTTCCCATCCTTCTCCCCATACACATACCACCGCAAATCTGAAGGGATATTTCAATCACCACTTTGATAAAGGAGATCATTTTGGCATACAGGTGATCTCCTAGCAGATTAAGGATATTTACTTTCTTCCTGATGGATCATTCCCAGACATACCAGCACAACGCAACCTACGCAATTAGTTTTCACAGGTGGCTGTTTTGCCTCAAGTAAAACTGCTTTCCTTCTCCTCCTGCAAGTCATAGCAGAGCAAATGTATATAAAAACATTTCAGATATGAAATAAACACTTTCATTAAAGCAGCTGTGATGCAATGCATCATTTCTGTCTGACCTGAGCTATGGAATGAACTTTTGTTGCCAGGATCAAAGATGGTAAGGAGAGAGTGGAGGATGGGGGGCAGGACAGGGCTGGGGGAAGATCAGAGCCCAGAATAGCACGGTGTAAAATAACCTTAAATACTCAAAGGGTAAATGCCAGTTTGGTGCAAACACACACTCTCTGTGTAGTCTGCTGGGCAATCTGGGTGACTAGGCTCATGCTGCTGTGCAAGACTAATCAAGACAGTTGTTCATAACCTACCCTGCACAGACAAGAGTTACGGAAAGACAAGTCCCTCATATCTTACATGCCATAGGTAGCAGTGAACTTCCAAAGCATAATAAAAAGCACATCTGAATCTGTTATTTCACCCTCATACCTGGTCCCTGTCTAGGAAAATATAAAAGAAAAGACTCTTCTTGGAACTGCTGCCTCCCATTTTTGAGGGCTGTATTTTCAAGGCACTAGAGTGTCAATGCACAAATCTCAAACTAAACATGCACCAATAATGTTTCTATATGTCAAGGGTCTCAAACTGCTACACAGTAGTGGTGTAGACATATTTTTTTCCCAAGTTCATTCATGACTATCGTATATAAGCATTCGACTATACTATTTAAACACTTGGCAAGATTCTTTGAAAGAGTATTTTGTTTTATTATTAGAATAATAAAAACCATACTAAGACTAATAATACCAGTTTAATAATTTAGAATGTAGTTCAACCAATAATTAAGATCTCAGTGATGACCTCTGTAAGAGAAATTTATGGGGACATACTAAATGTGTGGGGATAAACTACTGTAGATATACATAGTTATATATGTATATTACATAGTGATTAACTGCAAAAAGGTCAAAGGCTCAAATTTGTCATTATTCTTCATGTAAAGTGTTTATGAAAGTAACTTATTTTGTAGATACCAGTATTGACCAAAATGGTTTTCCTGTGTAATCCAAATATAAAGTCTGAGTGATCCTCTGAAGAAAAATAAATAACTGCAAAAATGTGGTCAGACAAATTTGTGTAAATAGATACATTTAATAACTTGTATGAACACATTTTTCTCAGTCAGTTAAGAGAAGTTTTAACAAATACATTGGAGAGTGATAGATTGGGGTCTGCACCTCCAAAAAGAGCCAAAGGAATAAGTAGTTACACAGAAGTTTGAAAAGACTGCTATGAACGTTTGTAAATAAAAAGGTAGCTTTGTTATTAAAACACCAGAAATATGATTATCCAGGGCCAACCTACTCATTTTGGAAACTAAAAGAGACTCTGATTAGCTTTGAAGAGCTTATGTAGTTAAGAAAACATGAGAAATAGATTCTAGCCCTTCTGTTACAGCTACATTTGTTTATTAAAGTTGCACACCTGTGCATATTGACTCAAGGCAAAAGTGCAATTGAGGACATAGTTGGGCCTGTAGAATATTTGTTACTGGTAACAGATGAGAAGGAACAAGCCCCATACAGCTATAAAAACTCAGGCTAAGTTTGCAAGTTGATAGGGTGGAAACCAGACAAAGATATTTTACACTGTGTTGCTCAGACACAGACAGAGAACTCTTCTTTCTCTGACTAATTTTTAGAGTGACAGTGTGGTCATACCACCCTCTTCACACCAATTTATACTGCCCTTCACAGCAGGTTTCTGAAGATAATCTAAACTAACTCAACTTTTATAATGAGATCAAATCATTTTGAAGAAATTAGGGTTTGATGTTGCGTTACTAGGGAGCTTAGCTTTATTCATGCTTTACCACAGAAAGGCACTTGCCACAGAAAAGAACTAGCAACTTCTGATTGCCTAACGACTAATGGCTACTGAACACACTAGTATCAGATCTAAAAAATACTTCATAGGACTGTGGCTTCATGGCTTCACTATCATTGTCATTTTGAAGAAGAAAGGAAAAATGCCTAAGAGAGATAAAAAGAAATACCCCAGCTCATTTCTTCAATTTGTTACTGCCATTTCAGCAAGCCAAAAATGGTTTTGTGTTCCCTCACCCGAATGATCCTAGAAAATACACTTATCTTCTAAAGCTGTATCCATATTAATAAATAAAATATCATCATGTATTTTAGCAGCATAATGTTTACAGGTAACTAATTCTTATTTATCTTAGTCAATTAACATTCTTCTATTCCTCTGAACTCCCTGTCCCCACTATATTAAAGTCCAACAGCAAATGGAACTTTCTGAGGAATTTGTCTGCCTAAGTCTGATGTGACTGTAAGTTAACATGTGCAAACTGAGCCTTTGCAAAGGCTTATAACTTGGCTGCATGCAGGCATTTTTTTCACAAGAACAGTAACAGGCATCCCCTGACGACAGAATGACCTCTATGCTAAATTTCAAGACTGCTCAAAAGCATGGAGGGTTCATAGCTTCTCAATGAAACAGCTGTAAAATGTATATATTACAATCCAACATTTTTTTGTTTAATCTCATTTTTAGGAATGTCTAGCTCAGTTTTGCTGAAACTCAGCTCTAGGTGACACCCTGCATGGAAAAGTCAAAGCTCAAAGAGGTAAAGCTTAATCAAGTTATAAGCAACTGGAAGCATACTTGTAATGGGAAGATCCCGGCTACCTCGACTCTCAACAGTGTTACCAGCTTCACTTAAAATAAAAAGAAAGAATTAACCTTTTAAGAAAAAGAAAGTAACTGCATCTTTAATCCAGACATTTTAAAATTGTAGTAACATGAATACAGCAAAAGTATTTATTTGGGACAAAAGCTGAAAGTATCTTCCCAGATTGCTGTGAAACAGATAACTAATCATATCCAAGCTTGATATCCAACATGGGCCTTCACAGAGTACAGTGACAGCATTTAGCCTCTTAAGGGATTTGTCTGTGAAGCGATTCTGGCTGACAAACTTCTGGGCCCAAAAGAAGTTGAGTGGTCTCATCTTCTGAACAGCTGCTTGAAGCAGAATCCTAAGCCACTGGTTCACTGGTCCACTGTATTCACTGGTTTTTAAGGAGTGTTTGAAGTCCAGAACAGTGTTCAGCTGAACTACGGTTCCATATCTCTCATTCTGCCTACCTTCTCCACAGCAACATGGAAAAGATAAGGTCAGATTTTAAGATTTCCATGATGAATGCAGGCTTTGCTTCTCACCTTAGAGGTACTCCGAGAAAGCCTGCAATAGAGACACACATTTTGTCCTCTTCACCTTAAGAAGGAAGGCTCCTTTGAAACTCCTCCCAGTGCTGTGAATAAGAAGATGCTTTCCTCCAATAAACTCTGCCCAGTATCATGCCAAGTAAAAAGGTCATGCAGAAATCTTGTTCATATTGTCTGTCAAGTCTTCAGAAGCAGGCAACACACTTGACTCACCATAAGGTGATCTGTTTCTGTAAATGTGCTTTTGAGAACACTGGCAAGAAGCCAACTACACGAGGTAGTAACACAACATAAAACAGATGTAAAGGGAACAATGTACAGTAAAAAACTAGCTAAATCACACAAGTCAGTAATGCACGCACACATCTAAAAAAGGCAGCCCTTTCTTTAGTAAATATTAAAAAATATATCATAGACGCATTGAATCAAATGAACCTATTATAGCACTGCCTCTTTCGGGGGATATGTATGACTTGGAAGGAGCTCTGTGTTGTAGCCTGTCTCAGGAGAATCTGCTTCTGGGAAAGACTGAAGAACACAGATATTCTCTACTCAGTACCTGTACATCAGGATTCTGGACAGATTTGTATCTCTGGATTTTTGGACTCTTGAGAAGTAGTACACCCTGGCATGGGATAACAGGAAGTATTTTTACTTCTTCCAACTTTGTGTATAGACAAACAGAGGAGTCTACCTCATTTCTGGCTATGCTACATAGCATAGAATGGCTGCTGGAAAAATATTATGGGAAAGGACTGAAGTTAGGATTTTCAAAAACACATGGGCCTTTTGAAATATTTACATGTCAGCTATTTGCCCACATTTCAAGAAGTTAGTTAAATCAGAACCTCAATATTAGAAAGAGAAATAGTAATTGAAAGGTACTGCAGGGCTAGTAAACGTATAGGTCAAAAGCTCAAAGCTCTCTCTGTAGGTCACGCTGAAAAAAGGTAACTGTTCCCTCTTTTGAAATAAAACTGATACACACTCTTATGAGGTTTTCTTTTTCTTATTGTTTTATGAATACCACAAATTATCAGTGTTTCTGTTATGATCACGTTCCATATTCTTTTGTGGTGATTAATTCAGTTGATTGCATTATCAGCTTTGCTGGAAAAGATACATGTAATAGAGGAATGTACTTGATTTTCAGAACTTACTGAAGAAAGGTAAGTGAGGAGCAGTACCTAATCTGAATCTTGATCTAACCTAGGGAAGTGCATCAGGACAACAGTTTTCTTCAACACAATAATTTCTCCAGCTGAACTGAGCACAGGCTACAGTTTGCTGCAAAAAGGCACAGCCTCTAGACAGCATTATTCAACGAGCAGAAGTTTTTGTTGTACATCTGACCCTTGCCTCATGAGAAGATATTTCAGGAAATGTTGGACTAGGAATCTTCCAAGATCAAGCCAATACTTTATTTCTCCAACTGGAACAGAAATAGTGTAAAAATTGAATGACTTGCAGTATTTCAACATTTCTGGTCCCAGATGGAAATATGAACTGGAGAATAAAGCCAAGAAAAAAAAAAAAATCCAGTTAACTATTTTGCCTGCTCCAAAATGCATCTGATTCAAGGCTGGCTTTTACTAGCTGATGGGCTGTTACTTCAAGCATCCATCAAAGCATTCAAAAATTGTTCTTCTTGAAGCACACCTGTTAGAACAAAGCCTGCTATCGGTGACTGCTTCTAGACCAGACAGCCAAAATGCCATCAGCCTCTTGTTTAGGATTTTCCGATTTACTTACAAGTGATTCACACTTGTTGCCACATTCACCTTATTTACTGTTGTCTATTATCACTTAGTTTTCAAGGTCACTTTTTCTCATGCTTGTGTAATTATTATTCTTTTCTCCATACAGCTTTATATTTGAACAAGTTAGAAGACATAAAGGAACCAGTCCAGACTGCTCCGTGTCAGTGATTTTTTTTTCCATTATATTCATTTCTCCCATGTACCTGCAATTTTTATCAATGAGTGAGGTTTCAGGTCTTGTTTGGGGTCAGAAACTCTCAGAAGAGAGAAGTGGCTTCGTTGATCACCAGCTCCATGTGCTATTATTTGTATTGTTCAAGTCTATTCCAGGGATGGTTATAAATGTGTTGAATAAATCTAATAGAATATAACCAAAGGGAGTTGGACTCTTACATGTGAAGGAATCTTTTTTTCACATTCAATTTAACCTCTCTGTTGTGGTTTTTTTTTTTTTAGAAGAGTGCTGAGCCATCAGATTGGTGTACTAGGGACTACTAAAAACATTTTAATGTACCTTAAAGCTTTTTTGACTTTATTTTTTTCCATGATCATGACATACAGTTCACCTGAGATATAGAAAGTCTATCAGAAAAGCAAGCTGCAAACATACAGATAACCATTCAGTGGCTTAGAAGGTCTTAAATATAAACTAACCAAATAATGTCTTTTTTAATTTCCATTTGGTTCCTTTCCAGACAAAATTGTCATCAAATTCAAAACCAGTAAGATCGTAAAAAGGCCACAATGAAACTGTGTTAACAGTTCCTGTTCCCTCTGTTCCCTCCTAAAAGTATTTGATTACTTGAATTTTGAAACATTTTTGCATTACGTTTTCTTTTTTTTTTTTTTTTAATTGTATTATACCAGACCCTAGCTATACAATCCTAGAGGGATAAGATTTTCAGCAGGTCAGCAAGCTTCCATGGACTTGCTAAAGGACTACAATGAAAAATAACATTGTTAATATTAAGGGAAAAAAAATTCTTACACCACTGCAGCAAGGAGCTTCATTTCACCCATTAAATGAAAAATGAATGTTTGAATTTGGGAAGTCATTAGCACTTTGCTATCCTGTGAAACATGTAAGCCTGCTGGGTTCAGACTGAAAAATCAGATCTAAGCTAAGTAAAAAGAACATCCTGGCAAATAAACTCTTGCCATGAGCTTTTATGACTCTTAGAATATTTACTGAAGAAGACTAACAAAGTTCACAAGTCAAACATACCAAATACTTAAGTGTGCATATTTGTATAGAATATATGGATGTACTTTAAGCTCTGTGTCCTTTTAAAACTAATATTAACTACGTTTTAAATGGCAAAGGAAGGTCAAATGGATTGTATATCTTGCCATGTACCAGGGAATTTCCATGGTTAATAAGATTGTAGGACAAACCCGTGTCTGCATGTAACATATCAATCTGCAAAATAATTGAAAAACTATCAGTGCAGGTAACAAATAAAACGTAGAGGCAAGAGTCTCATAATATCATCTTTTATGAAGTACAGTCACCTGGGTCTTGTGATATTTTTATGCTGTATTTAGTTTAAGAACAATCTATTTCTTGTAACTCATTGATATTATACATACATACAATTCATTGATTTTTACCAACCATGAGATTTTCTTTCTCCACAGAAAGGTAATCCATGCATATACAGATTTGAAAGATGGGATGGACTATCCAAGTGTTTTAATAGCCCATTATCAAAAATTATCCCTTGACAATAAAAGCTCAGACCACTGGCTTGAGATCAAGTCAAAGAAAAATGGGATTATACAATTTAATTGAGAGGGACAGAGAGATGTGCTCTAAAAAGCCTAAGATCACAGAGGAGAAAAAGATCTGTAGATGGTAAAAGACAGATCAGCTCTATTTTCAGTTCAATATACTGGTCTCTTACATACAAGCCAACTAGATTTTCTAAGCATCTTCTTACTAAATTAAAAAAAAAAAAAAAATAAGGCAATTCAAAAAAGGACTGATAATTGCAATTTTTTATGAAGAAGAAAAAAATCTGAAAAAAAACCTCCACTATATTGAGAGGTGACAGGAAACAAAACAGCATTTTGTCTTAAATTTGCACAACCTAATTTATAGTAATAAAGCAGAGTCTAAGAGTTCTGGTAAATGTCAGTGCAGTCATGTTCATTACATATGTTGATAGGTATGAAGCAAAGTCTCTGTAGGCCCTTCAAAAATTGCACACAGCCGATTTAATGCAAACCAGAAGTCACTGACTGCTGGATGAACACTCGGTTTCATTCCCACATGGATATTTAGACAAAGCGGGGGGAGGGGTCTTCCTCCTCGTTTATTTACAGTTAAAGGGTGGGTCTTGAGGCCAGTGAAGGATGGATTTGGTTTATGGGAAGACACCTCCCAGCCTCCCTTTCTCCAGCCACTGCAGCGAAAGCGCCTGGATTGTGTGTAACCTCCTCCCCCACCTCGCATCTGCCTTGCCCAATCTCGCCTGGGCCCGCTCCAATAACAACATCTGCTTGGCAGCTTTTCAAACCCATGGATAGTTATCTAACTGAGGCTTTTGTGCTGCACTGCTTATTCTATGTGAAGAAATGCCTCCTTAGTTGAAAGAGTACTTTAGAAAAGCTGTGCAGCTATTAGCAAGTGAAGCACAAGGCTAATAACCCCCACCTGCTCATCAAATTAATTATGACATCTGAGTCATTATAACTAAGAAAGAACACACGACTGCAGACTTGTCACATGTAGAAATAAACACACTCTGCATTAGGGGAGAGAAATATACAGCAAAAGGTCCAAAAGGAAAACATCTAACTTCTCACATTTCAGTTATTAAAAATATGCATTATTTAACTTCCCAAAGGCAAAAACAAAGGAAATAAGTTAGAAGAGCATACATTTTTCCTGCAGAACACATCTCTGTACCTCTGTATGGCCTTTGTGAAGAAAGGGAGAAGAAAAAACATATTAACACAGTGATCTCCACAGCAGGACTGTAAAACAGCATGTTCTTTTGTGTGAAATCTTGTTTCCACAAGATTCCACAACAAGCTGGTAGGAGAGGTGTACATATCATCTCCCCACTCTTCCCAACCCCCCCAATTCAATTACTCCACATGTAACAACCATATCTTTAGTTAAGAGATCTTTTCAGATTGGAGCACGCTTAACAAGGACTAAGGTAGAGAAAATACTAAAGAAAAAAAAATTAAACTCTAACATTATCTCTCCAGAAAACAGCAAAAGCAATAAGAATTTTAAAATGTAAAATATCTGCAAGTCAGTTTTTCATATTCAGACGTTGCCTACTGATCTGATTATCAAAGCTATTGGATGATTGTGCAACAATTCATGTAGAAGATAGTTTCTTTCAATCACAAGTATGAATTCAACTGAAAAAGTTAAACCATGTATTTGCTTGTTACACTCCTAGAGGTCTCTGACATTCATAGACATGGTATGTACTTACTGCACTTTATAGCACTTTTCCAGAAAGAATGATGATTTTTCACTCTGAAAGACACAGTCCTACACCTCACAGGGTACTTCACTCTTGGAAGTGTTTCTTAAGTGCAAAATACAATTGACAGCTAATTCACTTTAAATAATTATGATATGTTTTGTTATAAAAATTAAGTGATAGGTAAACAAACCATTAACAATTTCCTGTATTTTGTTTAAATTTAGTGAATAAAAAATGTCAGGCACTAAATACACAGATGTTGGAAAAGCGTTTGTCTTGCATTAGTCCCAACTCATTCTTTGTCAACAGCACGTCCTCTACAACAGCACACAGAATAGATGAGTAAATTCTCTGTTACAAAGAGTACAGTTTCAAGTAATGTCTCTATCACAAGTACTTTTTTTATCGGTTAGAGGAACATAAAACATTTTCTAAGTAAGAGAGAAAGTACAACCGAAAAAGTAGATGGCATATTACTTTTTCACCTACACCAGTTTTTCCGTTAGTGCATATTTTTCACTGTGCTAGTAGCAACCACCACCCTTTGCAAATAAAGACCTCCAGCATTACTTCTGGTGAAAAAAATGCTGTAGCATTAACTTTCAGACAAGATGATACTGGTCGTTTAACCTCTTCATATTTTTTAAGCAATATGTATGCTAATTATTCAGAAAACCATGTTGGAACCTCATTATACCTACAGTTTTTATTTATTTTTAATTCAATTATATATTTTTTTTCTATTTGAAAGAAGATTTTGGTTGATTTATTCAATTTTTTCATTTTATCCAAAGTTGAGAGGCATAAAAAGAAAGTAAATACAAAAAAGGTAGTCCCACCTTTGCTTTTGCCAAATAAGAAGACTGATACTCATCCTAGAAAATAAATTACTATCCCTTGAATGTGTCAGTGCTGCAGATCCAGAAAAAAATACAAAGAGGAAATATATTAATCACACAAGCAGGGTGTCCTGCAGATTTATATCCCTGGGAGGATGAGTCTCACATTTAGTCTTCTCAAAAGCTCCACTTTTTGAGAAATCCTCTTCACTGGGGACTTGATGTGTTGATGTTGAAGCCTATGGCTTCCTCCGCAGTTAGATTAGGTCTGTAGACAGATACAATGAGTGTGCTCCTTCCTGCTACCCCTGCAACTGCCACCCCTGCAACCTGTTCCTGCCCTGTCTGATCCACATTCACGTATTGCTTCTTCACATCACAAAAAAAAAAAAATATAAAACAGGAAAACTGCAAAGAAACAAAGTAAGGAAGGGTACATTCAGGATTGTCGCTGATTTTAGTTTAATGGACTACTTGATAAAAAGGAAAAATGATACATTAACAGTTTTTATTCACTTATATAAACATAAATAATTCAAATTGCAGGAATGTACTGTTTCTGTTCTTACTGTAAGAATCCACAAAATATATATGGCTGTATGACGTGTTGCTCTACAGAGGCATTTAAGCACAAATATGAAGTACACTGAATCTGGCCTTGAGCTAAAACATGTAGGGGTATCTAACAGGACAGGAAAGGAAGGGAAAAGTTCTTCTCAAATAGCACACCATTGACTGAATTTACCTCAACGTGCATTACAAAAGTTTGAGTGGTACAATTAAGTTACAAAATACCTAGTAAATCCAGATTTCATTTGAATGCTCTATTTTTCCCAAAATATTGTCTTATCAGAAATTAAAATAAGTAGAGGCACAGAATTTATGGGTCCAAATTTAAAACCAGAGTATTACTTGCAGATGCAGCATCAGAGTGGGAAGAGTTAATGCTACACTAGTAAAAATATTTTTGAAGTTATTTTTTAATAACTGGTTCCCACAGTTATGGAATTCCTTTACCATGATGAATAATAAATATGTATTCCAGAAAAACACAGCTAGAGTATATGAAAACTTGTGCATCCGCATAACAAACACACACATTGCATACACATTATATATGCTAAAGTGCAAGAAGGGAACCATATGCAAAAAATTGTGGTCTGTGACAACCACACATAAAAAGCAGTTCTACATAGAATTTTCTGACAGGTTGCTAGATTTAGCAGCATTGTCACTGAACTCCTAAAAATGCCAAAGGACATGCCAGAGAGTGTGTGTCTTCCTCAAAACTATGCAGTTCCTAGATCTTCACAAAGCACACTGCTTCTCATAGCCACTTAATCCCTGCACACATCTCCACCCCTGCTTCCTTCCCAATGGTATGTGGTCTTGAAAATACAAATGTTCAAGTCTCCTGGAGCTGAGCAAAAGAGGAAAAGACTCACTCCCAAGAGTCAAAATTAAAGGTTTTCAGGCCCCTGAAGTTGTTAACTACAAAACAAAAAAAAACCAAAACTAGCACTTTACCATAATTAGCAAGAGGGAAACAGCCTTTTTTTCACCTCCAATGGCATTAAGGAGATAACGCAATGAATTCCAGATTGTATCTGAAGGTACAAAGGTGTCTGACCAATAAAGTGCTTATATGGACAAGGAGTGATGCTTTGTGCTATAAAGCAGGAAACAAACAAAAATAAAACAAACAAACAAACAAAAGCAACACAAATCTGCTCAAAACTAGATATTGTTAGCAGCAACAATATAGACATGCAACAGGGGAAAGGAAAAAAAAAAATAAACACAGCCAAGAAAAAGCCCTGTGATTACTTCTTCCTCTTTAAATTTTTAATGATAAATGTAGTCTACAGAATTCCTCCTAATTTTATAAATGCTCTCCTCCTTCTACTTTGTATGGTTATATTATTTCTGAAAGTGCCACTTTGGGTATACAAAATGGTTTAGACTGAAAAGGTTTAGTTCTCCATACTTTCGTAAGTAATGTTACTTGTGTGAACAAAGCCGAGCAACTTTCTTTTCCTTTATCTGTCCATACAGCTTTTGCCCCTGTGCTATACTTAAGTCACTTTGAAAGTGAAGAACCAGTGAGGTACTGCAAACATTTACTTCTCTGCAGCCATCCATCATGAAACTTGTCAATAGCAGTTCCAGTACCTCAGGGCTCCTACGGCAGTTTTATTAGAAAAGGACCAGGCACGTTACTGACACGGTTTATCCAAGTTTTTGTGGGGGAGGGGGACTGTAAAACACAAGTAAAAGTAGCACATAAAACAGACCTGCTAGTGGTTCGAATCGCCCAACTACAGAGCAAGTCAGGGGTAGTAGTTTCCTCTCTGGGTCTATCAATGTGCCTTAATGATTTTCTAAAGAAACCACATCAAAAGGAAAAACAATTGTTCAGTTAAACATGCCTTTTCATTCTTGAGTCTCTCTGCTGGATAATCAGCCATTTCAGCGTTGATTGTCCATAAAACAGATACCAGTCCACCAGACACCAGACTAAACCTTCAGTGTTCTCTTTTATTCCAGGGAGACCACAGTCTCTCGCATGTACTTCTGACAAAACTTCCACTCCAGACTTTAACTGGTTAATCACAGTACCTCTTAGTCTTTCGGGGGCAACTTTTACTGACTGATACTTGTCCATGCTCAACAGTACTAATTAGTGTGTGCTTCAAACACAACAGTGCTTGGAAAGAGTGTTGCAGAAGCCAACCCTGCCACAGCCCTCCTCTGAACTGCAGGACAGCAGACATGGGGACATCCAGTGCTAGCACAGAATAAAAAGAGAAACAAATCCATGGTCGGTGGCTTTGTTTTTTGCAGTTTCTGTTTGTTGGTTGGTTGGTTGGTTGGTTTTCATTTATTTTGTTTTTTCATATATTCTGCCTTTGGATACAGCATCCTTCAGTTCTGAAGACGACACTGTAACAGCCATTCCACCACTGCTAGATAAGAAGCATCAAAACGTGTTGTCCTGCCTGTAACTACACTTTCTATTTCTGTTCTGAACCATACTCAATTACAGATTATGCCAACAGGGTGTATGTTTCTGGTGCTGGGTGCCAAAATTATTTTAAAAAGAAATGTAGCTCACTGTCGTTAAGCCAAACCAAAACTCTCTCAGTGCCAAATGTGGCGCTATTGCCAACTATACCACTCATTGTGGGATTGTTGTTCCTCTTTGTGCAATAAAGTGGCTGGACTCTGTTCACCTGGAGTGATGTATCAGAACTGCAAACTCATTTTTGGACCCAACAGAAGCCTTTTTTACCCTGGTTTTCCCCCAGCTGACAATTCACTTAGGAGATTTTAGGCATAATTGAGAGCATAAAACTACATGTACAAAACTGGACTTATATTTTGAGCATGGAGCCCTGAAAAATAAAAATTTTAGATGAGAATACAGTTTCATCTCTTTTGCTGGTCTACACAAATGTCCAATTTTTCATTTTAATTTTGTAGACCTCAAGAAAAATGTATTTTTTTCCATCAGCTGAAAATTAATATTGTAAGGGTAAACTCTGAAAAGCTCACACCCAATCAGCAAACCAAAACAGAAAACAGAACACTTTAAAACCTGGTTGGTAGCTTCTGGACTCTTATATATACTGCTTATCAGGATTTATTGACAGTCCCAAAACCACAGCCTCTAAAATACCACAGTAATTTCCTATCTTAGAAACAAGGTAATACAGCAGTCTCCAAGACAGCACAATACAATAACCATGGAGAATTGCAGATTTTATGCTGATAACCACTGCACTGCTTTTTATCCAAGTGCTTCAAAGTCTCTTACAAACATTAAGCCTTACCACCACTGGGAGATAAGTAAACATATAAAGAGTTTTAGTCTGAGAGCTGAGCAGCTGAGGCACCTACTGTTGTCCAAGGGAGTTTTGCCTTTGATCTCCATTCAGGCAGGAGTTAACAAGGAGTGTACTAATGCAACTGAAGAAACTGACCAAAATTCCCAGAGAATTGCTTGTACAGAGCTCAAGTTCCTAACCATTGACTGGTAGGAGCAAAAAACCAGCCAGTTTACACTATGAATGAGTGTGTGCAAAATAAAAATGGGTCTTTGAAGTATTTGACAAATCTATACACAGGTCCAAACACGTGTATGCATTTATTATCAATTGTTTTATATATATATATAAAATAAACTGGAAAAAAATAAGGCAAGGGCCAATCTTTTCTATAATTTTAATTGAAATTTATCTCAGAAAATTAATTTCCCTGGTTTGAAGTTAGAGATACATATAAAAATTGTGTTCATTGTATTAGATGCATTTTTGTGATCCAGTAAGTGTAGAATAGCATGAATTATTCATTTTCATGTTATTTTTCATGTACTTCTGCCACAAATTTTTAGTCCCAGTTCTGTTAGCCTGCCAAAAGTCATTACTGAGGAACTTCTTTTCTTTCAAATGTTCAAGAAAAAAATGATCAAATTCTATTATTGGAATTGTCAATGGAATTTTAGGGCAAATAAGCCTGGTTTTAGTCTTCTTTTTAAAAGTCCTGTATACGGACAACATATAAACAGATGAATTCTCTCTTCAGCAACCCATCCACATCATTTGCACAGGAAAATATGGTAGTTTCCAAGATGTATTTCATTTAATGGTCTGTCTACACTGGGAAATCACTGCAGCATTGTCCAGAGTTACCAGTGCCATAGTATTACTAAACTCTGACAATGCAATAAATTTCCCTGCACAAAGACACGTAGCACAAGTTGAGAATGTTCACACCAAGAGCTGGTACAAGGTTTTTACTGAAGTGTAGAAGAGAGTAGCTAACTTTGCAGCTGTGCTTATTTAGCTTACTTTAAACTGCTTTCCATACAGAAAGAAAACCCTAAACCCATTTGAAGGATAATACATATATTACATTAGTGTCTAATAAATGTAATTTCTCTATTGTTTGGTGGAGGGGAGGGGGTAGAAGAGAGCACTGGCCTGAAGAATGGTGGCATTTGGTTTTGAAGCCTCTGACCGCAATGTGAAAGTAGGCAAATGCAAGGCTTTATGTCAAAAGTTTTGAAATTAGCAAATAGGTCCTGTAATACTAAACCACAGTTTCCCACACAGATGTCAAACAGCTGTTTACCCACACGAACACAGATTTCAATCACACTTCCATGATTTAAGCTCACCCAAAACCTCAGGTGAAGCAACTGCTAACCGATCTCATCCTCCTTACATGCACAGCTATGTTTGAAAACTGTATTCAAAGTAGCGAGTGTAATTGTTGAAGTCTTTTTGTTCCATACCAAGTTTCTGAGAAATGCCTCACAGAATACATTTCAGATGCTTTGTGTATCTGATACACACTTAGCTTAATGCAGTAAGTTGGAAGGAAGCATGAAGAAAGGAGTGTCTCACTTCCTTTTTCATTACCTATTGAGGGGAGGCTTAATGCCCCACAGCATATGCAGTGAATCGAGTTTTCTTCCAACAGGAAAGAACATCCTCTAATGCTGAGTGTACTGGGTGTAAGTGTTTGGGTGTTGGCACTGGAGGACTGCAGCGTGGCCTCTATGGAAGAATATGGGGCTGTCCCATGCTAGACAGAACCCATTCCAGCTGGCTCCAGCAGACTCACCACAGGGCGCAGCTGAGACCCTCACCCAAAATGGTGGTGCCTCTGGAAAAATGTATTTAAGAAAGGGCAGAAGAGTGAGGACTGAAGGAAAAAAAAAAGTGTGAGAAACAGCCCTGTGAACACAAAGTTCACGGAAGAAGGATATGGAGGAGGTGCTCCAGGACCATGGTGAAACAGATATTTCCCTGCAACCTGTACAAAAGACCACACCAGAGAAGATGTCCACACTGCAGCACATGGAGGACTCCACACTGGACCAGGTGGGTTATTCTTGAATGACTGTACTCTCTGCAGAGAAGGATCTGAGGATTCTAGTCAACGGCAAGTTGAACATGAGCCCACAGTGTGCCCCGGCAGCCAAGAGGGCAACCGTGTCCTGAGTGCATCCAGCACAGCACTGCCAGCCGGGCGAGGGAGGTGATTGTCCCGCTCTTCTCTGCACTGGTGTGGCCTCACCTGGAGCACTGTGTGCATGTTTGGACACCACAGGATAAAAAAGATATAAAGCTACTGAAGAGTGCCCAGAAGAGGGCTATGAAGTTGGTGAAGGGTTTGGAGAGGAAGCTGTATGAGGAGCAGCTAAAGTCACTTGGTTTGTTCAGCCTAGAGGAGACTAAGAAGAAACCTCATCACTGTTTACAGCTTCCTCACAAGGGGAGGAGGAAGGGCAGGCACCAAACTCTTCTATTCAGCAACTAATGACAGAACCTGAGGGAATGGCAGGAAGATGTGCCAGGAGAGGTTTAGGTTGGACATTAGGAAAAGGTTCTTCACCCAGAGGGTGCTGGAGCACTGGAACAGGCTCCCCAGGGAGGTATGACAGCCCCAGGCCTGACAATGTTGAAGAAGAGACTGGACAATGCCCTCAGACACATGGTGTGAACTGTGCAGTTGTCATATGCAGGGACAGGAGTTGGACTCACTGATCCTTGTGGGTCCCTTCCAACTCAGGACATTCTATGCTTCATTCTATGGAGAAGTTCCATGCTGGAGCAGAGGAAAAGGAGGAAGGAGAAGCAGAGAGGAGCTGTTATGGACTGACAGCAACCCCAAATCCCCATCCTCCTGCATGACTAGAGTCAGGAATGAGGAAGTGAAATTGAACCTGGAAAGAAGGAGGAAGTGGGGAAGGGTGGCTTGGGTTTTTCTTTGTTTCTCACCATCCAACTCTATTTTAACTGGCAATAAATCAGATTAATGCTCCCCAAATTGAACCTGCTCTAGCTATGAGGGTGATTTCTGAGTGACATCCCTGTCTTCATCTCAATCCACCAGCTTTCTTATTTTCTCCCCTGTCTTGTTGATGAGGAAGAGTGAGAGAGCAGCTTGGGTGGGTGTCTGGTAGCCAGCCAAGGTCAACCTACCACACTTAGAAAAGACAAAATGGGCTTTGTCTTTTTCTTGTTGTGACAGAACATGCTGTACTTGCCTGTCTGTCCTAGTAGTAGTGTCCAAAGTAGAAGCCAGACACTCATTTTATGGCATAAGTTGCCTATCATCACTCTCAGCTTCCAGCACACTCTCTGCTCATCAATAAAGAAAATGCAATGAAAACCATCAGGTAACAACATTTGCACATCTAAGGTTTTTAAATCTAAGATAACACAGGTTTATATCTCAGTTTTTATATCATGTCTCTCATTGTTTCACGGAAGTATGGACATAAGTGTGAAACAGAGTACAGAGACATCTACCTCCCTTTCTTGTACATACAGTTCTCAATCAAAAGATAGATTTGTTCATAAATAGATTTGTCCAACACAGCAAATTTACCAGAAGAGCAGTTCTGGTATAACAGAACCTTTTGGAAAGCTTACTTTGGAATAAAAGCATCTTTTCCTCTTCTAAAGCATCTTTTTTCACTTCTAAAACACCTGTACCCACAACAGTAATTTACACTGGAATAACTACTATGAAATAAATTACCTAGGATTTTGTGTATTTACATCTAGAGTGGCAAAGAAGTATGAAAGAAACAAGATTGCTCTTTTAAAACTGAGGGACAATCCTGAGCCTCTTCAAAAAATGAAATGGCTGATTACTTTTGTGTTAAGTTGCATTTAATTATATTTCAAACTATTAGAACATCACATCTGGTTTTTTAAATTTAATATTTCAACCACATCAGTTCCCCTGACCATCTAAACACTTTCTGTCAGCATGAAACACAGATCAGTGAAGTGGTGAGACAATCAACAACTAGCACGTGGGCAAGTGAAGGTTGCTGTGGGAAGCTGGGTGCAGAGGACCAGTGGAGAAGGGCCCCTTTTTGCAGCAGCTATCCACGAGGTCATCTCAGCTGTTTCATGGAGTTGCACCCTTAAATTTATCTGAACATTTGAAATGCTTTACTGTGAAATAAAAGAAGATGTGCCAGAGCTTAAGGGGTTTAATGTAAAGAACAATTGTTACTATGGGAGGAAGAAAACTGATTTCTTGACTGTGGAATGTATGTTATGGAGGAGTTTGTACCCTGCTTCTGAGGTCTCTAAGCACTAATCAATCCCCTGTTTTAAAAATTAAACAGAAAGAGTAGAAAACAAAGTAACTGAAAACAATTCTGACTAACAAGCACACTTCATCACCAGCCTGTTTTATGTAAATTGTCTCTGTAGATTTTCTGATGGTAGAAACACAACCATTCTTTCCACACACAGGAAAAGGGGAAAAAGGAAAAAGGAACAGGAAAAGGAGAAAACCACAACTTTGTTATACATCTAGAACTCCCAGTAAATTAACAGGGATACATAATCATCATATCCCCAATTCAAACACAATGCACATAGTTTTCTTACAGAATTTATGCTAAGCTCCTCCAGATACTCAGTGCATGTGCAGAGGCAAATGGTATAAAATTTTTGAATTAGTAACTCATTTGGAAGAATCTCCATAAGTGTGCCGAGGCATGCTTCTGGTGCTGTGCCAAATTATGTGCTTCTGTTTGTGGCTTTCAAATATGGATTAGACAGATGCACAAGCATGTACTATTTGGCAAGTAGTGGCAACAGCCTACTCTGAATTTAGCAATTTAAGCTTTACTTAAGTTTTACTAGGTGAAAGAAAAAAATAATTATGTATTTTTTGCGCTCTGTTTTCATATCCTTTTGCCATCTTTCTGCTCACTAGCCAAAGACAAGCATCCCCTGCAATTCCAGAATGTCCTCCTTAGATAATTCTATGGCAGGAATTTCAAATGGAAGATTCAAATGTCAAGTGCATTTAAAATGGAGCTTGCATTTATACATGCTGTTACTTTAAGACACCTAAAAAATTCTGAAAGTCCCACTGTGGAAATCTCTAATATTTCAGTTTTTAGCCACAGATCCATTTGGAAATTAGTTGAAGGTAAAATTACTTAGAATGTCGAAGTCTTGTGTTAGGACTGTGCCATAGGTAAACACAGACTTTTGCACAATACATACCATGGGTTCACAGGCTTACTATAACCAATACCCACTGAGCTCTTCCTCCTTTTACTTACTGCCATGAGGTTGAATGACATACCTAGGGCAATATTTCTTGATTCTCTACACTTAAGACCTTGAAACACAGGAATTTCAAACAAAGCTTTATTCTAGATTCTGCAATCATTACAACATTCTGCAAATAACAGACTTTAATCCTCACTTTAATCTGAATTTACCAGGAATATAAACACAAGGGCCACTGTCTGCTATAAATCACATAGAAAATGTCATGTAAGGTCAATCCATTTACAGTCTGTCACTTTCCTCATTTTATAGGTAAGAATAATAGCTGAGTTATACATGGAAAAATGTACAGAAACCAGGAAACTTTAAAAAAAAAAAAAGATAGAAAGGATTAGATACTGACAGTGGCTCATTGTTAATTGAGTCCCATGTGTGAAAGCTACAGAAAGATTAGTTTATACAGCTGCTGCTATTTGTCAAAACATTGCTAACAAGGTACACATGTTAAATCTGAGTGTCTATTTTCAGTCCCTAAAAAAGAATGACCACACTAAATTCAATGACAAATATTAATTGAGAAAAGTCACTGTTATTTCCTGGGGAATTCCACTTTTTCAGATTATTCTTCTTATTTTATTATGATAAAAAGCATTTTTAAACACTTTTCCATTCAATGAAAACTGAGTGTTTTGAGAGTACACAGGTAGGATCAGAAGGAAACTGAAGGTTAACTCCTGGTAAATTCTTCCTCAGTATCTCAAAATGTAAGTTTTCAAGGACTATTTTGAAACAAAAACATAATGCTGCAGTCATTTCCAGTAGAAACCAAGACATTTTAAATCAAAAGCATCCATAACTCAATAACACCCAATATATTGTGTTCTGAAAATAATGGGAACTAAGGTTTATTCTGTTTTTCTACATACTCCCCCAAAAATTAAGTGGACTACCTACTGAATTAAATGAGGAAGCTCTACAATTGGGAAACAGAGAGAGCAAAGTAGTCTAAAGCAAGCCGGTACTTAGCTCCCTGCCTCCATGCAAACGGACAAGCAGGTCTTGCAAAGACGGAGGACAATTAGCCGGAGCCACCCCTCATGCTGCTATGCTAGGTCATGTTACAGAGGTGGGCGGCATTGTGAAGTGGCAGCTGGGCACTTCAAAGGGAGCCTGCCAGAAGACACAAGCTGCATCTGAAAAGCAACACCATCAGCCTCCCCTGACACATGGCCTGCCTCATCCCTGTTACTTGAGCTCGAAAGGAGCTATTTGAGAGGTCAGTGTTGACCACTCCCCTATTCCCATTACTATTACAAGTATGGGTGTATTTACAAGGTATTTTGCAGGCAGCCATACACAAGCCTTGACAGTGCCATGAGCCAGCTGGCCGTGTCTGAGTGCCTTGTAGTGGCTTGGCTGACTCAGTGCATAGAGAAAGTTTGTTGAGTCTGCTTACAAAACACCGTATAAATATGTCCTAATCTTGCTTCAATTTTCTTAACATAACTACTGTCTAATCCACTTTAGCACAAAGCACTTCCCTGGAAGGCGAGCTCAGACTTCTTTGTGTAAGAATTAGGTTGTGACAAAAATGCTCAGCTACAGCACACTTCACAGCAGCACCAAGAAACACCCTTCAAAATCTCATTGTGCTTTTCCTTCTAAAACTGGCTGCCAATAAGATAGTACCACAGAAGACCAATGCAAAAGAGAGTCTGGTGGAGTCTCAGAGAACTAACAGGAAGCATACTGATAAGTGTGGGCAGGAAACTGGTCCTAAATTTCCACAGTTGAAAACGCAGTAATATAGCCCATTTCAATGGGCCTGGGGACCAGTACACTTAGACCTGTCTCTTGTTTGCCTGCACAACTCTCCCACATTTGGCTAAACTTTTATCATAATATAAATCATGAAAGATTTTCATCTTTTGACATGTTGGGAGGCAAATGTTCAGGAAATTAAATATTTCTTGTGTTGAATTCAAGTCAGTATCAGTAAGAAAATAATATTTAAATTTGCATTATGGTAAGGAGAAAGAAAAAAACATGAACCACAACAAATAAACTATACATATGCAAAGAACACTTAAATTTAGCTGCCAAAAATATAATTATACCTGTAAATGCATCTGTGCAATTGAGTTGGATCCCTAAATGCTAATACTTCCATTGTTACAAAAACCTGCTGCACATTAGTCTCAATTATACTCATTTCAACCTTACAGGCAGCTGCCTGATTTAAATATGTTTAAGAACTGCTGGCAAGTAAGCCAGGTAGACAACAGTGGCTATGACACTTCACAGCTGAACTTTGTCATAGGTGCTGCAACCTTGCTTACATTCTAGTGGTAAGAAGTGCACTGGTTCCACACAGCACAAATGCCAGGTTACTGTAGGAAGTTATTATCTGTAATTAATGGTTTTGCTGAGTCAGAAGGAAGACTTGGTAAATAAATACAACAAAAAAGTCACAAAACAAAGAACTTAAATGCTCTTTATGTGGTCACATAAACACAACAGGCAGTGGTAAGGCCACCCCAAACCAAATTTAAGCAACAATTATCATGAAACCAAAAGAATGTATAGCAATGTATGCTGTAGTTCTTACTGGATGTACTGCACCAATGGTATACTTGAACTTCACTTTCCTAGCTTGCCACTAAACTAAGAACATGGATGTAATTATAGTTATTGGCTTCTAATTCTGTAAACCATACAGAGATAAACTGCTATTAGTGAGCATACACTACAAATAATTGTGTTTTGACAATATAGGTAAAGGAGACAAAAAAAAAATCTGAAAATACCAAAAGGAAAGCCAACCACAGCAATAAGAAAGATCGTGCCAGAAAGCACATCAAGGCCATTTATGGCTTACACTAATTTGCTGCAGGCCAAAGTTCATTTTATTCACATGAACTAATGCGTTCACATTATAAAGCAGAGGCTTCTTAAAAATCTGGACTTTTTCAGATGGCTGAGATTTCTTACTTTTTAACAAATGTGTGAAAACACTACCTGCCATGCATGTTCAAATATTTATTTTGTGTAGAAAAAAAAAAATATTGTCCTCAAATCATGGAGTCTGTAGGACACACTTTTTTTGACACCATTATCTGGATTAAACCTGTGCCAGAGTCATACTTTTGTGGTTTCCAAGATTAACCTCTTAAGTGTTCTGATAGAAATATACTCTTGAATTGTGTATTTTTATTTCACTTCTTCTACAGCGAATTTGAACTGCCTACAGAACTGCCCCTGCTACCCAAACACTTTTTATCAATGAACACTATATTAATAATCTTCACCATTTCTTGCAAGTCACCATGTAATTAAATATTTAATTTAAAAGGCTGTTAAACACACTGTACAATATCATTCTATGGATGGACAGCAGATTAGTTAAGTGGGTAATCTGTACACTATGGATTGAAAAATAGGTTTTTAGATATCTTTGCTTCTGAGGCCTATGCATTTATGCACATTGATATTTAAAAGCCAAAACTCAGCTGTGTCTGAAGAGTTTTGAAATTCAAAAATGAAGAAACAGATATTGCCATTTTAAACACACTAAAAATTTATTGATATAATTAAAATGAATGATTGATCTAAAGAGAATTACTAGCAACAAGTGTTGTGGTCCTAGTCAGACCTAGTCAGAGACTTTTACAAATTACCTTATATGCATCAATAGCAATGACAGCATCACAAGAACAAGCATCATCTACTGAATTCTCAAAAGAGTATCAGGCATTTCCAGCACAACCCAGTAAAGTGAACTCATCCTTTGAGTTTATACATATGTTTTTGTTCCATTTTGTTTGTTTTCTTTCAAACAAGTAAAATTTAACCAAAAAGCTATATCATTTTTCTCTTAGTAAAGTTGAAAGTGTTACTGTGTTTTTCTACAGTTGTCTCCTTCTACCTGGTTCAGTGTATTAAGCTTTTGTAACAACTATAGAGATGAAGAAATTTTAGTGTTCACTATGATTAACAAAAATCTGTTTTACTAAAATAAAACCTTATCTGTTTTCCAGGATTTCCTCTCTTTACAGATATTTTAAAAACTATCATGGGAAAATGTTAGAAATCTAAGCATTTACAAGATTGAAAGCAGTATTCCTCCATTGACTTTAGATTTTCATGACAGAGGTAAGATACACAATTGCAATAGCTGTTGCAAAGAAAGTGACATAGAATAGACCTACCTTTCCATGCCTGTGAAAAAATATTGTCTTATTCATACTGAAAGACCTCTAGAATCTATGTTAAGAATACATTATCACAAACGAATGGACCCAAGCAGTTTAATGATTTGTTTAATCTAGCAAGAAGGAAGTGCTGAGAATCACAGTCTGCAGGTTGAAACACAGAGTGCCGAGTATTGCTTTAGCATAGAGTCTCCACACTTAGTGTTTGAAATACCACCACACACAGCAATCTCAAACAAGGGTGAAGATCCTGCTGTGCCTGGTGCTGAGCTGAGGCACAGGAAGACTCCAATCCCAAAAACCTCCTCCTCTCAGACACTGAGTTTCAAATCTGTGTAAAAAATCTGTCTGGAAGCAGCAAGGTAATGTAGTGGGTTTATATAAAGAACTGTTGTTTCCTTAGATAGCCAGGAGACAGCATGTTATGTTAAGATGTAAATAATGCAAAACTCTTTTTGCATTCAAAAGGTGTTCATCTTCAGCAAGAGCCCCATAACACAGCAGAATGACAGGATATCCTCTTATCTTAATGACTTAATGAGGTACATTCGTTCTGATGAAGAAGAATATTATTTCTCCTGAGATGTGAGATTGCAATATAGAAAATTATTTCAGACCCTAAAGAAATTACAATATTCCTTGGGGTGATACAGTGTGCACAACTAGATGTGAGCAAACTGACCTTATACACTTGCTATTTTGAGAATATTTTGTCCCATGGAGTTCCAAAAAAGAAAAAATCTGCTTATTGAATTAACTAATTGCTCTTAACAAATGAAGATGACAATATCTCATACAGAAAATTAGCACAAGGGTTCTCTTCATATTTTTTTTTCTATATAAATAAACTTTATAGAGATTTTTAATGTCATTTTTTCCCAAATCTTTCATATTAACATCTATGAAAAGAAATGTATAAATCGTTTTACCTTCAGCCCCAATACTTATTCCCTGGAGGATTATATTTTGCAATTTCAGTTGATCATCCTCTCCATTCTGTTTTTTTAACCATGGTATAGTTGATCTAAGTTGCACATTTAGCATAGGTCTTATCTTCCATAAAGGTCAATATAAAATCCAGAAAATATACACTAAAAATTATTGTCCACTTCACAAAAGCAATTACTTCAGATCAAAGTGGAACAGTTAGAATTTCATTATAAATCATTAGGAGTATAATTCCCAATAACTTATCTTACAACATAAGGACAAATGTGGACCAAATGACGGAGAAGGGGGAATTGCGGTAACTACAGTGTGGAGATACAGGTGATGCAGAAGAAAAACCTATAGGAAAGCATCTGTTCCCCTAATGAAAAGTCTGCATGATGAAGGATCTTGCACATTTAAGGAAACGTGACTTGTAATAACCAGGAAAGATATTGAGAAGATGCTGTAAAGTTACAGTTGTGAATAAAAGCACAGTCTTTGAACTCATTACATTGTAAAGCTGAACTGCACACAGGCTTCATTTAGATTCTAGCTCTCACATATCAGTCAAAGCTTTGTCCATTAGGCTTTGGACATTATGTTACTAATTTCAGGAAAGTGAAAGGATGATCATGTGAAATATTCAAATTGAAGAGGAAAACTTTCAAGAATATACTACCGTCTAGAGCAATAGCATGCTTCTGTGCACCAACCCTGCAGCTTCTGACTGCAAGCTAGCACTGTCAGTGTTTTTGCCATCTTGCCCGTTTTCTTCCATTGGTCTGATACCATGAGTAGCAGTAGCTTATTGCCCATTACATGTCTCACAGAAATCCCAGACCACTGTCTTTGTCACATACAGACTGACTGTAAATTTTAAGTGCAGCGAATCCAAAACATCGGGCAGATGCTTGAACTATTGCACATGCACTGCATTGTTGATGTTGACTCCCATTGCTTTTGGACTTCAGGGAGGTCTTCTCCACCACCACATAAATGGTCCAATGAAGTTGCCAAGTTCCTTCTCTTATATTTTCTGCAGCTGTTTTATTATAACATCTGTGCTGCAAGAGACATTGAATAACATCTTATTTCTGTCTTCAGCTGCACAGCCCAAGGCATGCAGCAAACATACACATGAAATCTCCAGATTACACATCAAGTGAGCCCAGCACTATGACTCCACATGCTTCTGTGTGTGACAAAACCAGGCCAGAGGAACTGGGAATCAACCAAGGTAAAGCAGCAGCCTACTGTCCCTTCTACATCAGACCTCCAAGCAGAAGTCACAAAAAATATTCAATTTCAGCTGCACCAAGTGCTACCACAGCTACACAGGTGTTCTCTTTTCTTAGAGGAGAGCAAAGGAAGTGGACTCTGCTCTTCCTCATGTGACCACAATCTGCTTTTGCTCAGATTCCTTTCTTTCTTGCAATCTTACCAATTGACTATCCACTGTTCCACAGCGAATGCCAAGTGCACTCTTCAAATGTACTACTTCAGTTAATTTTGACAGAGTCAAAATATAGCATAGAACTGCAAGATCCAAAATACCTTAGAATTTTATTGAAGACATTTCTTTCTCAGTTTCCAAAAACTCCAAAAGGAACACACTGACACTCATTAACCTGTATGCCAGAGGCCTCTTTTGGTACCTAACAATATCCCAAAATCTGTAATCTGGCACAGAAAGTTTATACAACACAGGTGAAGAATTGCTGTAAGAGCACACAACTACATACAGTATTTTCTCTCAAGTAAATAAAAATATGCAGAAAGGGAACAGAGGAGAGAGTATATACAGAGAGTTGCTTTTGGTAATAATCCACTTCATAGCAACAGATAACAGTGTTACTTTTTTGCTGTTTTCTTTTAGCCCAGATAAAATGTTTCCTCACAGTTTTCTTTAACAGTCATGAGATTATCACAGTTGGTGCAACAGATGTTGGTCTCCAGGAAGAATGGTCTGATCCTGTAAAACCTGCTTTCTCATGTGCAGACCCTTTGAAATCAGTGGGATTTATGTAAATAGGGATTTGCAGGATTAGGTCTACAGTCTAGAGAGTCTGCAGTACTTCAGTCACACATGTTCTAGTTTTGTTGCCTGGGAACCCAGTACAGCAGAATAGCTGCTGAACAGTCCAACCATCACTTACAGAAGCAGAACAAATCTGAACACAGTCCTTGCAACATGAATTCAGCATTAGGATTTTATACTACTGTAAAGCAATCCCTCCTGAGTCAAATAATGTTCAATGTGATCAGATGCGATCCATATTAAAGTACAAAACACAAGGAGAATGATCCTTGCATTTACAAAACCAGGGAAAGAAGTAAAAATAAAGACTTTTCTCCTTTTTTTTTTTACTTTTTTTTTTTTCCTAAATGGAACACATTGGATATGCATACTGTCCTCTCCCAACATCAAAACCTGGAGCTGGAAATATTTGGAATGCAGTAACTTGGGCTCACCATGGAGATGGAAGAAGAGAGACTACTATTTGAAAGTCAAGAGACATGTCTAGCACAGGAGTTCCAAAATTGGTGCAACTGGCAGTGGAGATGGTATCCTACAATGGTCCGTCCTCACACCCACTCTTGGGCACTCTCCACTGCACCTCCTGCCCACTCCTCCCTTGGCCCACATGCATTACCTTCTCTCACTTCACCCACTTCCCACATCCCCCCAGGTTCTGCAGAAGCTAGGTTACTGCTGCAATTTCCATTGGCAAGGAGGCACACGCAGCCCACGGCTACCAAGCAGTCAAAGGGGGACAGGCTACAAAGAAGCTGATGAGTGTTAGCTGCCTCATGGAGAAGCTGGGAAATGTTGGTACATTTATTTAACACCGGTGATGTCCAGAGATGCAGCTACTCTGGTCTCTTCTCCCAAGTAACAAGTGATAGGACAAGAGGAAACAGCTACAAGTTGCACCAGGAAAGGTTTAGATTGGATTTTAGGAAAAAATATTCATGGAAGGAGTTGTCAGGCATTGGAACAGGCTGCCCAGGGAAGTGGTTGAGCCACCAGCCCTGGAGGTATTTAAAAGACATGTAGATGTGATACTTAGGAACATGGTTTAGTGTTGGACTTGGCAGTGCTATGTTAATGGTTGGACGCAATGATCTTGAGGGTCTCTTCCAACATGAATGACTCCATGTGTCACTTTCAAATAGATCATGTGCAACCAGCGATACAGAAACCAGTCTTGAGAAACAAAGTAAGGCATCCTTCACAGTAATATACATAATAACTAGGATGTGTGCTGAACACTGTTCACCCAGACTAGAAACTACGTATCAAACATCACATCAACAGACACAGTCGGAGTCATATGCACATACTATCATTAGAAAATAAAACGCAACTATAACTGAGAGAAGTTCAAATGAGTCTACTATAGTTACTCCAATGGGCATATTTTTCCAGAAGAGGGTCCATTTCATCCTGTAGGGAACCCTCAGGAGCACTGTACACAAGACCGCATGAAGATGCCATATGAATGCAGTTTTGCTGCTTTCAGGACCCACAGGAGCTTGGTGTTTTTTGATATCGCTTCACGTCGTCAAACTTCAGCTGAATCAAATTTTAAAATTCTAGAGTTTTTTTGCAACTTATATGCTATGTGAAAATTAATCATTAAGTTCCATTCTGTGTATTTTGATACCTGTTTCCTGGGCATTACAATGAAAGCAGGGACATCACACTTATATTTGCTAAAATGAAACTGTCATTAATTGCTTCTTCTTAAAATACATAAGCACAAGGAAAACAGAATATCTCATTATATTGTAACAGGGAATTTAAGAAAAAGTCTATGTATAGCCCTCTCTGTAGGTTCCTCATCAGATAAGTAGGGAGTTCTGTGTTAATGATCGTCCTACTATGAAACACATCAGCAAGCCCAAGGTACCATTTATATGGCTTGAATTCTAACAGGGTTGAACAGGTTGGACTATATTTAAAAATACTTTTATCTTACTACAATAGGATAATGTGTTCTAAGACTACATACTACAGGAAACCAAGACTTTTCTGCTGATTTAACCTAGGCTCAGTAGCTAATGCTCTGCGCCATGCTTCAAGTTAATTACTGCTGAACAATTCAGGAGAACAGCACAGGACTCCAGCACAGCACCAAGAGAATTAGTATGCCCTTCTGATCAAAGAAAACTAAGCAGGCTATGTCCAGGAAAGCAATTACAAAAAGGCAAAAGTCTGAAAGAAAGTTCGGGTCACTTTATGTGCTCATTATTTGTGAACTCAAAGCTCAGAAAAGGAGCAAATTTGACTACTGCATTAACATCACTGAACCTTGAGGTTACAAAGGACATGAAGTGATCACCTGAACCACCTCCCTGCTACACAACTTGATCGAGTTAGGTGTGTCATTTTGGTAGATGCTTCCTAAACCTGTCCTTGATAAAAATAACACATTCTTCTCTCCAGTCTATTCTGCCCTACTGTTTTTTTTCTTGAACATAATCTTTCCTGATGAAATGTTAAGCTTTTACTTCTTGTACCTATATGGAAGGCTACTCATAGATCTAGAAAGTTTCTGGCTGTCTCAAATAATTCCCACTTTTTTTCCTTATGTGCAACACCCAAAACTAGACAGTGTTGAACATCATTATACCATAAGTCCTTTCAGTTGGACACAGTGGTGTGTCAGTCCTTCTAACAATTGCTGAAATTTCATTCTAGGTCTTGGTTCACACTAGTGAACAATCATTATCATTATTTGACTCTGCAATGATCTTAGTCTTAAACCTGAAATACATCTTTAAACACACATGTTTTACATCACACGAATGTTGGAGGACAAACAGATTAATTGCTGTCCCTAATGCTGTGTTTGTGAGTGCTAAGAAGTAATTCCAAATGTTCCAAAAAGGATTAATGCAGTATAACAAGTCTATTTAATTACCGAAAGACCAGTGATCCTTATTTTACTATAAGCAGCTTTTCCTTTATTTGTAGGCTGTAAATAGAACAGAAATCATTACAGGACAACTATAATTCTTGTCCCAGAATATCCAAGTTACAGCAACAATTTAGTGAAAAAAAAAAAATGTGAATGGCCAGGGAAGACTACATACATACGTTGCATTTATGCATGACAATGCAAGACCAGACACTCCTCGCTGTAGTTAAAAATGCAGTAACAAATCTTCTGCTCTGTGTAACAATGTGATATCTGTTTCCTTAACTTAAAAAAAAAAAAAAAAAAAAAAA
The DNA here is from genome assembly GCF_037038585.1 of Patagioenas fasciata. NCBI lineage: Eukaryota > Metazoa > Chordata > Aves > Columbiformes > Columbidae > Patagioenas > Patagioenas fasciata. Next base: position 20,737,535 of record NC_092560.1, on the reverse strand, counting down.
GGAAAAAAAAAGGCAACAATTGAGTAAGTTAAAGTAATTATACATAGCTTACAAAAAAATCGCCTCAGGTTTAAAAAAAGCTAAGAAGTCCATGACACCTACAACATAAGCCTTTATAGATTACTGAACTGCAGGCAGTGAACTGACCTATGAATGCATATATGGTAAAATCGCAACTTGATATAGATTACTTTAAATTATGTGTCTGAATCTAGACAGCCCAATCAATTTTTCAATTCTTCTTTCTGCAGAAGCTGGTTATTCTTTAACTGGAAGATAAACAATAGAATAACTTTTGATGTTAACCCTTGATTAGCTGTAAACTGTGCTGTTTCAGTATCACCTGTGGTAAGTGCATGGACAGACCTTTTTTGTTTTTATAAATTAATGTCACCTCGCACTCTGAGAACTAGACACAGTAATTTTGTAGGTGTTGATGTTATAGCTGTCTCACTACCAACCATGAAACATCATAAAGGAAGGAATGAGGAAAGCAATTACTCAACGAGTAAAAGTAGATGGCACACTGGATCTAAAAAGCACAAGTTACTGAGTATTTAGAAGAGATTCAGTACAAGCAGCATGGGCTTCAAGTAAAGGTAGGCCCTCCAAGAGAAGATCCTCAACTAACTCCTTACAAACCGTTTCCCTCTTGGCTGGCTCACAAATCAGACCTGCCCAAGTATGGGAGATGAAACGGGATGCATATTCCACACATAAACAGGCCATTTCGTTAGCCTGGGTTTTATCTCACACTTTGGACCAAACTGCTGAACATCTATCCTCCTGCTGTGCTGGTGTGCTCTGGTCTGAGCTACTGGTACACACAACTGAAAAACTTGGGCTCAGAGTGGGGTGAGGGATGAGGAACCAGACTGAGCTCAGAGGCCACCCCTGCAGGCACTGCAGATGCCTCCTCCATGGTAGGCCAGCTGGATGAACATATATGTAATTGCCCACAACGACTGTTTCTTGATTGTTTCTTTTATCTTTCTGTCTGAAGTACTTTTTCTTTCACTGGGCAAGGGCAAGAATACTCAGACAACTCTCTGAGTACACCAAAGCCCCTGCACCACAGTCCCACCCTCAAGGGCCAGCCCTGCCCAGGGCTCCTGCAGAGTGAAACATGAGTGACCCACGGAGCGCTCCCACCACTGACCCAGTCTCCTCCTGCACAGTTCTCTCCGATGCTCTCTCTCACGAAGCAGTACCACTGCAGGGCTTGCCATGCAGGAATGCTTAGTGCCAGCCCTCCCTGCTTGGGCAAGTTTCTTCTGTTTGAGCATGAGAAAACCAAGAAAGACATTTATTTACAACACAGAGCCCACTTGGGGGTTGGGTATCAGCACATGGATTTTTCTTGCAATGAAACACGGGAAGAGTTTTAACTTTTCAGTCAGGACATATCTCAGTATTTTGCAACCCTCGCAGAGCAGTGCTGGAGCAAGCGGTGCTCTCTCCCTGGAACAGGAGGCACAGAGAGAGGAAGCAACCTGCATTTGGTCACCTGGGCAGCTGCAGCAGGGCTGGGGACCAGGACAAGGATTTTTAAATCCTTGCATCTAAACATTGAGTCACGCTTTACATTGGCGTCACAGTGATAGCATTCAAGCTCCTTGCATCAGCATTCCCACCCTCTTCCTTCAGAGGAACTATGTAAATGCAATTAAAAATCACACCTAGATTTTCAAGTTTCACCCTGAAAGAAAATGTTTGGTCATTTACAAGTGCACAGGAATGCTGTATGTACAAATACACTCTGATATATTTTCCTTTGTTAAAAAAAAAAAAAAAAAAAAAAATTGAGTCGATATAGAAATCAGGTGGACTACAGTAATATAAACTTGATCATATGCTGCAAAAGTCAGTGCCTCATGCTACAGGAAAAAAGAGTTTTAAATGAAGTATATTTCATTGAATAAATCTACTCATATGATCAAAGCTTTCAGGCTGAGGCCCTAAATTAAGAACATAACAATTATCTGATGACCACTGGATTATAAGTTTACTTGTTTTATAATGGTACCAGTACTAGCATATGAACTTTCTTAACTAAACAAGGCTGTAGCATGCCACCAGTTTTTCAACAGAATCAGTCACTGATTTCAAAAGGCACCACTTCCTTAAACAACAGCACAATGTAGCAGATTATTCGATGCAATACTCATCTCAAAAAACTAAACTGTCCTAACAGTCAAATTGTAGGTAATTACAGGAAGCACAAAGCCTACATCAAGAAGCTGACATTAGCATCAGGGACATTCACAGTAGGAAGCCTGTCGGGATATGGGGTCTGTGACCACCCCCCTCTCCAAGAGTAATTCATAAGGACAAATAGTTTCCCCCAGAAACAAAGCATTTCACAGAAGAAAAACGATGAAAAAGAAAAAAAAGACAAAGATTGTTCTTTCTTCCTTTTAGATAAGTTTAGATACTGCATAAAGCATAGTGTGTGAAGTCCTTTACTTTAGAGACCACAGTTGCTCTTGAGTGCAATCTAGATCTTTAACAAAATGACGGTTTGGTACTAAGGAAATAAAATAGCCACTTACAACACTGACATGAAATGCTCCTCCATTTCACAGCAAAAAAAAAAATATTTTGATCACTCTTTTCTCCTAAAAATCGAAGTGGTATGCATACATATTACATTTTCATCACAAAACATTTTTGAAGTGGAACCCTCCCAGCTCATCCCACTCTAAAAATGTCCACAGTGAAATGGGACCAAGACTGACAGTGTTTGCCCTTGAAAAATGAAGCAAACCCATGCACCCAGACAGAAGACAAATGCCCTGCAGCCTGGTAGAGGATGGAGCTTCCCTCCAGCCACCAGAAATCCTCATGTCACCTCTGCCACTATGGAAAGCTGTCAACTTGTCCCCATCACTGTCAGCAGACAAAAGGTAACACCATCATGAGTATATCCAGGGGAGGACACAGCTGCTCCAGAGGGACACCACGAAACCCACTGGGGTGTATTTGGGACTAAGATCTTCTTGTCAGCAATTACCACAAAGAACTGAAGGAAGGGGCACAGCTACTGAACAATGGAGAGATCAAGCAGTTTGCAGCCATTTCATGATCCAGACAAGCTAAGGTCAAGAGATTCAGGTAGCAACTTGGCCTGGCCATGAGTTACAGCACAAACGAATTGTTTTAACAAATTGGCTTTGGTCAATTAAACCTAACAAGACATGTTGCATCATGGAGCAGGGTTCTTGACACTAAGGCCAGGAGCTGAGACCAGCCTCATAAAACATGTCTTTTAACATAGCATAACAAATTTAAGGTAATCCATCCAGAAACTGCTAATGTCAGAATAATAAAATACAAGTTGTCTTGACTAGGAGTTGCTTTCACACTTTTAAATCAGGAACACTGGAGTGTAGTCATCCTTTCAAGATGCCTGGCTTCATTTTCAATAGCATTAATCATGCAGTGGAAAACTGATGCTGCAGTAAATATACTTACTATCTCTCAGACACAAGGCACTTCCATAAAAATCTGCTAAGCAAATTGAGCATTTCCTTGTTAGCTGCTTCAGCAAAAAAGGCAGAAAAAATTGTGGCATTTTAGGGCAAAGTAATTCACATGCAAAGGACATATATTCTGTAATATTTTAAGTATGTTTAATTTCTAAAGACAGATAGTTTGTAATTATTGGGTTCTAATGTGTGCACATTTTTTATTTCTATTTTAAATAAAAATGTATAAATCCCATATCATCTTCTCAGAAGATAACTTGTGAAGGATATGGCAAAATTGTTAAAAATTAAAATGCAATGCTATATTTAAGATAAATAGTTCATACTTATATTTCAGTTGTTTAAATTCAATCCTTATGAAAATATGTGTAGTAATTCAGGCTAATAACACTTGATGACTGGCAAGACAAATATATAAACAATATGCTCAAAACCTAAAAGTTTAAAATTCTCAGTTGTCACATAACTGTAAATAATATAGAATATACTTACTTGTGCACAGCATTTTCATCAAACCAGTATCAGAAAACTTATCTTTTTTCCTAGTTTCTCAATGAACATGCTGGGTTTCTCAGAGTTCACTAATGCGTTTTTGCAGTTGGCTTTCCTGTTCAATCTCTGAGTAAGAAATGGGGAACCATTTTGTTTAATTTCCATGTGTATTTTTTCAGGGGGGAAACAATTCAAAGCCCACTTAAAGCCATAGAGATGCCATTAGTGAAGGTGTCTATATGAAAGGACACTGGAAAACATCAAAGTTTCCCTTCTGCTCTGGAAATAGGAGGTTACTGTTTAAAAGTGCAAGGTCTCTCTGACAGAAAAGAACACTTACTGGGCTTCAGCTAAGCTTTTGCACCATGCTTTCCCAGTGCTATATCACAACTACTTCTTATTTCAGTTCTGTTTCTTAGAGTGAAAGAAGTAGTTTAAAACGTCCCAAACACCATAAGTCACTCAGAGGAAACTAACGTTAAAATGACTCCAATGTCCCTATAATATTAAGTCATCTTTTTAACTTGAGGAAGGGCGTGGAGGTAAGAGGGTTGTAACACACAGGATCCACAGGTTATGAAGGCAAAAGCTCTGGTCCTCAGGCTGGCTAAAAAGATCCAAAATGTTATTATTGATAAACACACTTTAGACTATCAGCTCTTCCTCAGACAGAATCCTCCATAAAAACTACATCTGAAGTGTCCATCTCCCACCAACTGTGAAAAAAGCTAGAACAAAAGTCACATGCCAACAATGAGGTTCCTAAGAAATGGTTCAAGGAATATATTTGCTTAAAACTGGAAAAAGCACAATATACTTCAGAAAAGGAAAGAACCTCTCTGAAAGGAGGTTTGGCAGGGGGAGAGTGTAAGGGAGTAATCTTTTTGTAAATAAAAAGGTGGGTGGAAAAGATTAACAGCTGTGCTAGAAGAATGTTCCTAACTTCATACACAACTCACTGCCCCCAGACAGTACAATGCACACATCCAAATCAACTCTCCTCTCTCTTGGACAAAGATAATAATCTAAGACTTACTTCCCCTTTACTAGCTTCTGAGCCTTTCAAACGTCTTCTAATCCAGGCTTCACTGCCCTGAGCCAGGTTTTCACCAACTGCTTCCAGAAGCTACACCAGAGTTTTAAAAAAAAAAAAAAAAAAAAAAAGGGAGAAACCTCCTCACAAAGAATGACATGACATCCTGTTTGACATCTGTTGAACAAATAGGGGATTTCTTCTCCACAGTACAATGGAAGGAGCAATGCTATTCAGCTAAATTAGCCATTTAACTTGATATTGAGATCAACCCAATCACAGTGATCACCACAAAGCAACATACCACCTTGCTGCTGAGACTGGAACATGATGTTTTAGGAAGCCTCTTAATATACTGTGTTGGGCACCATGGCACGCTGCTCCAAGGACCAGAGCTTTGGAGGACCACCAGTCCCTGAGATGCCTACATTACTATACTAGCAGCAGGGAGATGGTGAAGGATTGAAAGCAGAGAAAAAGGGAAAGCTAGAAAAAGTGGACTTGACAGCAATCTCATGCAACTAATTTTAAAATCCAACTTGCAGCAGCATTTAGTGTTTAATTATTTTAATGAAGATTTCACAGTTACAATGAATTCAACATGCATGAAAACTAAGAAATTTAAAACATAAATCTCTGCTGTTATTTGAAGTATTTACTTTATGAATTACTGGCCTTATTTATAGTTTTAGAGCATTTTTTTTGTTCCCAGTATTGTTCTTCTGTCAGAAACTATGGTGAAGCAAGAATCTTCTGTTTTCTTTTCTATTCTATTCTTTACTTCATAGCTTCTTGCTGTCAATGTAAATGTCATTCATAAATTAACCCTGACCTCTAAATTTTCAACTAGTTGTATAGAATTTATTTAACCATAAACCTCTTTTGTCTTAAACACAATTAATGTCACTTAAGCTTGTGAAAATGACTCCCCTTTGTGTATCAGGTAAGAAGAAAAAAAAAAAAAGGAAAGAAAAAAAAAAAGAACAAGCTAAATGCTCCTTCTTAAATTGTATATGTACTTCATTCCTGACTGCAACAGTAAAATTAAATATGGAAATGTCTCTTTCCTTTCTCATGAACCTGTCATATGGCCCGTAACCCTGTTCTGAGGGAAACTGGAATCCAAAATAAAAATATACATTTTGAATTCTTTGGATCTACTGTCCGAATGTCAGTTCATGCATATACATTCTGGAAAACAAAAATTGATGGGTGGCCTTTTAAAATGTTTTCATATCCTACATCTTCATGAATAGAATTTCTGTAATCATCAACTGAAAAACTTCATTATGCCCATATATATACTAATGACAAATGTCTTTCTTGCCTGCAGTTTTCACCAGAATAGAGGTACTTGACAAATTAATCATCCAAAATTCTACATTAGAAAACTAGAAAAGAAATCAATACAATGCCTTTTTCAGTTGACACAAGAAAAAATTTAAAATTAAATTTTCCATTTGCCTGAATAGACTGGAATTGCTCAAAGTGATTCAAAGATTTTAAAAGGTTTATTATTCCCTATCAGATTCTTAAACTACAAAAAAAGCTCTTCTCATATGACAGAAGATAAAATATAAATTCCTACTTCTGCTTCTGCATTTGCTTTCTGATTCAAAATTGAGATTTAGCGTAAAGGATCATAAAGCCATTTCACTATGTGTGTAACAAGCTCCTAAATCACTTAGACGCCTATAGGCACAGGCAGTAATAAGCTCCATTTCGTGTTGTTCCCAGTGTAACTAGTAATTTGCTATGTAAGCTTCAACAAACCACCTTGTACCTTGACATACCCTTCTGCAAAACGGGTAAAATGTTCTGCTGTATGTTCCCAGGTAAAGTATTCAGAAGGAGGCAAATCATTAAAGTTAACGGAAGTAGGAACTCAACAGATAGATTGATTCTTCTAAGCCCATTATTTTTTTATTAATTGTACGTGGAAGCATCAGTGTACACAAGAAATGCAAACCCTTATTCAAATTCCATCTGGGTGGTGTGACACTTAGACATATGATCATTATACGACTTATGCAGAAGGAAGAGTGCTTAAAACACAATTTTGATTGTGATTTTAAGAGGAATTTCTTGTAGTCACAGCAAACTAACCAAAATAATGTATTTATCATTTTAAAATATTGGAAGGATTTTATTACTATGTCATCAATTTTCCATACTTGGTACATGAAAAATAGGGTATAACATGAAAAAGACTACATAAACCTATTCTAAAAGTTGAGCTCCCTATAAAAATAAATTCAAAAAACTCAAAAGGCTTAATAAAAATATCAAGCCACTGGTACACCAAGAGTTCACTCACCCACCCCTGCAATTTCAATATATCATATTTAAAAAAAGAATTACAGTTCCTCCTGGAAGGAGGACATGTTTTTCAAAGTAAGACAATGCATTCACATTTCCAGAGCTGTCTGAAGTGAAAAAGTGATATCCCTGGTGAGTTCAGGATTAACAGTTTGCTGGTGCTAAACTAGGATAAAGACAGTTCCAAATGAAGGCAGATGCAGCAGCCTGTGCTCCAGCTGAGGTTATCTGACATGGGGGACATTAACAAGCAGAAACCTACTACCACAGGTGTGGCAGCATACCACAGGCAGGTGGCTGCACCCAGGCTGCCCCAGTGCAGCTGCCCCCGATGCTGGTACCTGCCAATTCCCCACAGGGCAGCCGGAGCGTCCTGCACAGAAAGTTCTCCTCTACCCAGGCTGCAGAAGCAAGCCCTCGCCCTCACTGTCCCCTTCTTCTCCTTTCTTTCTTATTCTTTTCCTGCCCTCTCTCTCCCCCCCACAAGAGACAGGACACAGTCTGGCGATTCAAGGACTCACATAGACCAGCCTTCCTTCTTTGCAGCCCTTTGGGTAGAGTGGCTAATCCTTCTGAATAACGAGATAATAGCAGTTAACCGGAAAGCAATATTAATGCTATCTAGGAAACTTCCAACAGAAATTATTCAGTCTTTTTGCTGATTTCCTGGTAACAAAGTCATGCAGCTGGAACTGTGGCAGCATCTTGATAGTTTCTGCCCTCCTTCTTGAGTACTTTAAAAGATTCTCCCCTCCCTCAACTTCACAGTTTATTAACAGCTGGAGATTCAGGGTCCTTCAATTAAATCACTCTTACAGAAGGACAAAGGACAGTGTAAACAGTAACATGACTGATCTGAGAAATGTAGTCTGAGAGGTACATGCATTAAAAACACTCACAAACGTTTAACATTTACATGTACCACTGCTTCAGTCCTTTAAACTCCCAAAGCCTTTCTCAAGGTCTACTATGCTTCATTCAGTATGTGCTGAAACACCTAACATCAAGTTTGCATTTTATTTATGCTGCAAAAAACAGCAGAGATGATGCGGGGATTAGGAATTCTGCAGATAAGGCACATTGCTGTAGATATATTATGCTTTAGAAAAAACAGCAATGCATTTTTTTATTATTATTATTAGCCATTGTAAGAGTAAAATATCTATCAGAAGAAGGGATTTATATTATCTGGGTTCTGTTGCAGCAAACAAGTACTGCAGCTTTCATTCACTGATTGTCAAAAACTTTCCAATGTGCCCACTGCAATGCGGATGCCAACCAACGAATCAAAGGCATTCAGCAAGTAGACAAAGAGGGTCTGATGCCAACCTCGGTGCCACTGGCAACCATTATTGGCATCAAGCACATTGTCTGCCTTTTTTTTCCCCTCTCCTGGCACTTGACAAACAAAATGGCGGTTCTTGTAGCAACGGGAACACAGCATAAGCGCTGCACTGAATCAAATATCATCAAACGATTTTACGGGCTGAGATGCATTCCATACCAAATAATAGACGGTCCCTGATGCCTGACCAAAAATAAATAAATAAATAAATGAAAGGGGGCAGATTTGTCAATAGAAACAATATTCATACCATTTTCAAAGTTTGGGCTTTTTAAAAACTCAGGTGGGGGGGTGGACCTGATTCACATAACAAGCAGAAGAAGTGTGTTATGATTAAGAATTATTTTGATCCTAAACATGGATCACAGTATGTACTTCCCATTTTCTTCCTCCATTTCAGTCAAAGGAGCAGCATTGCAACCTATGTCTTTCTTTTTTTTTTTTTTTTTTTTTAGAGATCATAAAGCATAAGACGATAGTAGGAAAAAGAATGAGGGGGAAAAAGAAAGGTGCTGAATTCTGAGGGAGATGAGGGAACAGTAGAACCAGATGAAGTTGGTCAATGACAGAATTTCACAGGTTGGTCCTTATTTCTTCTTTCAAGGCAGGCATGGAAGTAGAAGTTCTTTTTATTAAGAACTGAAAGGATTATTGACATTTCTAGATCTGGAAATTGTCAATATATTGTAACGTTACTCTGCACTGCAATGCGGATGCCAACCAACAAATCACAGGCATTCTAGGCTAAACAAAGAAGGTCTGATGCCAATCCTGGTGCCACTGGCAACCATCACTGGCACTCGAACTATCCTTCCTCCTCTTTTTTCCCCTCTAATCTTCTTTTTTTTTCAAAGGAATTAAAAAAAAAAAAAAAACCACACAACTACTTGGCCCTTTTATTCATTTTATGTGCTAATTCCTTCTTCATATTTCATTTGGGGATCTAATTGTTTCTATGTCTCCACTTAGTTTCTACGTGATACTATCAGGTGGGGTGGGTTTATATATTCTAAAAGAGAAATAAAAAGCAAAACAGCATGTGTATACTGCAGCATTTTGGTTGACTTCATGCTTATCTTTTGCAAAGCCTGGTGCTCTTAATCAAGTGCACTACAAAGCACCACAATTAACCTACTTTCAATGAGGACGGAGAATCAAAGTTTGACTAAACGGAAAAAAAAATATAAGGATAACTCAATATGAGTTCTTCAAGAAGAGAGTCAACAGATGTTAACAGAAGATTTACTGTGAAGCAGCAAGACAGATACAAAATACACGCAGTTTACAATAAACAAAAGGGTCTACTAAGTGTGACTTGATACATAGAAATCAGCCAGCTTCATCTTCCAGTATATTCTCAAAGTAGCACCACATAGCTTTGAAATGTATAATATTACAGCATGCTTATCGTACCCATTTCCAATTATACAAATATTTTTAGTAAACTTGTATTCTCAATCAGTTTAAATCAATACAATCAGCTATGCCCTGCAATTCTTTCTCCCACTTCAAGTTACTGGCTTCCAACAACTTAAAAGTCGACAGTATGTAAGAGTACTCTGACCCCAGCTTCTTCAGCTCAAGAGCTACTTAAACTGTTTTACCTCCCTTTGTAGTTTTGACTTCTAGATACAAGTAAATCCATTAGAATTAATCAGTAAGCTATGTGTTGCAATATATGCATTCAAAATATCCTTTTAATTTTTTTCACAAAAGGAGTTTACAGGTACAAATTATTTCTAATTAACTTATTTTGGTTAGTGCTATCAAAGAAATCTTTCTTTCTATGTTATTGGTGATCAGATTTACCAGACTGCAGCTACTTAAAGTCACTACAAAATACATAACTGTTGTCTACTGCTGTGGAGAGAAAAATACAAAAAACTACAAGCAGGGGCGAAAAAAAAAATTATATACATATATATATATATATATGTATACGTATATACATAAAATAAAAAATAAATATTTTTTCATTACAATTATCCTAAAAGATTGAACCCTATTTATACGTTCACATAAACATAGTGCTCCACTTTCGTGAGTAAATGCTAAAAGAAAATTCACCGAAAACAAAAAGGTTGTGTTGTGTATCTGTTCTCTTAAAGAATGAGTACACACCAAATGAAGACATGCAATTTTACTTTTTTTTTTTACTAACAAAATCCATTCTGTTTGTTTTTCAGCTAAATCCTGCAGTTATGTATCAGGCATCATCTAACAGCTGGCCATCTGCCCTTCTGCAGGCCATTTCTGCCCGCTACCAGGCCAAGTTGTGAAATGGCCCACCATCTGCAGCCGGCCAAACTTCCCCTCACTGAGGTCTGCGGCTAAAAAATAAACGCTTTATTACCACTGATCAGTCAGCAATACAAAGACATCTAGAGGATGGTATAATCACCAGAAAGAACCAAAATGACCCCTCACAGAGAAAAAGCATTTCAGAAGGCTTAATATTGGAGAAAAAAAAAAAAAACCTTCATGTACTTGCAGCCATTTACAATTTCAGGTAACTTGTCTATAAGTATCGTTATCTGAATATGCAACATGACTTGCCGTTTTTTCCCTGATACTTGGTTATCAGAAGCCCTGTTTTTATTTTCATTCTGTAAAGCTAAGTTTAAGAAGCTTTTCCATAGTGTTCTTGCACTTTTCTACATTTGAATTACCTGCCAAACAAAATAAGTACAAGTGTGTTTATGAAAATACACTTTTCGTGGAAAATTATCTTGAAATATTACAACCTGGATCTTTTTTTTTAAAGCTCAGATAGGTAAGGTGAGCTGGTGATGTAAAATATGCATAAAACTTTAAGTATTGTATGCTGTAATTCTGACTACATATGGCATTTACAAAGCAGTATTTCTGTGTTGAAGTTTTTCCATACTTTATTCTATAGACATAAGAAAGTCTACAATTGCTCTTCAAAGTGACAGTAGGTTCACCAGTTTAAGGATGAATTCTTGATTATTTGTAACTACAAAGACAATAAAAATATTTGTACTATTTATTGTGATTGTGCACGCCTGCATCTGTTACTAACTACACTGGGGCAACTAAAAAAAAAAAACTGAAAAACAAGAAGAATGTTTCCTGAAGTCACAGCTGGAAAAACTACACAACATACTGACACTAATCAAAAAAAAAAAAAAAAAAAAAAAAGGCAACTTCAGTGGAACTAAAGTATTACCTAGGTATGTCCCGCTCTCTCTTGAAAGAGAAAACGAGGTACATATGTCAAACACACATGTCATTTACACAGGTCTGTAGGAATGTGTGCGTATAGAAGTATAGAAGTATACATGCTGATTTACACATGGACATGCATCCACATTATGTCTATAGACAGAATAATGTTTCACTGGAAGCCAGCCCATAGGGGAAACAGGGCTACTTGGAATCAGAGTTTGACATACTAACATAGAAACATGACAATCTGCTTCCTACCTTGCTCCTGCACGTAGTATGCCAAAAACAAATCAAGCTCCTTGACTGATACTGTTATGTGATGTGGCTGGACGCAAAGTGCTGGATTTGTGCAATGTGGGGATTTCATGAGCCGCTCTCCATCCGTACTTTCCAAGGGGATGCCTTTGAACAGGATCACCATGACTAGATCCAGACGCCAGACTTTGTCAGCCTGTCGCAGGCAGTCGATTCTCCTAATCTTACCCTTCTGGTCAGGATTGGACAATACACAGCATGGGTGCTTCTTCCCAGTCACCGTGAGCACAAAATCCTCCCGGAACTCTTGGCGAATATCTTTGCGCAGCTTGGCCAGAAGCCTGGATGCCCACTTCTGTTTAATTTCAGGTTTTTCGCTAAGTAGCTCATCCTTGACTGCTCTTTCCTCATCCTTTGACATTCGTTTCTCATGCTTTTTAAAGTACTTGCGTTTTCGAGCCTGAAGGTTGAACCAAGTATAGGCAATTGCACGGACATGTGGAAGAAGTGCCTCAATGAACGGGTGAAATTCATCCTGTGGAAAGAAGTGGAGGGAAAAAAATAAGAAAACTCAGAGTCAGTAAGTTGTCATAATCAAAGCAGTATTGAGAAAGGTTTCTGAAAATCTTAAAGTGAAATCCAAGACAAAGAGAATAAACACTTAAAATTTTCACAAATTTCTGCATAAAACCTTTTATGCAAATACGATCACTGTCAGGCAGCAGACAAAAAGTACACACAGAATTGCATTTTCCCCACATTTCCTTCTTTGAAAGAACCATGTGAAGATTTTATTTTTATGCCTCCCCTCACTTCAACCCGCAACACTGCAGAGATAACATCGTTTAAAAGAGATGCTATCAAGATGTTTTGTTGCTAACATTTAAATATCTGAGTGAACGGCTAACATCAAAAAAGTACCATTGCACAAAGAGGACACTATACGGTTTTAGAAAATCTGAGCAGAAACGTTCAGAAGGCTGAGGCGAATGCCACAGTTCATTTCTCTTCTCTGTGGCACCGAAACACAAAGCATATACATGCTCAGTGTAATGCCACACAGTTCCCGCTTTTGGAGCATGCTCTCAGCAAGAGACTGCTGGTGGCACAAAGAGCATGCGCCATTAAACTTGATCCATTTTCTTATCAAACGTCCAACATTCCAGCACTGAAACAGCACCATTCCAGTGGTGGTAACTAGAGAAACCAGTATACAGTAAGGGAAAGCAGGCAAAAGACACAGTGTGTCGTATACAAATCCTGAACAGAAGCTTCTGTACTTTCAGCTCATCGGGCTTCCCTCCCACCACCCCCAAACTCTGTAAAATAGAAGTTTATGAAGTTGAGAACAAAAATTAGATTTATGTTCTTTCGGTAGCTCCACTGAGGGTTTTGAAGCCCCACAGAGTCAGTTAATTTGTTAACCAATCACATGAGTGTGGCAATTATTCTAAACCCCTTAAAAATCAATCTGAGGTGTACAATGAAAAATGGCAACTTGGCACAAACTTCGCATTCTTTGTGTTTCTGCATGCTGTGGCAGAGTGACATTATGAGTGCACCGCTGGTCAAACGCTGCTTTTGTGTAATTCAAGCAATTTATTTACAGTTCAAAAATATCCCTTTCTGTCATCTGGCTTCACCTGCAAGTTCTTATCTTCTGCCTAGCAGCGATATGGATTGCATTAAGGAGGTAATGTTTAGTTGTCGTCTACACATACATCCTATGGCAATTAAATTAGTTCATTTTGTCTGCTAAAAGTACCATCCTACACATCCATGTTAATATCTAAATAGGCTTTTCCCCAAAATTAATGCTTGTTTTCTGCAAGCAAATCCACTGCTTAAAACAGCGCAATCTGCTCATCAAACATTACTGTATTTTGGTTTGGAAAGGAGACCTTAGGGGAGGTATCTTTCTTCCTGTGCGCAGGCATATTTAGTTTTAAATACCATGCTGATTGCCCATCACACTGAGTGAAAGAGTCCAACCAAACTAAAACTGAACCTTTTTTATGCAATTGTGTTCAAGAATACGATTAACAAACTAATATTTTTGCTACACTGCTAGACAAGGAATGAATTATGTTTAATCAATAGGTCAATTAAGTCCATTAGGTAAAAATGATGAAAGTATAACTAATGGTCTCAATTATATAGAGTTCAGTCTGCCATTGTATAAGCTTCAGGCCAAGAATTTAGTATTTAAATCCTCAAATTTCAAACAAACTTCAAAATTTCCTGAGTGGTAAAAAAACCCACAAGATCTAGTTACCTCTCTTCCATAAACATCCTCAAATCAAACAGAAAACAACACAAAAGTTGCAAGCAGTTTACCTATGACCCATTACTTGCACAGAATTAAAAAATAAATAAATAAAGGAATAAAAAGAGAGAGACAATAAAGGAAGGTAATTGAGGACATTAACAATTGCATTACAGTATGATGCTTGACAAAGAGCCACAAAGGCAACAATTAAACTGATTAGTAGTTTCCAGAAGAGATTTGAACAATTCTGATACTATACTGGCACATGAAACTAGGCCATGGAAAGAGTTAAACCACAATCTGTTCTTTGTGTGGGAAGGCAATACTGCTCTGAGTAACCACAGCCCATGATAAGACTTCCCTATCTTCATACGCTTTCTGATGCCATGCTTTTTTCCCCCTCAATTATAACTACTAAAGAAAGTTTATTTTTTCTTCCACAGAAGTCATCTTGATTGAAGTATTCAAAGAAAATTTAAAAAAAAAAAAAAAAAGGCATGAGGACTGTGCAGTGTTAAATCCTTACAATTCATTTTAGACTGAATAAACCAGATTTACTATAGATTTTGAAAATTCTAACAGCTGGAGCTAAAGGTGGGGTAAAGGCAGGGGGCTGATGAGCTTTGGGAGAAATGATTTTTTGTCTCAATACAATGATTACCCCTACATCTAGATGGACTTCAGTATTTGTATATTAAAATGGTAATAAAATGAATGTGGAAATATTCTGCGCTACTAGAATACTGCACATCTAGTTTTCATTTACAAGAAGAACATCATAGGTTGTTTTCTAATGGTTATGCCTTCAGGTAATGCACATAGCAGTACCAGTAATAACCTACAACATTTTATGAAAATTTTGTAGAGAAAAATTCCACCTTTAAATTCCTATCTGTAGTGGTTGAATGTTTCTATTCCAAAGAGTGAAGAGGGGAAAAAAAAAAAAAAAAAAAAGCTAAAAGCTTTTCAAAACTGTATTCAGGCTTTTCTTTCATAATATCATTAAGTTGTAATGATATAAATATATGTGAAAGAGTGTGAAGGAGAAACACAGCAAAGAACATCCTGTTCTAAAGCAACATTATCAGATATCTTTGAGAGATTCATTGTGCACCTGGAGTCCTTTCAAATGAAACATTACTTGACAAGAAGAAGTGCCCATAAAAATGATCCTAAATGGAGATTTGCAATTAATCACACACATTCTCCACTAAACCTTCTAAAAAGCCATCTACAGAATTTAATTTTTTTCTCCCTTAATACTCACACAGGCATTATTGATTTTTTTTTTTTTTTTTTTTTTTTTTTTTAATGTGGCATTCACCCATGTGCCACGGTTGCTCTTGCAATAAAGTGATTTATGGAGGTAAGATTTTCAAAAGTCATATCAAATGGCTCAGGTGAACCATTGTGCACTGGCAATTCACATTAAAATGGAAGTTACTATATAATATCTATGTAGCTTGCAAATAAAGGAAAAAATACCAGTCTTCTAATGATAATAGATAGGTCAAGTTTTCTTTTTTGGAAAAGGTGAAAGGGAAATGCAGCGCACTTCTCCTGTCTTACACGTTTTTATAAACTTTGTGTCAATTCATGCAAGTTTGAACTGAGGAGCAGTATAAAAATTCTATACAGAAAACTTCACATACTCAATCTCCCTGCATGGATTTTCTCTGTGCTGAATGAAACAACGTATTCCAAGAGCAAAACAAAATGACAATGTATTCTGAGTTTCCTGGACCACCATAACATAAAAATAAACCACGGCAAAAATATCACAAGAGACCAAGTACTTAAAGGCATGCAGTAACTGCATCCTATCATGCCTCAGCAAGAGAGATAAATGCATTTTATGTTCATTCCAAAACAGGGGGAAAGAAGCACATAGGAAGGAGAGGAAAGGACCCGCAAAAATTAAATTGCATTCTTCCTTGGAGCTATTTTACACCCACCAAACATTTATTAAAAGAGTGATGGGTACCATCTGAATTGCCAAGGTTTTTCTTAAAGCTGTACTTTGGATTTTAGACTTTTTCCTAAAAGGCGCTTCAGCATTGTCTCAGCAGAAACTGAACCACTGCTTTCGCAAAGAGCGCGGTCCAAACAGGTGTTTGTGTATAGAACTTTTACCAAAATATTTTCCTCTGAGCATATACTACCACAGTCAATATGCATTACAAGAGCCCTAGAGATGGAGAACACAATAGAGAGAACAATTCTGACAGTACTATAACTCAGTCACAACTCAAAATGAGATCAATCAATCTTTTGCTTTAAATAAATAAATATCATGAAGTATAAATTCTCCTTGTGAGTGTAATATTAATTTTTAATTGATGCAGAGGAAAGATAATTTTTAAATGCCTTTATCATTCCAAGTAAGGAGATAAAGATTACAAAATAAAATAAATATCCGCCAACTGTGTTCCATGTATGTACCACTTAAGGGAAACTGCCTCTTCATGGTATATGGCACAGCATAATTATAAAATATTATGGAGAAGTTATCAATGCATGAAAGCCTGGAATTGCTTTCCTGTATTTATGGCTGTATAAGTACAATGCGGTGTTTTTGCATACACCTGAGTGCAATATTTTAATATAGATTTGGAAAGAATAAGGAAATCTATTACATCTGTGAGTCCAAAAGGCAAGCATATGGGGGGGGGGGGGGGAAAGAAAGTAATTAGAGCAGGAAACAACAAAATTAACTACCCGCTGTAATAGAGGCGGTAGTGAAAATCTACATTTCCAATGTAAAAAAAAAAGCTTTCTTAAGTTGTACTCTCACGTTTACACTCTGGTGCAGAGGTCTTATTGCTTGTCAATAATTTCACAGAATGGACAGCCCACATAGAATTAATTTTTACTAATTGCAGATTTCATCAGAAGTAATTATTTCTACATGTGTACCTGTAAGCATGCGCGTATCTGTTACACAAAACGCTTCCTACATGCATTCATTCGTCTTTTGAAGAAGAAATATCTCAAGAGTACTCTTTTCCAGCTTTGCTACACTGTAGCTCACGTTTACTTGCTGAAAATATCCGTATCTAAGTCAATCACACTTAGATGCCAAACAAAATATAAACAATAAAAAATGTGTCAGCCAAAAAGCTACAGGACTGTATCCAATCACTGAATAAGCCTTATCATTGTTTCCATCTTCATTCACAATTTATGAATACTTCAGTCCTTTTGAATTACAAGGCTTTCTAATTGTGGAATAACTTAAATCATATTTATTTGTTCATCGTGCAAATATAAGTGCATCGTTGGCCGCTTAACACAAGTGTTGCAGGAGACGTTACTTTCGCACATTTTCTGCTTCTTTAGCTTTTTGGTGCACCAATGTGAAAGCAAGTAGTTATCGCTTAATCAGTTTACATCACATCCTCCTAAGACAGAGTTTCACAAAAAGCTTCTGAAAACTATCCCCTGGCTTTGCAGGCCGGCTTTACTCCCCGGAGCGGGCTCCGGAGCCCCGGCTCCCCGTTACCTTACGCCCAGCAAGGACGCTCCTGAGGCACCCGGGCAACTTCCCAACCCTGCTCCCTAAACCCCTTAGGTCACAAAAAAAAAAGAAAAAAGAAAAGAAAAAGCATTTTGCGGCGGCTGGGACCCCAGCCCGGGCTGCCCGCCGCGCTCCGCGCCGCCCCCCGCCCTCTGTGCCCCGCTCCGCGGTTCCGCGCGGCTCCGGCCGCGGCTTCGCCCCGCTCCCTCCCGCCGTCCCGGTGACAGCCGCCGCCGCGGCTCGAAAAGTGGCTGCAAGCGCAGCTGTACGACACGGGCAGATCTTTCCCCTTGCTCGGGAGGATGCACGCCGGTCCGCGAGCGTTGCACTTTCGCTGGGAGGGGGGCAATGCCACGCTCCTGCACAACCGAACAAGAAAACGGTGCACAGCTTGGTCATCCCCACGCACATCGCCCTCGCTGTTGGCAGGCTACGTATTATTAATTAAGCATAAGACGGGATTAGTTCGCACCGGCGAGCGCTCATTTTTTGTCAAAAACAGCACTTTTCCTTTCAAACCCCTTCATTAGACTCTGCTTAAACCGGCGAGCTGAAAAGAGAGCAAATCGTTTAATTCCAATCAAATAAATACTTCTCAAACCAGCTTTTTACCGTAATTATGCTCATTTCCATTTTGTTAACCTTTGACTTCCTATGCACCAACAATTAACAGTATTTGTCTACGGGTGACACTTTGAATGGATCTCCCCAAAACAATGGCCTGGTACAGTTTATTCTCTACTATTCCCTCCTGCGAGAGGAGTTGGGATCTGACAAGCAGTTACAACTGTGCTTTAACCCGTTACAACTACTAGCAATGACTCATTAACAACTCACATATCAAAATTAAAAAAAAAAAAAGGTGAAAATAAATAAGTAAATTAACAAATAAATGAAATAAAACGCATCTATACCTGAGTGAGACAGATTGGAGAATACATCATGACTTCGCTTTGAGAACACGCTGCCCGGAGAGCCCCTAAGAAAAGCCTCAAAAAGGAATAATTTCATCTATTCATTTTACAGTCATCTGAGACTCAAGGAAGATGAAATCAATCAGGACGGGGCTCTGTCTTGGATCACCGCAACTTCACAACAAACCCCAGTCCTCCTTAAATAGCCAAAAATTCAAGTTCACTCCGTGTGCTAGATTTCCCGGGGTGAAATCCAATCTACACTTTTAACCCTCTTGTAGTCGGCGGCGCGGGAGTCTTGCTTTTGCTGCTGCTGCTGCTGCTGGTTGTTTTGCAGATGAGGGGGGAAGGACTCGGGGAGGGGGGGTGGGCGGGAGGATTTTTTTGTTTGGCCCTGTTGTTTTTTTTTTTTTTTTATTTTTTATTTTTTTAAGGAGTTGGTGATGGTGGGTTGTTACGGCACTGTCACCACGCTCTCGAAAGTTCAAGGTTACCGCCCGGAGCGGAGCAGGAAAATCCCGGAGAGTGATGGCAGGCTAAACTTCGCTGGGCAGCGATCGTGCCGGCGGGCGCGAGCCGGCGCGGGAGCGCGCCCCGGGCGGGCAGCGCGCGGTGGCGCGGGCTGCGGGCTCCCCCGGCGGCCCCTGTGCGCTCCCTCCGCCCGCCCTCGCTCCGCAGCGATGGCGAGAGGCTGCTTTCCAAACGCCCACTGTAATAAAAATGATCTCTTGGAAATTCAAACGATAAATCTCTCCCCTCGCGCTCCCTCACGATTTGCTCCCGCCGTGTCCCCCTTCCTCTCTCGCCCCCCTCCCCCGACTCTGCAAAACTTGGAAGTTGAAAAATTCGCCGGCTACACCCTCTGGACCCCGTCCCAGCTCTCTCCCCAAATGAGACTTTTTAAATTATTTAATTACACAATCATCGCTTACACTCCTCCTCCTCCTCCTGAAAACACATTCTTTCTCCACCAGATCCCCCTCCTCTGCCCTCCCTCTTTATTAATCACCATCTAACGCCGCAGAAGGAACTCGCACGTTTTGCAAACATCCCTCATTTTCCCTCTCTTCTGGTGGGAGAAAGTTCCGGAGGAGCGGGGGGAGGGGGCGGGAAGACTGCGGGGGGGCTGCTATCTGCAGGAGGTTTCTTTTCCTTTCCCTCCTTTCGGGGTACAATCTTGCCAGCGGCCGCGGTCTCAGACGCCCCCGCTCCCCCCTTGGCGGCCCCCGCCCCGCCGCGGGGGCGCGGGGGAAGGCAGCCCCCTCCGCCGCCCCACTAAAGGAGGGGCCCCTGGCCGACACTGCCGGTGACTGCTGTCTCCGCGCTCGTAGACTGCTGCCGGACGGCGGGGGCGTCCCGGGTCCCCAGCAGCAACAGGGCTCGGGGTCTGGTTTCATTCTTCCTGGGCAGCTTTTACAAGGGGAGCTGGGGAAGGAAGAGAAAGTAGTGAACGAAACTTGTTTCTGCTCTTGTGATGAGGGCTGCGATGCGGCTCACAGCTGGGGGGAGTGCTCGCTGTGTGTTCACACCCCCCCAGTGCTGCCGCTGCCGGCTGCGGGAACGAGCGGCTGAGCTTCACCGGCGCTGCCTCCCGCTGCCGGTGCGCAGCCCCCGGCGGCGTCCCGAAGAGACCGCTGACTTCCTCCTTGCCCAAAGTGAGAGTTTATTCACGTCAGGCATTTCACAACGACACATCAAGGCAAGTAGGCAAGTTCAAGTCAACCATGAAATGGTCACTTTTTAACCCCGTCCTGTCCTCATTAGGGAAATGCTCAAACACAGCCCATTTTCAACAAGCGCTCTTAATGAGGGGAGCTTGCCAAGTCTACCAGCTGCAATTCCCGTAAATTTACAAACCAAAAGAAGCAGGGGGATGGGCGGGGAAAGGAGAGAACCAGTATAAGACAGGTAATGTCAAAGAAAATATCAAGACCCCAACGTGTTAACCCTTGCAGAATCCACACCGCATCCCTGCAGCTCCGTTTCTGGCTGCATTTGCCGAGTTCCCTCAGATTTGCAGGGTTCAGGCAGCAGTCACGCATTTTCCTTTCTACAGATCACATCGGTAAGTGACAGTTACAGAGCATACGCTTAGGTAAGCAGCAATGAGGCAAACTCGGGGTTAGCCACAATGAGCAAAATTAATTTCCATATCTGGTGTGGAATACACCCCAAATCCTATCATATTTTCCTGTACCCAGACATTGGAAAAAGCTGATAACACCAGCTTTAAATACTGGAGTTTCCCTTTGAATAAATCTTCAATTTACCTGGAGTTAATTTACTATAAAAGACATTCCACTTGGCACAAAGGCACTGATGTCCTTGAACACACCTCTTTGAGTGCTTGAACCCTTACAAAACAAGCCATTATTATGGACCTGATTTAAAACCGTAATAACCCCCCTCCATCCCTCTTCTCCCTCACACACACCCTCCACAAGGATCAGGGCAAGCCTACAACACCGCATCAGCAAGGCTGCCCCTATGAGCTGCATAGATGGGAGAAGTCTCCCCTTTTCCAGGCAGGACCTGTAGAAGGCCCCACTCCCTCCCAGGTCCTGGCCAAGGAACAACTTTGTGCTAGATACCTGTGCACAAAAAGCAAGAACTGCCTGACAAGGTCCCGGGAGCAAGCAGAGGCAACCAGGAAAACATAAATGGAGCAAGGTAAGAGCAGACACCAAGCTGGGTGCTTTCTGGAGCCCTTACTGCTGCAACGGGTGGTGGAGTCATGGTGAGATTGGGTTTGCATCCCCACAGGAGCTGGTTGAGGATAGGTTTGCATCTCTAACCCTAGCAGACAACGGGGGGCTAGGCCCAGCCAGCCCTGCAGCACATGGCCAGCACCCCCCAGAGTAGCGCTGATGGGGATCAGAGCAAAGCCAGACCCTCTCCAGAGCCAGTGTGCTGGCCAGGGCTGAGCAGGCCCATCATGTGAAGTCATCCTGAAGAAAACGGAGTTGCCTGTCCAGCATGGCTCAAGCAGCATCCTGTCATCTGCATGACCTAGGAGGCAAGGTAGACATGATGCAGGTCGCCATGGGTTTGCCTCCAGTTTGGCCCACAGGTTCCTACTGCATCAGTGAAAGCAGGCTGGAATGGACACCCAAAAGCAATATTTTGGCTCTGTTCTTCCTGGTCAATCCCAGTGGAACTTGTACAGGAGAGGCTTTCTCCTGGGAGAACCCTCTCCACACACAGACACATATGTGTGCACAAGCCTCCACACCCCCACCCCAACACACCCTCACCCCAGCTCATTCGACAGGAAAGTAAGCTAAGAATTGTTTCCAGAATGGAGAAAGAACTCCATTAAAATAATAAAAAAGAGCAACTCTCTACACCTTCCTTGCAGAGGTACATAGAGAGGGTTGTGGGAACTCGATTAGCCTGGAGAAACATGGTATTAATGCAGCAATGACAGCAGCCATGGTGGCTGGACCCTGGCATGCCTTTGTGGGGAAACTGATTCAATTGAAGTTCTGACTTGCAGTAACTCCCCATCCCCCTAAAAACACATTTTTCCCACCCTATACACTAAAACCCCCACTACTGCTGCAAATTCTCTACCCTTGAAGCTCCAGGTTGGGGGACAGTTGCTTTTTGTCCTTGCTGCCAGAGATATGCCAACCTCCATGCCGTAGCTGGAAGTTCAGCTATCATTTCAATGCTGGCGATTAAGAAAATAAAAGTCACCATCTGACCTTCCTGGTGAGAGACAGCGGGAGCTGTTATTGACTCTGTGGAGCCAGGATGGACTGAGCGATCCCGCCGGCAGACAGGATGCGATATGAGCACTGGTAAAACAGGCCTGGGGACACACACAGCCGCCCACATGGGTGCTGGAGAACTTCACGCAACAAAAAGGTACGTTCAAGAAGAAAAGGCACCTCTCACACCATTAAGTGGCAAATACTGAAGGTGTGTGTAAATGACTTTCCCTGAGAGTGTGCAACCATCCTACATCCCCCCATGCCTCCTACCCACCTTTTGCCAGGCTGGCCAGGATAGAAGGGCATCCACTGTCCACACTGCAGGATCTGCAATCGTTCATCTCAGGAAAGAACCAGAAAGGCTTTCTGACACCATGGGCAGACAGGCTTGCTCCCCACAACCTGCCCTTGCTCCCCAGAGCAGTTTCCTGCCAGCGGTGCAGATACTGGTATGCCAAACTTGCACAGAAAGCCTAGTTTTTCCCCCTCTCCCTCACAGACAATGCTCACAAACTTTACCAGATGCTGTAAATTGGCGCTGCGCTTGGACTTCAGAGATAATAATATTAAAAAGTGGAAAGGCGAATTAGGCCACCTACATGCTTTCTAAAGCAGAGTTTCAGCTGATGCCCTTAGCCCAGACAACTGCTCAACTGTTCTAAGTTCTGGAGCACAAGGCTACTATCATGCATCAAAAATCAAAGACAAAGGTATTGCTAATGCTGAATCACACAGCCTAAGATTCTCTCAGGATACAATTGGGTAGTTTGGCCCACTATCCAAATAAACACATACCCAGCCTCTAAGAAATCAAATTTTCACTAAAATTCCAGTAGTCTCCTTGTGAAAATAAGAACAACTGATTCTGGCATATGGCATTTCATCTAAAAGATTCAATATCTGAGAATCAACTCCAAAACTTACACTTTAGACGTGTCTGTGATCCAAAAGATGAGCTTTACAGTGTTCTATCTAGTTCAATAGCAATTCTGTTAACTTCTTTTTCATGCTTTGTTAGAAAATGCCGTTCACACCTATGTTCATTAGATACACAATGACTTAAATACACACATAAACACTCGGCAGCACAAATACAGTATAATTTATGTCAACTACATGTAACAACCTTAATTATATTATATTATCATAGTGTTACCTAATGGCAATTCTATCTGTATGACTTGTCTCCATGCTTTGAAGCTTTCTTGTACACACACATTAAACTGAAAAGTTTCACATCTTGGGCATAATTAAAGCCTTGGTGAGTAGTCTTATGTATAGTATTGTGTGTGCATATAGATATATGTGTATCTATAGATGTATGCACATGCACAGAAAGTTGGCTAGAAAACATCTAGGGAATAAACATAACTAGTTAAATAAGCAAATTGATAACACATTAGTTTATGAAGTCTCTATACTTGTCATACACAGTCGAATTGTAAGGTATTTATTAATTAAAGCACAAACAGCAATCAGTAAAACTCTGAGACAGTGTAGTATAATACCTACAAATATATTTATTCTATATTTACTAGCACCTTTTTTTGTTTGTTTCAGAGTGATCAGAAGAAGAACACTATGTATAAACTGTGTAGATTATTATCAGATAGGAAGTGTGCATGTATACAATGAAAAATAAGCACACTATTGACTACATACAGTGACACATATATACAAAGGGTGTGCGTGCTTGACCTCTATCCCCAGATGGTTTGATGGGGACTGGAATGCTTGAGCTTTCCACAGCTCCCAGACCAGCAGATGAAAACCTCAAACCTCAAGTGTAAAGCTGTAAACCACAACGTTTTGGGTTACACAACTGTGCAGTTTTTGTCCTCACTGTGGGTCACATTCTCAGCCTTTCAAAGGCATGAAACCCTCTTACCCCAATACAGTAAATTATTTTAAAATTCACATTTGCTGATCTTAAATGCCGTGGATATAAACAGCAGCAAAGACAACAACAGTACCATTTCAGCACCATCTTTTCTGACAGTTTAAATCACTTGCCAGATTTTGAGTGGGGCGGAGGGGGGCGGGCACAGGGAGTGGTGTCTAGAAGCTGGATTTAAATGTCTGCCCAAATTAGAATTATAAAAGTGCTTTTTTTTTTCTTATGATTAAATGTTAAAATTATAAGCATTGCAGCTCAAAAACGCTTCAGAGAAAAATACGGGTTAATCTTGTGTCTTTTGGCGCCTTTTCCCTGCTAGCTACTGTACTTAAAAAAAAAAAAAAAAAGTTGGAGATCTTGTCTGTCCCGTCTCAAGTTCAATGGCAGCCCTTTCCAGAAGCGGGATAAGATGGCCACGCTCGCAACCCTAATAATAATTCAGATCACGCCACATCGGCATCTTGTGTCAGAGTCGAAACTGGCTTCCCCGCCCCCTTCAACCTGAGAGCTGCCAAGTCCTCACACACTCCGCATTCAACCACAACTTAATGGATGGGATATTGTGCATTAAAATGTGGCCCAGACACACAGGCGAAGAGAGGACAAGAGGGAAAGCAGACAGACACACACAGACACACACACACTCATACACATACAGACACGCAAGAGAAAGGAATGAATTAAAATACACACACAGGTCCTACAACAAAACGCGGGGGGGGGAGGGGGGGGAGCGGAGAGCAAACACCTCTAAGGCAACTTCAAAAACCAAGCCAGAAATGCCACCCGAGCACTGTATCCTGCAACATAGCCTGAAAGATACCAGCATAAGCTTCCAGACAATTTATTGAGCAGACCATACACTGCAGCGATGCCGTTTCCTCAACATTATACATTAATACTGCAGTCCATTAACTACGAAAACCACCAAGACAGCCAGAGAGCAAATATTATATTAAAATGTGAGTAAAGAAGCAATCTCTACATCAACAAGAAAGAGGGGGAAAGAACTGTCTGCAAGGTACAAATAAAGTAGCATTTGCATTAATCCTTTCCAGTATTTAACTGATAGTTGCCTGCCAGAGAAGAAGGGGGAGGGGGGAAAGTTGAAGCAGGAAATGTGCCAAGTTCAGCACTTTTGGACGCAAACTTCCATCAACTGATTCCTGGCATAAAAGCGTGACCCATATACCAAAGCTGCCAAAAAAGCAAAATATAAACAATCCACCACTCATATCTCATCCGGTAAAGCAGAAGTGATTATCAGCATTTAAGAAGAAGGTATAACATCCACTTTGAAACCACAGAGACACAATCTCAGCCTGGAGGAATTACAAAGCAAGAGTCAAGCAAGTTGAATATATATCTATATTAAAAAGGACATTGAATTACATAAATGAGATCTTGAAATCTGCAACACACACCACCGGGCCGTTTGTCTTCACATTTTCCAGGAAACAAATCTATTCTTTTCATAAGGACTCAGTATTTTAGAGACTTACAAAAAAACAAACAACAGTAAACGACAACAAAACAAACACAAAACATAACCAAACCAAAGGAAAAAGCCCCCCACCAAACAGAACTGGCCGTCTGCCTTTTGAGGTGGGGTGTTTCATTTTTGTTTTGGTCTCTTTGTTGTCATTGATTTGGGGGGAGGAGGGGGAAGTATGTATTATTATTTGCTCAGGCTGGATGTTGGCTTTTTTTGTTGCCGGCTTTTTGCTTTACACCGAATGCAATGGAAATTCTTGGCCGCAGTGAGGGAGAAGGCGGGAGAGCCACACATTCCGCAGGTAGCCCCCTCCTCCCACTCTTCCTTCCTCTTTCCAGCTGCCAGGCTGGAGAGCACGTTTCGGTGGTGGCGGGCTTGAACGCTGTCCAAGGAAATATATATATTTTTTTTTACTTTTATATAATATATACACATACGCACACATAGATAGATCTGTAGATTATGGCTGGGCTGACTCTGCGTGCCACTGCACGCGTCCCTCCGTCCCCCCCGGCGCTGCGTGGAGCTGGTGGCCAGCGGCGGCCCGGGCCTCCTTACAACCTGGGCACCGGGCTCCGCAGCCGCTCACTGCTCACCGCCCCCCATTCCGTGTCCGGTGGCGACCGCAGTCCGGGAAGCGCGGCTCTCCGCTTCCGCCTGGCGGCTGCCGGACGCAGCGGGGCCGTTGCGCTCGTTTGCATATTGGGGGCACGACAGCCAATGGGGAGCGTGGGGCGGGGCTAGGCGGGGCGGTACGAGGAGTGGGGAAGTCGGTGTCCGCCCGGCGGCGCGGCCGCGTCCGCAGCGCTGACAGCGGGCGGGGGCGAGCGCAGGCGCGGGGTGAGACCCGCGGGGTGACACCCGCCGCTCGCCCCGTTGCAGTGTCTCGGTGTCGAGTCCCACGGCCGTGCTTTGGGAGGACTGGGGGTGTAACAGCCCCCCCCAGCCGAGACAAGCACCGTGCGCTGAACGGGTCGATGGATGCAGGCCGGGAGAGTCGGAGAATTAAATTGCTTCCAATCGCATTTTAAAATATAAATATCAAAATATTTTAGTTTAGCCCTCACAAGCCACGGGTGACAAATACATTTCTTCACACGTATCTTCGTAAGAGGCTTTTGCAAGACAGGTTGTGTAATTCCGTGGCTTGAGATACCTTTTATAAACTGTCACATCATACTGCTCCCTCCTTGCAGGATAGACTTCGGAGAAATTGTTCTGCAGCCCAAACCCGAAGGCAGTAAGGCACCTCGCAGAGGAAGGATTTCACATCTAAAACTTCCTACAGGGTTAAGGCACTTAGAATGAAATAAATAAAACTGCACGAGGAGAAAGTGTGTGAAGAGTTTTAATCAGGCAGATAACAAATACGTTCCTTCCTGTTAAAAATTGTTTGCCCAGTACAAACCCTAAAGAACCTTCATAATTGCTTGGAGACCATTGCTGGGAACACGGGGGCCTCTCAGGAAGTCCA
Source organism: Patagioenas fasciata (assembly GCF_037038585.1). Lineage (NCBI taxonomy): Eukaryota > Metazoa > Chordata > Aves > Columbiformes > Columbidae > Patagioenas > Patagioenas fasciata. The sequence goes on along the minus strand of NC_092560.1, from coordinate 20,710,132 downwards.
TTTTCTTTTGTTTGATTCAAGAAAAACATTTTAAGCTGCTAAAAATACATTCCACTCTCAGAATGAAGTACAAATTGCCATGAAATAGGAAAAAAAATAAGAAACACAAGCTTTCAGACTTAAGAATAATCACTGTGGGTGTTTTTTTGTCTTTGTTTTTCTGATTCTTCTATGAAGAAGCTGCACCTAGAAAAATTAAATTATGTATTTGTCTGTTCAGTGAATGGGGGAAATGATTGTTCATGCTATCTGTGGCACAGATTTTGTAAACTTTCTGACAGCCAGTCAGTCCAGTGGAGAGCAGACCTTTCTCCATGCCAGACAGAATCTATGGGTGTTGATTTTTTTTTTCTTTGAAACAGAATTCAATCTTTGAGTCACAGAGTCACAGACAACTAATGATTTGCACTGGTCAGCAATACTTAACAGAGTTTATTACAAGAAATTCGGCAATATTTCATGATAGATTTCCACGGTTTTTGTTGCTTTGTAGGTTTAATTTTGGTGCTGTTGCTGCGATTGCTCACAAAGATTCAATTTCTGGTAGACAGGCCAATTACTGTCTGCAGCTTTCTCTTTTTTGTTGTTTTTGTTGAGCCTATATAGTTACTAAGCCTAACTCTCCAAGTGATTTAGCAAACAATTCGCAACTATTTATATTAGAACACATGAGAGAAATAATGGCATGAGAGAAAGCAATGGATATTGTAGTCTTTTAGAAAGAAAAATTTTGTTGCCCAAAGCTGCCATAGTTACTCCATTTAGTTTAAGTCTGGATTGTTTGTCATAGACAACTTTCTTGAACTTATTTTTAAGTTCAAAAATTGCATCATGTATAATTTCCATTGCCTTTTATTTTTCAATTGTGTAGCACTAGCATGTTACAATTATGACTTTATTTTCCAGAAATATTGTCAAAAGCTCATATATTTGTAACAGCGTGACCTTAGATTCTGTTGATTCTGAATTTTTTTTTTTGTCTTCTGAGATTATATATCTGTATATTTGATACTTTTTAATGTTCATAATGGATGAAACATGAAAATACTCTAAATAGTTCTCCTCCATGGATAATTGTTACATACTTGATTATCTATCTGGATATGAGCAGATAATAATCCGAAGGGAGATAGATTCACTTGCAAAATTTCCACAAAAAAAAAAAATAACAATAAAAAATTATTTGACAACTTTGTAACAGAATTCGTAAGAAAGATATAATTTTTCAAGACTTATTTTCAAAGCTGTTGATAGAATTTTCTTTATTAAAATTTATTTATTTTAGGGTTTCCTCACTAATCAACAGGACAGGAAAATAAAATGAGTGAAAGAGGATCTGGCATACCATTGGTTCAACAGTAAATTCTATGAGTAGTGCAGCCACAGCATAAACCAAGTAAACAAGGATCACATTAAGTGACAATACAGTAGGCAGAGTTTCAGTAGCACTCAGCTATGTGCATGAGAGATACAACCATCCTCATGCATAACAAGACAATGGAGAAAACCAGGTAGCTTTGGCTAAATACATCATTTTGCACGTGTAAAAAAACCTGCTCTCGAACTACCAGCTCCGAGGTAGGA